>NC_056631.2:190236754-190905087 GCF_002870075.4 Lactuca sativa | reverse complement strand
AAATAATAGAGAATTATTTATGAGTTTGTTTACTACTTTTTATCAGTTGTTTATTATTGTGTTTCATTTTGCATGTTTTACTTCCCGGATAATTCAATTATTCAAAAGTCCACAGTCGTTTGTACTTTTGGAAGTAAGTAGTGAATTAAGACTGTCATGAATTAGATTGTACATTTTCTAAAGAGTTTTAGACATAACAATGGTATTACTACAATGTTCATGAGTACTTTGAAATGGAGATTTTAAGTATTGGATTAATCCACGCTCATAGAATTACTTCATGGAATTTATCACGAGTAATTTTGAGATGATAACATCTTATAATATTTAAAAGGACGTATATGAATTGTGGTTTACAAGTTAGTTATACATTGATGATACGTAAACGCATTAGTAACTTGATGGTATAAAACATATTGTTGTGCATGACTTGATGAGTAAATGGTACAAGCATATAATTTAAAGTTTATTCGTTCCTTTTGCCCTAATAGGAAAGCGATATCTTTGGGCCCCTCAATGATTATTGTGTTGATTTATAGTGTTGAGCTTGGCCAAGACTAAATTAATGTGTTCGATTAAAAGTTCTTTGTCGTTACAAATAAGAAATCGGGAAACAAAGTATTGGACAATGAGATTTATTCTATTCCATGTCTCATGTTCGAATAATATCTTGCAGAACGAAGGATTATATGATGACTTATCTTAGGACACATAAATGACTTGGTCAGAGTTCGACAATAGCTTTTGGAAGCTACAATTTACTGATTAGTTTAGGAGTTATACAGACAATTATAGTTATAGACTTATCCAAGTGGATGACTGTTTGATTAGGTGTCTAAGCCCATAACTATAAATTGGTATTGACATGAATTGAAATAGCAGCACAGTCCTTTTGGGTTGCCCTCAAACGTAGCAATGGGACAAAATGATTTTTTGGAGAGATAGTTGACTTATTATTTGATTAATACATTGGAATAAATGATTTTTTAATATATTATGAGATTGATATATTATAATATTTAATTAATAATTAATCAGAAATTAATTGGAATTAATTTTAGGATTAAAAGAATTAATTAAAAGTGTAGGGACTAAAGCGTAATTGTTCAATAGTTAAGCAAGAGATATTCTAGAACCTCCTTAGGCCTTGGACGGTTTTGGGAGTGTTCTATGAGTTCTAGAATTATCCTTGGAGGATAGTTAGGAAGCTAGATAATTACCAAAACAAGATAATATTATTATATTGGTTTTAGGGCTATCTATGGTTTCCTTGTTGCACTATAAGGAGCCTTGCCCTTAGGATTTTCGGCCACTCTTATTTTCTAAGCCTAAGCTGAAATTTATCCTCCCAGCTCTCTCCATAATCGCTTTCTTGCTAGCTTAGGTGTGAGCCATCAGAGGCACGACAATTGTGGTGCTTGCTTCAAAGAGTTCAACTACAAAGGTATGTTATCTTAAACCCATCTATAGGAAATTTTGATTATGTCTAGGGTTAGTGAGTTATTGTTGTTCAATAGAATGTTACATCGATAGTGTTATGACTTAGATCTTTAGGTTGCATGTACCCTTAAGTTTTAAGTATTTATCTACATTAATACATGTAAATCCTATCAAATCTAAAAGAAGACTTCATTCTTCCGTTACCCGAAGACGAAACTAACTTTCTCTGCCTACTCGAACTGCTATTATCCTAGACCTTGACATCATAATCGAAAGTAGAGCTTTGTGTTGGTACGAGAATCATTGGATCCTAGGCGACATTAGGCCTATATAGCACTCAATTGGGTGGGATCCATGGGCGAGGCCCGTTCGATTATGCAGATTAGGTGAGACTTGTAGGCGAGGCCCATTTGGTTATGATAGGATGGGTGAGACTCGGTGGAAATTGGCTTCAGCTAGGTATTGGATCACGTTTACAGTGGGATGAATCTGTGGTCAACGGTTGGTATCCATGTAATATTTAGGCTAGGGTAGCCCTTATCAGTTGGACCTTTAGTCGAAGCCTTATGGTGGGATCAGGTTGTGAGACTGTAGGAAGGCCACAACATTTGGGGAATTAAGGAAGGTTGCGGGCCGTAGGGGGGCGATTGTAATATAAGACTACAACTTGGCATGTGGTGTTCAATTATAGCGAGGTGGATTGTTGCATCAGTGTAATTATTAGTTATGTTATCCATGGTTGGATCAGGAGGGTTGTTGGAACCATTATGTAAGGTGTTCTAGAAAATCTCTTGCCAGATAGACCCTCGTTTAGGAGTCGTGTGGTACGACTGTGTGACGTTATCAGCCTCCGCAACCGGTTGTAAATCAACTATATCCGTCAATTGGTAGGTAAGTACGACACTAGGGAGGTCTTGGTTGCAACATGAATGTAATTTTGGGATAACAAGATGAGCCTAGGATGGTGCTAATGTTGTAAATTCGTTTTAAGAGTCACCTTGTTATCGAGTGGAGGGTTTTTGGTCATGATTCAGAATGGTCTGTCTATCCGGGAGTCAGACAAGGTTTTAGGATTTTAGATTTTGGGCAGGGTAGTGATGGTTGTTCTTCAAGTGTTAACGCTAGTGGGGTAAGGATCAGTTCGTCATCGGTATATGAGAGCCATGCTAAGGTTGGGTTCGATTATAGCTTTAGAAGGATGTTGTATATATGGGTCGACTTATCGGCCCGTATCAAGGTTATGGGAGTACAGTTCAAGTTGTCTGGTATATATGGAAGGTAGAAAGGAGTGATTTCGAGGACGAAATCTAATTTAAGTGGGGGAGAGTTGTAACACCTTGTTTCGGGTCATTTCATTATTCAGGAGAGTGACCCGAGGATCAAGTATCGTAAGGCTTCGGGCCTTGGGATTGAGATGTTTAACCTTATTTAGTGGTGGATAATGTAGGTTGCATGTACCGAGCATTCCGTTTGTGTTTTGGATCCCAAGGGTATATCCAAAAAGTGATGGTATGGGCTTTTATTAATTTTGGATTTAAGTTCGAAAGGTTTAAGGAAAAGAAGAGTTTATAGGATTGTAGGGCTTCTCATTACCTTTCCGTGGATATAAAGAACGTCGAAAACGGAGTTGGAACAACGAAGTTATGATCGTTTGAAGTTACAAGGATTTAGTTAAGCTAAGTACGTTGGGCGTACAAGGAGTACACTGAGCATACGAGGCTCATATGATCGCGATGGAGCATCCACGTATGGTGGATGTACAATCTATACTCTGGGCGTACACCAATCAGACCAAAACCCTAGTTTTGGGTCTTTGACCCTATTTAAACACCTTAATTTCTTAGGAACCCTCCTTACCTTCATCCTCAACCTCTCTATACCATGAGAATGAAACCCTAATAGCTTTTTGAGTGTTTTGAGCTTGGAAGTGATCATTGAGAGGGTTTTTGGTGATCTTGAATGAAGAAGAGCTCTTGGAAGTTGCATTAGTGTGGTTGCATGAGGGTTTTTGTGTAAGTTTATATATATATATATATATATATATATATATATATATATATATATATATATATATATATATAAGAGCAAGTCAGTCTTGTCGTTAGTAGGCCTCATTCACGAAGCCGGTCTATAAGAGGGGTATAAGGTTGTTTCCTATAAAATGGAAAATTAATGGGTGTCCACTATCACCCACCGCTTCCTTGACTGGTGGAGGGTCGTTAGCCGAACGGGTAGGACAAGGACTATAATTCTCATTAAAAGTATAATGATGAATATAAAGTAACTAGACCTTTTATAAATTCCCAATCTTAGTTACTTTAGGAAAATGTGAATTTGGTGCTAACCCATGAAATTACACTTTGTACCTTACCAAGTCGTTGGTGGAGCGTGTGTGTGTAACTGGCACACTAACATGGACTAGTGAGAGTGGCAAAGGGTGACTTAATGTTTATCATAGATCGGTGGAGCGCGTGTGGGTAACCGACACGTTGATTAGGTGATAAAGATTAAGGGAACCAAGTTAGTTTGCATGGTTAGTCACACCTTGTTTGTGATCCTCGACATCTCAGTCACAAACTTGAGAGGGCACAATCAAGATTTAAACATGCCATTGAAAAGTTAAATGAATCTCAAAAGATATAGGAGTTTCAAACTAATTAAAACCTAATATTTATTTCGTTTTTCATGGTGGAAATTGGTGAATCGTCATTCACCTACCTTAAAATATTTCATAGCTTGGATTACGGCATCCCTCTTCCAAGTTATGAAGTATTGTGTTGGGTACTAGCCTTAATATTACATTTGGGTGTCTGATTAAGGATTCTTTATCTAATCTAAACTTGTCTTTCTTCTTTTCATATGTCTTCCAATAATACTTTCGGCTCAAACCCTACCAGCTCCTTCTCTCTCATGAACCTCTCTGGGAGAGTCATCTTTGATGGTTCCAACTTTAATGAGTGGATCAGGAACATCAGGATGGTCACATGTTACGAGGACAAGGAATATGTCCTCGACAAGGAGCTGAAGGAAATTGATGAATCTACTGCTACTCTACAGGAGATCGCTGACTTTAGGGAATATGAGAGAGATGCCACTAAGGTGGCATGTATCATGTTGGCCACAATGATAGCTGAACTCTAGAAGTCCTATGAGGAATTTTACCCTTTTGAGATGCACATAGACCTGATGGAAAGATACCATCAGAGTGCTCGTCAAGAAATGTATGAAATCATCTCTTCCATGATAACAACCCGAATGAAGGATGGTGAACCCATCACGGGCCACATACAGAAAATGCAAAGGTTTGTGGACCATTTGCTGAAGTTGAATGTGAACTTCCCTGAGGAGTTGGCTATTAACATCATACTACACTCCTTACTTACTTGTTATGATCAGTTCCGAATGACCTATCATATGAACAAGGAGGAGGTCACACTCAGCAAGTTTCAAGGACTTTTGAGGACCGCCGAAAGTGGTCTCAAAAGTAAATCGGTTGTTAATACTCCTACTCCTAACACCGCCCCTGTTATGGCAATCAGACAAGGTAAAGGGAAAAAGAGGAAGGCCCCTTCGAAGGGTACTAATGGAAAGTCTCTTGATGGCTCCTCTTCGAGTGGGACCAAAGGTGGTCCTATCACTCCCTCTTCCAACCCAAAAGAAGCTGAATGCTTCTATTGTCATGATAGGGGGCACTGGAGACGAAACTACCCCAAGTACCTGCAAGATGTTAAGGATGGGAAGGTTAAACCTACCCATGCAGGTATTTACACTATATTGTCTAATAATTCACCGCATACTAATTCTTGGGTCCTTGATACAGGTTGTGGTATTCATATATGTTCTGATTTGCAGTGCCTAATAAGAAGTGAGGATGTGGAGCATGGAAAGATAAACTTGATCATGGGGAATAGGAAAGCTTCACCTGTCACCAAGATTGTACTTTATTCTTTGTTGCTAAGAAGTGGGTTAATGTTAGATTTGAATAAATGATGTTACTCGTCTGAAATGGAGAGAAATATTATTTCTTTTCACGGTTGTACAAACAAGGATTTACTTTTTCATTTAATAATGAATGTGGTGGTATTAATGCTTTTTTATAATGGTGTTCTTTATTTTAAAGCATTACCTTGTGATGGTGTATATGAAACTGTGTCGGTTGTAGACAACCTAGGAAATAATGTGTTGCATATTGATTCTTCCACTAGTTTGGACAAAGCATCCTTGTGGCATTGTCATCTTGGACATGTCAACAAGAAGCGCATACACCAAATTCAAAAGGCTGGAGTCTTGGAGTCATTTGACTTAAGGTTAGTTGATAGTTGGGAATCTTGTTTACTTGGAAAAATAACAAAGTCACCCTTCACTGGTACTTGTGCTAGGGGTGAGGGTTTGTTGGACCTCATACACACAGATGTGTGTGGACCCTTCAGAACCGCCACAAGGGATGCTAACCATTTCTATGAGACGTTAATTGATGATTATTGTTGATATGGTTATGACTACTTAATCAAGCATAACTCAGAAACCTTTGAAAAGTTCAAAGAGTTTAAACAGGAAGTGGAGAATCAGTTGGGCAGGAACATTGAGATGATCTGATCCGATCAAGGAAGAGAGTATCTTAGTACAAATTTCCTTGACTATCTTAAGGAATGTGGAATTGTTTCACAACTGACACCTCCCAGAGCACCACAACTTAATGGTGTGGCTGAGAGGCGCAATCGAACCTTGTTAGACATGGTTCGTTCCATGATGAGTCGAGCTTTGTTACCAATATCATTTTGGGGGTATGCCTTAGAGACTGCCACCCATATCCTTAATTTAGTCCCTACCAAGAAGGTTGCCAAAACACCTCACAAGATGTGGATTGGGAAAGTTCCCAATTTAGACCAGAACAAGATTTAGGGTTGCGAGGCTTTTGTGAGACGTGAGACTCAGGTCAAGCTCGAACCTCATAGTGAGCGGTGTATTTTCATCGGCTACCCACATAAATCTTTTGGTTACCTCTTCTACAAACCCAATGAGAATGTCATATTTATGGCAAGGAGAGGGGTCTTTCACGAGAGAGAATTTATAAGCCAATGAAACAGTGGGAGGAAAATTGACCTTGAAGAGCTTCAAGAGTCAAGTGGTGAAGGAACCTCAAACCCTAGCAATCAACCTGAGGAGAAAACTCCTGTTGAAACAACTGACAAATCTGTACCTCTGAGGCGTTCCATTAGAGTTAGGAATCCACCTGAGCATTACTATGGTTTCCATATTACTGCGGAAGGTGATACATTTATCAGTGATAGTACACTGGTAAATTTGGATGAACCTAACAACTATAGGGAAGCCATGGCAGTTCCTGTGTCTACTAAATGAAAAGAGGCTATGGACAACGAGATTCAGTCCATGTATGAAAATCAAGTTTGTAACTTGGTTGACAATGTACCGGGTCATAAGACGGTCGGGTGAAAATGGATCTTCATGAAGAAGACCGACATGGATGTGAAAGTGCACACTTATAAGGCGCGTTTGGTTATGAAGGGCTTCACTCATACTCAGGAAGTTGACTATGATGAAACCTTCTCACCAGTAGCGAAGATTAAGTCTATTATGGTTATGCTAGCCATTGTTGCATTTCATGATTATGAAATATGGCAAATGGATGTCAAAAACTCTTTCCTTAATGGAAATTTGGTTGAGGATGTTTACATGAGTCAGCTAGAGGGTTTTGTCAATGCAAAGTACCCTGATAGAGTGTGCAAGTTTGAGAAATCCATT
This sequence comes from Lactuca sativa, assembly GCF_002870075.4. Taxonomy (NCBI): domain Eukaryota; kingdom Viridiplantae; phylum Streptophyta; class Magnoliopsida; order Asterales; family Asteraceae; genus Lactuca; species Lactuca sativa. The sequence continues at coordinate 190,897,884 of NC_056631.2, read as the reverse complement.
TGTAGATTGAAAAAAGCATCTCACAGCTGGAATCTTTATTTTGATGAGAAAGTCAAAGAGTTTGGTTTTTCGAGAAGTGAAGATGAGTCTTGTGTATATGTCAGAGCTAGTGGGACTATAGTTAGCTTTCTGGTATTGTATGTGGATGACGTACTACTCATAGGAAATGACATCCCAACTTTGTAGGAGATTAAGTCCTGGCTTGGGAAGTGTTTTGCTATGAAGGACCTTGGAGAAGCTGCCTATATCCTAGGGATAAGGATATTGAGAGAAAGGAGTCAAAGACTAATTAGACCTAGTCAGAGCACCTATGTGGACAAAGTGTTGAAAAGGTTCAACATACATAATTCCAAGAAAGGTGACTTACTGATCCAACATAACGCCAGACTGAGCAAGGCTTAGTGTCCGAGTACAGAGGCTGAGATAGCTGAGATGAGTCGATTACCATATGCTTCCGCTGTTGGCTCGATCATGTATGCTATGACTTGTACCCACCCTGATGTGGCCTTTGCTTTGAGCATGGTTAGCAGATATCAGGGGAACCCTGGCAAGGCTCACTGGACTGCAGTAAAGAACATTCTCAAGTTCCTACAAAGGACGAAGGATTGGATTCTTACCCTTGGTGGGAGTGATTCGGGTATAGTGATTCTAGCTTCCAGACTGATAGGGATAATTTCCGCTCTCAGCCGGGCTGGGTATTTACCATGAATGGAGGAGCGGTTACTTGGAAAAGTTCCAAGCAGGAGACGGTAGCTGATTCGACATATGAATCAGAGTACATAACAGCGAGTGAAGCGGAAAAGGAGGCGATATGGATGAAGAACTTCATCGGAGACCTTGGAGTTATACCAGCTATAAAGGAGCCTATGGAGATTTTTTGTGACAGCAATAGTGCGGTTGCCTTAGCCAAGGAACCGAGAGATCATGGCAGATCCAGACACAGTGACAGAAAATATCACTTCATAAGGCATAAGATAAAAGGACTCGTCGTGGTAAAGAGGGTATCGTCAGAAGAGAACCCAGTAGATCCCCTCAGGAAGGGACTGACTAGGGTTAGGCATTTGCAGCATGCGAGGCACATCAGGTTGAAGGACGATATTAGTTTTACAGATTAGATAGCTCTGAAACTTTTAAAATGTAATTGACATTTGATGATAAAATAAAAGTTGTTGTTTATTTATAAGTAAGGTGTTGCTATCCTGTGTCAATCGTTTACTATTGTTTCAACTTTGCATGTTTTGACTTCCAGAATAATTACTTTATTCAAACTCTCCACAGTAAATATATGTTGGAAGTAGGTATGAATCAAGACTGTCATGAATTGGGCTTGTAGATGTCTAAGGTGTTGGATATAACAAGAGTTGTTACAACATTCATGAGTGCTCATAAGTTCTGAGTATTGGATTAAACCCACGCTCACTTGTATCACTTCATTGAATTTATCTCGAGTGATCGTGAGACGGTAATATCATATAAGTCTTCAAACCTATAGATATGAGTTGTTGCCTATGAGTTGGTTGTGCATTGATTGTACGAAAACGCATCAGTAACTTGTTGTCATAAAACGTGCCTTTGTGTATGATTCAACAAGTAGTAGAACAAGCATATGAGTTGAAGTTTATCTGTTCCTTTTAGTCCTTGGAGGATTAGAAGCGACATCTGGGCCCCTTGATAATTTTGTTTTGACCTATGTGCTGGGCCCGGTCAGAACCAAATTGATATGTTCGAATTTAGTTCTATGTCAAACAAATCGGAAATCAGGAAACAAACAGCTAGACAATAAGTACGACGTTGTTCCTTGTATTTGCCTGGCTGATATCTTGAGAGAAGAGGATTATATGATAACTTATCTAAAATGGCGCTTCATAGTTCAACAGAGTTTTAAGAGCTACGATTGTTGGTCGGTTCCTGAAGTCATACTTGTAACTATAGTTATCAGACTTATCCAAGTGGGAGACTGTTGGATAAGGTGTCTAAGTCCATAACTATATTTGGTATGTACTTGACCCGACCTGGCATGGTCCATTTGGGTTTCACTTCACCGAAACCATTGGTATGGGTAATCTTTTGAGAATAGTATATTTATGATTTATTAATATATTATAAGTCATAATATATTAATATGAAATTATATTATTTAATTAGTATTGATCAAGAATTAATTTGGAATTAATTTAGTGATCAAAAGTAACTAATTAAATATGGACTCTTATATATAGGATAGGCCAAAGTTCATTTAGGATGGGCTAAGATTTCATGGATAGTCCATATAGTTTTAACCCATGGATCCTATGGAAATGAAAGGTCGTGGGTATTAGGGTTTACATGGATGTAACCCAATCCACCATACTATATAAAGAGGTCTTTGGTACATGAAATGGCACTAGTATGTGTGAGAACAAGGGTGGGCCGATTTCTAGAAGTGTTTCATATTCTCTCAAAGTCTTCCAAGTTGTTTTGGTGATTTATGATTCCACTTGAGGAATCCACATTATTGGTGCTAGGCTCTTGAAGCTCCAAGCAATCAACCACAAGAAAAGGTAAGTCATTCTACTTGTTTTTATATTACAAGTACCCCATGATATGCTAGTTAGGATGAGAACCTTGGAAAAATCATATTTGCATGTATAATAGAGCAAACATAGATCCAAGGTTTCGAGGGTTGCATATACACCATAGGAGTGTTAGAATGCTCAAAACCCTTCACGTGATCACTCATTGACTTATGCCCTCATGCATCTTCCCACACATGTTACAAGTGTGGCCCCTATGACCTCCATATTGATAATCAGCGAGCTTAAACAGCTTCGTTGCTGGCTGTGTCTAGACCTGGCAATTCGTGTATTCGTGTCATGCAAACGTGTCACCCACAAATTTGACACGATATGATTACACGATGAGAAATAAGCTTTATCTCAATTTTTAAGATGTATTCGTGTCGTGTCATGTCTCTCACAGATTTGTGTCTTCGTGTCTGAAATTGCTAGGTCTAGCTGTGTCTGAATCGGGGTCTACCTTTTCTCTCTCATCTAGGTTTCAATCTCAACGTCCCTCCTCCAAGCAAAAGATTGCAAATCGGAGAGAGAACTATACCTATGGGTTGACACAAACGCACGGATCTCCATATTAAGAATGTTCAAGTAGCGCAACATCTGAACTTGCTCCGAAGCAACGTACTCAGAGCAGAAAATGGCTTTCTTAGTAAACGTCTTGGTGATCTCTATCACCGAATCTGTCGTCTGCTTCAACAACAAGTACTCCCGAGCTAACTTCTCCCTCTTAAACAATGTAACATACTCAATACAGAACATCTTTATGAACTGATCTCACGTCACTACGGACTTCTCCGCAGGAGAATAAGCACCGACTGCCAGCTTCCACCAATCCTTTTCCCCCAAACGAAGAAGGTTCAAGGAGAACTTGACCTTCTAGTTATTTGGGCATGAGAAAGTGAAGAAACAATGATCCACTTTAGATAGTCACCTCATGGAAACGATTGGGTCCTTGACCCCTTCAATCTTTGGGGGCTTCATGTTACTAAAGTCTTGATACTGAACCATCCTTCTCCCTTTGAGTCTTGTAGTAGCAATAGCTACAGTGGCTGTGGCAGCAGCATCCTCAATAACAGCAGCATAACGATGATCAAAAAGCTCAATCATAGTGGTCTTGATAGACCCAAACATCTCCGGGGTCACCTCCCTAACTGTCATGGTCACCTGAGTGGTGATCATCTCGCAAATCTCATAATCTGTCACTCATGGCCTCTTCGGGCCATCAGCTCCTGATCCTAAACCTCTAGTGATCGACATATTGAAAACAGCTAGAACACGTCCAAAAATTCACAAATTACACTAATATATCACTACTAGATCACTAAACCTTTGGACTTCGCGACTGCCTTGATACGCATACGGACACATACCCATATTTGTCTCAATAGTTGAACTAGAGATGAATTCCAAATTCTTCTTGTGGGTAACCAAATTTTGGCTTGCCTCTAGGTTTTCTAGAATGGTCCATGTGGATAATGTGGATAATTAGGTAACTAGACAATTCCAAATTTGAAATAATATTATTTTATTTCAAATTAGGGTTTCTTGGGTTTTCCTGTTAGCTATAAATAGAACCCTTAGGAGTCCTCATTTTCTTCCATCACTTTTACCAAAGGAAGAACTAAAATTCCAACTCCCTCTCCTCTCTCCTCAAGTTTTCTAATTGCTAGGGTTTGGCTACAAACCATTAGAGGCATTGGATTTTTGGTGCTTGTTTTCCAAGACATTTGAAGAAAGGAATTGCTTTGATTATTTGCTATAATAATCAAAAGGTATGTAAACCCTAATATGTTGTTAGTTTTGATTATAGTAGGGCCTCTTTAGGGTTCTTGATGTTCATAGATTATAGCTATCAATAGAGAACACTCATATCCAAATAGGTTGCATGTGAACTTAAGATTTAATTTATTTCACCTCATGCTTGAATTGTAACATATAAAACCTATCAGTGATATCAGAACCTTAGTTTTCTATTTGATTATGCGTAATAATGAATAGATCAAAATTACAGTTTACAGAAATTAAACCCAAAAGGCCATGAAATTTTGCAAATGGCTACGGTTCTTGAAACCCTAGCCTCCACCAATATTTTTGATGATACCTAGGGTTCCCTTAGGGTTTTATAGTTTCCTTAATTATTATTTTAAAAGCCATAAAAATTGAATAACTAAAATTGGTTGACCCTAAACCCAAATTTGAAAATTAGAAGGGTTTTAGATAAAGATTATATTTGAATTATTTTATTAATTGTTTAATAGAAAACAATTATTTAATCCCTAAATGATTTAAATGAATTTAATTAATCGTTTAATTAAAAGATAAAGATTAAATCATATTTGGTTTAAATTTTAATCCATTAAAAGTTCAATCTAGATAATTAACACTTAAACCTCGTATTTTGAAAAGTTTTCAAATACACCTTATATTATATATGATTAAATGTTTAATATATTGTATGTATAAGAAGAGTTAGTCAAATCGCTAGTAAGCCTCATTCACGAAGCCATGCTATACAGAGGGTATAAGGAAACGACCTATAAAATGGCCGTCGAATGGGTGTCCACTCTCACCCACCGCTTTCATGTGTGGTGGAAGGTTGTTAGCTAAATGGGTTTGATAGGACATAATGTCATTAAAAATATAATGATATAAAAGTATCGGAACTTTCTTTTCAAATCTTAATGTAGTTACTTTAGGAAGATGTGAAAATTATGCTAATCCATAAAACACACATCATTATTTATAAGTCGTTAGTGGAGCGTGTGTGCTAACCGACACACTAATTTGGGACTATAAAGTCGATATGGTGGCATAACTCAAAAAATATCATTGTTAATGGAGCATGTGTGGTTAACCGACACATTAGTTAGAGATGATAAATGATATCGAGGTTGTCAAGCGTGTTTGCATGGTTATTTACATCTTCTTTGTGATCCTCGGTATCCCAGTCACAAAACAGAAGAGCATAATATGAGATTAAACATGTCATTGATAAGTTTTAATGAATCTTAAAAGATATAGGAATTTCAAATAGACTGAAATTGGTGAATTGTCTTACCTACCTTCATAAATTCACAAATAGACTACGACATCCCTTTTCTTGATTCTGAATTGTATTTTGGATCCTAGCATTAAATATTTATTTTGGGTTAAAATATTAAGGATTTATATCAACTAACTAAAACTATCTCTCTTACATAGATGTCTACTCCTGGAGATGCTACTGTTGCTCAATCTTCCACCAACAACCTGAACTTCACGTTTCTATCGATCCTTTCCAAGGAGAAATTAGTTGGTCCAAACTACATGGACTGGATATGAAATCTCAAAATGACTATTTGATATGAGGACAAATAATATATCCTCGATAAACCTCTACTCAAAATTGGTGAGCCAACTGCTACTCCAGAGGAGCATGTGACCTACAAACAACACTTTGATGACGCAACAAGGGTCACTTGCATAATGGTTTCAACCATGGTACCCGAGTTGAAAAAGTTATATGAGGACTATCGGCCATATGATATGTTCTTGGATTTTGATGAAAAGTTTCAAAATAAAGCACGTCAAGAGAGGTATGAGGTCGTCAAAGCGTTAATAGCATGCAAGTTGAAGGATGGAGAATCTGTCTGCAATCATGTGCAGATAACGTGGAGATATATTGAGCATTCTGAAAAGATCAATGTGTCTTTTGACAAGGAGTTGGCCATAGACATAGTCCTAAAATACTTACCTCCCAAGTATGATGAGTTTATCTTAACTTCTCATTTGAAAAACTCAGAGACCACATTGAACCAACTCCACAACCTGTTGTAGATAGTTGAATCAGGGATAAAGTAAAATTAGGTGCCTTCTGCGACATGTGCTCCTGTCCTTGCCATTGGGAAACACAGAGGAAAGCAAATCCTTAATCGAACTGGAAGGGCAAGCCCTATGTTGGAGCATCTGGTAGTGGGTCCAAGTCAAAGCCCACTTCTTATATTCCTGCTGATAGTGACCCCAAAAAGGCCACTTGCTACTATTGCAATGAAAAAGGGCATTAGAAAAGGAGTTGCCCAAAAATATTGGAAGGACATCAAGGATGGCAAGGTTAAGCCATCGTTGATAGGTATGCACACAACTCAAGTAATTAAATCACAACTTACTCGTTCTTGGTTCCTTGATATAGGATGTGGTTTCCATATTTGTTCTGATTCGCAGGGGGCAAGAGAAAGTGAGGACGTGGAGCATGGAAGAATAAATCTGATCATGGGAAATAGGTGATCTTCACATGTTTCCAAGATTGGAACTTATGAACTTGTGCTCGGTGATGATGTTAGAACATATTTGATTAATTGCTGTTATTCATCAGAAATGACATGAAACATTTTATCTTTTCATACATTATTCAAACAAGGTTTTTGATATGCATTTGATAATGTAAATGGTTTGATTTTAGCTTATAAATATAGTGTGTTTATGTTTAAAGCATTCCCATGTAATGGTGTATATGAAACTGTGATTTGTGTTGTAGCTTAGGTAATAGTGTATTTCGTATTTGTTCGTCTAATGGTGTAGACAAAACATGCTTGTGGCATTGTTTTCTTGGGCACATTAACAAGAAACACATCGCCCAACTCCAAATGGATTTAGTATTGGAATCATTTGACTTAAGGACAGATGATTAATGAGAGTCTTGTATTTTGGGTAAGATGACAAAATCACCATTCACTAAAACATGTGGAATAGGTGAAGGATTGTTGGATCTTATTCATCCTGATGTACGTGGACCCTTCAGATCTGCTACAAGGGATGCAAATCGATACTACATGACGTTAAAGGTGATTATACTATATATGGATATATCTACTTAATCAAACATAAATAAGAAACCTTTGAAAAGTTCAAAGAGTTTAGACACGATGTAGAGAATCATTTGGGGAGGAAGATAAAGATGCTACGATCTGATAGAGGCGGAGAGTATCTTAGTATCGAGTTTCATGACCACCTCAAGGAATGTGGAATAGTTTCACAATTGACTCCTCCTAGGACAACACAATTTAATGGTTTGATTGAGAGAAGAAATCAAACCTTGTTAGACATGGTTCGTTCCATAATGAGTCGAGCTTCACTTCCTATTTCTTTCTAAGGGTATGCCTTAGAGACAGCCTGCCCATATCCTAAATCTTGTTCCTACTTAAAAGGTTGCCAAAACTACTCACAAGATGTGGATAGGGAGAGTTCCCCCATTGGCACATGTCAAGGTTTGGGGTTGTGAGGCTCTCATGAGACGAGAAACTCATGACAAACTAGAATCCAGAGCCAAGAGGTGTATTTTCATTGGCTACCCACAAAAGTCTTTTGGATACTTGTTCTACAAACCTAGTGAGAACATGGTCTTTGTAGCTTAAGGGGAGTCTTTCGCTGGAGAGAGAGCTCATATTCAAAGAGGACAGTGAGAGTGCATACGACCTTGAAGAGATTAAGGAGTCAACCAATCAAGGAACCTTAGAAGACAGTAGCTCTCAACCAGAGCATGAAACTCCTGTTGAGCCCATTGACAATTCATTACCTATTCATTGATCTAGTAGGGTTTGCATGCCACCTTCGTTCTATGGTTTCCATATAATGTTAGATGGTGACATGTTTATCAGTGATATTACACTAGTAAATTTTGATAAGCTAGTTAACTACAAGGAAGTGATAGTGAGACTTGAGGCTGGCAAGTGGAAAGAGGCAATGAATATCGAGATCCAGTCTATGTATGATAAACTATTTTGGAATTTGGTTGATCATGTACCAGGTCAAAATACAGTTGGATGGAAATGGATCTTCAAGAAGAAGACCAACATGGATGGAAAGATGCACTCATTCAAGGTTAGACTGGTTGCGAAGAGCTTTACTCAAACCCAAGGGATTGACTATGATGAGACCTTCTCATTAGTGGTAAAGATAAAGTCTATCAGGATTATACTACCAATAGCAGTGTTTCATGATTATGAAATACGGAAAATGGATGTTAAAACCGCTTTCCTAAATGGGAAGTTCAATGAGTATGTTTACATAAATCAGCCAGAGGGTTTTGTACATGCCAAGTTTCCTGACGGAGTGTGTAATCTTGAGAAATCCATTTATGGATTGAAACAAGCATCTCACAACTGGAATCTTTGCTTCCATGAGAAAGTCAAAGAGTTTGGTTTCTCTAGGAGTGAGAATGAGTTATTTGTGTATGTCAAGGCCAGTGGAAGTATAGGAACATTCCTAGTATTGTATATTGATGACATACTCCATGGGAAACGACCTTCCTACCTTGCAATAAGTGAAATCTTGGCTTGGAACGTGTTTCACCATGAAGGACCTAGGGAAAGCAGCCTATATTCTTAGAATAAGGATTTTTAGGGATAGAAAGAAACAATTATTAGCCTTAGTCACAGTACATGGTTGGATAAAATACTAAAATGTTTTAGTGTGGAGAATTCCAAGAAATGGAATTTAACCATCCATCATACTGTTAATTTTAGTAAGACTCAAAGCCCCAGTACTGATGAGGAAATAGCTGACGTGATTTGGGTCCCATATGCTTCGGTTGTGGGTTCGATCATGTATTTTATGACATGTACTCACCCTTATGTGTCTTATGGTTTGAGCATGGTTAGTCAATTTTAGAGTAATCCTGGCAGAGCTTATTGGACTACAATTAAGAATATTCTTAAGTATCTACGAAGGACAATGGACATGGTTCTAGTCCTTGGTGGCGATGACATGTTAGGAGTAATTGGATATAGTGATGCTAATTTTTAGACCACGTCGAGACAACTTCTATTCTCAATCGGGCTAGGTGTTTGTGTTAAATGGTGGAGCAATGACTTGGAAAAGTTCCAAGCAGGATACAGTGGATGATTCTACTTTTGAATTAGAGTACATCGCAACAAGTGAGGCATCAAAGGAGGTGGCTTGGTTGAAGAACTTCATCTGTGATCTCGGAGTAGTCCAAAACATTCTAGATCCATTCGAACTTTTATGTGATAACGAAGGGGAGGTTGCTTTGACAAAAGAACAAAAGGATCATGGTAGATCCAAGCATATCGACAAAAAATACCATTATATTAGACATAAGGTTGAAGAAGGTCATCTCATGGCGAAGCGAGTATCATCAGAAGACAATCCTGCAGATCCTTTCACGAAGGCTCTGTGTAGGGGTAAACACAACCAACATGCTAGGAGCATTGTCTTAAGAGAAGATGTTAGTTTTAGTAATTAGTTGATAGTTTTAAGACTTTGTAAGAAAATAAATGTAACTGATTTTGGTGATTAAATAATAGAGAATTATTTATGAGTATTGTACTGCCTTTTACAATTATTTATTCTTATGTTTCACTTTGCATGTTTTACTTCCTAAATGTAACAGCCCGGAATTTCAGGTATTTCTTTAAATTATTTTTGGGGCACATTTAGGAGGGGACTCGGCGAGTTGGTGCATGACTCGCCGAGTAGGGCCATGGTCTTGGTCGCAGACGCGCGACTGGACTCGACGAGTCCAAAAAGGGACTCGGCGAGTCGACGCTGTTCAGCTGAACCCTAGCCGTTTCGATTCTGCACCGTATATAATGGTATTATAGCCGTCATGTCGTGTTTTTTTGGCCGATTGAAGATCCCCTGGGAGTGTGTGAGCATTTGAAGCAAGAGAGAGGACTTGAGAAGGCTTGAAGAGATTGTTAGACAAGGAGGAGCAAGGTGGTGATCAAAGGAATTGAGTATTGGAGGTTTGGAGACACAGGAAACACGTTTCCAGGTAATTTTCGGATCGAAATCTGTAACTTTTACGTTGAATGCGAGTTTAGGGTTTAGGAAACCCAATTAAGGGATTGTTAGATTATATTGTTGTTGTAAGTGTTTAAAAACCCCTGTATTAGTATATGTGAAAGTCCAGGAAGCCCTATATCTATATATTTCGAAATCATGCGAAATACAGGAGGCAGCGGGTTGACTGCATGGCGGGGACTCGCCGAGTCCAATGATCAGACTCGGCGAGTAGCTTGAAGATTCACTAGAACTCGCCGAGTTGTTCTTCAGACTCGGCGAGTAGCTTGAAGGTTCACTAGGACTCGTCGAGTTGTTCTTCCGACTCGGCGAGTAGCTTGAAGATCTACTGGAACTCGTCGAGTCGTTCTTCGGACTCGGCGAGTGGTGTCAGGATGTCTATACTCGTCGAGTTACCCTTTGTACTCGACGAGTCAGGTCAAGATTGACCGTTGACCTGTATATATCTTAGAGGGGTCAGTTGTCTTGTTTGATACGATCATTAACTAGGGCTGTGGTATTATAGGGAACCTGCGGACTAGCGGATTGTGTGCGAGTAGCTCGAGGAGGTTATAGCCTGCGTACTACGAGGTGAGTCTTCTCACTATACTTCACCCGGAAGGGTTGGACTGTTAGACCGGAAGGTCGCGTGTGTTATATTCATGCTATGTCTAGAGAGATAGATGCTTTATATGCGATGTGTGCTTATATGTGATGTATGATTATACGGGCCGGAAGGCGAGACTTTATGTGTTAGAAAGAACGGTATGATATATGTGCTTTATGTGTTAGAGTATTTGTGTTATGTGTTATATATGTGTGTGGGCCGGAAGGCAATTATCTTGTGGATCGAAAGATCCGGGCCGGAAGGCAATGTTATGTGGATCGAAAGATCCGGGCCGGAAGGCAATGTTATGTGGACCGAAAGGTCCGGGCCGGAAGGCAATATTATGTGGACCGAAAGGTCCGGGCCGGAAGGCGTATGTGGGTAAGTCGTATACTGGGGAACTCACTAAGCGTTTATGCTTACTAGTTGTGCTTATGTTTTTCAGGTACTAGTGATGACCGTGGGAAGGCGCCGGCGTGACACGTACACACTGCCACTGTTGGAGATCCTGGAGATTTACTATTTTTATTTTGAAATAAACTTGGAATAAACCCTTTTGTCGAATAATGATGTTTTATTTTTAACGAAAAATTTATTTGAAAATTTGAGTTGTTACAATTGGTATCAGAGCCTTGGTTTGAGGGATTCGGGTGTACTTTTGGGTGCAACTGAACTCAGACCGGGGATTTGAGGAAAAACTTTTTCTTAAAAATAATAAGGACATAACATTTTATAAAGGGCAAGGCGGTAAAAACAAGGGTGGAACAGTGTGTACGAGCAGCCAGCGTCCGAACGGTAAAGATCCCCAGAATACCTTACGATGTTATGTTATACACTGAATTATGAATCGTTATGCATGCTAGAAGACTAGGTATACATGATAGGAATAGAATTGCCTGTTTTGTGATGCCTTAGTCTAGGGAGATTGCTTATATGAGATATCTGGTAGCGTGCAAGTAATTAGTACATACTAGAAGTAGAGTACCCGTTGTTCGGGATTTGGGGAGGAAGATTTGGGACGAATACTGATACGGTGTGGTCGGTAGTATTGGGCCCGTACTACCGAAGGCACCGGATCAGTGGAAGACTCAAATAAGAATCCCTGGAAATCGGAGACTGGGTAGGGCGCGTATTGAGTACAATTGTACTTGGTGGAGTCTCTGATGATTTTATGTTGTATTTCAGAGACATCATGGTTGTCACACGCAATGGGGCGAGTTCGAGCGGTGCGAGTGACGAGGAGATTCGTCAGATTATTCAGGAAGAGGTAGCTGCGGCGGTCCGGGCTGAGATCCCGGAGATGTTTGGGTCTATTAAGACCACGTTGATGGAGGAGTTTGAGGAGCGGTGCGCCGCAATTTCTGAAGCTGCAGTTGCTGCCGCTACCGCGGCGGTGGCTGCTGCCAGGCCGCAAGGGGGTGATTCATTACCATTCAGGGAATTCAGCAACACGAAACCCCCTGAATTTGATGGGACGCAGGATCCGATTGCAGCCATGAGGTGGGTCGCCGACATTGAGGGGTGCTTCTATACTTGCTCATGCCCGGAACACTTGAGGGTACGGTTCGCCTTGAACCAGCTCCGTCTGGGAGCGAAGGATTGGTGGAAGTTCGTGACGGTGAACTTCACTCAGGCAGAGATTACGGCAGTGTCATGGGAGAGGTTTACGGAGATGTTCAGGGATGAGTACGTTCCCCCGGTAGAGAGGGAGCGGTTGATTCAGGAGTTCTTGACCCTTAAGCAGGGTACTGATTCCGTGGCAGTGATCACACGGAAGTTTCATGAGAGGGCAATGTTTTGCCCCGAGCTGGTATCTACGGAGCAGTCGCGGATGAGCCGCTATTTGGGTGTTTTGAAGAGGGAGATTCGGGAGTTTGTGTCAAACTCCACCTATCGCACTTTCACTGAGCTTCAGGCGAACGCCAGGAAGCGCGAGATTGAGTTGGAGACTCAAGCGAGGGAGGAGGCTGAGTCTCGGCAGGTGGATCGACGGCCGGCCCAGTCCCAGCCGGCAGCCAAGCGGATTAAGTTCGCTGATTCGAGGAAGGGAGGTTCGAAGGGTCGCACTTGCGCGAAGTGCGGCAAAAGTCACGAGGGGGTGTGTCGAACTGGCGGTTGCTACAAGTGTGGCAAGGACGGACATATTGCCAGGGATTGCCCTAAGGGGTTTATGGTTTGTTTTCACTGCAACCAGACAGGCCATCGGAAGGCCGAGTGCCCGCAACTTCGTCAGGGAGCTACACCTACTACCCGGACTACTGAGACCCGACCGGTGAAGGTCGAGGCCCCGAGGGCTCGCGGGAGAGCCTTTCAGCTGACAGCGGAGGAGGTCCGCGCTGCGCCCGATGTTGTGGCAGGTATGTTATCTTTCATGTATTTAATTAAAGGTTGAAATGTTATGCTTATGTTAATGTATGTGTAGGTACTTTCCTTGTGAACTCTATGCCTGCTCTAGTATTATTTGATTCGGGTGCGAGTAGATCGTTTGTATCGTTAGCTTTTAGTCAGCACATCGGCATGAGTCGTGAGCCGTTAAGTCGGCCTTTGAGCGTTTCCATTGCGGCTGACAGGGTGATTTGTGCTACGGAGGTTTCTCGGGGATGTGTGCTAGAGATCTTCGGGGTCGCATTTCCGATTGACCTAATTCCTATTGCGATGGGTGATGTCTGTGTCATTGTAGGCATGGACTGGTTGAGCCGATTCAGCGCTGTCATCGACTGCGAGCGTCAGTTGGTGACTATACGAGACCCTAGTGGGGGAGTTCTTACGGTGTACGGCGAGGGTACCCGTTCGAGATCAGCTTTTTGTTCGGCTGCTAGAGCGAGGCAATGCCTACAGCGGGGATGTAACGGTTTCGTGGCGTATGTGATGGATACGCGGGAGAGTTCCGAGAGACCGAAGACATTGCAGGAGGTTCCAGTGGTGCGCGAGTTTTCAGATGTTTTCCTCGAGGATTTGCCGGGAATACCTCCTGCGAGGCAAGTGGAGTTTGGTATCGACCTAGTTCCAGGGGCGGCGCCTATTGCGAAGGTACCTTATCGTCTTGCACCTCCAGAGATGCAAGAATTGTCCTCGCAACTTCAAGAGTTGTTGGGGAAGGGATTTATTCGGCCGAGTAGCTCCCCGTGGGGAGCACCGATTTTGTTCGTCAAGAAGAAGGATGGTTCAAACCGGATGTGTATCGATTACCGGGAACTGAACAAGGTGACAGTTAAGAACCGCTATCCGTTACCAAGAATCGATGATCTATTCGATCAGTTGCAAGGGGCATCTTGGTTTTCCAAGATTGATTTGAGATCAGGGTACCATCAGGTAAGGGTGCGGGATGAGGACGTCCAGAAGACAGCCTTTAGGACGCGGTATGGGCATTACGAGTTCGTGGTGATGCCTTTTGGGCTCACCAATGCCCCAGCAGTGTTCATGAATCTCATGAACAGGGTATGCAGGCCGATGCTGGATCGGTCTGTGATTGTATTCATCGACGACATTCTGGTGTATTCACGGTCTAGGGAGCAGCATGAGGGACATTTGAGGGAGGTCCTTGAGGTACTGAGGTCGGAGAAGCTATATGCAAAATTCTCCAAATGTGACTTCTGGTTACGAGAGGTTCAATTTCTGGGGCACGTTGTAAATCAGGCAGGGATATTGGTCGATCCGGCCAAGGTGGAGGCGGTGATGAGATGGGAGGCACCAAGGTCACCTTCGGAGGTCAGGAGTTTCCTTGGGTTGGCAGGGTATTATCGAAGGTTCATTAGGGACTTCTCTAAGATCGCAGTGCCACTTACCAAATTGACCCGAAAGGGTGTTACATTCTCATGGGGACCCGAGCAGCAGACTTCCTTCGAGACACTTCGTCAGAGACTGTGCGAAGCACCAGTATTAGCCCTTCCTGAAGGGATGGAGGACTTCGTCGTATATTGCGACGCATCGATTTCAGGACTGGGTGCAGTGTTGATGCAGAGGGGCCATGTGATAGCCTATGCATCGAGGCAGCTGAAGCCTCACGAAGCGAGATATCCCACGCATGACTTAGAGTTGGGGGCAGTAGTGTTCGCCCTCAAAATTTGGCGTCACTACCTGTACGGGGTTCGTTGTACCATATACACGGACCATAAGAGTTTGAAGTATTTGATGGATCAACCCAACCTAAACATGCGCCAGAGGAGATGGTTAGACGTGGTTAAGGATTATGACTGTGAGATCCTATACCACCCAGGCAAGGCTAATGTGGTAGCCGATGCATTGAGTCGTAGGGCGGGGCGTACTCCGTTACGGGACGTATGTTTGAGATTGACGGTGGTAACCCCGGTATTAGATACGATTCGTGGGGCACAGACCGAGGTTGTGAAGTCTGGGATGCAGAAACAGGAGCGGGTCGTCGGGTTAATTTCAGAGTTCGTTACGGATGGGCGAGGACTTCTGACATTTCAGGGTCGGATCTGGGTGCCATTCGTGGGCGGTACGCGTGTCATTTTGATGGAGGAGGCACATAGATCGAAATTCTCGATCCATCCCGGTGCTACGAAAATGTATCTGGATTTGAAAAAGGAGTACTGGTGGCCTTGCATGAAGAGAGACGTTGCGTGGTTCGTGGAGAGGTGTTTGACCTGCCGTAAAGTTAAGGCCGAGCACCAGAGACCGCATGGTAAGTTGCAACCCTTGGAGATCCCTGAGTGGAAGTGGGATCAGATCACGATGGATTTTATCACCAAATTGCCGAAAACTGCCAGGGGAGTCGATGCGATTTGGGTGATTGTGGATAGACTAACAAAGAGTGCACATTTCCTTGCCATTAGTGAAAGTTCATCAGCAGAGAAGTTGGCGGAGTTGTACGTGAGAGAGATAGTATCTCGGCATGGAGTGCCGACCTCGATTGTTTCGGACCGCGATGTACGTTTCACTTCCAGGTTCTGGAAGAAATTCCATGAGGAGTTGGGTACTAAACTGCATTTTAGTACCGCATACCATCCCCAGACCGACGGTCAAAGCGAGCGGACGATCCAGACATTGGAAGATATGCTTAGAGCGTGTGTGTTAGATTTCGGGGGTAGCTGGGATGCGCATCTGCCGCTGGCTGAGTTTTCCTACAACAACAGCCATCATTCGAGCATTGGTATGCCACCTTTTGAGTTGTTGTATGGTAGGAGGTGTCGGACTCCCATTTGCTGGGGAGAAGTGGGACAGAGAGTGATGGGCAGTACAGAGATCGTACTTCAAACGACTGAACAGATCCAACGGGTGAGGCAGAGGTTACTGACCGCCCAGAGCCGACAGAAGAGTTATGCGGACAGACGCCGGTCTGAACTCGAATTCCAGGTCGGCGACTTCGTTCTCCTAAAGGTTTCTCCTTGGAAAGGGGTGATCCGGTTCAGGAAGAGGGGCAAATTGGGGCCTCGGTTCATAGGTCCATTTCGGGTAATTGCAAGGGTAGGTCGGGTAGCTTATCGGTTGGAGTTGCCAGCGGAGCTGAATCAGATTCACAATACCTTCCACGTATCGCAGCTGAGGAAGTGTATAGCCGATGAGGCAGCAGTGGTTCCGTTAGAAGATATCCAGGTAGATGCGAGTCTGAATTACGCCGAGAGACCAGTAGCTATCAGAGATCGGAAGATCAAGGTTCTTCGGAACAAGGAAATACCTCTGGTGTTAGTTCAGTGGCAACATCGGAAGGGATCGGAGATGACTTGGGAGCCGGAAAGAGAAATGCGGGAGCAACATCCGGAGTTATTCGCAGAATGAGAGACTTCGAGGGCGAAGTCTAGTTCTAGTGGGGGAGAGTTGTAACAGCCCGGAATTTCAGGTATTTCTTTAAATTATTTTTGGGGCACATTTAGGAGGGGACTCGGCGAGTTGGTGCATGACTCGCCGAGTAGGGCCATGGTCTTGGTCGCAGACGCGCGACTGGACTCGACGAGTCCAAAAAGGGACTCGGCGAGTCGACGCTGTTCAGCTGAACCCTAGCCGTTTCGATTCTGCACCGTATATAATGGTATTATAGCCGTCATGTCGTGTTTTTTTGGCCGATTGAAGATCCCCTGGGAGTGTGTGAGCATTTGAAGCAAGAGAGAGGACTTGAGGAGGCTTGAAGAGATTGTTAGACAAGGAGGAGCAAGGTGGTGATCAAAGGAATTGAGTATTGGAGGTTTGGAGACACAGGAAACACGTTTCCAGGTAATTTTCGGATCGAAATCTGTAACTTTTACGTTGAATGCGAGTTTAGGGTTTAGGAAACCCAATTAAGGGATTGTTAGATTATATTGTTGTTGTAAGTGTTTAAAAACCCCTGTATTAGTATATGTGAAAGTCCAGGAAGCCCTATATCTATATATTTCGAAATCATGCGAAATACAGGAGGCAGCGGGTTGACTGCATGGCGGGGACTCGCCGAGTCCAATGATCAGACTCGGCGAGTAGCTTGAAGATTCACTAGAACTCGCCGAGTTGTTCTTCAGACTCGGCGAGTAGCTTGAAGGTTCACTAGGACTCGTCGAGTTGTTCTTCCGACTCGGCGAGTAGCTTGAAGATCTACTGGAACTCGTCGAGTCGTTCTTCGGACTCGGCGAGTGGTGTCAGGATGTCTATACTCGTCGAGTTACCCTTTGTACTCGACGAGTCAGGTCAAGATTGACCGTTGACCTGTATATATCTTAGAGGGGTCAGTTGTCTTGTTTGATACGATCATTAACTAGGGCTGTGGTATTATAGGGAACCTGCGGACTAGCGGATTGTGTGCGAGTAGCTCGAGGAGGTTATAGCCTGCGTACTACGAGGTGAGTCTTCTCACTATACTTCACCCGGAAGGGTTGGACTGTTAGACCGGAAGGTCGCGTGTGTTATATTCATGCTATGTCTAGAGAGATAGATGCTTTATATGCGATGTGTGCTTATATGTGATGTATGATTATACGGGCCGGAAGGCGAGACTTTATGTGTTAGAAAGAACGGTATGATATATGTGCTTTATGTGTTAGAGTATTTGTGTTATGTGTTATATATGTGTGTGGGCCGGAAGGCAATTATCTTGTGGATCGAAAGATCCGGGCCGGAAGGCAATGTTATGTGGATCGAAAGATCCGGGCCGGAAGGCAATGTTATGTGGACCGAAAGGTCCGGGCCGGAAGGCAATATTATGTGGACCGAAAGGTCCGGGCCGGAAGGCGTATGTGGGTAAGTCGTATACTGGGGAACTCACTAAGCGTTTATGCTTACTAGTTGTGCTTATGTTTTTCAGGTACTAGTGATGACCGTGGGAAGGCGCCGACGTGACACGTACACACTGCCACTGTTGGAGATCCTGGAGATTTACTATTTTTATTTTGAAATAAACTTGGAATAAACCCTTTTGTCGAATAATGATGTTTTATTTTTAACGAAAAATTTATTTGAAAATTTGAGTTGTTACACTAAATGATTTGATTATTCGAAATTCCACAGTCGCTCATACTTTTCAAAGTGAGTAGTGAATTAAGATTGTCATGAATAGATTATAGATCGTCTATGGATATTAGGCATTGCAATGGGTTACTACAATATTCATGAGTATTTAGAAAGTGGAGATTTTGAGTATTAGATAAACCCACACTCAGAGGATTACTTCATGGATTATATCACAAGTCTTTCTGAGATGATAATATATTTTATTCTTCAACAGAGATATATAAGTTGTAATTGACAACTCAGTTGTACATTGGTATTGCAAAAATGCATAAGTATCATGATGTTATAAAATGTAGTGTCATGTATGATTTGGTGAGTAAAAGATACAAGTATATAAGTCGAGTTTAGTCGTTCCTTTTGCCCTAATAGGAAAAGTAATATCTTTGGACCCCTCGGTGATTTGGTGTTGACATTATAGTGTTGGGGCCAACCAGGACTGAATTGATGTGTTCAAATAGTAGTCTAATGACATCATCACTAATCAAGAAATCAGGAATTTTAGACAAGTGATTGATTTTAATCCATTTCTCATGTCTATATGATATCTTGAAGAACGAGGAAATAATTGATATCTTATCTTAGGGCCAATGTCTGATTGGATCAGAGTTCAATAGTTGCTTCAGAAAGCATACTTTGTTGTTTAATTTAGAATTGGTATTTGCAAATTTTAGTTACAGACTTATCCAAGTGGGAGAGAGTTGGATTAAGGTGTCTAACCCAATAACTAAATTGGTATATACTTAATTTAAAAGAAAAGTCATTTTTGGGTTGCCCTAAAAATTAGTAATTGACTAGAATGACTTTTGGAGAGAGAGACTGATTTATTGATTTATTATATGATTAATAAATAACAATAAATAATTTGTTAATATATTATGAGATTAATATATTCATTATAAATATCATTATTTAACTAATAATTAATCAAAAATTAATTAGAATTAATTTTGGGATTAATTGGTGTAATTAAAAGTGCGAGGACTTGAGTGTAATTGCTCAATAGTTGAACATGAAAAGAATTCTATATTCTTCCTACGGGTAGCCGAATTTTGGCTTTCCTCTAGGGTTTGTAGAATGCTCCACGTGGATAATGTGGATAATTAAGAAACATGATATTTCCGAATTTGAAATAATATTATTTTATTTCAAATTAGGGTTTCTAAGGTTTTCATATCAACTATAAATAGGACCCTTGGGAGTCCTAATTTTCGTCCATCACTTCTACTAAGGAATATCTTAAATCTAACTTCCTTTCCTCTCTCCTTAAGTGTTCTAATTTCTAGGGTTTGGATACAAACCATTAGAGGCATTAGATTTCTTATGGTTGCTTTCTATGACATTTGAAGAAATGAATTGCTTTGATTATTTGCTATAATAATTAAAAGGTATGTAAACCCTAATCTTTTGTGAATTTCGATTATAATAGGGTCTCCTTAGGGTTCTTGACGTTTATACATTATAACTATCAATAGAAAAAATTTAGATCCAAGTAGGTTGCATGTGAACTTAAGGATTAAGTTATTTCGCCTCATACTTGAATTATAACGTATAAAACCTATCAACACATACATCATATACTTACTCTTTCAAGAGTGTCTAATCATTCCTTACATTGGCCCTCATAACAACCATACCCACTTATGAAACTTCCACTAACCCTGCATATGCCTTTGTGCATGGTAATCATACATAACACTGGATTCAATAGATAATCGAATAGTTGATTCTACCCTAAGACCACGACCACAAAAAGGAACAAGAAATAAGGTGAAATCAAACATTCTCAGGAAATAAAATCTTAGTTATGTAAAACTATGATGCACACACTAAGCAACCACAGTAATAATGTCAGTTCCATATAGCATATGAAAAAGTTCTCCTAGGCTATAAATCAGGAAATACTATCATGCAATTCGTGAAGATCCTTAGCCTACAAACTAGCATGTAATTCTATCATATCATCAGTTCACAAAACAAGTGTGGGTATCTTGGGGAATAACTTCCCTTGGGCTCCGACTGATTGTACACATCGCATCCTATCCTTTCTTTATTTAGATGTAATAAAAAAATATTTTACAGTTCTATAGTTTGAGTCAGAAATCACACGAGTATTCATCCAATTCTCTCAAACCAGGGCTCTGATGCTAATTTGTAACATTCCCAAAACCATGATAAAAAATTTCTTTTTTATAAAATCATTCCACAAAACCATAAGAAAGTAAACCATTGTTTTTAAACTACACCATAGATTTAGAGCATTAAAGAACTCTTAAAACATAAATCAATAGGAGGATGTGTACGATCACACCTTTGCCTTGCATTGATCATCTGATGTACCTAAAACCATGAAACTAACAATAGTAAGTCAAATCTTAGTGAGTTCCCCTAAAATATGGATGCATACTAGGCCCACAACATGAGATTGGATAGCCCCTGAGCCCACAACATGATATTGGATTGCCCACTCCCAACTCTCAGCTCATGACTGTCTTTCTCCTGATCCCACAACATAATTTTGGATTGTCTTACCGGCCCTTTTATTATGACTAGATTGCTCCGGGTTTGCAGGCTTACATCACAAAGCAGTACTGCCTCAAACCAACCGCACTATGTCAACATAGGTAATAGATAAACAATAAACAACTCTTAGGGTTTGCTTGGTCTTCATCTGGAAGATCATCTTGTGTGTTTTATACCTTCCAAGAGTCAGGGATGGTTGATACTTTTTTTTATCCGGTTTGAGATATGGTTTGGTTGCAATACTAGAGGGTAGTATTTCGAACCCCAAGTGGGGGAGAACTAGGTATTCTGCTTGGAGGATCATCAATTTGATCGAGTTTATGGTGTCAGAAGAACATTTCATAGGGGTCTGCGGTGAGGGGTAAGTAGGTTAGACAATATAGCAATGGAGCACGTTGTTAGAATTATATGCATGGTTCTTATTTGGGTTATATCCTTTGAATTGGAATAAGTGCACGACCATTTATCCCATTCGTGGGTCGTGTGCAACCATGTTTTCATCGGATTTTCCGTTGGTAATGGCTTGTACTATGAAAGGATTTGTGCATGGAAAAAGAGTATGGAATTGTTGCTCTCGGTTAGCATTGAGAGGGACATTGATTAGGTTTCTACAAGGCGGTGGAATGAGGTTGAGTATCTTTAGGCCATCGTGGTGCTGGTCGTGAGTTTCTAGGAGAATGATGAAATGTCGACATGATCGGTGTAATACCAGGAGCATTCCAGATATAGGATATGGGCCCAGTGATCATGATTGTTTATTTCTTCTGCTTGTGGTACTTATGGTGTTGTGCATTATTGGAAATCGGTAGACTCATGAACCAGTTGGGTTGGATAAAGTGAGAATTTAAGGGTTGTAGGGAGTATCAGTCGTACATCAGAAAGTCTATGTAGAGTGTTTGCATTATAAATATCGTTTGTTTGCGAGCTGTTATTAGGGATTTGGTTACCAAAGTTGGGTATCGGTTATGGATTCTCGAGTCATGAAGTTCATTGTGAACATCTTGAGTGATTTTCTAGGTAGGGTTACACCTGAGTTGATAAGGGTTGGATGCAATGTGAAAATTCTTGGATTGATCATCTTTTTTCGTAGGAGCAGTGGTTAGTAATGGCATGTCAGGGAGTCAAGGGTTTATTTAAGGTTTTGGTACATCTTATGGATTTGGAATTGGTTGAAATTCGCGATCGATGTGTTTTGAGTACTTCATTCTGCGTGTTTTGTGGTGATCATAGTCAAAGACAAGGGGTGGGTTCAACGAAGGGATGAATATTCGTCATGGAATATGGGTTCTGAAGTTTAGATATGATGAGTTCCCGGTCTCGGGAAGCATATTGATAGAATTGATTCAGTGATTGTAGTTTTGAGAGTCCTCGGCTCTGTGTTTCCCTCTAGACGTTTGGTCTTATAACTAGGAAGTTGTTCAATATGTCGGTGTTATACGTTCTTCTCTGCAACGTTTATATATATGAGACTCACGTTGGGAGTCGCCTTGTTTTTTTTGAATGGAGGTATCAACATCAGTAAATAGTCAGGGGTTCTATTTTTCTTGTTGGTTCTCATCGCGATTGTGTACTTATGTGTGTGATTAGCATGAAGATGATTGGCCGAGGAGGTTTAGAGCCGATCAAATATGTGGGTTTTCGATTAGGGGTTCCATCATGAAGCAGAAGTGAGAGTTGATTTTAAGGAAGAAATCTAATTTATGTGGGGGAGAATTGTAACACCTGTTTCCTGCCATTTTTGAGCCATGGACTGGAAGTCAATTGTGTAAGGTTTTGGGCCTTAAGGAGGCAAATTTTAGTCCTTGTGGAAGGAGATAATAATATTTAAGATATTTTACCCTTGAAATATGTTATGGGCTGAAGGGTAGAAAGGGAAAAGTCATAGGCCAGGTCATTGCATGAAATATGGATTTTGTTCAAGAAGTTTTTAGTCCAAGAAATTAGATAATATTGTTGAGCTCTTCAACACCTTTCCTTGGATATAGAGAACGTTAAAAATGGATTTGGAACGAAGAAGTTATCACCGTTTGAAGTTAGGGTGCTTTTGGGTTGAGTCGCGTACGTTGGACATACTCAATGTGTATGTTGGGACTACTAGGGCATCCCTAGTACGATGGGCTAAAATTGAGTATGTTATGCGTATGCGATCACTGCCGAAACCCTATTTCCATGGTTTAAACCCTATTTAAGCTCCTTAACTTCCCCAAACCCATTCCATTCTCAGCCTCCATCTCTCGAATACACTCTCTTGAAACCCTAACCCAAGATTGATCCCTATAAGCAAAAAAGAATGTGTTTTTAAGTGCTTTGGAGTGTCCTTGGTGCACCTCAGAGAAGAAGGAACTCGTTGAAGAAGTGTTGGTTGCATTAGAGCTTTTAGATCCAGACTTTGTTCACCTTGATCGTTCTTCTAGAGGTATAAGGTTTCAATCTTGATGATGAAATTGTTAGATCTACCCAGTTTTGAGTGTTATGATCTTTTGGTCACTTTAAGTGCATAAATTTTAGATCTTGAAAGTTTGTGACCTTTTTACAGATAAATTGGAAACTTTATCCATCTAAACATCATTTTGATTCAGATCTGAAGGTTGGAGACTTGGACTTAAAGGATTAAGTTGAAAAAGATGCACTTTTGGGTCCCTTTGAGACTTAAAGTACATCTTGTTTATTGGGACCACTCTTATGGATAAAGTTGGAAACGTTATCCATTTTGGAGCTATTATGAACCATAAAAATGTGATCTTGGCCTTTCTATCCCTTCCATGCAAGAGTTGTAATGTCTTTTTTGGTTAAAAACTTAGGGTTTTGGACATTAAGCACTTTACGGCCATGCAAAGTCATAAAGTTGGAAAGTTTATGACTTAGGACATTATTTTGGGCTTGGATATGAGTGTTAGAAATAAGGGCTTAATGGAATAAGCTCTTAATGGAGTTTTAGGATTGGGCTGTGTACGTTGGGCGTACGTGGTGGTACGTTGCGTGTACACGATCATCACCCCGCTTCTTGGTACACTAGGCGTACTTTATTGGGAAGAAATATTGACTTTTGGACCTTGACCGTTGACTTTGACTTTGACCAGGGTTGACTAAGTTTGACTTAAGGGTATTTTTGGTATTTTGAGCTATAGTTAAGACTTGGTCTCTATTTGTTGAATAGGTGACCTATAGAGCTGGTATTTAGATCAATGTATGGTTCAACTATTTATCAGAGTGGGAGGTGAGTTTTCCTCACTGTACTTATGGGTCGAAGGCACCAAGGTTGGCCCATTCGATTGATATCTTGGTTTATCGTATGTTACTATGCTATAGTGATCTGTTAGATTTGTATCATGGTATATAGGATGTTGCTATGTTGTAGTGATCTGTTATATCTGTATCCTGGTATATAGGATGTTGCTATACTATAGTGATATGTTATATTTATATCCTAGTATATTGGATGTTGCTATGCTGTAGGGATCTGTTAGATCTGTATCATGGTATATAGGATGTTGCTAAGTTGTAGCGATCTGTTAGATCTGTATCCTAGTATATATGATGTTGTTATGCTGTAGTAATCTATTAGATCTGTATCCTGGTATATAGGATGTTGTGATGCTGTAGTGATCTGTTAGATTTGTATCCTGGTAGATAGGATGTTATTGTGTTGTAGTGATCTGTTAGATGTGTATGGCTACTTATATATGTTGTTACTGATTGATTGTTATGATATATGTTGATGTGTTATGGTTGGTTGGGTTGAGGTAGTCCTGAAGGCCAAGACACCCAGGGCGGTCCGGATAGACTAAAGGCCTGCGAGGTGGTCCAGTCAGACCGAAGGATCGGAGAGCGATCCAGATATGCTGTAGGCCCGATGCGGCGATCTAGTCATGCTGAAGGCTCTGAAAGCAACCCATATAGTTTATAGGCCTATGAGGCGGTCCGGTCATTTTGAAGGCTTACGTATGCATGCTATTATTGATATGTTGTGTGGTGGTACTTTGGGGGCAACTCACTAGGCTTCGTGTTTACTAGTTCAATTTATTGTTTCAGGTACTTTAGAGGATCGTGGGAAAGTGAAGGCGTGATCGTGCACATCCTCCTTTTTTTATGACATTGGATATTGGGACACACTTGTTGGGTTTTAGTTCAAAATAGCTTTATAAACTTTAAAAATATGGCAATGGAAGACTTCAAAATTTCAACATAACATAACATTTTATACCCACCAAGGATCTCCTTACAAGTTATATAAAGATAAAATAACAACCATAGAAAGGATGAAGAAATAACAACCTTTTTTGTTCTTTGGATCCTCTTGGGAGGCATGGAAGTTGATGAAGAAGATGGAACCTTTGAGACACCAACAATGAATCAACTTGATGTAGATGCTAGCCCAAAAATCTTAAACACTTTATCTTTATGTTATTATCAAAATAAGAACACAAAGAGAGCAAATGATGCAGGTGCTCTTCAAGTTTTCTAACAAAAACTAGAGAGTGAGAGAGAGAGAGGGCAAGATTCGGCCATCAAGCATTAAGAAGAAAAGATGAGTGCAAGACTCATCTCTTATATGCATAAAGTGAATTTATGGACCATAAGTCCTTAACACTTTAAGACAATAATGTCTCCTGAAGCCTAATTGTCTACCATGCACCTTAAGACATGCCATACTTTCCCTTAAAATAATCAAACGCCCATAACATACTTTCTAGAAGCATGTTTGGGATTTAATATATAAAAGTAGTCAAAATTTTATAAAATAACTCACAAGCCTTTTATAAGTTATAAAGTTTGATTTTTGGCTAAAAGACAAAAGTCTTTCTAGTCCAAAATAATGTACATGATTTATAAATCATACCATATGATATACTATGTTACTTGCTAATAAAAATTAATATTTCCATGAAATAAATAATTTTCAATTTAATTATATGAGTTTTATTGAATATTTATTAAAATTAATTTCTAATAAATAATAAATTATATCAAGTTGTTGTTAGTGTGATCCATTAGTATCATATGTTAATTAGCAATATCACTTTAAAATGACTCTTGAGCAAAGTAGACCTTTCAATCTCGCACTTGCACAAGACTCATATTAGACTGATATAGATAGTGGTGAACATCTAGAAACATTTCAGTGCCTCCAACAACATATGACTTTGTGCCATTTTATCAACGCCCAATTCCCAAAAAGCTCAAAGCTACAATTGGTGTATAAGGTAAGTTTATCAGTTATCCCTTTGCTACAAACATCATGTTGAACATGAGATACGGATCGCGATCAATCTCATTAGTTGTTCAAATTTTATTAAGGCACCTTAGAAGTCTAACTCTCAACACATAAGAGGAACAAATCTCATCTTGACTACATAAGCCTTTTGCATAGTTCCCACTATACCTGGAAATCAACATTTGACCATATCAAAGCATAGTACTTCCTACACTTAAGTCCGAGTATGTATCTAAGGTGTTAAGGATACAAAGACAATACCTTTTAATCAAGTATCATTAATGATAGCGATCAATGAGATGATCTTGAGGCGGGTCAGTTCAATACTAGTTCTCTGACAAGTACCTATGAAACTTCGTTACAACCACTTTCCTGCTTTCATCTATTGAGAGTCAACCAATCATATTTATATTAGTCTTATTTTATAATTGCTTCCACAAATTATAACGACTATGAACTTTTAGAATAATAACATTATTCATGGATTAAACATGTTAATATAGAACACAAGTATTAATGTGATGACTATATCCAAATATATCATAACATTATCTAATAGTTGTTGTTATAATCTTCCAATATCCAAATACTAAATCCAAATCAAAAATCCATTTTTAGAATAATAAAGTCTTATAACTGAAGTGTGACCATTCATACTTAGCTCAAAAGAATGACTTTATCAATGGATTTGAAAAAATTTAATTTGTACGAATTCTATGAATACTATCATCTACATACTTAATTTTACTCTAAGTATAGTTAAATATCTTGGAGAACATTATTGGTTTTCTTTCATGACATAAAGTCTCTTAGCTTGATTAAGTATACTCTTGAAGTCACAAAGACATCTATGTGATTCTTCAATGGAAAAAATCAACATAGTTTTTCAGTGATCCCATTCATCCAATCATATTTGAATTCAACTTCTAGAGTAGTGTATTCTTATTTTGTAGTAGATTGTGTCATTATATTTTGCTTGGACCTCATTGCAACAAGACTTACCCTTCATTCCATAATGAAGTCAAAATCCAATTATAATTCATATTTATTTATATATGTTTACAATTTAACATCTTGTGTAGTTCTTTCCATAAAGATCCTTTCTAAACTGATTGTCTCATATCCATTCTCTTAGTTCTTCTGAAGTACTCTTAGAATGTTCTCTTAGCCATCCACTGACTTAACCACGTATTCAATTAATATCCTATGACATGTTTACAACATGATCAAATACCATGTCGTATGCATAATATGGCGTAAATGATGCATTTACTTTCCAAGAAAATAGAATATAAATCGTTTCATCTAGTTCAAGCCTATGAGCTATGTACTTTTGAGACTAACTCAAAATGCTGCCATATGACAATGCCAAGAATTCTCCAAAAGGATCTTGCATCTTGATCCCTTTCAAGATATTGCCAATATATTTATAATGACATGAAACTTTTAACATTCATTTTATCTATCCCTTATAGATTTTACATTCCAAGAATGTATCTTCTCCTTCCCAAGTATTTAATTTTAGAAACACTTTCCAAGTCACGGTGAAAGACGACATTGCTTAGTCAGAATGTGTTTTCAAATGATTAAGTATGTCTCATTCATACAAGATTAGGAATGTCACTATACTCCCACTAGTTCTTATTAAACACACATGTTCTATTAATTTTGATATAAAAACATACCTTGTAGTTTTAGATTAAAATGATGATTGCAACATTGATATGTTTGCTTTATATCCACAAGTGGATCTCAAGCTTTACATATTTTATTAGGATAATATGGATTAAGAAAACCTCCAGGATAATCTATATAGATATCTTCTAGTAGATGTCTATTAAGAAAAACAATCTTTCTTGAAAACTATTTACTATATCTCGTATTAAGAATATAAATTTATAGTAAATAATATCATTGTTGATCTAATCATAGGTACTTGTGAAAAAGATTTGATCACAGTCAATGTCATGAGTATGATGAGGACCATAGTCAATGACATGAGTATGTGAAAATCTTTTTATAATAAGTCTTGCTTTAAATGTGTATGGTTATCCATGTAATTTATTCGTTCTAGAAGAATCACTTATTCTTTCTGGCCTTGCTATAGGGAGAAATTTTAGTCAAGCCCATACTTGATTCTCATACATGGGTTACATCTCATGTTCATGACTCTAAGTCATTTATCAGATTTGAGATCTGTCATAGGATCTTGGTATTTGATGGATTTTCTAGAAACCATCAATAAAAGCTCATTAATGAGAGATTCCACATTTCTCTATTCATAGTTGATTTCTACCACTAATGTGAACAATTTGTGTTTGTGAATAGCGATTATTCATGTTTAATAATCCTTGTTAAAACTAGTGCCAACTATTACTACATAAGGTTATGGTTCTTGAGCTGTTTCAAGCTCCATGTACCTCCCACTTGCTTTATCATTAAAAGGTTGCTTTCTACTAACTTAGCTTTCACAAGAATAAGAGAACTTGTTCTTGGTGGGCTTGCATATGATAATATAAGCCACATTAGAGTTTTACACAAATATGTATTTAGTATATTTTGGGTTTAGAAGTTTTAGTCCAACATCGACTTCAAACCCACTAAACATTAAGTAAGATGAGGATGGGGCCCTTCCATACTAAATCTTATAAAGTGTTTAATCTATTTTTAGTTGGTATTTGTATTTGTAACATCCAAAAAATCCGAGCCAATTTAAAACTTTTTAAATCATTTAAAACCATTCAATTATTACAATTTGTTTTCAAAATAGTCTAAACATGAGAGTTCCCAGAAATCATAATCAACAATCAAAGAAGTGTACGCTCACCCCTTCGCCTTTCCGCGATCATCCGTTGAACCTTAAATAATAGACCGAAACTGTAAGCCCGAAAGCATGGTGAGTTACCCCCAAAATACCCATACACACAATATTACACATACAATAACAAACAACATACTATGGGTCCAATCATCCATCTGGATGGAATACTCCAGGCCATCACCCATTGGGTTGGAATGCCAACATACCAATACGCTTCACATAACACATATACAACTAACAGCATGTACTGGGTCCTCAAATTTACAGACTGGATTACCCTTAGGCCCACAGTGTGAGTCTGGATTGCCTTCTGGGCCCACAGCTCACATATGGATTGCCATCGAGCCCACAGTACGAGTCTCCCTCAGTTCGTATCTGGAATGATCCTGGGTTTGTTGGTTACCACATGGAGCAGTTTCACCTCAACCCATCCCACATAATATGTCGACATATAACACAACTAATTCACATACAGATAATCACATAATACTAAAAGTAGTCCTACATATCTACCTAAATGGCATAACAACTAGCATGCAGACTGTCAGACCAACTATAGGTCACCAAACATAACCACATCCGATCTACCAGGATATCGATCTAACATATCATACTAGCATATAACCATCCTATCTACCAGGATACCGAACTAACATATCACAACAATAATAATCCCAATAACAAAACAAAGGGACGACCTTGGTGCCTTAGACCCTTGAGTACAATGAGGATAACTCACTTCGCAACTGACACGCTGAAGTGATAAGCTCCACTCTTGGATCACTGACACAACTCCACCACCTATATTCACCATAGAACCATACTTATAATTTTCAATTTCCCAAGATGCTCCCAGAAGTCAACTAGTGAACCCTTGGTCAAAGTCCAAGTCAATGGTTAAGGTCAACAGTGCATGTTGACCTCAACTCGCCGAGTACAACCAGCCACTCATCGAGTTCCTTGCATAGCTTGTCAATTCTCCGAGTCACTTGAGTGACTCATCGAGTTCCTAATGTTTGCGGATGTAAACTCCTTGTCCAACTCGTCGAGTTTCCCCTGCAACTCGCCGAGTTCATGGTGCTAAAAACTAGGAAAACCCTAACTGACTCGCCGAGTCACCCCACTGACTCGCCGAGTCCACGACAATCTTCATCGGACTCACCGAGTTGACCATGTAACTCGTCGAGTCCCTTCACTCCATTATCCATTCAAATGATTTTTAAGCCATCTTAAGGTTCCATATTACATATACAGCTTCCCAATGGATGTTTATCACGTAAAGTTGCAAACTTTACGTGCATGTAAGGCCCTAAATTCTTATAATGACAAAACCAAGCTTGCAATGGAGTTTTAGACTTAAGGAGGGGTTCAAACTTGCTAAAGCTGAAAGCTTTATGGGCTTAGAGACCAAAGAGAGTTCATATATGAAGTTACAACTTCAGATTTTAGCTCATACCCAAGAATAGCTTCTTATTAAGCTAGAAAATCCCAAATCTTTAACCCAATAAGATCTAGAATGACATGAGGTCAAGGAAACGACTTGATACCTTCCAAAAGATGATAACTAAGGTAGATTTCAGATCCCATACGTTCCTAACTTCTAGTCACTTGTTCTTCAAGCTCTTCCACCAAGAATCCTCTTCAAAAGCTTAAAACACACAAGAATGATGCACACACACATATTAGTGTTTATGGACTATCAAGAGGATGTAAGGGGAGGCTGAGGAGGCCAATGATCCTTCAAATAGGGTGTAAAAACCCCAGAAATTAGGGTTTCATCCTGCAGCTCCTACTCTTCGAGTCCCTTCTTGGACTCGGTGAGTGGGTTACTTAAACACGTGGACCAACCTGCTGCTACTCGGCGAGTTAGGCAACCAAATCATCGAGTAGACCTTGAAATCATGAGAATTTATAACCATAAATTGATACTCGAGAATCCGGGCATTACAATTCTCCCCCACTTGAACTAGACTTCGTCCTTGAAGTCTACTATGGTGAACTCCTCGGATAGTGCTCCCGCATCTCTGCCTTCGGCTCCCACGTCCAATCGGACCCTCTTTTGTGCTCCCACTATACCTTTACCAAAGGTACCTCCTTGTTCCGCAGAACCTTCACCCTTCTCTCCAGAAGGGCCACATGCCTCTCAATATAATTCAGGTGCTCATCGACCTGAATGTCATCCAACGATACTACCGCGTCTTGATCCGTGATGCAATTTCGCAATTGAAAAACATGAAATGTGATGTGAATCCCAACCGAACCTTTTCAAAAGTCTGTCCTACATGCCACTTTTTCAACTTGACAAAATCCTGATGATCCAAATTATCGGAAACCCAACTTTCCTTTTTCCTGAAGCGAACCCCTTTGTGCTGACAGGATATTTTTCCCAAAAATATCATACCAAATCAATCCACTAAAACACGATCACTCATGCTTAGCCTAATCAGCCTCGGCTGGAAACCCAAGCGTATCAGGTCCAATCAATCATAGGGTCCGGTCATCCTCAGGATGGAATACCCTAGATTGGAATACCTCAATGAATATAACTCGGGTCTACTCATAAGTTGAGATCCAAGGATCTATCCCTACGTCTCATCCACCAATCCGAACGCGCTCCTACAAAAGACATAACCAACACAATCTCTACGCCCACAGCCTATGACTGGAATACCCTTATGTGTTCCTCACCATAGGTTTGGATTGCCTCCAAGCCCACAACATGAGTATGATATGCCCTCTTGGGCCCTTAGCTCATGACTGGAATGCTCCTGATGACCGATTGACACTACTGTCGTCACTTCAGTTGCCCATCACTCTGGTCCTGTAGATATTTACTTTCCTCCGCTGCTCGAAGGGCCTACTCGACGCTACTCTCTTCAACAAACAACATAACATACAAAAAAGCTTCTACTACACATGAATCCCATGTAACAAATCCAGTTCAATTCTTCCTGCTACCATATGATGTTTCTCAGACGAAGTTGCAACCTCCCTGGTCCCAACTTTTCTGCCCACTACCCGAAACATCAGACACCTCACCGATTACTGAACCAAAAGACACACACAAACAACCGTCCCACATGTCTCTCAAAAAGAAAACCGATTGGCTGGACTTTCTTCCACACCCTGCCATCAACTTCTGCTAACATAATGAACATTACATGACCCACGTTAGCCTCATCTCCTACCTGGTCTTAACCGACCCATCTTCTCCTCACTTCAGACACGCTATGGCTCTATTAGATATGAAACCAACCCAAAACACATCACAATAACTCAAACCATCATCAACATACCTACCACTACCGGCCAACCAGCACGACAATCATGTCTAACCCATATCACCCCTTCAGGTTGGAATACCAACACGTCTAATTAATTCAACTATCGAGTTGAAATTCTCAGGGTTTGTTGGCCTACCGCCTCAACCCTACCACTACCCTTGATCCTCCATGCCTATGACCTTTAGTCGGCCCACACCGGGTATCTTAGCCTACTACACAAAGCAGGACCGCCTCAACCCTATCCAAAATCCATAGACGATCATAAGAAAGATCTAACCTGGTTCCTAGAACCTGAATGACAGAACATTCTAATCCCAAGTCTTCTTAAAGCTGACGAATACCCATTCGGATCTACTCCCAGTTCCAAACTAGAGTATTACCCGATCCAAGAAGATCAATCCTATGAGACACTCCAAACTGATGAGATCACCAAGATCCTCTATACTTCATCCGGTCTCTAAAAACAAATTCCAATCAAACCAAAATACACCGTAGTCTTCAGCCTACTACAACAACATGTTCAATACTTAGGGGCAGACCTACTGATTGATATAGCATAGCAGCATACTCAATACCTACACACCCATGCTGAATGTATTTGTAACATCCCAAAAATACGAGCCAAAAATTTCGTTTTTAAAACATGTACTTAGCAAAACATTTAGAAATAAATCATTCAATAACCATTTCATTTCACAAAAGATATTGCATGTCAGAAAACATTGTAATAATCATAAAAGTATCAGAGTACAATCTCCCAGGTAGATGTCATAATGTGGAATACAATCAGGTGTGTGTGTGATGTACCGCTACCGCGCCAGCTCCTTCCCCTTCGACGAAGAGGTACCTGAAACCAAAACTGAAAATTGTATGCACGAAGCTTAGTGAGTTCCCATATAATACCTCATACCATGCAAGCATACAACGTACAGCTAGGAGATACGGGCGTCGCCCACACTCAGGAAGATACGGGCCTTGTCCACACTTCGCTAGTCGGGAGATACGGGCCTCGCCCACACTCCACTATCTGGGAGATACGGGCCTCGCCCACACTCCACTCTCGGAGAGATACGGGCCTCGCCCACACTCAGCCGCTAACCCATAATATACAAGTATCACACAGACAACGAGTATAGACATCTCTATCATACTGGCATATATCATAATCAACTCAACCAAGAGATACGGGCTCGGCCCACACTCTAATACTAACATCTCGTCTATAATGGGCCGACCTTGGCGCCTTAGACCCGTTACTACTGGAAGGAAACTCACCTCAAAGTCCCTGCCGATCTGTGTGGGAACTGACTGTCTGCTACAACTGCCGCTCCGGAAATCCTCCGACTATAATTCCCACAAAATCCTTAGTCAAATACTGCCAACTGACTTCAGGGTAAATTGACCATTTACCCTTACAAATCAAGAGTCAAGTCACAGTCAACTGCCAGTTGACTAGACTCACCGAGTTGGCTTGCCAACTCGCCGAGTCCCTTTCCCGTAATCTGACCATAAATCCGTCTCTACTCGTCGAGTTAGACGTAGACTCGACGAGTTTTCCTTCTATACCCAAGGCCAATAGTCCTTCATCCTACTCGCCGAGTTGTATGAACAACTCGCCGAGTTCGTCTTCATCCGATGAACACTTTATGCTATGACTCGCCGAGTTGTATTAACAACTCGTCAAGTCTGTTCTTGATCTAGGAAGGTTGCCTTGAACTCGCCGAGTCATGGCATTGACTCGCCGAGTGAGTTCATGAGTGAGTCTAGCTTCCGACCCACTTAGTCACACCTAATGACTCATTACTCCCAACCCGCAATTGCGAAAAGGGGGAAACTCGGGGACTCGCGACTCGACTCGCCGAGTCAGATGAACGACTCGCCGAGTCGGCCACATGCAAAAACTATGCACGTGATTCTGCTTGGATCCAGCTCATGCCATTCATAGATCTGGGTTCTTAGGGCAGGATTTTCACGTAAAGTTTCCAACTTTACGTGTAGAAATGCACAGAATGGGGATTAAGGGCGAAATAAGGGCTAAGAAGGTAGATCTAGGACATTCAAGCAATTTACTCCCAAAAAGGTTATAGATCTGAGCTTTTGGAGCTCAACCATGACTTGATCTAGTGGATAATCAACCTATTACGAATTCTACTTCATGCACAAGATTGGAAAAAGGTTCAAGAAGAGCTCAAAGGTGCTCTAATGGGGTTTTAAGCATACAAACAGAATGGGGTAGAGATATACCTTAGAGAACTCTGAAATAGCACCAAGATATCTGGCCTCCTTCTCCTCTTCTTGCTCCACTCTCCTTCTTCTCCCAAAAACTTCAAGGAATCACTCTAATCACTTCAATCTCACAAGAAACGAGTTAGGGTTTGATGTAGGGCGCTCTGAGGGTGAAAGGGGGCGAGCTTCGGCCGCACAAGCTAGCTTAAATAGGGGGCAAACCCTTGGAATTAGGGTTTCATCAGACAACGGTGACTCGCCGAGTCCAGAATATGGACTCGCCGAGTCGCCAACTTAAACATGCTTCGGATCTCGTCTCTACTCGGCGAGTCGGACCTAAAACTCGCCGAGTCCAAGGCTAAAAATGAAAAATGCAAAGATAAATTTTACGTACCAGAAACCAGGTGCTACAAATCTCCCCCACTTATTTTAGACTTTGTCCTCGAAGTCTGCTGCTCGATCCTGAAACAGCTCGGGGTAATGCTCCATCATTTCTTCCACCGGCTCCCAAGTCCACTCGGATCCCTTTCGGTGCTACCACTGCACCTTCACTAACTCCACCCTCTTGTTCCTTAGATCCTTCGACTTCCGGTCGAGGATTGCGACTGGGCGCTCAATGTAATTCAGGCTGTCATCAACCTGTATATCCTCTAATGGCACCACCGATGAATCATCCACGAGACACTTCCGCAGCTGGGAGACATGGAAGGTGCTGTGGATCTGGCTGAGCTCGGCTGGCAGATCCAGCCTATATGCCATCTTGCCCACCCAGGCTACAACCCTGAACGAACCAATGTATCTCGGGCCCAACTTGCCCCGCTTCCTGAATCGAATGACGCCTTTCCAAGGCGACACTTTCAGGAGAACCATATCCCCGACCTGGAACTCCAGGTCTGATCGACTCTTGTCGGCATAACTTTTCTGCCGACTCTGCGCAGTCTGAAGCCTGCTCCGAACCTGCTGGATTCTCTCGGTCGTCTTGAGCACCACTTCGGTGCTCCCCATGACCCTTTAGCCAACTTCACCCCAGCATATCGGGGTCCTGCACCTCCAACCGTACAACATCTCGAATGGAGGACGGTCAATACTCTCGTGGTAGCTGTTGTTGTACGAGAACTCAGCTAAGGGAAGATAGGTATCCCAGTTGCCACCGAAGTCTCGCACGCAAGCCCGCAACATATCCTCCAAAGTCTGGATGGTCCGCTCACTCTGACCATCCGTCTGCGGGTGAAAGGCGGTGCTAAAGTGCAGACGAGTGGCTAACTCATCATGAAACTTCTTCCAAAACCTGGAAGTGAACCGCACATCTCGATCCGATATCACTGACACTGGCACCCCGTGTCGTGCCACTATCTCCCTGATGTAGATATCGGCCAACTTTTCGGCCGAGATACTCTCCTAAATCGGAATAAAATGGGCGCTCTTGGTCAATCGATCCACGATGACCCAAATCGAATCCACTCCTCGCGCCGTCCGGGGAAGCTTTGTGATAAAATCCATCGTAATATCCTCCCATTTCCATAACGGGATATCCAACGGCTGCATCTTGTCGTGCAGTCTCTGATGCTCGGCCTTGACCTTCCTGCAGGTCAAACACCGCTCGACGTACCACGCCACGTTCCACTTCATGCAGGGCTGCCAATAGTCTAGACGAAGATCCCTATACATCTTCATCGCCCCTGGATGAATAAAGAATCGGGATTTGTGTGACTCCTCCATCACGATCTGGCGCACGCCTCCAAGATATGGCACCCACACCCTGCGGTGTAGTGTCAATAACCCCTGACTATCATAATCGAAGGAGGTGACTTGACCCACTATTCGCTCACTCTTCCGATGTTCCTCCTTCATAGCCTCCTGTTGAGCCTCCCGAATCTGCTCCAACAGGGGAGCCATCACAGTCATCCTCACGCAAATATCCCTGATCTGCGCCGCCTTGCGGCTAAGCGCATCGGCCACCACATTGGCCTTCCCTGGGTGGTAAAGGATCTCGCAATCATAATCCTTCACCACGTCCAACCACCGACGATGCCTCATGTTCAGATTTGGCTGATCCATGAGGTACCTCAAGCTCTTGTGGTCCGTGTAAATGGTACATTGAACCCCATAGAGGTAATGCCGCCAAATCTTGAGGGCGAAAACCACGACCCCCAACTCCAAATCATGCGTCGGGTAGTTCGCCTTGTGAGGCTTCAGCTGCCTCGAGGCATAAGCAATGACATGCCCCCTCTGCATCAATGTTGCACCTAGGCCTGAGATCGGCGCATCACAATAAACCACAAAATCCTCTACGCCCTCGGGCAGGGCTAAGATTGGCGCCTCGCACAATCTCTGTCTCAGAATCTCGAATGCTGCCTGCTGCTCAGGCCCCCAATGAAAGACCACGACCTTCCTAGTCAACCGTGTCAGGGGTGCGGCTGTCTTGGAGATATCCCGAATAAATCTCCGATAGTAGCCTGCCAATCCTAGGAAACTCCGAATCTCGGATGGAGACTTCGGAATTTCCCATCTCATCACGGCCTCCACCTTGGCCGTGTCTACGGAAATCCCGTCCTGGTTGACGAGGTGGCCAAGAAACTGCACCTCGCGCAACCAAAACTCACACTTGGAGAACTTGGCATACAAGCTCTCCCTTCTCAAGGTCTCGAAAACCTCTCTCAGATGCTCCTCGTTCTCCTCCTGCGTCTTGGAATAAACCAAGATGTCATCGATGAAAACTATCACATTCCGATCCAGCATCGGCCTGCACACGCGGTTCATGAGGTCCATGAACGCGGCAGGATCATTGGTGAGCCCAAATGGCATCACCACGAACTCATAATGGCCATAACGCGTCCGAAACACGGTCTTCTGTACATCCTCCTCCCTGACCCTCATCTGGTGATAACTGGAACGCAAATCGATCTTGGAGAACCAAGATGCTCCCTGCAACTGATCAAAGAGGTCATCAATCCTCGGGAGTGGGTATCAGTTCTTCACCGTTACCTTATTCAGCTCCCGATAATCTATACACATCTGATGCGACCCGTCCTTCTTCTTTACAAACAGGATCGGGGCTCCCCAGGGTGAACTGCTCGGTCGAATAAACCCCTTGTCTAGCAGCTCCTGCAGCTGCGTAGACAACTCCTGCATCTCGGGAGGAGCCAACCGATAGGGTGCCTTGGCTATTGGAGCCACACTAGGAACTAGATCGATCCTGAACTCCACCTGGCGCTCCGGAGGTATTGCAGGAAGCTCCTCCGGGAACACATCAGCGTAGTCTCGCACCACTGGAACCTCGCTCACCGTTGCCTTACCCGTCTCCCGAGTATCCATAACATACGCAACATACCCCGCGCAACCCTGCTGAAGGTAGCGCCTAACTCTCGCCGCTGAAAATACTATAGGCCCACGTTGTGGCCTCTCGCTGTGGATCACCAACTCTCCCCCACTCGGGGTCCTGATCCGCACTAGCTGCTGTGCGCAATCTATCACCGCCCCATTAGGGCTCAACCAATCCATGCCTATAATTACCTTATTCTCCCGCAACAGGATGGGAACTAAATCCACCAAATAGCGCTCCTCGAAAAGCCTCAGGACACCATCCCTGAATACTGATGATGCTCGCACCGATCGATCATCGACAATCTCCACCTCTAAAGGGCAATCCAACATGCCCGAAGACTCAGTAAACCTTTTGCTAAGCGCAAGGGAAACAAATGATTGGGCGGCACCCGAGTCGAACAACACCTAGATAGGAATACCGTTCACATGGAACGATCCTAATGCATATACACAGAGCACATATCAATATCATAACGTCATAAAAATAAAGTAAAGGGAAAGAATCATACCCGTCACCACATCGGGTGCGGCGCGTGCCTCCTCTGCCGTCAGCTGAAACGCCCGGCTCCTCACCACTGGAGCCTCTGCCTTACTCTGCCAGCCATCTGTAATCCGCAGGGTAGCTGGAGCCGGCGCCCTAACCGGCGCTGATGTTGTCAACTGGGGGCAATTGGCCTTCTTGTGGCCCCTCTGGTTGCAGTTGAAACACAACAACTCAGATGTATGAATAACCGAGACAGGAGTAGCACAATCCCTGCTAAAGTGCCCTGCCTTGCCGCACTTGTAGCAGCCTACTGATCCCATCCTACATGCTCCCTAATGCGTCCTGCCGCATTTCCCGCAGCGGCCCAGTCCTCCTTGGCCTTTCGGCCTCCCATCTGATCCTTTGGGCTTCTTCCCCGAAGCCCCAGCCACCTGCCCCGCCTCTGCCTTCCTCTTCCGAATGTGCTCTAAATCAATCTCCCTTTCCCTCACCCTGGCAATCATGGACTCCAGGGTAGGGCAAGCTGAAAAGCTAACATGCTCCCGGATGTCAACCCGTAGCATGTCATGATAAGGGTCCTCCTCATATCGTCATCACCCGCATACTGGGGCACCAACAATGCCCTCTCCCGGAACTTGGCGGTGATCTCCGCCACAGTCTCCGTCGTCTGCCTCATATCCAAGAACTCCCTAGCTAGCTGCTGAAGCTCGACAGCCGGCGCGAACTCCGCCCTAAACCTGGTCGCAAAATCCCACCAAGTCATAGCCTCGACAACTAAGGCTCCCAATGAGTCCCCCACGGACTCCCACCAATCCCTAGCTCGATCTCGTAGACACCCTGCTTCGAACCTCACCTTCGACCCCTCAGGGCAGAAGCTAATCATCTGTGCAGACTCAATGTCTGCAATCCATCGTCTGGCCGCTATGGGGTCCTTCGCCCCATGAAAATCTGGCGCACCACTTCCCCGAAAGTCCTTGAAGGACAGCGTGCGAGATCCCGACTGGCCAGATGCCATGTCGCTCCTGAATGCCCGGAGGCAATCCTCCATCAACTCCAATATCCCCTCCTTGATTGCCCCGAAGATGATGGGGGTCGACTCAAGGATGCCTCTGGTGATCTCAGACGCGATGAACTCGTGTAGCCCCTCATCTACTGGCTCGGAACCTGATCCCGAACCTGATCCCTCTCCTGTACTACCTACTGCTGGCCTCGATCGTAGTACCACCAGTTTGAAATACAAAAGAAATAACAACTTTTAGCGATACTGATTCCTCTGGAGGAATCACACTCACTACAAGTTCCCTGGTCTTATCTTGGCATTCCTCGATTCGGGTACGGATCCTCTGCTTTCAGTAGTACGGGCCCATACTACCTTCCACATCTATCCGTACCTTCTCCAAGGACTGTCTTGACTCCACCAGGTCCCTTTCACTACCACTGATCTCTGCTACTCCTATCCTAGGCTTACCCTAGGATACCTCTGACTCCACCCAACCCAGTCCTCAGCTGCTGAAGGCCTCTTGGTGATGCCAATTAGCTATTACCTTAATACAATCACATGTGACGAGGCTCGGATAATCCTTCGAGTAAGGGACTCATCCCTACCACGATTAGGACTCAAACAAGAGCTATGCAATAGGGTCAAATCCAACACTCTGAGATTATTCAACCCTGATCACATGTGACTTTAACGTATTCACCTAACAACTAACTCCCATCACTTCAAAGCCCACATAGCACAAAGAAAACATCATTTGGACATAAAGAAAACAATATCAAGCAACTCTATCCTCATAGGGAAAAAAACTGAACTAGCATACAATGCTAAACTCACACTATCAAGCATAACCTAAACAGGCCATCCTACTGCTGTCTACTCAATTCTAGCATGCGACTTTTCACACACTAAAGCACATAAAGCAGGCACATAAGGCATCACTCCTAGATCCTTAGTCCTATTCTAGCATGTTGTTCTACTGAAACTGATAAACATAACATAAGCTTATATGGGTACTTTGGGGAATACTTACTTGAGCTTGGCCGGTCACGCACATCACACACTTCGTTCTTTCTTAGAACCCTTTACTAGCTTTTTAGAAAACATTTTCTTTTTCCAAAATCTTTTAATCCCTCGATTTGAGTTCAAACACCCCCGAAGGTGTGTTCGAATCCCTCAAACCAGGGCTCTGATACCAACTTGTAACATCCCAAAAATACGAGCCAAAAATTTCGTTTTTAAAACATGTACTTAGCAAAACATTTAGAAATAAATCATTCAATAACCATTTCATTTAACAAAAGATGTTGCACGTCAGAAAACATTGTAATAATCATAAAAGTATCAGAGTACAATCTTCCAGGTAGATGTCATAATGCGGAATACAAGCAGGTGTGTGTGTGTGATGTACCGGTACCGCGCCAGTTCCTTCCCCTTCGACGAAGAGGTACCTGAAACCAAAACTGAAAACTGTAACCACGAAGCTTAGTGATTTCCCCCATAATACCTCATATCATGCAAGCATACAACGTACAGCTAGGAGATACGGGCCTCGCCCACACTCAGGAAGATACGGGCCTTGCCCACACTCTGCTAGTCGGGAGATACGGGCCTCGCCCACACTCCACTATCTGGGAGATACGGGCCTCGCCCACACTTCACTCTCGGAGAGATACGGGCCTCACCCACACTCAACCGCTAACCCATAATATACAAGTATCACACAGACAACGAGTATAGACATCTCTATCATACTGGCATATATCATAATCAACTCAACCAAGAGATACGGGCTCGGCCCACACTCTAATACTAACATCTCATCTATACGGGCCGGCCTTGGCGCCTTAGACCCGTTACTACTGGAAGGAAACTCACCTCAAAGTCCCTTCCGATCTGTGTGGGAACTGACTGTCTGCTACAACTGCCGCTCCGGAAATCCTCCGACTATAATTCCCACAAAATCCTTAGTCAAATACTGCCAACTGACTTCAGGGTAAATTGACCATTTACCCTTACAAATCAAGAGTCAAGTCACAGTCAACTGCCAGTTGACTAGACTCACCGAGTTGGCTTGCCAACTCGCCGAGTCCCTTTCCCGTAATCTGACCATAAATCCGTCTCTACTCGTCGAGTTAGACGTAGACTCGACGAGTTTTCCTTCTATACCCAAGGCCAATAGTCCTTCATCCTACTCGCCGAGTTGTATGAACAACTCGCCGAGTTCGTCTTCATCCGATGAACACTTTATGCTATGACTCGCCGAGTTGTATTAACAACTCGTCAAGTCTGTTCTTGATCTAGGAAGGTTGCCTTGAACTCGCCGAGTCATGGCATTGACTCGCCGAGTGAGTTCATGAGTGAGTCTAGCTTCCGACCCACTTAGTCACACCTAATGACTCATTACTCCCAACCCGCAATTGCGAAAAAGGGGAAACTCGGGGACTCGCGACTCGACTTGCCGAGTCGGCCACATGCAAAAACTATACACACGATTCTGTTTGGATCCAGCTCATGCCATTCATAGATCTGGGTTCTTAGGGCAGGATTTTCAGGTAAAGTTTCCAACTTTACGTGTAGAAATGCACGGAATGGGGATTAAGGGCGAAATAAGGGCTAAGAAGGTAGATCTAGGACATTCAAGCAATTTACTCCCAAAAAGGTTATAGATCTGAGCTTCTGGAGCTCAACCATGACTTGATCTAGTGGATAATCAACCTATTACGAATTCTACTTCATGCACAAGATTGGAAAAAGGTTCAAGAAGAGCTCAAAGTTGCTCT
The DNA here is from genome assembly GCF_002870075.4 of Lactuca sativa. Classification (NCBI taxonomy): domain Eukaryota; kingdom Viridiplantae; phylum Streptophyta; class Magnoliopsida; order Asterales; family Asteraceae; genus Lactuca; species Lactuca sativa. The sequence continues at coordinate 190,855,855 of NC_056631.2, read as the reverse complement.
AATGGGGTTTTAAGCATACAAACAGAATGGGGTAGAGATATACCTCAGAGAACTCTGAAATAGCACCAAGATATCTGGCCTCCTTCTCCTCTTCTTGCTCCACTCTCCTTCTTCTCCCAAAAACTTCAAGGAATCACTCTAATCACTTCAATCTCACAAGAAACGAGTTAGGGTTTGATATAGGGCGCTCTGGTGAAAGGGGGCGAGCTTGGGCCGCACAAGCTAGCTTAAATAGGGGGCAAACCCTTGGAATTAGGGTTTCATCAGACAGCGGTGACTCGCCGAGTCCGGAATATGGACTCACCGAGTCGCCAACTTAAACACGCTCTGGATCCCGTCTCTACTCGGCGAGTCGGACCTACAACTCGCCGAGTCCAAGGCTAAAAAATGAAAAATGCAAAGATAAATTTACGTACTAGAAACCAGGTGCTACAGTATTGTCGAGCCCTGGCAGCTAACAAAACCTTCAATCTATCAATCCAAAAACCCTCAGAGTCGAGCACACCCTCGACCGAGTACTCGAACTGAACTTAATCCCTGATTAGAACTCCAACCTGGTTCCCCAACTTCTGCTATCAAGCACCAAGAAGACGTGTTTCTTATGCTGGGGAGTTTTACCGACCCCCCCCCCCCCCCCCCCCCACCTAATCAACACAACCCTCAAACCAAACAGCCACTAGGCCCTCCATTCTCCCTGTCAGATTGTGAAACATATCCCCGTTTAAAACCCTCTCCTGCTTCTACATCTCGGGGTAACTCTCCCCCACTTAGATTCGACTAATCCTTCATAATACATGAAAATTGGAGGATTCCCAATCCTTCTCACTTTGCAACAATCGATCCGATGACAACCAACTCTTTCCCACTAGTGCTCCATTACTAGTCAATCCCAATTGATCACACACTTCTAAGAACCAGATGAACACTTCCTGAACCCCAATGAAACCGACAGTCACAAATGCTTGAATGACCTCACACTCAAGTCCTGCCGACCACAAGACAGATGCTCCAACTAATACATTGGCAACGAGCTACTTCCCTTAGCATTTAGTCCGTTAATCACTAACGGTTGCTAAAACCCCTGAATCCTGACAATGCTGAATAACCCTTCTGTGGGACCTTATCTGCAGACCTCCTACATAATACCCCTTTTCCAAAGGTGTTCCAAACAAGCTTCCCGCTCTCGGCTAGAAATTATTCTCTTCAGGGTTCGCACCCTGACTCACTTACCAACTCAAACGTCCACAGCTGAACTGCAGTAACTGAAACAACCTATGCCCTTAACCGAGCTACAAACTACTCCCAAGACCTATTCTACAATCCCAAATGTGCAATAGGTCACATAATCAATCCTTACCGCCTGATTCAAGAGATCCAAGGCAAACCGGACCTCACAATTACTTATGCCACATCGACCCCCTGCGCTCACCGACACTGAAGTAATGTTGCCTATTCCTGCAACCAGCCGACTGCGAGCTGGAATACAACCTGACCCTAGGGTCACAAGCCTACTCACTCCTTCGAGCTCGAAAAACTGAGAGGGCACAATCCTTGCCCTTCAAAACGACAATCCAACCCATCAATTAATCATTCCACTTCCAGCTACAAAACCCCAACTGAACATAATCACCACTCCTTTCCGGAGTTCTGGTGACTCACATTCTGGCCTCTAGCAAACCCCAGAGCCTCAAATCCAGAAATTCACGTGCTAGCCTCTCCTGCTCAACCCGCAGAAATATAACGAGTACAGATCATCTTCCTGATACCTAATAACTGTTGGAATAGTGTCTAAGGCTGCAACTATATTAGGCAAGTATTTGACCCGGTTGTGCATGGTCCTTTTGGGTTGCCTTCACCATAACAACTTGACAGGATGATTTATATGAGAGAAGGAATATTATTAATATATTATGAGAATAATATAAGGAATAATAATATTATTTGATTAATATAATTCATAAATTAATTAAGAATTAATTTGGTGACTTAAAGAGATTAATTAAATAAAGGGGTATAAACTGTCAATTGTATGATAGTTTGACTTTGGGCTATAAATCCCTTAAGGATAAGGGGGGGGGGGGGGGGGGGACAAATTCTAGGGCTTTGGATAGGCTTAGATTTCATCCAAGGGCTTATCTATTAGGGTATTGGATTGCTTAGGGCCTAAGTTATCCAATTAGGGTTTAAGGGTGAAACCCTAGGAGCCTTACAAGTATAAATAGACCCCAAGGGTCAAGGGAAATCGGCACTTGTGCTTAGAGAAGAAACCCTGGCCGATTTGATCCCCTCTCCTCTCTCCTAAATCATCCTCTTGCTAGTTGGTGTTTGTAAGCCATTAGAGGAGTGACAATTGTGACTCTAAAGCCTCAAGGACAAGAAGATCAAGCAAGTGATTCAAGGTAAACTTCTAATCTCTAATTTCATATTGTTATTATACTCTATTAACCATTAGAAGTCTTGGATTCAATGTATGTTTAATTAGAGAAACCTAGATCCAAGCATTAGGGTTGCATGTGCACATAGGAATGTTCATATGGCTAAAACCGATCAGTGGTATCAGAGCCTAGATTGGTTTCTATTGAATTCATGCATTGATTGCTTGTTTGTTGCTTGAAAAATCATTTTTTTGTCCTCTTCCTGATGAACTCGGCGAGTCCCATGGTGGTACTCGGCGAGTTCGAGCATCAGAAAGAGGAAACTTCGGGATTTCTTGTTGTTTATCTTTGAGATACTTGCCTTAATCATATTAGATCAATATAAATCCGATTTTATGATGTATATATGAGTATATTCTTGACCTAATTGAAGATATTTATTAATTAATAAAATATTTATTTCCTTATGTGATAATTGATTAATTATTTTAATTTAATTGGTAAATTGTTTTGCAAGAAATCATTAAATAAATCAAATATGGATAATTATGTGATTAATTGTAAATTTAGATTATTTGTTTTTGATCCCCTATGTTTAAAAGGTTTAAAACTGGCCCTCAAGTTTTGAAATTTATATTTTGTAATTAAAAGTTTAATTTGGACAATTTAAATTTCAAACCCTAGAATTTTTACAAGTTTAAAATTCAACCCTAAACTAATATAATATTACAAGATTAATATATATATATATATATATATATATATATATATATATATGTATAATTAAAATGCTAGTCTTACTGTTAGTAGGCCTCATTTACGAAGCCGGTCTATAAGGTGGGTATAAGGTTGCTGCCTATAAAATGACGCTTAATGGGTGTACACTCACACCCACCGCTTGCTTGATCGGTGGAGGGTTGTTAGCCGAACGGGTAGGATAGGGCAACCTCATCTCTTCATTAAAAGTATAATATGAAATACAAAGTAACTACATGTTTTTTAAAATTTCCCAATCTTAGTTACTTTAGGAAAAGTGAATTGATGCAATCCCATGAAATTACACTTTGCACCCTAGCTAAGAAGTTAGTGGAGCGTGTGTGGTTTACCGGCACACTAATTGGTTCTAAGCAAAGGTGGCAAAGGGTGATTCATTGTTTATCATAGTTCGATGGAGAGTGTGTGGTTTACCGGCACATCGAATAGGTGATTGTTACAATGAAGGCACCATGTGAATTTGCATGGTAATTCACACCCACTTTGTGATCCTCGGTATCCCAGTCACAAACGAGAGGGGCATATCGAGATTTAAACATGCCATTGAAAAGTTTCAATGAATCTCATCCAAACCTAGGAATTCTCAATACATTTAGAACTTAAAGTTATGTTTTCATGGCGGAGAATTAGTGAATCGTCATTCACTTACCTTCATATTATTTGCATGTTGGATTACGGCATCCCTTTTCTAATATGTAAATATTGTTGTTGGATCCTAGCCCTAATTTTTCTTATTGGGTGATAATTAGGGATTCATATTCTAATCTATCTTTGTCCTTTCTATTTGTAGATGTCGAACGCAAACAACGCTGCTGCTAGTTCATTCACATTGATAAGCCTTTGTCAAAAGGTGACTTTCGATGGGACGAACTTTAGCGAATGGATAAGATACATTCGCACAATTGCTCGCTATGAGGACAAGGAGTATGTCCTAGATGAGAAGCTCGAGAAAATCAACCCAGAAATCGTTACTCCGGCTGAAATGACTGCTTTTGAGACTCATGAACGTGATGCAACGAAGGTACATAGCATCATGATAGCCACCATGAATGCCGAATTCCAAAAGTCCTATGAGGACATGTATCCGTACGAAATGCACCAAGACTTGTTGGAGAGAAACCATCAAAACGCGAGACAAGAGCATTACGAGATTTTCACTAACATGATTTCCGCCAAAATGGGTCATGGAGAATCTCTTACCATGCACCTGCAAAAGATGAAAAGGTATGTAGACCGTCTTCGCAAGTTGAATGTTGACTTTGGGGAAGACTTAGCGATTGACATGGTGCTTCACTCTTTGCCTCCGTGTTACAATCAATTTAGGATGACCTACCACATGAACAAAGAAGAGGTCACCCTAAGCAAGCTCCAAGGTCTCCTTAGGGTTGCTGAAAACAACCTCAAGGACAAGTCTGTTGCACCCGCTCCCAATCCACCCGCTGCTCCTGTTTTGGCCAGTGGGCAAGGAAGAGGTAAGAAGAGGAAGGCTCCGTCTAAGAGCCACCGCAAGGGAAAGTCCCGAGATGGTTCCTCTTCTAGTGGGAACAAAGTTGATCCTGCTAAACCCTGTCCTAACCCTAAGGAGGTAGAGTGCCATCATTGCAATTAAATAGGGCATTGGAAGAGAAGCTGCCCAGACTACCTGCAAGCCATCAGGGAAGGAAAGATCAATCCATCTTTCACAAGTATATATACAATTAAATCTAGTGACTCATCTCATTCTATTTCTTGGGTCCTTGATACCGGTTGTGGTTACCACATTTGTTCTGATTTGCAGGGACTAAGAAGAAATAGGGATGTGGAGCATGTAAGAATAAATCTAATCATGGGGAACAGAAGACCGCACCTGTGACCAAGATTGGAGTGTATTCTTTAGTGCTTAGGAATGGTTTATCTTTAGATTTGAACAATTGTTTCTATTCACCAGAAATGGCTAGAAACATCATTTCTTTTCATGGTTTGTTTAGACAAGGTTTTAGATTTTCTTTTAATAATGAGAATGGTTCTATTCTTGCTTATCTAAATGGTGTCTTATATTTTGAAGCAATACCGTGTAATGGAATTTATGAAACTGTTATGATTGTAGATAACTTAGGAAATGATGTTTTATGCATGGATTCTTCCAATGGTATGGATAGAGCATCCTTGTGGCATTGTCGTCTTGGACATGTCAACAAGAAGCGCATAGCCCAACTCCAAAAGGATGGAGTGTTGGAGTCATTCGACCTAAGGGAAGATGACACATGCGAGTCTTATTTGCTTGGAAAGATGACTAAGTCACCCTTCACAAGTACATGTGATAGGGGTGAGGGTCTATTGGACCTAATACATACCGATGTGTGTGGATCGTTTAGATTAACCACGAAGGATGGGAACCGTTTCTATGTGACTTTTACCGATGACTATAGTAGATATGGGTATATCTACTTAATCAAGAAAAAGTCAGAAACTTTTGAAAAGTTCAAGGAGTTCAAGAATGAAGTGGAGAATCAATTGGGCAGGAAAATCAAGATGCTTCGATCCGATCGAGGAGGAGAGTACCTAAGTCTTGAATTCCACGACTATCTCAAGGAGTGTGGAATAGTTTCACAAGTAACGCCACCTAGGACACTGCAGTTGAATGGTGTGGCAGAAAGGCGTAATCGAACCTTGTTAGACATGGTTCGCTCTATGATGAGTCGTGCTTCACTACCTATCTCTTTTTAGGGGTATGCCTTAGAGACTGCCGCCCATATCCTTAACCGAGTCCCTACTAAAAAGGTTGCCAAAACACCTCACGAGATGTGGACAGGGAAAGCTCCCTCGTTAGCACATATCAAGGTTTGGGGTTGCGAGGCTTTCGTAAGATGAGATACTCACGATAAGCTCGAACCTTGTCGTGAGCGATGTATTTTCATCGGCTACCCGCAGAAATCCTTTGGATATCTCTTCTATAGACCGAAGGACAATGTTGTCTTTGTTGCGAGGAGAGGAGTTTTCCGAGAGCGAGAACTCATAAGCCAAGGAGACAGTGGGAGGCAAATCGAGCTTGAAGAGATTCAAGAGACGATAGATGAAGGAACCTCTACCGCTGGCGCTCAACCCAAGGAGGAAACTCCGGTTGAACCGATTGACGAGTCATTACCTCTTAGACATTCCGAAAGAGTTAGAGTTCAACCCCAGTTTTATGGTTTTCATATTACCACCGAAGGGGACACGTATATTAGTGATGGTACACTAATAAATCTTGATGAACCTAATAGCTATAAGGAAGCCATGGGAGACTCGGAGCTTGTGAAATGGAAAGAGGCAATGGACAACGAGATTCAGTCCATGTATGACAACCAAGTTTGGAATTTGGTTGATAATGTGTCCGGACGTAACACCATTGGGTGCAAATGGATCTTCAAGAAGAAGACCGACGTGGATGGAAACGTACACACATATAAGGCGCGATTGGTAGCGAAGGGCTTTACTCAAATTCCCGGAGTTGACTATGATGAGACCTTCTCACCAGTTGCGAAGATAAAGTCTATTAGAGTGATGCTAGCTATTGCCGCATTTCATGATTATGAGATTTGGCAAATGGATGTCAAAACCGCTTTCCTTAATGGAAAGTTGGCTGAGGATGTTTACATGGCTCAGCCAGAGGGTTTTGTCGATCCGAAGCACCCGAATAGAGTGTGTAAGCTTGAGAAGTCCATTTATGGACTTAAGCAAGCGTCTCGCAGATGGAATCTTTGCTTCGATGAGAAAGTCAAAGAGTTTGGATTTATACGAAGCAAAGATGAATCGTGTGTATATGTCAAAGCCAGTGGGAGTATAGTAAGCTTCCTCGTTCTGTATGTCGACGACATACTACTCATAGGAAACGACGTCCCGACTCTGCAGGAGGTTAAGTCATGGCTCGGGAAGTGTTTCGCTATGAAGGACCTCGGAGAGGCTTCCTATATTTTGGGAATAAGGATAGTGAGAGAACGAAGTAAGAGACTAATAGGACTTAGTCAGAACACTTACTTGGATAAAGTACTGAAATGTTTTAGTATGGAGAACTCGAAGAAGGGAGAATTACCGATACAAAGTAATGCCAAATTGAGTAAGACTCAAAGTCCGAGTACCGAAGCTGAAATAGCAGAAATGAGCCAAGTACCATACGCTTCCGCAGTTGGCTCAATCATGTATGCTATGACTTGTGCTCGCCCTGATGTAGCCTTTGCCTTGAGCATGGTTAGTAGATATCAAGGGAACCCTTGCAGAGCCCATTGGATTGCGGTTAAGAATATCCTTAAGTACCTTCAGAGGACGAAGGAATGGTTCTTAGTCCTCGGAGGGAGTGATGACTTGAAGGTGCGAGGGTATAGTGACGCCAGCTTTCAGACCGACAGGGACAACTACCGTTCGCAGTCGGGCTGGGTCTTTACCTTGAATGGAGGAGCAGTAACTTGGAAAAGTTCCAAGAAGGAAACCGTAGCTGATTCAACGTGCGAATCAGAGTACATTGCAGCGAGCGAAGCGTCGAAGGAGGCTATATGGTTAAAGAACTTCATCGGTGATCTTGGAGTTGTACCTGCCATAAAGGAGCCCATGGAGATTTTCTGTGATAATGAAGGAGCGGTTGCCTTGACCAAGGAACCGAGGGATCATGGTAGATCTCGACATATCGACAGAAAATATCACTTTATTAGACATCGTGTAGAAGAAGGACAACTCGTAGTGAAGAGGATATCATCAGAAGATAACCCAACAGATCCGCTTACAAAGGGACTGAGTAGGGTTAATCACTTGCAGCATGCTAGGAGTACTGGGCTGAAGGATGATATTAGTATAAATTAGATAGTAGTAGAAACGTGTAATAGATAAATGTAATTAACATTTGATGATTAAATAAAAGAGTATTATTTATGAGTAATGTTACTGTCTTATGTTAATTGTTTAACTATTGTTTCATTTTTGCATGTTTTGACTTCCAGAATAATTGAGTTTATTAAGAATAATCGAATTGTTCAAATTGTCCACAATCGTTCATATGTTGGAAGTAGGTATGAATGAAGATTGTTATGAATTGGTGTGTAGATTGTCTAAATGGTATTAGACATAGCAAAAGTTTGCTGCAACATTCATGAGTGCTTATGAACTAGTTTTGAGCATTGGAACAAACCCGCGCTTGCTGGAATCACCTTATGGAATGTGATAAAAGGGTTTGTTAAAACCTAGATATATGGTTTGTTATTTGTTAATTGGTTGTACATTGATAATGCGAAACCGCATCAGTAACTTGATGTTATAAAACGCATTGTTGTGTATAGTTAATTAATGAATAAGTAAATGCATATAAGTCGAAGTTTATCTGTTACTTTTATCATAAGAGGTTAAAAGCGATATCACGGCCGCTCGATGATTTGATTTGACTTATGTGTCGGGCCCGTTCAGAACTGAATTAATGTGCTCGATTAAGTTCACTGTCGAATAAATCGGAGATCTAGAAACCAAATGCTAGACAAATTGTTCCATAGAATTGTCAGCATGATATCTGAACAGAGGACTGTACGATCCCTTATCTAAAGGACAAGATTGATTAGATTAGAGTTTGACAGCGTCTTTGAGAGCTACGATTGCTGATCGGATTATACTTGTATATAGTTACTAGACTTATCCAAGTGGGAGACTGTTGGAATAGTGTCTAAGGCTGCAACTATATTAGGCAAGTATTTGACCCGGTTGTGCATGGTCCTTTTGGGTTGCCTTCACCATAGCAACTTGACAGGATGATTTATATGAGAGAAGGAATATTATTAATATATTATAAGAATAATATAAGGAATAATAATATTATTTGATTAATATAAGTCATAAATTAATTAAGAATTAATTTGGTGACTTAAAGAGATTAATTAAATAAAGGGGTATAAACTGTCAATTGTATGATAGTTTGACTTTGGGCTATAAATCCCTTAAGGATAAGGGGGGACGAATTCTAGGGGTTTGGATAGGCTTAGATTTCGTCCAAGGGCTTATCTATTAGGGTATTGGATTGCATAGGGCCTAAGTTATCCAATTAGGGTTTAAGGGTGAAACCCTATGAGCCTTACAAGTATAAATAGACCCCAAGGGTCAAGGGAAATCGGCACTTGTGCTTAGAGAAGAAACCCTGGCCGATTTGATCCCCTCTCCTCTCTCCTAAATCATCCTCTTGCTAGTTGGTGTTTGTAAGCCATTAGAGGAGTGACAATTGTGACTCTAAAGCCTCAAGGACAAGAAGATCAAGCAAGTGATTCAAGGTAAACTTCTAATCTTTGATTTCATATTGTTATTATACTCTATTAGCCATTAGAAGTCTTGGATTCAATGTATGTTCAATTAGAGAAACCTAGATCCAAGCATTAGGGTTGCATGTGCACATAGGAATGTTCATAAGGCTAAAACCCATCAATAATTGCAGCTCTCTACTCATCAGAATATGTACCAATAACAAGTCCCGGTACCGGAAAGCTCGACTAGCTCCTCTCCTTGCCGTCTTTACAGCTACAGAAGCTGTTGCGACAGCCGTCTCAGCAATGGCTGCATGACGTTCGACAAAATACTTAACCATGGCAGTTTTAAAAAACCCAATCATCTCCGGAATCTGTCCCCGAACAATCTTGATCACCTCTTCCCAGATGATCTCCCTGACACGATCCTCTGACAAAACTGTCCTATCCTTGCTGCCAGCTCTCGATCTTGATCCGGATCCGGTCTCAAAACGTCTCAAACAATCCATACCATAACAGGGAATCGACTTCCAACTAAACCCTAGGGGTTGTGACTTCCTTGCTACGCGTATGGGTCTTGTGCTTTCAGTAGTGTGGGCCCATACTACCTTCCACACCTACCCATATTTGTCTCAAGTATCACCACAACACCCTAATAATACACATAAACATAGCGAGTGCTCAATCCTCACTCCTAGAGGAAGGCTAACTGTCTCACAACTGACCTACCGGTCTCACACAACCCACCCATCCATGAAACTTTCACCAACCATGTAGCACTAGTGTATGCTATCTCACTCTCAGAGGTGCTCCTTGAGTTCATTTTCTTTTGGTTTAATATGGTATCGATAGCAATAGTTGTTTTTCCAGTTTATCGGTCCCTGATTATAAGTTCTCGTTGACCACGGCCTATAGGGTTGATGGCAGCTATCCTACTCTTTCAGAGATACTTGGAATGGAATTGGTGTGGTTCGCTAGCTCTTTCTATTGAGACGAATGAATTCTGAATAAAGGAAGGCGGTCGTGATAGGGAAATGCCTTTCCTTAGAGAATAACCGGTTATTAATGCATGTATTGCTTTTGAGACAGATTTGCTATCCAATTAGGCACTTCCTTTGCTTTTAGATTTGAGTTTCAACCATAAGGGTATCCTAAACCTTGCATGTTTGTTAAACTTGTTCAATTCCTTGGATAGATCCCGGTATCTGTGGACAGAGAAGGAAAAGGAATGCCTCTGGTTCTCCCGCCAAGTATCCAACTTTAGCCCTCACTCTCTTAATTATGAGTTACTCTTTGAACCCTGGGGAGGTGGTAAATCCCAAACCACATGCTGAGGCTACGGGATCCATACATAACACTGGACCCTATAGACTTTCGAATATCCAATCCTACCATAATCCCTCAATCAGATAAGAACATAACATAAGGCCAAATCAAACATTCTCAGGCTATAAGATCTTAATTATGTATAACCATGATGCATACACTAAAAAACTACAGTAATGATGCCAATCTCATATAAATGAAACCCTAGGCTAGCTGGCATCATGTAATCAGACAATTCTATCATGCAATTCCTGAAGATCCCTAGCCTAGTACTAGCATCCTGTTCTAACGCATCACAATATTAAATAACCGTATGGTATTTTGGGGTCTACTTATTGGCTCTGACTGATCGTACACTTCGCATCCTCTTTTACTTATTTTGAAGACCATTTAAAAATCATTTTGAAAATCTTTCCTTGATTTGAGACTGGATTCACACGAGTGTTCTTTCAATTCACTCAAACCAAGACTCTAATACCAACTTGTAACATCCATAAAATCCGAGCCAATTTAAAACTTTTTAAATCATTTAAAACCATTCAATTAGTACAATTTGTTTACAAAATAGTCTAAAGATTAGAGTTCCCAAAAATCATAATCAACAAGGTCACACCTTCACCTTTCCACGGTCATCCGTTGAACCTGAAATAATAGACTGAAACTGTAAGCCCGAAAGCTTAGTAAGTTACCCCCAAAATACCTATACACACAATAATACAGATACAATAACAAACAACATACTATGGGTCAAATCATCCATCAGGATGGAATACTCCAGGCTCTCAACCATTGGGTTGGAATGCCAACATATCGATACACTTCACTTAACACATATACAACTAAGAACACGCACTAAGTCCACAAATTACAGACTGGATTACCCCTGAGGCCACAGTGTGAGTCTGGATTGCCTTCCGAGCCCACAACTCACATCTAGATTGCCATCGAGCCCACAGTACGAGTCTCCCTCAGCTCGTATTTGGAATGCCCCCGGGTTTGTTGGTTACCGCACGGAGCAGTTTCACATCAACCCATCTGTAACACTGTAAGTCCCCAATCTGCTTGTGTATCAATCAGATCCATTTGATGGTGTGGAATCCCTATCAAACGGATGATGTCAGATCAAATAGAAGAGAAGAAGAATAATAATAATATGAATCTTCAGTGTATTGATGAATGGAATGATGTTCCTTTACATGAGATTCACACACACAAACTTAAGCTCCTTTCTTTCTTCTGTTCATCAATCTACTCCTCACCCCTTACACCTATATTTATACATGAGAAACATGGGCTTGGTGAACATGGGTCGTAAATGGGTTTATGGCCATAAACACAACTGTAAACACGTATACGACCGTAAACACCAAGCTGTTTACGGTCCAAGACACAAAAATACATTTTCCTAGAAAAGTAAAGTATAAACCATATTTTTGACCCAACAATCTCCCTCTTGGTTTATAACTTTCTTTTCTTAATTGAACCAACAAGCTCCCCCTAAAAAGGTAGTTGGCTTTTCTTGTTAATCTCAATCGAGATCTTGGCTTCAGCATTAATCTTCATATTCTTCACAGCTTCAAGATGAACTTGATGAATCTTTAATGAATCTTGAGCAGTTGGGCTTTTCTTCAGAATTTGACATTGAACACACATTGAGTGAGGAGGCTTGACGTACTAATTCTTGAAAGATAGGGCTTTCAGCTTGAGAATATTTAGAGAGAACAATGGAGAGAAATATTCTTTTGGATCACTTCAGCAGGTTCATAGATAGCAGCAGATTGATTGAGGAGGCTTCAATGCAATCCGTCACATAATCTTCAAGTGCAGCTTCACCTTGCTTCTGGGGTTGAAAGATTGAATTTGAAAGAATAATCTTCATTTCTTGCTCCTTCGAATGAAAATTCTTCGATGATCACGGATGAAGCTTTGGCTCAGAAATCTTCGATTTAGTCTCCATGAGTCTTATCTATACCTGAAATCACTTTTCAAGACAAAACAAAACTAAAGGAAAACTTAGCACACAAAAAATATTTTTGGAATTTTCATATTTTCTGAAAAATAAAACAGAAACAATAATATTTTTGATTTTTTAATTTTCTGATTTTTGTTTGATTTTTGAATTTCTCTCTCTCTCTCTCTCTCTCTCTCTCTCTCTCTCTCTCTCTCTCTCTCTCTTTATAGTTCTCCCCCTAAATTTGTGTACAGAGGAAAACTATGAACAAATTTAACAAAAAGAAAATATTTGGGATCAAAGTTGTGAGACAGCCTGAACTTGTTTATCAGTACCTTTACTTTCATGAATAGATCTGGTCAATTGCCGGTATTGTGGTCCACTTAAACACGAAGAATATTAACAAAATTTTGCTAAATAAGCCATTTAGCTGACGACGACCACGGGTACTGTTTTCCACTTAAATTAAGCAGCGAGATCTATAGACAACCTCTTAAATGGTTCAATTTAGATGCACTAGAATGTGTTCCCCACTTCCCGATATACCCTGGTTATCAAGAACTTCCGAAGAACTCCTTACTTTAGGTGAGTAATCAATTATTAAGGAGGAAGTCAGATTTAGAGATAGATGCATATGTTGTATCCCAGGTCGGATATATTTCAATCACGCAGAGGGTACAACATATGACTAACCGAGATAGAGGGTTATAGAGATAGTAGGGTGTTGCATATGCTGTGTCCCAGGTCGGATCTTATGATCACGCAGAGGGGACATCATATGGCTCGCAGATAGGAAGAATTGCAGAGATAAAGAAAATACATAGAAATAGAGTTGCATATGTTGCAATCCAGGTCGGATCTCTTCCAATCACGCAGAGGAAGAAACATATAACTAACAGATAGAAAGTAAGAAAATAATTTCCTACAGACCTACTTTATCAGAACCCCCCAGTCGCCCTATCAGAACCAGATTTAAGGACATAAGTCCGTACATCAAGGAAAAGTCGAACCACAGTTCTAGGTGCGTATTAATTTAGTGTATCCTATAGGTTCCCGTGTTTATCTCACTACTCAATCTACCCGACCATTGTATGGTCAGTCAAAACAATCCTATTTAAATCCACAGTTTCAAATCCTTTGTGCCTACCAGTACATTGAACACATAATGTAGACAATTCAGATTATGTCCCTTACACTGGTTGAGATTATCCGTTATCACTTTATCTTAATATCACTTCCCAAACAATAACTGCTAACGAAAAACTATAAGAAAATAAAAAAATTCCTTTAAAACGAATCAGGGTAAGATAAACTCAAGAGTATAGAGAAGAAAACTCAAACCGTAAGTCACCGATTGAATTTGCATCCAGAAGGTCTGAGAACAACACGCATAATCTTAGAACAGATTCGAAAATTCTTCATGTCATTAAGCACTAACCCCATTTTGATCCCATCCTTTCTTCCCTTCCCGCAAAAAACACATACTCTCAAACAAAATTATGATTGTTTCATAGTTGAGAGATGTCCCCTATCATTTGCCTGGAATAGCCACTACCAACAAACCGAATTCTAATGATATGCCTCCATAGCTGCTCCGACACAGAGCGGGATCAGTTGGTCTTTGGAACCCAGTCCATTTTGAAACTGGGTTGACCTTTGTCATCAGCACACGATACTTTCTCCCACGACATATCCTGCTTATCACAAACAAAAGATGTAGAAATATTAGAAACATTATGTGATTTGGGAGATTGAGCCTTCGGAACCCATCTATAGTCAGGCTTAACCCATTTCTTTTTTGATCTGATGGGTGGCTCAATACTTGCTTTTGATCTTGATGTCGGCCGTTGAGATGACTTTGATTTTGGCTTCACGGAAGCATCTATTGGATTTGGCTTGTTGGCCGACATTTCCTTCTTGCCCTTGGGATTCAGATTCTTGGCCTTGTGGGTTTGATTCTTGGCCTTCTGTGCGTTCCATTCACCATTGTTTGAACGTGACCTGGAAGGGTTTCTTTTGAAGTATCTCCTACTTGGCACGTTTTGCCATCCTTGTGCGTAGTAGGGAACTATGCGCGATTAGGACAATTTCTGGCAATGTGTCCAGGTGTTCCACAGTGAAAACATGTCTTTTTCTTCATTGGGAATTTGTCTCTTCCTGCCCCTGGTGGCGTATCCATGCCTTGACTCTTATTGATCCCACATGCACACTTGCAACAAGCACTCTGTTGCGCTGGAATTGGTGGCCTGTATTTCTCAACGGCAGGTTTGTTAGGAATAACAAAATTTGAAGCAACAGATTCTGAGTTCAAGGAGATGTTGGTTTGTTCAATGGTTTTCTCCTTGTTCTCATCTTCGGCTACTTTACCTGCGCATAAAGTAGAAGCATTAGTATTCTCAACTTGAATACCTCCTGACACAAATCCAGCTGGTTTTCCATATTCAAGATGTGCCTCCCTGTTAATTTCTTCCTATGTCATAGGGATTGATGTGTAGTTATGATTGAAAGGTGGAGGAACACTATCTTACCCTAGACCCTTGTTTTGATTATCTTTGAATTTTAATTGGGTTTCAATTAAGGACTCGACTGTCTGACTTGACGCAGTATAACTTTTGAAACTAACATCTGTTTTTCACACTTAATTTTCAAAGTGTCATGTTCTTCAGTTACATCAGCAAGTTGTCTCTTAATATAGTCATAATTTTCACACTTGTTGCTATAATCTTCCTGAAGCTTCCTAAAGTCTTTGGTTTTTGCTTCTAATTCATCCTTCAGGGGTTTCTGTCCTTTCCTAAGTTGATATCCTTCGTATTTTAGGTCCTCGACTTCCCTTTTTAGCAAATCATTATGTTCACGAAGAATTTTAATCGTATCTTCACAAGATGGAGTACATGAAACTTCATTGGCCGGGATGTTTGTGGAACTTATTGTTTTTCCACATTTCAAAGCATCAAGCTCTTCAATTACATCAGCAATACTAAGACGATTGAGATCTTTTGTCTTCTTGATGACAACTACGTTCATATCCCACGATTTCGGAAGTGAATTCAGTAGCTTTTTGTTTATCTCAAATTTGGTCAAGAAGATCCCAGCTATATTCATCTTAGTAGTGAGTGTGGTAAATCGCTGCAGCTGAGCCTCCATCCGGGAATGTAGTTGAAGATGTTGAAATTTTGTCTTAACATATCCTGACGATTCTCTTTCATGTCTTCAATTCCCTTGTTGACCTCAAAATCCATTAAAAGCACAACTCGAAGCTAAAATAAAACTTAAACGTCAAACTAAAATTTAAAAATACCCTTTGACTATAAACCTCAAAAATCAACCTTAAAAGTCAAATTTAAAAAGTCAAACTCAAAAGTCAGACTTGAGAAAGTCAAACCGAAAAGCTAAATTTGAAAATTTAAAAATTAAACGAGAAAGTCAAAGGTCAAACTTTAAAAGTCAAAGTCAAAACTT
This sequence comes from Lactuca sativa, assembly GCF_002870075.4. Classification (NCBI taxonomy): domain Eukaryota; kingdom Viridiplantae; phylum Streptophyta; class Magnoliopsida; order Asterales; family Asteraceae; genus Lactuca; species Lactuca sativa. The sequence continues at coordinate 190,839,743 of NC_056631.2, read as the reverse complement.
TAAATAAAAAGTCAAAAATAAAAGACAAAATTTAGAAACTAAAATTTTTGGATGAAAATGGAATTTTAAAATAAAAGAAATTGAATTTTTGGGCTAAAAGTGTCAATTTGCGAAATTGGGTTCGAAAATGAGAGTTTTTCAATTAAAAACGGAAGGAATGGAACAAGATGCTTGGTAGATCAACCGCTAAGGCGTGTTTGTTGAAGAATCTAAGTACCCGGGTTCGAACCCCGGCACCTCCAATTCCGCTTCTATTTTTTAATAAGATGTTGCTGCGAGGCTTGCTGCTGTTGAGCCGACTTCCCAAGCCGTTCACTCAGCCACGATTCACAAGCCATCCACCGAGCCGAGGCTGCAATCTTCCAAGCCGCAAACTCCGAGCCGCAAATCGCCGCCGTAAACCGTCGGCCGCAAACTCCGGCAACTGCAAACTGCCGACCATAAACTCCTACGACCGTAAACTCTAGCTGTAAACTGTTTCCGGTCGTAAACTCGTCGCAGATTTCGTGAAAAACAGCATTTTTCACCCCTTTTTGCTCAAAAACTCGATCAAAAAACCTTTTTTTTTTTTTTTTATCAAAAACACAAATAACAACCCCCCTAATTTTAAGAGATCTATCCAAAAATGCAGGAATCCTTCAAAAATAAGATCAAATAAGCTCCAGATCTGACAAAAATGACTAATGCATTCCTTGCTCTGATACCAATTGTAAGTCCCCAATATGCTTATGTATCAATCAGATCCGTTTGATAGTGCGGAATCCCTATCAAACGGATGATGTTATATCAAATAGAAGAGAATAAGAAGAAGAATAATATGAATCTTCAATGTATTGATGAATGGAATGATGTTCCTTTACATGAGATTTACACATACACACTTAAGCTCCTTTCTCTCTTCTATTCATCAATCCATTCCTCACCCCTTACACCTATATTTATACATGAGAAACATGGGCTTGGTGAACATGGGCCATAAATGGGTTTATGGCCGTAAACCTATTTACGGACATAAACACATATATGACCGTAAACACCAAGCTGATTACGTTCCAAGACACAAAAATACATTTTCCTAGAAAAGTAAAGTATAAACCATATTTTTGACCCAACAAACACCCGATCTTAGGTACGCATTTAAATTCAAGTCAAATTCCATATTTTACTCTTGGACACGGCGAGTTGGGAGCTCAACTCGTCGAGTAGGATCGACTTCGGATCAAGGGATTTAGTGACCTACTCGGCGAGTCGGAAGTCAGACTCGGCGAGTAGGAGCTGTCTGGGTGAAACGCTAAATTGGAGGGTTTTCACCCTAATTAAACATCTTATGAGGCTTCCACCCCAGCCTCCAGCACCTCTAGAGCATTTCACCCGAAACCCTAATCCTCCATAAGTGATCTTGAGCTTTCTTGGTTGTTTTGAGTGTTTCTTGGTGTGTTTTGAAGCTAGAGCAAGAAGTGGAAGATAGAAGACCCAAAAGAGAAGGAGTAGATCCAGAAGCTACACCTCATTTGCCATCTTTTCTGGTAATCAAGCTTACAACTTGGTCTTCTTCCTCTTAGATCTATTTGTCCCCATATTAAGAGGGTTTTAGCTCAAAACCTTGGCCCTTGATGGTTGGGACGTCCCAAGTGGTTCATATCTCAGATCTAGGTTCTAGGGAGGAGTACATGGCATAAAGATGCAAGCTTTATGTCCGTGATAGCCCATGCATACTATAGACCTCATTTTTGGGTCCTTTGAGCTAAAAGTCCCATGCATGTACGTAAAGTTCATAACTTTACGTGTTATATCGTATTAAGGAGCCCAGATCTACCTTTTGGATGATAGTTGTACATCAAAAATCGAGTAATGGATTTGGACAAAGGTCGACTCGGCGAGTCGTTCTTGGTACTCGGCGAGTCCAAGGAAATCTCCCAACCCATGAAGACAGACTCGGCGAGTTGTTCATACAACTCGGCGAGTCACAGACTAGTAGCACTTATGATGAAGATGAACTCGACGAGTTCATGGTCAAACTTGGAGAGTCAGTTAAAGATTGTTCCAATATTAGTTGAAGGAGAACTCTTCGAGTTCTTGCTAGACTCGACAAGTAGAGTCGGGTTGGGGTAAGGGAAAGAAGATGGACTCGATGAGTTGGTGGGCCAACTCGGCAAGTCGAGTCAACTGGATGTTGACTTTGACCAGGATGATTGGCAGAGATTCCTCACCGGAGCAGCAGACAGAGATTCCTCATCGAGAGTTGCAACAGTCAGTCACACAAGCTGAGTTTCCCTCCAGTAGGAATGAGTCTAAGGCACCAAGGCCGGCCCGTTTAAGTAGTAGAGTATGCCGGGGTGAGCCCAATTCCAGGGTTAGCCCGATGCATTTTATATGTTTCCGGACTTCGTTCCGATGTCGGGGCGGTCCCGACAAGTAGTTATGTATGCTTGATGTCTTTGTGATTAATGCATGTTTATGTGTTATGTGTCATATGTTCCGGACTCCAGTCCGATGCCGGGCAAGCCTGATGCAGTATATGTGACTATGTTATATGCTATGTATTTCGGGGTAAGCCCGATGCCAGGGCAATCCCGACGTATGTTAGTCATTATGCCATGTATTATGTATTCGGGGTAAGCCCGAAGTATGCTAGTTTATGTGTTATATGTTTCGGACTCCGTTCCGTTGCCGGGTGAAGCCAGATGCAGTTTACGTGATTATGTTATGTGTTTATTATATATCTTTTATGTTGAGTATCTATCAGGGCAAGCCCGATGTCGGGGTGAGCCCGATGCCCGATGTCGTCAGATGCCGGGGTGCGCCCGATGCCGGACAGGAGTCCGATGCCAGGATTCATCTCGATGCAGTTGGGAAGAGTCCCAGAGTTATGTTATTTGTTATTTGTGCATTGTATGTTATGTGGTAGTTTGGGGGATCTCACTAAGCTTCATGCTTACAGTTTCAGTTTTGGTTTTAGGTACTTCATCTAGTATAGGGAAGGGCTCGAGCTGATGGCGTGCCAGACACACCACAGTTGATTAGCCTGGGAGTTTACTGTGATATTTGTTATGAGACCGTATATGTTATCAGATTTTATGAGTTTTCAAGATACATGTTTTATGGTTTTACACTGTGGCAATGATATCTATGTTTGATAAATGATTTTGAAAACGAAATTTTTGGCTTGTATTTTTGGGATGTTTCAAGTTGGTATTAGAGCCTTGGTTTGAGGGATTCGGACACACTTTCGGGTATGTATGAACTCAAACTAAGGATGTGGTATAAAAGTTTTTTTTTTAAAAAAAGGAGTTTTAGAAAAAGCGAAAAGATTTTTTAGAAAGAAAAGAACTTTGAAAAAAGAAAAGGGTGTGGTGCATGCAATCTGCCGAGCTCAAGTAAGTACTCCCAAATTACCCATACAAGTTTATGCTATGATATGATTATCACCTTTATTAGAACAACATGCTAGATTAGGACTAAGGATCTAGGAAGGATGCCTTATGTGCCTGTTATATGTGTTTCAGCTTTATGAGAACTGCATGCTAAGTACAGAATTGACAATATGATAGCCAGAGTAGTATATGCTTGATTATGTGTACTCGATGCACGAATGTTGCTTGCTTTGTGCATTTAGGAGTCTTAGTTATCTGTTACTAACTAGTAAATGAATAAGTTACCTTACATATTGCAAGGATTAAGTAATTTCAGAAGGTTAGATCTAGCTCTATTTCGCAGCTCTTGTTTAAGTCCAACCGTTGTAGGGTAGGATCTCTCATTCGAAGAATTATCTAGTATGAGTAATATGTAATAGTATTCGCGAGCTAGTTAGGGGAAGAAAGCGGGGACTTCTTGTGCAGCTGATGACAGAGAGTGAGTTGGTGATTACCCTAGGGCAAGCCTAGGATGAGAGTAGCAGAGAGCAGTAGCAGTAGAAGGGACTTGCTAGAGTCAAGGCAATTATTGAAGAAAGTACAGATAGATGTGGAATGTAGTATGGGCCCGTACTACTGAAAGTAGAGGATCCGTACTCGAATCAAGGAAGGCTGAGACGAGACCAGGGAACTTGTGATATATGTGATCCCTCGAGTTATAGTAGTATTTTGTCGTTTGTCATTATGTGTTTTCATAATGGTGGTTTTATGCTCGAGACCAGCAGTAGGGAGTTCAGGTACCGGGGAGGGATCAGGTTCAGGCTGTGGAGTTGATCACTTTAATGAGCAGACTATGGAGTTTATCTCCTCAGAGATCATGCGTACCATACTTGAGCAGACTCCTGTGATCTTCGGTTCGATCACGGAGGGTATCCTGGAGCTTATGGATGAGAGGTTGGCTGTGTTTCGCACTGAGGTGGCGACCATGATGGGGTCGCGCACGCTCATGTTTAGAGAGTTCAGAGCATGTGGAGCTCCTGATTATGAGGGGGCTCGAGAACCCATTAATAGTACCCGAAGGTTGGCAGATGTCGCCAATGCATTCCGCACTAGCAGATGTCCCGAGAGGGACAAGGTTAGGCTCGCGTCCTATCTTCTGAAGGGTCGGGCACGTGATTGGTGGGAGGAGATCGGGAGAGCCATTAGAAATGACACTGTGTTGGATGCTATGACCTGGAGTGATTTTACAACCAGGTTCAGAGCCGAGTTCGCATCTGTTATTAAGGTGCAACAACTTGCCAGGGAGTTCCAGGATCTCCAACAAACGACAGAGACTGTGGCGGAGATTACCGCCAAGTTTAGGGAGAGGGCCCTCCTTGTTCCGCAGTATCCGGCGGACGAGGAGATGAAGAAGGCCCAATATCATGAGATGCTGCGGAGTGACATCCGCCAGTTTGTGAGCCGATCCAGCTGCAAGACGCTGGAAGATATGATAGCAAGGGCTCGAGGGAGGGAGTTGGATTTAGAGATGGAGAGGAAGAGGAATCCAGAGGGAGTTCAGACGAGGGAGTTCGGGAAAGAAGCCCAAGGTATCAGATCATAGATCTCGGAGTCAGCAGTGCCACGGTCATTGTGGCAAGTGTGGGAGGATGCACGAGGGAGCGTGCAAGGCAGGGAGTTTGGGCTGCTATAAGTGCGTCCGAACTGGTCACATGAGCCGAGATTGTACAGCTACTACCACCACCACACCAGCATCAGATCTGATTTGCTTTCAGTGTAATCAGAGGGGACACAAGCGGTCCTAGTGCCCGAGCTTAGCAGCGGCAGGGAAGGTGGTAGCACCTTCTCCTGCCACCTTGAGGATTACAGATGGCCGTCAGGGCCGGGCTGAGGCGCCGACGGTGCGGAGCAACGCCTTTCAGCTTACTGCAGAGGAGGCACGGGCAACTCCTGACGTGGTGACGGGTATGTATTTTTCCCCTTTTCATTGTATTTGATATTGTATATGCCTTATAGTTGTGTGTTGTTGATAGGGTCGTTCTTAGTGAACGACGTTACAGCTATGGTATTGTTTGATTCGGGGGCTACCCGATCTTTTGTGTTGCTCGCTCTTAGCAAGCGGTTTAGCAGAGCTCCGGGGGAGCTGGATTGTCCACTTAACGTTGAGATAGCAGATGATAGGACTAGTAGGGTCATGAGAGTTCATAGAGGTTGGACGCTTCGATTATTTGATGAGCGGTTCCCAGTGGATTTGGTTCCTATTCCCCTGCGTGGGAATAAGGTCATAGTAGGAATGGATTGGTTGAGCCCTAATGGGGCAGTGATAGATTGCGAACAACAGTTGGTTAGAGTTCACAATCCCAGTGGGGGAGAGTTAATGATTCAGGGCGAGAGGCCACAACGCGGACCAGTTTTCTGCTTTGGAGCGAGAGCGAGACTTCACATTCAGTAGGGCTGTGCAAGATATGTCGCGTATGTAATGGATACTCGGGATAAGGGTAAGGAGAAGTCTAAGACAAGTAAGAGAGAATTGTAATACCCAGTCTCAGGTATGCATTTAAATTCCAGTCGAATTCCATATTTTACTCTTGGACTCGGTGAGTTGGGGGCTCAACTCGTCGAGTACGATCGACTCCGGATCGGGGGATTTAGTGACCTACTCGGCGATTCGGAAGTTAGACTCGGCGAGTAGGAGCTGTTTGGGTGAAACCCTAAATTGGAGGGTTTGCGCCCTATTTAAACATCTTATGAGGCTTCCACCCCAGCCTCCATCACCTCTAGAGCATTTCACCTGAAACCCTAATCCTCCATAAGTGATCTTCAGCTTTCTTGGTTGTTTTGAGTGTTTCTTGGTGTGTTTTGAAGCTAGAGCAAGAAGTGGAAGATAGAAGACCCAAGGGAGAAGGAGTAGATCCAAAAGCTACACCTCATTTTCCATCTTTTCTAGTAATCAAGCTTACAACTTGGTCTTCTTCCTCTTAGATCTATTTATCCCCATATTAAGAGGGTTTTGGCTCAAAACCTTGGCCCTTGACGGTTGGGACGTCCTAAGTGGTTCATATCTTAGATCTAGGTTCTAGGGAGGAATACATGGCATAAAGATGCAAGCTTTATGGCCATGATAGCCCATGCATCCTATAGACCTCATTTTTGGGTCCTTTGAGCTAAACGTCCCATGCATTTACGTAAAGTTCATAACTTTACGTGTTATATCATGTTAAGGAGCGCATATCTACCTTTTGGAAGAGAGTTGTACATCAAAAATCGAGTAATGGATTTGGACAATGGTCGACTCAGCGAGTCGTTCTTGGTACTCGGCGAGTCCAAGGGAATCTCCCAACCCATGAAGACGGACTCGGCGAGTTGTTCATATAACTCGGTGAGTCGCAGACTAGTAGCACTTATGATGAAGATGAACTCGACGAGTTCAAGGTCGAAATCAGCAAGTCAGTTGAAGATTGTCCCGATATAAGTTGAAGGAGAACTCATCGAGTTCTTGCTGGACTCGACGAGTAGAGTTGAGTTGGGGGTAAGGGAAAGAATAGGGACTCGGCGAATTGGCGGGCCAACTCGGCGATTCGAGTCAAATAGATGTTGACTTTGACGAGGATGATTGACATTGGCCAAGAGTAAAATGGTCATTTTACCCTAAGATCAGTATCAGTTTTTGACTAGGTGTCTTTATGGAATTTATAGCCGGAGAGTCGTCGAAGCAGCAGACAGAGATTCCTCACTAAGAGTTGCAACAGTCAGTCACAAGAGGTGAGTTTCTCTCCAGTAGGAATGGGTCTAAGGCACCAAGGCCGACCCATTTAAGTATTAGAGTATGCCGGGGTGAGCCCGATGCAGTTTATATGTTTCCGGACTTCGGTCCGATGCCAGGGCGGTCCCGAGAATTAGTTATGTATGCTTGATGTCTTTATGATTCATGCATGTTTATGTGTTATGTGTCATATGTTCTGGAATCCGATCCGATGACGGGCAAGCTTGATGTAGTATATGTGACTATATTATTTTCTATGTGTTCCGGGGTACGCCTGATGTCGGGGCAAGCCTGATGTATGTTAGTCATTATGTCATGTATTATGTATTCGGGGTAAGCCCGAAGTATGCTAGTTTATGTGTTATATGTTCCGGACTCCGGTCCGATGCTGGGGCAAGCCCGATGCAGTTTACATGATTATGTTATCTGTTTATGATACATATGTTATGTTGAGTATGTTCCAGGGTAAGCCCGATGCCGGGGTCAGCCCGATGCCCAATGCAGTCGGATGTCGGGGTGAGCCTGATGCCGGACAGGAGTCTGATGCCGGGGTGAGCCCGATGCCGGACAGGAGTCCGATGCTGGGGTGAGCCTGATGCCGGACAGGAGTCCGATGCCGGGATTCATCCCACTGCAGTTGGGAAGAGTCCCAAAGTTATGTTATTTGCTATTTGTGCTTTGTATGTTATGTGGTAGTTTGGGGGAGCTCACTAAGCTTCGTGCTTACAGGTTCAGTTTTGGTTTCAGGTACTTCAGCTAGTAAAGGGAAGGGCTTGAGTCGATGGCAAGGCACACACACCACAGTTGATTAGCCTAGGAGTTTACTCTGATATTTTTTATGAGACCGTATATGTTATCAGATTTTATGAGTTTTCAAGATACATGTTTTATGGTTTTACACTATGGCAATGATATCTATGTTTGATAAATGATTTTGAAAATGAAATTTTTTTTCTTGTATTTTTGGGATGTTTCACCATCCCACATAATATGTCGACATATAACACAACTAATGCACATAAAAATAATCACATAATACTACAAGTAGTCCCACAGATCTACCTAACTGGCATAACAACTAGCATGAAGACAGTCAGACCAACTATAGGTCACTAAACATAACCACATCCAATCTACCAGGATACCGATCTAACAGATCAAACTAGCATATAACCATCCTATCTACCAGGATACCGAACTAGCGTATCACAACAATAATAATTCTAATAATAAAACAGTGAGGATAACTCAACTCGCAACTGACGCGCTGAAGTGATAAGCTCCACTCTCGGATCACTGACACAACTCCACCACCTATATTCACCACAGAACCATACTTATAATTTCCAATTTCCCAAAATGCTCTCATAAGTCAACTAGTCAACCTTGGTCAAAGTCCAAGTCAATGGTCAAGGTCAACAGTCCTTGTTGACCTCAACTCGCCGAGTACAAGCAGCCACTCATCGAGTTCCTTGCATAGCTCGTCAACTCACCAAGTCACTTGAGTGACTCGTCGAGTTCCTAATGTTTGCATCCGTAAACTCCTTGGCCAACTCGTCGAGTTTCCCCTGCAACTCGCCGAGTTCATACGTGCCAAAAATCGGGAAAACCCTAACTGACTCGCCAAGTCACCCCACTGACTTGCCGCGTCCACGACAATCTTAATCGGACTTGCCGAGTTGACCATGCAACTCGTTGATTCCCTTCAGTCCATTATCCATTCAGATGCTTTTTAGGACATCTTAAGGTTCCATATTGTAGATCCGGGTTCCTAAGGCATGTTTATCACGTAAAGTTGCAAACGTTACGTGCATGCAAGGATCTAGAGTCTTATAATGACAAAACCAAGCTTGCAATGGAGTTTTACACATAAGGAGGGGTTCACACTTGCAAAAGCTAAAAGTTTTATGGGCTTAGAGACCAAAGAGAGTTCACATATGAAGTTACAACTTCAGATCTTAGCTCATACCCAAGAATAGCTTCTTATTAAACTAGAAAAGACCAAATCTTTAACCCAATAAGATCTAGAATGAAATGAGGTCAACGAAACGACTTGATACCTTCCAAAAGATGCTAACTGAGGTAGATTTCAGATCCCATACGTTCCTTGCTTCTAGTCACTTGTTCTTCAAGCTCTTCCCACCAAGAATCCTCTTCGAAAGCCTAAAACACATAAGAATGATGTACACACACACAAATTAGGATTAATGGACTATCAAGAGCCTATAAGGGGAGGTTGAGGAGGCCAATGATCCTTTCAATAGGGTGCAAAAATCCCAAAAATTAGGGTTTCATCCTCTAGCTCCTACTCGTCGAGTCTTTCTTGGACTCGGCGAGTAGGTCACTTAAACATGTGGACCAACCCGCTGCTACTCGACGAGTCAGGCAACCAACTCGTCAAGTAGACATTGAAATCATGAGAATTTATAACCATAAATTGATACTCGAGAATCGGGGCATTACAATATTCAAGATACAATTAATAGTGATTGAAGTATTATCCTAAAAAGATTAAAGGAGGATATTTCTATCGATTTGAAAGTAAATCATACCAAGTAAGATTTAATTCATCCTTTATTATCATTAAGGCCTTAGATGGTTCTTACCGGTTTCTGTATCTCAACTTTTGAAACTTTCAAGAAAGATTTCACAAATATCCTTTACCACGTAAAATATAATTAAAACTACTATAGTTTTTGATAAAGTTGATTTGGTATCTTGTGCTTAATCTCAGACATTCATTAGAAAGGAAGTCATACACCAAACTGTATAGTTCCTCAATTATTTTCTCTAGACCTTAGTGAAAATATCATTAGGAATCATTTACATATAAATAAGGTTCACATATGTCAAATAAACTACATTATTTGCCTTCAAAGATCTCTTTATTGAAGTGTGAATATGTGAATGCTATTTATATAATAAACATAATAATGTCAAATATGAGTTTGGTTTAAAACAAGTTTAAATCAAAAGTGTTTGCATATAGAACTTAATTTTATTTATAAAATGTTAAAATTTACATTACAATTCTATTAGGAGATCTAGTCTCATAAATAGAAGCTAATCATTTCAGAATATGAATATTATCGTTATGAAAAACAATTAAGTAAATTATCAAACATTTGAAAAATAATTGACACTTAAATTTAGACATGGTAAATTAAAACATACATTGTTCCAAAACAAATGTTGTTTTACATTACAAGTACTTTATTGTGACATCCCCATTTTCACGGCCAGAAAAGACCGATTTTGTTTATACTTTATAAAAATCAGAGTACCTCTTTATATAAAAACGTTGCGGAATTTGTTCCCAGAAAAACATGATAATTTCATTATCAAATCATTTCCGAATAAATGTATTTTTATTTCTTTTAAAACATTTGGGATGTCATCGTCAATACAGAAACATAAGCATAAACAGAACTTACATTCATTTAAACTAGTGATCTATATCTCCTTAATATCTCAGTGTAATGTAACTTCACATCGTCACCTGTGATACAAGTAAACTGAGTGGGTCAGGTTGGGAAACCTGGTGAGTACATAGTGTTTTCAACCTACAATAATGTAATTATTATGTTTAATCATCACACAATTAACCCAATTACCCATCCCCATAATCTTCTTTATTCCTAAGTACCTTTCCTAAGGATTTATCCTAAGGGTCGTCTCCTACATCATATTTACCTCTCATCTCCTTACATCACATTTCCTTATATGTTTGTTCCTAGACTCTCCCTAAGGATCATCGCCTACATCGCATAGACATTATTGATTCAGGGATTACCCTCTCAATACGTGCCCAACAAGGGTTAGGGTATCATCGCATGAATACGTAGTTACAACATCGCATGAACTCATAATTCATAGTAATGGGCTAGAGTATCATCGCATGAATACGTAGTTACAACATCACCTGAACTCGTAATTCATCACCTACATGTTATGAGCCTACTGGTGTTTCCATGGGGTTGTTTATAATAGTCTATGGTTGCCATCTATACTCTGGTAGATGACTACATCTCCAAATTGCTGGACAAGGTTATAGTATCTTTCATTCTACATCATCGATTCATCATCACCTATATATCCTCATTTAATTATCATCACCTTCCTATCATCACCTATCTCTCATCATTTTATTTCATCACACATCAACTATTTCATCTACCTATGTTTTATCCCAACATATTTGTAGATATAAAATAAATATATAGTTTAAATCATTTAAAACACGTATAAAATCATTCATCCAACATAGACAGCAAGTATCCAGATAATATACACACATGGCACGTAATTTATATAAAATACTTCATATCTATGTGTAAAATGAAAGGGACCATGCACTCACAACACGTAATATATATTAAATACTTCATATCTATGTGTAAGATGAAATGGACCATGCACTCACTTGATAAGGTGGTGACTCGGTACTCGGACAGCGCTTCGTTTACTTTAAAATACTTTCTTTCGACGAAACCTAGTATTATTACCACTAGATTTTAGTCTAATATTTACCGTGACTAATTATTAGTCTTATTATTATTATTATTATTATTATTATTATTATTATTATTATTATTATTATTATTATTATTATTATTATTATTATTATTATTATTATTATATAAGCGTTTAAACAATACTTTTCAACCACTATGTATAGAGAGGGGCCAGACATAAAACACCGAAGGGCAGGACCATTTGTAACTCGTTCATACGAACTCCGTTTTTGTATATATATATATATATATATATATATATATATATATATATATATATATATATATATATATATGTGTGTGTGTGTGTGTGTGTGTTTGTGTGTGTACGTATATATGATTTATACTTTATTTTAATACGTAAATATGCTATTATAATTGTAACTCGTTCATACAAACTCCGTTTTTGATGTTCTTTATATCCACGCGTAGGTGGAGATGTACTCTACAACGTTCGTTTAGACTCCGTCGACTAATTTTGACTTTATTTTTAAAGTTATATTTTTAACAGACCAAGATAGGAAAAGTCTGTTAAAAATTCATAACGTGTTCATCCGACGTCCGTTTCCGTCTGTCTTTTTACCGTTGTGCTACTATTAATAGGATATTCAATTCTCATTTTGGTTGTGTTGGCCAAAATTCGATCGATCTAAAATTCGAATTTCAGACTGTGCACTGTTATACCAAATCTTAGAAAAATCATAACTTCCTCATACGAAGTCAGATTTTGGTGTTCTTTTTATGCATTCTCTCGGTTTAACGTATGCTACGACTTTTATTTAGATCGCTAAGGCTAAAAAGCACTTTATCGTAAACTCACTTTTTACGTCACGCAGTGTCATGCCGGTTTAGTCGTTAAACTTCGACGGGTCATAACTTCTTCGTTATAACTCGGATTTCGGTGTTCTTCATATGTACGGAACCCATGTAACATATACTATAACTTAATTAAGATTAATCCTTCTAAATAATCTTCCATCAAAACTCATGTTTGATGCTTATTGCCTTTAAATTGACTAGCCCAGATCTATGGGCATTACATTTATGTTCTAAGCATAAATAATAAACTAGACTCCGAGAGTGTAGTTCAAACTTGGTTGTACTTAGTTGGTTACTCTTCAACAAATATATGAAAGCCATTTACAATTATTAGATAAATATTAAGTACCAAGTACTTAAGTGTTATATGAAAAGTATGAGTTCTATCTAGTAAATACTTGAAGTACTAGTCTCTTCCAAACTTTCTTTCAAAATAAGAAGAGTAAAATCTCTTCGAGTGTCCAGTTTCTTCACAAAAGAAACAAGATCCATCTATTTGGGCTTTAGTAAATTTCTTGGGCTTAAAGGTGTCCAATCCATAAAACATATACTTCCTGGATCACACAAGGTGATTCTTTTAGCCTTGCATTATTCCAATGTTTAAACTAGCTTTAAATAAAATATCACTGTACTTTTTGGAATATTGCTTGACCTGTTATATCATCATCATCATCATATATATATATATATATATATATATATATATATATATATATATATATATATATATATATGTCTAAATTATCCAAGACTTCCTAGAAGTCATGAATAACTATTCCTAGCTTGATGTTAGAAGCATCTTTAGCATCACAATGATGCATTTACTAGGTATCATGTTTAGGTTTATTGCTCAAAGCAAATATTTTAGGACTAGGACCTTTAAGTTCATACAATTTCATATCTCTCACTAGATTGTCTCTTAAGACATGAACCATTTATTGAAGTTGTATATATTGAATGTTGTTGTTTCATTAAGTCATTAAAGAAAATGACAATTCATGATAATGAGAATGGATTATTTAACTACAAAATTTTAACAAAATTCAATTAGTCTTTTCAATATTTAATCTTCAATAATTAATATCATTTTAGTTTCCAAAAACATTAATTATCAAAGTGTAGGATCCAAGTTGCAAAACGATTAAATGGTTAGGTATCCTTTATCCCATCCATTTGAATTCAACCCGGTAGATATCGATTATCAATTATATCTCACTACATAATTCCTAGATTTGTGGGGTCGATAATAATAAATTTAATTAGACATGTTTGATCCCATATATGCTTCGGAACTCTCTTTCTTAATTATCCTTTATTACAAAAGATTTCCGATCAAATCATCCAATTTGAAAAACTTGTGTAACCGGCCTATAACTTGGTTATAGAAATTGCGAAGACACCCCGACCATCAAAAGACAACACTAAGCGGTTAGATATTCTTTATCCCACTATTGCATATAAGAGATGTGTGAGTGTTCTTCTAAAGGATTGTATAGATTTGAGTTTTGTAAAAAATGATCTTTATATGTTTTTTAATTCTAGTATAAAAACGAGTGATATAATGGTTATTATATGCATATAATAAACCATGGTATCATTTTTTCAAAAGAAAATCAACTTTTAAAGGTTCTATACAAAAAACTAGTTTTTATATAATTTGATACAATTCAATTTTAATAACCGATATTAATTTTGAATGCATTTGAACCTTATATATCTTTAATAAAACTTCATTTCATTACTTATATATTTGGAGTTTGTATAACTTACAAAAATCACCATTTTAAAACTTATAATGGAGTATTTCAAAATTTGCTCTTATTAACGATTTTATAAAACCGGGTTTTATTATTAAAATAATAATTTGTTACATCTTGTGTCCAATTTTGAAAACTCAAACTCCATGTCATGTTTATTTTGTCTAAAATTATTTTAGCATGTGAAAAACTAGTTTATCAACCACACATAATAATTGCATAAAATAAACAACACAAAAACATGCATAAAAAGATATATGCATAAACATAGCAAACTAATGACATTTTTTTGTGAGCCAACACAAAAATCCCAAGTCCATTCCTAAAGGGATATTTAAGGGGACTAAAAAAAACTTCTTGTAATGTTGTTGAAGAAGCCCCCACTTTATAAAAGACCAATTGCTTGCAAAGGATTAGAAAAACTTCTTGAAGGCTAAAATTCAGCAATTGTTGCTAAAAGTCCAACAGCCAGTTGTAAACTACATTAGTGACACTATTTAGAAAATGTCACTGAAAATCCTACACACATTTTAGACTCGAAAATTGCTCTTTTGTCTTTAAAAAATGGTTCCAATTTCATCTCTTGTTACATTTTTGTACAAATAAATTAATTCTAAAACTAATCTATTACTTACAAAAATAAACCAAGAAAACTAATCTATTTAATTTATTACAAAGCATATGAATAAATAAATTGTTACAACCAATTTTGTAAAAAAACCAACACAACAACACAACAAACGCAATGGTCCTTGGCTAGTTTATGCACATTATATACATCAATATACACATAAAACAACCTTTGTTTTTCGAAGACAACTTTAAATAACAAAAGATACATGAAACTTTTGTAACATACAAAAATAACAATTATAAAGTTGTCATAGAAAATATGTATGAACTTATTTTTTATACAAAAACAAGTTATCCTTATTCTCCAAAAACTAAGATTTCCAAAAATAAAAAAATATAACCAAACTTGCAAGGTGACTTTGATACCAATTTTTGGGTTTTAGTTCAAAATAGTTTTATAAACTTTAAAAATATGGCAACGGAAGACTTCAAAATTTCAACAAAACATAACATTTTATACCCACCAAGGATTTCCTTGCAAGTTATAGAAATATAAAATACCAACCATAGAAAGGATGAAGAAATAACAACATTTGTTGTTCTTTGGATCCTCTTCGGAGGCTTGGAAGTTGATGAAGAAGATGGAACCTTTGAGACACCAACAATGACTCAAATTGATGTAGATGCTAGTACAAAACTCTTAAACCCTTTGGCTTTATGTTCTTATCAAAATAAGAACACAAAGAGAGCAAAAGATGCAAATGTTCTTTAAGTTTTCTAACCAAAACTAGAGACAGTGAGAGAGAGAGAGAGAGAGAGAGAGAGAGCAAGTTTCGACCATCAAGCATTAAGAAGAAAAGATGAGTGCAAGACTCATCTCTTATATGCATAAAGTGAACTTACGGACCACAAGTCCTTAACATTTTAAGACAATAACGTCTCCTAAAGCGTACTTGTCTCCCATGCACCTTAAAACATGACATACTTTCCTTTAAAATGATCAAAAGCCCATAACATGCTTCCTAGAAGCATGTTTCAGATTTAATATATAAAAGAAGTCAAACTTTTATAAAAAAACTCACAAGCCTTTTAAAAGTTATAAAGTTTGCTTTTTGGCTAAAAGACAAATGTCTTTCTAGTCCAAAATAATGTACATGACTTATAAATCATACCATATGATATATTATGTTACTTGCTAATGAAATTTATATTTCCATGAAATAAATAATTCCCAATTTAATTATAAGAGTTTTATTGAATATTTATTAAAATCAATTTCTAATAAATAATCAATTATATCAAGTTGTTGTTAGTGTGACCAATTAGTATCATATGCTAATTAGCAATATCACTTTAATATGACTCTTGAACATACTAGACCTTTCAACTCCGATTTTGAATAATACTATTGAAATATTGGTTTTGTAAACACTTTATGGAGGAAGTGGGTTGTGTTTGAAAAGTTAAAATTTATTGAAATTTTTGGATGTTACATCATCATGTCATCATTTTGTCACTCATCATTACTCCATTTAATTTATATAAATATATGAAAATACATATATGATTATATCAAGTGAAAATCATATAATTCATCTAACACATATATCAAGTAATACAAATAATAGGCACATATAAAATTTAATCATCTAGATACATTATATTTATCTTTAAGCTGAAAATAGTAATGCACTCACTTGTTAAAATGGATGATTGGAAAGTTGGGCAACGCTTCGCACAACACTTAGCCTTACCTTTGATGTGACATTGGTTCAATTATCACTAAGTATTTGTTTAATATTCTTGGAGATAGGGTCCGTTTGGTATATAAAGCACATTGTTCGGAAATCCCATTTTAAACATAATGGGTTATGAGCTTCTACCCACATAGCACCAGGTCAGCCAATGCACCCGACCCGTTTAAATAGCCACAAATTAGGAATGATACCGAGCACGTATAATAGGAATCACCCTACTCCCGTACAAACCCTATGAAGCATCCCCATGAAACACTAAAAAAACAAGACTATTTTAATGAAAAGGAATCTTAACCTTACGACCTAAGGACCAATGAAAACCCTAGAAGGAGAGTCCATGATGGAAAGAGTTCACCGATACATGAAGCAAGAAAAGACAATGTTCGAAAAATCAAAAATGACCAAGGAGATAAACCAACAAGAGCACCTTACTCAAAAGGAAATACGTCAGAACATGCAAAGAAAACAGGCATGAATGAAGCTTGCTTCAGACATTATCCACAACTGAATCGCAATACACCAAAAAATCAGCATGGTTCTCAGAATGAAGTAGCCGCAATAAGTGAAAGCAAGCAGAACACACCAAAAAAGAGCAAAGAAAAAAATACTGAATAAAGATTAACGGAGATATTGTGAATTTCACGAGTCCATAGGCCATGACACCATCGAATGCACCATGTTATGACGAGAACTAGAAAACAAGATGAAGCCAGGACAACTTACCGACCTAATTAAGAGCCTTCAATCTAAGCATCTGCAAAGCATCACACCAGTAGAGTCGAAGATACTGAAAATTGAGAAAAAATAAAATATTCATGATGTGGCATACGCACCAACAATTTAACAAGCCACACACACATTAAAGAAGAAAAAATATGTGAGGAGATGATAGGCATAAAGAGCAAGAAAAGATAGCCTAAGGAAGTCAAGACCTTTAAAGAAACAGGACTACGATGAACTCGTAAGGTGATAAGACGTTTGACCGACATATATAAGGCAATCAAGATGGAGAAAGTTCGACCACAAGTAAAAGATAAATGGAAGAAGATATGAAAAAAAAAGTTGCCAAAATGGGGAGTAAAGAAACAAAGAATGGAAAGGAGATAAGCAACATGATCCATAATCAACTCTTGACAGAAGCTAGAAGGTAAAGGACGGGTATATCAGCCCAACGCAATAAAAGGCATCAACATATCAAAATCATGGTGTAGGAAAAATGGTAAAAGTTGTCATTGTTGCTTCATGATAAATAAAAATGGAAGAAATCATGAGAGCCAAAGAATATCTTTACTACTTTTAAATAATGTAGATCGGTCAGACAACTACAACTTTCTAAAGATCGAAGTTCAAAAATCTGACCTAGGCTACCTGCTTAGCCCAAGAATATCTTTATTATTTTTAAATAATGTAGCTTGGTCAGCCGACTACATCTTTCTAAAGGTCGAAGTTCAAAAATCCGACCTAGGCTACCTACTTAACCCAAGATTATATTTATTCTTTTTAAATAGTGTAGCTCGGTCAGCCAACTACATCTTTCTAAAAATCAAAGCTCAAAAATCCAACCTAAGCTACTTGGTTAGACAAAAAGCACACATGCTTCCCAAGAAGAAATAAGACATGGCACACAAGTAATGACAAAAAAGGAAACATCTGACCACCATTCAAAATTTTAGTTTCTCCTCAAAGAATATCAAGAAGATCAAGCAAACAACATAGAACCAACATCGATTGGCATCACATACTTGGATATATAGAAAGAACAAAGTTATGGGGAAACCCACATAAGAAGAGAGATCATGCAAATATACTACTAAACCACCATTACTTTGTTACCACAAGCATTAGCAACATAAAAAGTAGTCATAAAGAACATCGCAAAGAAACACGAAACACCAATATCCAGTTACATTCAAAGTCAAAAAAACCAACCTTAGACATATGAAAAATGACCACAACCAAATCGTATGATTTAAGGAAACAAAAAGAAAGATAACAAGGAAACAATGCACCAACATTCAAGATCCATTATCACCGACACGACGACCACCACCGCTCATAGATGCCCTGCGTTTAGGAGGGCCCACCAATGCACGTAATTGCTCAACATTTGCCAAAGGAAATCCATATTCAGATAATTAATCACAACAAAATAAAGTAGAAATTCTTCCTCCACCTTCTGAACACGAGTAGGATCATATAGTGGAATATCAACCTCGTTCAATCTCAAGTTATGCTCTGCTTTCATCATCTCACAACCAGTTGTCCTGCCAAAATCAACACAAACATTTTGAAGATCACAATTAGCCTCAAAGAAGGATGACTCAACAATGAGTTTATCGACCAACTTCGATATCCCATATGATAACACCCAAGACATATCCCTATCTACTTTGTGTAACTGGTTCTCTAGTTCAACTACACTTACCTGCAAATTTGTATTCTGGAGAGAAGAGTCATTCAAGTCACCCTTTAACTTTTGAACGCCATGCTCCAACATAGTTGTTTTGTCCACCAAACCAATTTTTTTCGAATTCAAAGAACGTCACTGTAGCCTTTAGCATCAAAACGCCATATACTACATCTTGATAACAAGTTAGCTTACTCTCCAAAATAGCTTTTTCATTTTGTATAACGGACAACTTAACCCTTACCTTATCCATCTCGGCTTGAGAAACCATATCAACACCTGGAAAAACCTTCTCTAACTCAAAAATCCTATCCACAAGCTTCACATATTGGTCACGAAATGATTTCACATTATGGGAAACACCACCATAAAGGACCACAAACGGTTTTACAAGTTCAAATATCTTTTTAAATTCATCACGAAGGCCATGATTTTCTAGATGTAACATCTCATTTTCGTCAAGCCAAGAGATAATGTCCTAAATTAGAACAATGTTCTGAACAAGTTTAATCTTGAACCTATCTCGAATATGCTCTCTGGAACCCTAGCTAACATTCGAGTGGGTGTCAAGGGAAGCAAAATTTTGAAAAAAGGAAATAGCAACCTTGGGCTCCATTAAACTTTTCTCTTGCCTATATTCCTAGGATGAAACATAAATAGGATTGGATGGATGATGAACATTAACATCATGAGGAGGACTATCTACGTTCAATTGAGTAATATATGCATAAGGACAGCCTACATAAAGGCTATTAGAAAATGAAGAGAAAGCATTATGATCTAAGGAATGGGACCTCTTAAGAACCCTACGACTACTAGCTTCACCACTAGCAAGAACAACCGCTAAAAAGGATGGGGAAACATAATCCATCCCTTTGTTATGACGAACTAACGGTTGTTCACCACTCCTATCACCATTATCATCATCAGAAACAGCCACATGACCAGTCGAAGCAAGTGGAGTACGACCACCAGTTGCATATTCATCGAAGTTGTGCACCTTAATTGACAATTCATAATCCCCTTCTTCCTCGACTTGGGTATTACTACCAATAATACCGCTATAAGTAAAACTATCATCGATAAAGGGAAGGTCAAAGTCATCAGAACCAAGGTCGCGCACCACACTCTTACCCTCCAAAAAATCAGACAAAAGGAATGGTAATCGACTCCTATCTGAACAAAACTAACATGAGATGAGTACACACAAGAAAATCAAGAGGCAACAATATTTATAAAAGGAAAAAAACTGGACCATTGATGAAAAAAGTGGGAAAACACCAATGTGTAACCAATACGGACTCATGCGAACCTGACCTAAAACGGCTTCAAGAAATTTCTTCATCATCATATTGAAACAAGAAATATTTTCTATACCATGGACCGAATTCACTTGTCTTGCTAGGTTTTTTATCATCAATCGTGCCGAGAAGTTGAAATTCATTCCAATAAGGGAAGCAAGAAGTGTTCAACCAGATGAACTCATTTTTCTAATTTTTTTATGGAATCAAGAATACCTTCAATAAAAATCTGTCCCCTAGATCGATAATAATACCATGCCCCATTACTACAAATACGAAAAAATCACTGGAATAAAACAATAGTAGGTATAACCAAGAGGCATGACAAAACAACTCAAAGCAGATAACCTTTGAATTCGAATTCGGGTTTAATTGACAAGTATGAATCTTATATGCTTCAATAATTGACCCAAAGAACGGAGATGGATGCATACGAAGACCGACATCAAATTTGTAGAGATAGAAGCCAACTTTACCCAACAGGGGACGATCGATAACTGCATCGGGGCCAGGAAGAGTGGAACCGTCCCCATCAATAAGATGATACTTGGCAAAAACTTGGTGAAGGCATTCACGACTAACTAAAAAATAAACAACAGGAATAACCGAGCGATACATTCTATTACAAAACAAACGAGGTTTCAAGAAGGACAAAGAATAAGGAAGGAAGAATCAAAAACTGTCAAAGATATGATAAGCATTTATGAGAAAGGAAGAGGGAAAGCCAACTGCTACAAAAAATGCTCAAGTGCCTATAAGCCCCAATGAAGATCTAGGCATGTGAGAAAAGACAACATATATAACTAACCCTGATAGCAGCAGAAAGGAAATAACTATTTAAGCCCAATTATTATAAACTAGCAATACTTTATAAAAATTAGGTTAAGGGGCTTAATGGGGTATATGCTTCAACTCACATGGTACCATGCCAGCTAATGCACCCAGATCGGTAAAATAGCCATAAATATAGGAATGATACTGAGAACGTATGCCAAGAACCCTACTACCGTACACACCTTATGAAGCATCCCCAAGAAACACAGAAAAGGCAACCTAAATAAGGTAAGCAATAACTCTTTGCAATTCTATCAAATGCAATATCCTTGTCCTAAATATGACTTCTAACTCTGGCATCAGAGAGCAATAACGGGGGTCCTCCTTCGGTGTGGCTTTCTAACCTAGATTTGCAACTTTATGCAACGTGTTCTCAGGAGTGATCATTGGAAGAAGCCCATAGACTGGTAGCAACACATGCATCCGGGCAACCACGTAGCAACAATACACCTCGCTAAATCTAGCCTATACATCACCCCCATAAGTAGATCAATTCGTATAATTACTTGGAATCACTAATAAATGTTATTTATAAATTCATAATAACAACTATGAATATTAATATAAGTTAAACTGAAAGCAATATAAGTGTAACTTAACTTACAAATATTTTCGTGACAAAAGTTCGGAAATTGCACTAGCCGAACTCTGACCTGATAGCTACTAATACCTAGCACGCAGGGACCATAGAGCTTTGCCAAAATACCCAAAATACTAAAAACATTAAGGAAAAGGAAGTACAAACTCGAGAGATATTGTTAGGAAATGTGTGGAGAAAGAAGTGAGCATTCGGAGCTATTTATAGGCTGAAAACCACGGAGGTGCGCTGCACACCATAGAGGCGTGCTACGCCCTATGGCAACGCTAGTCCTCCTAGTGTGTGAAATATTTGATTCATCGGCTGGAGCAGCGTGGAGGCTTCTAGAAGCACACGCCATGCCTTTTTGAGCATGGTGCACTCGGGAAAACTTTAAAAATTTCTAACTTCTTCATATGAACTTTGTTTTTGATGTTCTTTATATAAAGAACGCCTAAATCTAACTTTGTATCAAAATTTTAATCAGTTGAATGTTCGCCAATAAAATGTAAACAAAAATTAAAGATCTCATAAACATGAACCCGTCGATATAAAGACAGTTAAGAATGGAGTTTGTAGAAAAGAGTTATGATTTTCGCTCAAACTTTAATAGTGTAATCTCTATAAAGTTATGAATTTAAATTAGAATGAGAATTAGTTGTTGAGACCTTATGGGACGTTGTAGATCTCGTCGAGATGATTCCGAGGATATAAAGAATGTTGAAAATGGAGCTCTTATGCGAAAGTTATGACCGTTCGAAGATTTTAGGACAATACTTGACGTGATGATGTGCTAGCCTGAGAGAGCGCTATGTGGCAAGCTAGCAACCGAGTCTCCCGAACGACGATATGACATGGCCCATTGATAGGGTGACACGAATCTCTCAAACAATAAAGCAACATGAACGGATATGTACAAGACTCATGGCACCACAAGCGACCAACCACTCCAGCCAGGCGTGATGCACCCCTTTTCCATTCCTATATATATTAGCAAAAAACTTGCTCATTTCCTCACAATTCACCCAAATCTGTCTCAAACACTTTCGCACCCTTAAGTTTTATTTTTTCTGGATATTTGAAGTATTTTAGCTAGGCTCTAAAGTAGTTAGGAGCCTAACGAAAAGAAGCATTCGAGTCGAAGTTCTGCCTGTGCAATTTGCTAGTTTTCACTAGAAACTATGTAAGTTAAGCTACGCTTAATACGCTTTATGTGTAACTTTCGTGTAAGTTCATTATCATTATAATGAACCTATAAACAAGATTTATAAGTGATCCCATGTCATAATACTGGTTGATCTACTTATGAGGGTGATGTCAATGCTAGATTTGGTGAGGTGTTTAAGGTGAGATTTCCAAACAGTATACTATGTATACCAAACGTAACCTACCTCTAATATGATCTTACCTAGTTATTCCTTACTTGGTAGATCTTTATGTAGACATTGGATTAATGAGGAATCTAGATTTTCATTATTATAATCACGAGGTATATAAAACTAAGACTTAGTAAGATTCATATCTAGGTCATTTAAAAGAAAAGGCTAAGGTGTGAGGCAAAGCACTGCCTTAAATGCAATCCATTCACTTTTAACAAGTGAGTGCATAGTTACTTTCATCTTACACACAGATATGAAGTATTTAGATAATTAAATGCTATATATTCTTATTATTTATGATTAAGATATTATGTGTTAGATGAATCAATTTGAGATGATTTTGATTTAACCGTATATGTATTTTCATACTTATAATATATTAGGTAGCAATGGATGATAAGAGATGAAAATGATGAGGAGAGGCCATGACTTTACCGATAATGTGCGATGTAGTCATCTAACATAGTATAGATGACGACCATAGACAATTATAGACAATCTAATGTAACACTGAAAGGTTCGAAATATGTGGGTGACGAACTACATGTTCATGCAATGTACTCTATTTTCCTGTTGATGCCTTATTTCTATGAAATCGTCGAAGCGATATTGTCTACCTATGGATTGCGATGATCCTTAGGAAAGGTCCCTAGAGATGAATATTGAGGATAATGAGGAGAGGTAATCGGGTGAATTATTTGATGTGAAATATATAATTAAAGAACTTAATTATTATGGGTTGAAAACCATATGTGCTCAACAAGCTCCCATACCTGACCCACTTAGTTTCTTTGTATAACATATAGTGATACGAAGGTACATGGATAGTGATGTTTGGTTCTGATGTAACCCCTTAGTATAATAATATGTTGTAAGGCTTGTTAAGACAAGTTTATGCTTATGTTTTGTATCAATTATGATATCCCAAGTTTTTATATCTTAATGAAAACCGTTTCTTTACAAATGATTTGATTAGAAATAATGTTTTGGGAATAAATTCCACAATAAAAGAATACTCTAAATTAAATTAGCATCAATAAATTTTTTTAACTGGCCGTGAAAATGGGGATGTCACAGATAGATAAACTAGCCATCGAGTCGAAGCATTCCTAGAACAAACATGAGTGGTCTTCTGATCAACCAAAGGGAGTTCAAGAAATAAATTCTCCTTATTTAGAAGCTCCGATTTCTGAACTGAAAAAAGATGTTTTACTGCTCACCAAAGAAAAAGGAGTTGGACCTGCAATAAAACAGTGTGTCACCTGCTTGAAAACTGGACACCGAATTGATATATGTCCACTACTACAAGAAGACATTGTTGTAGTAAAAGCTATCAGAGGTTACCAGTAGAAAATTTTAATCAACAAAATAATCAGCGCTGGAACGGTTGTTTTCAGCAAAGACAACAATTTCAACCACCCACTTGGATTTCAGTAGCCCAATTATCAGTAGGGAAATTTTTCAGAATTTGCAACAACAGAATTTTCGGCAACAACAATTTTATCAACCTCGATAGCAACAATCTAGAAGCTCCAACATGGCTTTAGAAAACATTGTAAAAAGCTTAGTCACAAGTTCTCACAGATTCCAGAATGAAACCAAAGCAAGCGTATAAAATTTGGAACAACAAATGTCCCGACTTGCCACTTTTTTTAGTCGACTGGAGTCTTAAGGGAAACTACTTACTTGCTCAGACAGAACAAAATCTGTAGCATAATGTGAGCGTAATCTCTTTGAAAAGTAGGAAAAGTTATGAAGACCCAAGCAAAGCAGATAAAAAAAGATGAACTTAAGGCTGAAAAAGAATCTAAAGAAACTGAAGTGGTTGAAGAAAAAGAAACTCCAAGACAAGCAAAGTCAATTCTAAAGGAGTACAATCCAGTGCCACCATGTCCCATCATGACTGAAGAGCACGGAGCATGAACGAGAGGACGAGGAGAGAATGAACACCTTTCGAATAGTGGAGGTAAATATACTGTTAGTTGATATTATTAAATAAATTCCTTGTTATGAAAAGTTTTTAAAAGAATTGTGTGTTTTAAAAAAAACTAAAAACAAATGAAAAATAAAAGCTGATGAAAATATTTAAACTCTTTTGCAAAAAGGTTTATCTCCAAAATGCAAGGATCCGAGAATATTCTCTATTCCTTGTAAATTGGGAAACATTATTTTTCGAAAAGCCATGCTTGTCTTAGATGCTTCAGTCAATGCTTCAGTCTATACCCAAAATGTGTATTGTAGGATGTTAATGTCAAAGTGAATGAGTTAACTTTTACCATTGATTTTTATATTTTGGATATGGGAAATGTGGATGTTTTTGATAAAAAAAAAACTCAATCATCTGAGAAAGGCCATTCATGAAAATTGCAAAAACAAAAATTGATGTTTTTAATGGCACACTTTTAATGGAATTTGATGAGGATGTGGCTACGTTTAAAATAAATGATGCCGAAATTCCAACTGATAATCTTTCTATTAAATTTATTGGTACCAACAGTCCTTAATCTGAGGACTAGTGTGAGCTTTCTAATCTTCTTATGCAAGAAATATTTTCAGACAGAAATTTCAGTTTTAGTACATAAAAGAAGCTGGCAGAAAGAGGCAAGTTTGGGGAGGATGAGAAGATGATTTATGCTGAGAAAGCATCAGAAAAGGAGCTGAAAAGAAGCAAGCTTGGGAGGAGGAGAAGATTTTTGGAAAGAAATTAGAAAAAGAAATAGACTCAAAAAGTTGAAAAAAAAATTCATCTAACAGAAATATGAAAAAATTCCAGCCTTGTGTAAAACTACCAGTTCTAATAATTCTACCATATCTAAAGGGGTTTGGAGTTAAATAAAAAGAAGTTGAGATGAAGCGGAACCCCGCATTCACCAGTTAAAAATCTGGTTGGACACAGTCGGGCAAACGTGTAACACCCATAATCAGAAGGACCAAGAAAAGAAAGGAAAAGCTCTAAGTCAAGAGTCAACTCGTCGAGTCCATGGAGGAACTCGACGAGTCAGAGCGGGATCCGAGGCATAGAGTAAGTGACCGACTCGACGATTTGGCTAGTAGACTCAGCGAGTCTGGTCTGGACGGGAAGAAACCCTAATCCCGGGGGCTGTGCCTTATTTAAAGAACATTACATCCCTTCCTCAGCCTCTTTACTCCCCTTTGAGATCTAGAAACCCTAAATCGTGAGTGGGAGCCCTTGGAAGCAAATTGGGACCTAGATAAGGGGGTTTTGTGAGGAAATATTGAAGATCAAGAAGCTTGGAGCAAGGGACTTTGCAGAGATTTGGATTATTCTTCAGTGGGAGGTCATCCTTGAGGTAATAAGCTGCTGCTTTGGATTTATTGCAATTAGATCTATCTTATGTTTGAGATTTGGGGCATTTTGGGCATGATTGAGATCTATGTTTAGTTAGAGGCCTAGATCTGAGGTTGCTACCTCAAATCTAGACTTGTGATGGTCCAGAAGGTCATAAAGCTTATGTCAATAAGTTGTTGGTGAAACCCCTTTGTCATAAACCTTAGACCTAGAGTGTTTTCGGCCTATAGCTCCTTGGTTTCATGTAAAGTTTGTCACTTTACGTGAGGGATAGACTGTAGAAGAGTGATTCTATGGATTGGAGCCACTATATGGATTGAGAGCTGAAGAGACTCAGTAAATCACATGGGTGTACTCGGTGAGTTTTATGAACATGAGCATGGACTCGAGGAGTTGGAAGAACAACTCGGCGAGTTTGTTGAAGATTGCCTTGGACTCGACGAGTCTGTTCTTGAACTTGGCGAGTCTGGTCGCAGAGCCTCAACCTCTTCTGGTTAAGAGGCAGATCAGTGAGTTGAGTGGTTACTCAGTGAGTTGGACACGATAGGACTCAGAGATCATTGAACTCGACGAGTCTTGGGGTGACACGGCGAGTTGAGTTGTATTTTGAGAGTTTCTGAGTTTAAGAACTCGGTGAGTCTATGAGTTGACTCGGTGAGTCGAGTCAACTGGAAAGTTGACTTTGACCAGGACTTTGACTTTGACCAGAGTTGACTTAGTTTGACTTCTAGAATTCAATTTGGAACTAAGTGTTATATTGATATTAGTAGCTCGGGGAGCTAGGGGAGCAGCGGTTTAGAGAGTTGTCGGACAGCAGCAAGAGGGTTATCAGCAAAGTTCAGCAGTACAGGTGAGTTTCCCTTTGTATGAATGGGTCTACATCCACAATGCCGACCCATGTAGTTATGAGTAGGAAGACCCGGGGGTTAGCCCTAGGCACAGTATGCTAGTATGACATTCGGGACTAAGGTCCAATGTTAGCCGCGGGTGCCCAAGGAATGGTTTGTATGATATTTATACTTGTTGTCTGTGTGATACAAGTAAGTGCCTGGTAGGGAGGTGAGTATGGGTGAGGTCTCGTATGTCACCAATAGCAGAGTGTGGATGGCGTTCCATACCTCATTAGCAGTAGACCAGGGGCGAGGCCCAAGTTAGGAAAAGAGTGAGTGTGGGATGGGCCCGTATCTCACTGTCAGTAGGAGCATGGACGGAGTTCCATGATTCATCAGAAGTAGGACAGGGGTGAGGCCCAAGATAGGCGAGGCCTTAGTACAGTAATCTAGTAGAGTATGTTAGTTATGTGTTGTGATATGATTGTATGCTAGTATATGTTAGCGGGAGGGGCCTACGGAAAACAGATCTGTACGCCGAGCGGGACTCGAAGCCAGGCGGGACCTGGTGGCGGACGGTGTGCGATAGCGGGCGAGGCGCAATGCAACGGGCGGGAGCCCAGTATGTGGTTATGTGCTCAGTGTTATGTATGGCATGTATGGATCAGTATATATGTTTGGTATGCGGTAGGTTGGAGAACTCACTAAGCTTCATTCTTACGGTTTTTAGTTTTGGTTTTAGGTATTCAGTTTTCAGAAGAGGAGCTCGGGAGGGTTGCAGTGCACACACCATGTGAAGTTAGCCTGGGATGTTTACTCTGATAATTAAACAAGTGTTTTGGAAATGAAACTATGATCTGTCATATAAACCCTTTTTGTATGTTTGAATGACTTAACGCTATGAAATAATAATGTTTTTAAAAGAAATTTTTGGACTCGAAATTTGGGATGTTACAAGTTGGTATCAGAGCCTTGGTTTGAGGGATTCGGGCACACTCTCGGATGTGTCTGAACTCAAACTTAGGAAGCAGTATAAAATTTTCCAAAAGAAAAACCATATTTATAAAAGGATTTTGAGGAAAGAAAAGGGTTTTAGAAAAAGCAAAAGGATCTTTGAAAAGAGAAAAGGGTGTGGTGCATGCAATCAGCCGAGCTCAAATAAGTTCCCAAATTACCCATACAAGTTTATATTATGTTTATTAGTTAGTAGAACAGCATGCTAGATTAGGACTAAGGATCTGGGGAGGATGCCTTATGTGCCTGTTATATATGTATGAGCTTTATGGATTGCATGCTAGTACAGATTCCTGTGTAGAGGTGTCACACCCCGGCCATCGGCGGAAACACCGGGTAGTGTAACGTCATTTTTCGTATCACAGTTATATAACATACATTGAACAATACTTAAAGAACATACCTTTATTGATGATTGAAAGTTACATTATTGTTTTTCCTAGTATTTATTACATAATATTCGACTATGACATGCTTCTTAAAGAACAGAAAGATACTAGTAAAACTTCTCCTGTTCGAATACATACCCGCTTTTCAAGTTCCTAAAAACACATGCATTTTAAAATACGTCAACATAAAGTTGGTGAGTCCACAGGTTTTGACTCCATAAAATAATACATTTTTACACATTCAAAAGTATAGTTTTGAAAGTATCATTTTGACTCTCTAACATTAGGTATAATGGTATACTTATCAATTAAGTGTTATACCTAAACATTTCTTAATCTTAAGGTATAAGTAGGGGGAAACTTATACTTAACATTAATACTTGTATACGACAAGGTATAATGTTTCTAACAATGTGCTACCATGAGCCTGTAACCGCTGTTATGACATAATACCTCTGATAGAACAATACACTCATAATTTACCATGAGAACAAATACACTCATGATTTAACATGAGAAACAACACCGTACGCTTCATCGACACCGGAACAATAACAAATAAAATGATAGTTCATCACTTGTTTTTGGTCGACTGTAGCTAACAGTCACAAGTGGGGTGGTCAGCCCGTATACTAATTATACACAACTTCCTCGCTCACACGGGATTAACAGTTACAGTTCATTGGATTTCCACTAAGATCCCCAATCTTAGTTGATGAATACAATTACTCATGTAGACTTCGACGACTTCCTATAGCCCAAACAACAAAAGCATTTTCATGTCTAAAACCTTAAGTTACTAGACTTTGCTTTTAAACATTACTCCTAACTTCATAATATTTAGGCAGTATAATAGCTATATCTTGAAGTAAAAACCAGGTTTTATCTTGACCTAAAACCAATAATAACAACATATAACGTTTCTAGTTTTATCTTGACATAAAACTAACAATAACAACATATCTAGTTTTATCTTGACATAAAACTAATAATAACAACATATAACATATCTAGTTTTATCTTGACATAAAACTAATAATAACAACATATAACATATCTAGTTTTACCTTGACATAAAACTATTAATTGCAACATACTATGTAACTTAACATACAAAACTTCCGAATATAACTTCGGAACTATATCACACACAAAATATATATAGAATCCTAAGTATAACTCAAGATCTACATTAATAATAGTTGTATGTATTCAAAATGTTATATTTAGAACAATCATATCTCGATTATCATAACTATATACTATCATATAGACATAATAATAACATATATACAATGACTAGCATGCGTTTTTTCCCCGAAATATTAGAAAGTGGGGCCGTGAAACTCACCTTAGTAGCGTGATTTTTATGATATCTAAGCGAAATAGTCAGCGTGCGAGTTCGTTGGGGCTCGAGATGCAAGAGGGCTTCAACAAGTGAGAGAGGAAGAAAGGAAATGGTGTAAGGAAGTGAATGGGTCGATCTTGCTATTTATAGTAAGTTTTTATGACACTCACGTCGTGAGTGTCATAAGACTCATGTCGTGAGTCTCATGATTCACTCCGTAGACTTGCCATTTGCATCCGTAGCTTCGGAAGGTGGCCATGTGACTCCTCACGTCGTGAGTGTCATAAAACTCACTTTGTGAATTTTGGATCCTATCATCTCGCAGCTTCTAGATTCCGAATTATGACAGAATGACTCCTCACGTCGTGAGTATCATAAAACTCACGTCGTAAATTTTGGATCCTATCCTCTCGCAGCTTCTAGATTTCGAATTATGACAGAATGTCGTGAGCGTCATAAAACTCACGTCGTCAATTAGCTAGTTTAGGGTTTTTAAAAGCTAAATCTTTGGAATGCCATAACTTTTGCATACGAACTCCATTTTTGACGTTCTTTATATGCATGCGTAGGTATTTATGAGTACTAAAACTCTATTTTAGACTTAAATAGCTAATTCTAAGTCTATTTTAAATTCCTCTTATTATAGAGATTTATAGTGTTCGGTTTATCATAACTTCTTCATGCGAAGTCAGATTCATATGTTCTTTGTATTTTTGGAATCGTATGGACGTATACTTTGAGTTGTATCATAAAGAAAGTTCATATTTGTATTAGAATTTATCATGAACTACATAAAATTCTTACCACATTACTAGGTTAACATAATCACATTACATGATTGACATAATCACATGTGATTGTCTATTGACCTATTTTGACTAGTGTTACAAGAGGATAGAACAGTTTGATTGGATTATGTTATGGTTAGATTTTTCCTTTGTCTGAATGTTGCTTGCTCTGTGCCTTGTGGGATTCTGAGTGATGGGAGTTAGTCATTAGATGAATACGTTAAGTCACATGTGATCAGGGTTGAATAATCTCAGAGTTCTGGATTTGACCCTACTACGCAGCTCTGGTTTGAGTCTAACCGTTGTAGGGACGAGTCCTTTACTTAAAGGATTATCTGAGCCTCGTCACATGTGATGGTAATCAGGTAATGGCTGATTGGCATTACGAGGAAACCTTCAGCAGCTGAGGACTTGTTGGGTCAGAGGTTTCCCTAGCGTAAGCCTAGGATGAGGTTAGTGCTGGGAGTAGTGATGGTAGTAGTACAAGGGACTTGGTGGAGTTGAGGCAATTCTTGAGGAAAGTATGGATAGATGTGGAAGGTAGTATGGGCCCATACTACTAGAAGCAGAGGATCCGTACTCGATTCAAGAAGGGCCGAGATGAGACCGGGAAACTTGTAGTGTGTGTTTGAGTGATCCCTCAGTAGTGATGTGTGTTTTGATAGTTATTGTATCATGAACGCAACATAGTGACATTGCGTGAGAGACCAATGGGCAGATCAGGTGCCGGAGAGGGATCAAGTTCGGGTTCAGGGATCGAGCAACTCGAGGAGCAGATGAGAGAGTTTGTATCAGCTGACATTACGCGCGATATTCTTGACCAAACTCCTGTGATCTTTGGCACGGTCAAGGAGGGCATCCTGGAGATTTTGGATGAGAGGCTTGGAACCTTTCGCACAAAGTAGATGGCTATGTTGGGAGCGCGTACTTTGACTTTTCGGGAGTTCAGGGCTTGTGGAGCTCCAGATTATCATGGGGCTAGGGACCCCATTGCTAGTGGCAGATGGTTGGCTGATGTCGCCAATGCTTTTCGTTCTGGCCGGTGTCCCGAAGGGGACAAGGTTCGACTCACCTCTTGTCTTCTGAAGGACAGAGCACGAGATTGATGGGAGGAGGTTGGTCATGCTATCGGGGATGATGCCACGTTGGACGCGATGACATGGAGTGATTTCTCGGCCAGGTTCAAGGCCGAGTTTGCACCGATTATTGAGGTGCAACAGTTAGCTCGGGAGTTCCAGGATCTATAGCAGACGACCAAGACGGTGGCGGAGATCACCGCCAAGTTCAGGGAGAGGGCTCTTCTTGTTCTGCAATATGTCACGGATGAGGAGATGAAGAAGGCTCGATATCACGATATGCTGAGAGATGACATAAGAGAGTTTGTGAGTCGGTCCAGCTGCAAGACGCTGAAGGATATGATTGCTCGGGCTAGGGAAAGGGAGATCGATCTAGAACACCACGGGAAGAGGAAGCCAGAGGAGGTTCAGGTATCTATGGGATCGGGAAAGTGGCCCAAGACATCATACTCTAGATCGAGAGGTCCTCAGGACCGGGTCCGTTGTGGTAAGTGTGGCAGGACGCACGAGGGTGCGTGTAGGAGTGGCAGCGGTGGTGATTATGGTTGCTTCAAGTGCGGCCGGATTGGTCATTTCAGCAGAGATTGTACTACTACCACCACCCAGGGATCAGACCTGTTATGTTTCCATTGCAGTCAGAGGGGCCACAAGAAGGCCCAATGTCCGAGTTTGCATTTAGCAGGACATGTGATAGCACCTGCCCCTACAACCGTGAGGATCACCGACGACCGTCAGGGCCAGGCAGAGACGCCTGCAGCGAGGAGCAGGGCGTCTCAGTTGGTTTCAAATGAGGTGTGATCAGCCCGATGTGTCAGGTACATATCTTCTTTCATTTCTCTATCAGCTTATGATATGGTCTTATTGTTATGGTTCTGCATCGGTATTGATAATGATACTTCAGAATTTTGCGGCCTGCTGGTGATTGATTTATATGTCATCCACATACCTTGGATGTTAGAATGATAGTTGGAGGTCGTCTCCTTTAGATTGGGTTACTTAGGATGTATTATTTGTAGCATGCCTGTAAGGGGCTTGGTAGTGCCTCGCTAGTTCGGGAAGGTGTTGATTGGAAATGGATCGGTTAGATCCCCAGTTGTGGTAAGTCGGGTTTTCTGCGAAGTGACCAGGGGATGGTAGGAAGAATTGGAAATTCTTCTGAGCTGTGAACTGTGAGGAGCTAGTCAAGTCGAAGTGGGGGAGAGCCATCCATGTGGCCAAGGATAGAAGTAAGTACAAGATTGGGGTGGTTTCGCAGTCTTGGTAAGGAAGGAAGCAACTCAAGTGGCTATTTGGATGGAGGATCAGGTTAGTTGGGAGTTGGAGAAACTTTCCAACCTTGAGTTTGAGTATTCATGTCTAGTGGGTGACTGGTTCGGGAAAAACAGGTCGCAAAGCCTTCGCTAGGTGCGAGTTTAGGCGGGATATAAGACTGTGGGGTAGCTGTAGCATTCCCCAGCAGCAAGTCGTGAGGAAAGTGTCGTAAGATTGTGAGTAAGCCGTAGCGTTCATTAGTAGTTTAGTTCACGGAGTGTGGGCAGAGGCCCGTATCTCCTAGTTCGCGGAGTGTGGGCGGAGGCCCGTATCTCCTAGTCAGCACGATGGGGATCAAGAAAGGCTAAGTCATTGAGGTTTAGTATGGAGTTGGCCTGCATGGCCCTTATTAGGTGAGGCCACTCCAGTATGCAGTTGGGTGAGATCCATGGGTGAGGCCCGGATGTTAGCAACAGTATAGGTGAGACTTGGGAGCAGGATTGCTCAGTAGTATGGGTTGGGTGAGACCTGTGCGCGAGGCCCGTGCAATAGTAGCTAGGAAGGTGAGACTAGAGGGGAGGAACGCTCTAGGATATAGTCGGGTGAGACCTGTGGGCGAGGCCAATGAGATTATAACAGCGCAGGTGGGACCTAGTAGGGACCTTAGAGCCAAGATAGGGGATCGAGGATTCCAAGACTTGTCGCCCCAGAGTGGCAGGATAGATAGAGCAGTTTAGATAGCCGAAGTTTCTTCAGAAGTCGCTGGGAGCGACTAAGAGATTGTGCTAGTTGTAGTGACCGGTGAGTATCCGGTAACCCAATTATCGGCAGAATCTGTAGAGGGACCAGGGTGGTCTCGGTCCATTTGGAAGGAGAATGAGAAATGGCAGGACTTTAAGGCAGGGAAGTGACGATAGAGAAGTATGGTATGAGACAACTGGTTGACCGAGGAGTGCTACGCCTCTCGCAGCAGGGTTGAATAATCTCATAGGGAAGGATTTGGCCCTGTTGCGCAGCTCTCGTATGAGTCTAACCGTTGCAGGGATGAATCTTTAACTTGAAGGATTATCTGATCCATTCGCTAGGATGGGTACTCAACGCTAAGTTATAGTAGTAAGAAGTATTCAGTATGTAACGACAGTAGTGACCGACACCAGGAGTGACTGGAGTAATGGATACCACGAAGGATATGTCCTTCATAGTGATGGAGGAAATGATTAGTTATGGAACGTTGCCTTTGGAAGGCCAGTAAACGCGCAAGGAAAGGGGGCGGTGAACCCCTAGGATTTTCAGTATAAGTACTCGGGGAGTACTGGAAGGATTGCCAGTTGAGTGAGTTGTGTGCTAAGGATTGGTGGGATTTGAGTGCACTTGAGGATTGATATCTACGAGGACTAGTTTTATTCTGGGTAACCGGGCGGAAGGTCTATGGAAGTGGTCGGCCGGAGTGATATTCATCGGGAAGGGGTGATGTGAGCGGATTGCAGGACAGTTGGCCGTAGCGGACTTTGAGGACGAAGTCTAGTTTAAATGGAGGAGATTTGTAACACCCAGAGTCAACTCGTCCAGTCCAGGGAGGAACTCGACGAGTCTGAGCGGGATCCGGGGCATAAAGTAAGTGACCGACTCGGCGAGTTTGGTCTGGACAGGAAGAAACCCTAATCCCAGGGGTTGTGCCCTATTTAAAGAACATTACATCCCTTCCTCATCCTCTTTACTCCCCTTTGAGATCCAGAAACCCTAAATCGTGAGTGGGAGCCCTTGGAAGCAAATTGGGACCTAGATAAGGGGGTTTTGTGAAGAGATATTGAAGATCAAGAAGCTCGGAGCAAGGGGATTTGCATAGATTTAAATTATTCTTCAGTGGGATGTCATCCTTGAGGTAATAAGTTGCTGCTTTGGCTTTATTGCAATTAAATCTATCTTATGTTTCAGATTTGGGGCATTTTGGGCATGATTGAGATCTATGTCGAGTTAGAGGCCTAGATCTGAGGTTGCTACCTCAAATCTAGACTTGTGATGGTCCAGAAGGTCATAAAGCTTATGTCAATAAGTTGTTGGTGAAGCCCCTTTGTCATAAACCCTAGACCTAGAGTGTTTTGGGCCTATAGCTCCTTGGTTTCACGTAAAAATTTGTCACTTTACGTGAGGAGTAGACTGTAGAAGAGTGGATCTATGGATTGGAGCCCCTGCATGGCTCGAAAATCCACTGTATGGATTGAGAGCTGAAGAGACTCGGAGAGTCACATGGGTGTACCCGGCGAGTTTTATGAACATGAGCATGGACTCGGTAAGTTGGAAGAACAACTCAGTGAGTTTGTTGAAGATTGCCTTGGATTCGACTAGTCTGTTCTTGGACTCGGCGAGTCTGGTCGCAAAACCTCAACCTTTTCTGGTTAAGACGCAGATCAGTGAGTTGAGTTGTGACTCAGTGAGTTGGACAGGATGGGACTCAAAGAACGTTGAACTCGACGAGTCTTGGGGTGACTCGGCGAGTTGAGTTGTATTTTGAGTGTTTTGAGTTTAAGAACTCGGCGAGTCTATGCGTTGACTCGGCGAGTCGAGTCAACTAGAAGGTTGACTTTGACCAGGACTTTGACTTTGACTAGAGTTGACTTAGTTTGACTTCTAGAGTTCAATTTGGAACTAAGTGTTATATTGATATTAGTAGCTCAGGGAGCTAGTGGAGCAGCGGTTCAGAGAGTTGTCGCACAGCAGCCAGAGGGTTATCAGCAAAGTTCAACAATGCAGGTGAGTTTCCCTTTGTATGAACGGGTCTACGGCCACAATGTCGGCCCATGTAGTTATGAGTAGGAAGACCTGGGGGTTAGCCCTAGGCACAATATGCTAGTATGACATTCGGGGCTAAGGTCCAATGTTACCAGGCGGGTGCCCAAGGAATGGTTTGTATGATAGTTATACTTGTTGTCTACATGATACATGTATGTGCCTGGTAGGGAGGTGAGTGTGGGCGAGGTCCAGTATCTCACCAATAGTAGAGTGTGGACGGTGTTTCATACCTCATTAGCAGAAGAACAGAGGCGAGGCCCAAGTTAGGAAAAGAGTGAGTGTGGGCTGGGCCCGTATCTCACTGTCAGTAGGAGCGTGGACGAGGTTCTATGATTCATCAGTAGTAGGACAGGGGTGAGGCCCAAGATAGGCGAGGCCTTGGTACAGCAATTCAGTAGAGTATGTTAGTTATGTTTTGTGATGTGATTGTATGCTAGTACATGTTAGCGGGCGGGGCCCGGAGACAGGCGGGGCCTAAGGAAAACAAATTTGTACGCCGAGCGGGGCTCGAATCCAGGCGTGGCCTGGTGGCGGACGGGGTCTGATAGCGGGCAAGGCGCAATGCAGCGGGCGGGAGCCCAGTATGTGGTTATATGCTCAGTGTTATGTAGGGCATGTATGGATTTGTAGATATGTATGGTATGCGGTAGGTTGGGGAACTCACTAAGCTTCGTGCTTACGGTTTTCAGTTTTGGTTTCAGGTATTCAGTTTTCAGAAGAGGAGCTTGGGAGGGTTGCAGTACACACACCATGGCAAGTTAGCCTGGGATGTTTACTCTGATAATTAAACAAGTGTTTTGGAAATGAAACTATGATTTGTCATATAAACCCTTTTTTGTATGTTTGAATGACTTAACGCTATGAATTAGTAACACTTTTAAAATAAATTTTTGGACTTGAAATTTAGGATGTTACAGAACGACTATAAAAAAGGGTGGCTTTCGTGTAGGCAACCTGATGCATAGTTATTTTTCCGTTTTCAATAAAATTCGGCTGCAGTTCTAAGCAAGCTTTGGGATATTACAGGATCTTATGAATTGTTGAAAATCAAATTTTTTGCCAAAATCATCGAAAAAATTAGAATTTCCCACAAACATATCAGGTACATTCTTTCCTAGCGGCAAACTTTTGTTTTTATATGTTTTATTGAGCTCTGCATTCTTCTCTAAACATTGAGGATAATGCTTCATTTTAAGCTTGGTAGGGATTAGTCAAAAATTTGCATATTTTTGTTAAAAAATTTAAAATTTTCAGTTTTTCTAGTTAAATAATTCGTTTTTTTTTTTTTCTGCATTGCATCAAGAAATCTAAGAAAAGTTCACAAATATTTTTTTTTCTATGTTTCTATTTTTCTACACTAAAAAAAACCCCAAAAAGATTTTATTTTTAGTTTAATTTTCTACATAAAAAATAGATAAAAAATAAATCTAGTTAATTTTAAAAATTTTGTTTTGATATTATTGCGTTAGAGCTAAAGTTTTCTAGTGTTAAGTGAGATAATTTTATGAGAGTTATAAGATTTAGTTGAACCAATATATTATAATATATTTGTGTCTTCACAGTTCTAGGGAAATCAAGAGACACAAATGTGAACTTGTGTAGTTTGAGGGCTATAATATGTTTTGCATCGTCTACTGAAATGTATATAAGAATATTTATGTAGTCATTGTATTTTAGACTGATATCTTTAACCAATAAATGTTGCAGTTAAATTTTCAAGCTTAAACATATTTTTTTCTTTTAGGTTTTTAGCTAAGAAAAAAAAGTGACGTATGTGAAAAAAAAAGAGAAAAAATAGAAAAGAAAAAAAAAGTTGTCAAAAGTTTATTGAAAGAATAAGTGTTTTCAAAGTATTAATATTACGAGAAAGTGAAGAAATAATGTAAAATTATCAAAACCCAAAGGCATAGTGAGTCAAGTGGTAATTTTTCTTTCTAAGTTATTTTATCGTATTATGCTTAGGAATTTTTACAAAAATACATTGAGGTCAAGAAAATTTTATGAGGATGTATTTGGAGGGACGCGTAAACGAATGTGGTTCAAAATAAGTGGAAAACGTTTATGAGGAATATCTGTATTTAATACTTAGGAAGTAATTAATATTTTAGACACAAATATGTGTATTGAGGTGAGACATAATTGATGAATTCAAATTGTATCATTTTCTATTATGTTGATGAACAAGGTTTTGTTGTGATGATATTAAAGTGAAAATTATGATATAAGTCTGAAATTTTAAGTCCAAACTATTAGTTTCCTTATGTTTATTTTAGTTTTTATTCTACGTTCTTTTTTACGTCATCTACATCTTTCCATTTTGTATATACTATTTAATCTTTTCATTACTTGAAGATGAGTAAGGTTTAAGCTTAGGGAGATTTGTTAGATGTCATTTTATGCATGTTTTATAGTATTTTTTATTAATCTTTTGCATCATATATTTTCTTTTTCATATGCATTAGTTCAATTAATGTTCAACTCATGTTTATCGCTAGAATTCTTGTATTGCTTATGTTTTCATGTTGTTTTTAGATATTTCAAGTAGAGCAATATTTTGGAAGCGGCTTGGATGCATTTTTGGAGCTTAATGGAGCTAAAACACATGATGAAGCTGGAACCTAAATTAGATTTGCTGAAACTGAAAAGTTCGTGTCTGAAACATGCGTTTTTGAGTTTTCACAATCGTGTTTTTGGACACACGATCATGTTTTTTATTTTGTTTTATCTCCACAGCTTTTCCAGGCCAAAAATCGATTTTTGGTACCTCTAAGCATTCACACGGTCTCCATAAAGCATGATCGTGTTTTTTCAGATATAGCAATGTACTTCATTAAATGGGGATTTTCAGGACTTTGAGGCATAAACATGATCATGTTTCTTCCTAAAATCTGATCATGTTTTCCTAAAATTCATGTTTGATGTGGTTGGATTGCGTATTAATACCCCTATTTCAACATTTAAAACCCTAGACGTTCCAGATGACGAGAAGTGACTTTTGGAGGCGATTTCTGTACTTTTCATCACTTTCTAAAGATATGAAGACAATGGGTTGACTCTATAATTTAGTTTTGTAAGATTAGTCATTTAAATTCTTTTTTTTATTGTTATAGACTTGATTTTAGCCATGTCTAACTAAAACCCTATATTTCATTTCTACAAAAGATCAGTACTTTTTATGTGATTAATCATTAGACTTAGTAATTATTGTGTGATTATATCTAGTTATTTCAGGTTTACGTCTAATAAATGTTTGATATTTAGTTCTTTTTAGTATGATCACCTAATTTATGATTGAATCAATCTGCTTAATGAGTTGTTGAAATTCGTAATTGTTTTGATAAACTAGTAATATGTAACAAGTAACAGATCGGTTCCATGTTGGGATTTGACTCTGTTATAAACTAAAATTTCATATTTTTACACTTTCGAGCTTGTAAGAACTACTGAATATTGCTAGGAATTTACACAGATCTTAATGTTGCTTTTCTGACTTGATTAAGAGGTTGTTTAATTAGGTTAAAAAGTTAGGATTAACTAAAGATCTTGTTTTGTTTAATTAACTAGGAAAAAAAAGAACTTACCAGAGTTTGTTAGTAGTTTTTAGTACCAACTTAGGTATAATACATCTTAAATAACCAAGTATGTGTTGATTGCATAATTAGAAAAGTTGTAGCAGAACTGAAACATATTTTAATATTGAATTTCATTAAGTTTATTGTCAGTGCTATATTTTTTAGTTTTAATTCAAAACAACAAACCTCCCTTTCTATTATTTTCTTCATTTGACTGGTATGTGCTTTACGTAAAGAGGCATTGACTTTTAGGTTGTCCTTGAGAATTTGACCATGCTCCTCTGTGCTACCTATTAGTGCAACCAAGCAATGAAACTATTATTTGTTTAAGACGTCCATGACAATGTCTTAATAGTTTATTAATTATTATGATTAGTAATTAATTAGAAATTAATTGGATTTTGTAACTTAATTGAACAATTCAATTATTAAGAGTTAAATATTTATTAACCAATAGATGCTTAATCAAGAATGTTCCATAAAACTTATTAGATTAGGGTTTCAACAAAATTCCTCGTGGATAAGAGGAGATTTTATTTTTTCGCTCCTTGTTCCACATAAGATGGAGTACAATACCTAAGAAGGGATCCACGGCGACAATTAGGGCCTTAGTGATCTCACTTTTCTTTGCAGCTTGGCTTGAAGTTTCACAACCCTTCTTCATCCCTCCTTAGGGAAGATTTCTAACCCTCTTTAGGTTTGTGAAATTGACCATTCTAATAGTTATTTTTATTCCAATCTTTGGTGTCATTGGGTGTAATACCATTAGAGGGATTCCTATATGGGTCCTCTCATCCAAGCAATTTCGAGGAGGACAAGATCTCAAACATGGAGACCAAGGGTTGCATAAGAGGTATGTTAGGGTTTGTTTGTTTTTTTAGAGCTAAAACACATGTAGTTTGTAGACCACATTTTTAAATCTCTGCAGAATAAGAGATTGACCAAATGTCTGTAGTATGGAAGAAGGAGATTGTTTACTTTTTAACTTCTGCAGGTTGCTGAAATAAACTGAAATTTAAATAAAATGATTTTATAAACATAAAATAAAATTTCAACACCAAAATCTAAGTAATAATAGTCTAAATATATTGAAATAAAATAACATTCACAATTCAAGATTCTCTTTAGTAACCGTATTTTACTAATTTTATACTTTTTTAACAGCCATTTTTTAATCATTTTTAATAACTATTTGAAACTAGTTTACAAGCCTTATAAAAAATACAACCTAATGAAGCTGGAAAAAGATAAGTAAAAAAGTAAAAAAAAAAAAAAAAAAAAAAAAAAAAAAAAAAAAAAAAAAAAAAAAACATGTGTACGTTATAAAAGTTATAAGCAAAAATGTTTTGAAAAAACTTAAGTTATAAAAAAAACATGTTGAAACATTTTTTAAAATTTTAAGTAAAAATATCTAAACACTCTAAATAACATTTTAAACTTTTAAAACATTTTATTTCATTTTTCTCGACCTTTTTATGTCGTAGAAAACAATTTAGAAAATATGTAAATTTCATAAAAAGGCTTGTGAAAAAGATTAAATATGTTATAAATAAAGATTGTAAAAAAGTTTTATATATATATATATATATATATATATATATATATATATATATATATATATATATATATATATATATATATATATATATATTGAATTTAAAAATTATAAAAAATATAACAGAGGTTATAAAGAAATTGTAAAGCGGTAGTAGAAAAAGTTGTAAAAAAATCTATAAAAAAAGCTTTTTAAATGTTTTAACAAGTTTTAAAAACTAAAATTGAAAAAAATAAATTTGGGAAATTTTCTATAAAAATAATTCAGACCATATTTTTAGGTTTCTATGTTATTTAAGTAGAGGTTTGCGAGAAAGACCCCCCCCCCCCCCCCCCCCCTCCCCCCACCCCGGTTGAAGACATTGGTCCAAGTCTTTTAGCACATAAAGTTTTGAAGTCTATGGTCTTCTAAAAATCAACACATTTTAAGACTCTACATACGTAAATATAAATGCTCACAAAGACATTTGCAAAAAAGCAAACAACACATTATTCTTGTTTATGTATTATGTTTTATGTTTTATGGTTCATCGGGTAGTTGTAATTAGTATGAAAGCTCAT
The DNA here is from genome assembly GCF_002870075.4 of Lactuca sativa. NCBI lineage: Eukaryota > Viridiplantae > Streptophyta > Magnoliopsida > Asterales > Asteraceae > Lactuca > Lactuca sativa. Next base: position 190,798,226 of record NC_056631.2, on the reverse strand, counting down.
TAGGTTGCATGTACACTTAGATATATCATAGATTGATTTTTCCGCTACCTAGTTTAAGTGTATTTGATGCATAAAAAAACCCAACAATAATATTGTGGGATTGAAAACCTTATGTGTCTCAACAGATTTTCCCAAACCTGACTCACTCAAACTATATGAATCACAGATAGCGGCGTTAAGACTGCTAGATCTTGAATAGGAATTCGAATGATTAAAGAGACAAGCCTGCAATAGTGTTTCAAGACCATTAAGTCTTTACTGTATAACTATGTTATGTATTGATTATGATATCCTTAAGGTTTTATTATTTTGAAACAATATCTATACTCAAGATATTTTAATAAAACGAGACAATTCTTGTAATATGTTTTAATGTAATGAGATTTTCTGCGAACAAAGATAATATGATTTTGAAAGCATAAAGAAAAGTTTTTTTCGGTTCTAGACAATAGAGGATGTGACAAAGGATGAACTTATACCTCAAGAGTAGCGATAAAAAGAAGGAATTATTTTCTAAATTTTGAATTAATCCATAAATTCATCATGAAAATTGAATTTGGGAGATTCTCCAATGTATTGGAAGCTTAAATGACATAGTAATGATTAAAATAACTATGTTAAAAGCTCCTCTTGATGAATTGGTGATAAAACTCGACTTGAACTTTGATTTTGGTTCTAATTCCTCACTTCACACTTAAAAATTTGGATTATCCTCTCTCCCAAACTCTTAACAGTTTAAAATAAAGAGAATGTAGGGTTTTGTGGTTTTAGGTCTAATTTTTCATTTATTGACACTGTTGGAAATATGCCCATTACCACAACAAGTGGTGACTTTCTATAGTTAGAAGGAACCTTTTGGGTTGCACACAATGTATGATATAAATTAATTTTAAAAAGGGAAAAAGGAACTAGTTTAGTAATGCACCAAAGTTATGGTGAGTTAATTTGAAACTAATTAAGCTTGAGGGGTAAAGGAAGTATTTATTGTTAGTTATTTCCTCTCATTTAAGGATAGTAATAACATACTCACCAAGATAAGATAATTACCAAGTTTAATGGATAACTCTAAGGAGATAAACATCCCCTTTAACATCATACTCCCATTTCCTTTTTGGCTAATCCTTCCCTTTTTATCTCTATATATATCTCTATCATTCGTCCACTCTTTCTTTCTTTGTTATCTTTGTGAATAATAACATCCACGTCATCTGTCTTGGGATTGACAATATGATTTTTTCATGGCTATTAAATTGCACCAAAAAACTTGATATTGTTACACTATAAAAATCATATAAAATTATAGGAAACTAAAAAAAGACATAAGGTTAGTGATATTTGAAAAGAATAAGAAAATACTATATTAGGTATTTTAAGATCAATGAGTAAAATATGGACTTAGGTAGGTCAAAATAGTAGCACAACAGAAAACATATTTTTGTAAAATATGAATATTGATGACAAATTAATTGTTAAATCAAATATACATGACTTGTCCATATGTTTATATTGTTAAATTAAATTTTAATAACATTATAACATATTAACAAAGAAGATGTTTACTTTGTATGAAGTCGATAATATTTTGCTTCTCCAAACCATTATGTTTGTTGCTTGGTTGTTTTTGTTTTGGGCTTTAAATTTGTAATTTTGTAGCATGTGTGTCTTTTTAATTATTTATTAGTAATGTCAAGTTTTATTTAATTGTAATTATTATAAATTAATTAGGAAATTTGTATTAGAATAATGAATATAACAAAAGAAGACCAAAATCACCAAGAGAAGAACCATGAATATTGGAGTCTCAAGGAGTACCACTTAAGACATCAAGAGTTGATGGTGAAGCAAGCGGGAGCCAAACAACCATGTATGTTGATTGTCCTTAGACATGACATCATATTTTCATGTGTTAGCTTACAGGAAAAATGCATATGAATTTTTTTAAGGCAAAATATTACCATTAAATTGTTTGGATGGTATGGTTGTTTTAGATATGAATATAAATAGTATGCATTTGACAAAGTTGTTCCTGAGGTTCCTCCAGTTGGATCTACATAGTCTATTAGAGAAAATTATGAAAATGTCTCAATAACTCACATGAGGTGGCATGTGTAATGTTAGCGACCATGGTTCTATGCCTCCAAAAGAACTTCAAGAATCGTGGGACGTTTGACATGGCCAATCAACTCAATGAAATGTTCCAAGAGCAAGCCATGTAGGAGCAGTTTGACACATACAAAGCTCTTCTAGGATGTAAGATGCAAGAATGAGCTTTTGTCAGTTTACATGTACCCAAAATGAAACTGTATATTGGTCGAATTGAGAGTCTTGGATTTCCATTTCCTTGAGAGTTGGACACAAATATTATACTCAACCCATTTATCAATTCATATCTTCAGTTTATCCTTAACTATAATATGAGAAACCTGGAAATAACCCTGATGGAGTTGCATGACATGTTGTAAACCACTTAAGATAACATCATTAAGCCTTAATACTCCAACTCTACAACTCCCTTACTGGCTATTAGGAAAGGCGATGTCAATAACAAAGAAAGCTAACCATCCTAATGTGTAAAAGGAGCATAAGGTTAGAGTGTCCAACACTAACCCTAAAAAAGCTGACTTTGAGATATATCTTATAAGAAACCCTAACGATGTTATTTGTTTTTACTACCAACAAAAAAGGATTTGGAAGTGTAGTTGTTCAAATACCTAGAAGATGTGAAGAAGATAAAACCAAGGGGTATAACACTTCAGTTATATACATGAATGAACTTCATAATAGTTATGCTTCAAACTCTCAAGTCTTATACACATGGTGTGGTACTCATATTTGCACTTTATGGGTTAATGGTAAGTAGGAAGGTGAAAACATGGAGAGCTCGACCTAAATACAAGCAACAAACACACAACTGCTCTCAAGAAGAATGGGAATTACAAGCTTTTGCTTTCTACCAGGTTTTGAATTATGTTATTATACTGTTATTCTCCAAAAACGACAAGCAACATTCTTTTTCATGCCTTGTATTGAGATGGTATAAATTTTGAATTTTACAATGTATTATTTAGGTTTATAAGAATAATGAACTTTACTTTCATTTAAATCCATTTAATGACATTTGTGAAATAGTTATAGGCATCGGAAGAAATAATAGAACCATCCCGAACCTAATGTTTGAGATCCTCCATCAATACATTGTAGAAGAGATATGCTTTCATGTTGGAGATTAGAAATGTAAAAATATCTAATCTTTGAGATCATGCATACATACAGTAATGACTAAATTTAGTACTCACTGTAGAAAACATTGGTAAATACTCAAGACTAAATATTCTTAAAGCTGAAAAAATAACTTACTTGCTAAACTATCCCAATAATCTATTAAAATAAATATATCATCAAAACTTGTGAAAAAAAACAATAGGACAACATTTGAAGTCATACCCAATCTTGAGAAAACAACCTTGGGATAGGAGGATATAGGGGTGCCTGAGGTTTTAGAATGGGATATAGAACTTAATATGATAGAGGCCCTTTATGGAAAAAGAAGAATAATGTGACCTATGATTTAAGATTTGGTTAGTCTTTTTAGGTGATCAATGTTTAGAGCAAACGTGAGTTAGAGGCTATATGACTACATGTTTGTAACTGGCTCCATTCATGAAATAACAATGAATATGTTAAAGTTTGGTTTATTTGGAAAGAAAAAAATAGATCGAAAACGGAAAAAATGCAAATGTAGGGCCCTTTATGGAAAAAACAATTTACCTTTTAATAACCTCTTTGGAACTAAAATAACAAGTAATAGATAAAAGTTTGGTTTTTTTTGTAGCAAATAAAAATTTAAGTCTAAAAAAAGCAAAATGCAAGAAAATACCCCTTATTTTACTATATAATTGATAAAATAATACCATTATAAAATATGATGTATGTTTAATAAAAATACAAAACCAGTTTTATAAAAGTTTTCAAAGAACTTAGGATAAACGTTTAATTATTCAAAAAGCTAAAGCTTTGAAAAAAAGGCTTTATATATATATATATATATATATATATATATATATATATATATATATATATATATATATATATATATATATATATATATATATATATATATATAAAAGAAGATTTTAGAAGTAAAGTTTTATTGACTTGACAAAATTAATAAGCTTTAATATCCGTTCTTTATAAATAATCACTATAAATGCTATATGCTCTAAGGATTTAAGTATCTAAATTTTGTGCATTTAGACGTTTAGAGGTCATTTCTGAAACTTAAATTGATGATTTTAAACGTTTAGAGCCAATGTTTTAAAAACCGGTTTGAACCGGCCGGTCGAACCTGTTGGACTGGGAACCTGGAAAGGGAGCGGTTCAACTATCACCGGTTTTAAATTGATTTCTGAATCGGAATGAACCGGCCGATTTTTGAAAAACCCGGTTGAACTTGTTAAACCAAATAAATACACATGAAAAATAACCAATTACATAATAAACTTTGAAGATTTTTTTCAAATCTCTTTAGTTTTTCTCTAAATAAAAACACATAGTAAATATTATAAATTCTTTTGATGTGTTTGTATTCATCAAAAACTATATTTCGTTTCGGTATTATACTTTATTTTCTTTTTGATGTATATGGATTGATGTAAAACACTAAAACTTATGGTTATGTGTTATTTTAATGTATTTTGATTAATCTACAACTTATTTTGATGTGTATTTTTAATGTTTGAACATGTAAACATTAAATTCATAATTTCTATATGTACGTATGTGTAGGAAAATTGAAAAAAAAACATGAAAAATATAAAAACCGGTTCACCTGGCGGTCGAACCGGTTGAACCGAGAACCGGTCACCATACCGGTTCACTTAAAAAACCGGTTTTTAAAACATTGTTTAGAGGTCATATCTGAAACGTTTAAAAACAAACTAGAAGAAGTGGAATCCAATTTCAATATTTTATTATATCTTATTCAAGCTTTTATAAAGAATTAAATTTCTATACGAGTCCAACTTTTCTTCAACCGAAGGAATGTATCCAAAAGATAAGAAAATTAAATCATTTTTAAAAGTATATATGAATCCTATTTGCCACCATTACCGCCACCGCCTACCATCATCGCCACTGTTGGCACCACCGACACGACCATCCTAACATTATTGCCACCTCCACCATTTACTATTTTTTTTTATAATAATCAATATTTACATATAAGTTATAAAACAAAGTAAAACTAAAAAAATAAAGAAAATTTATGTCATTTTATATTATTTCAGTCCTACCTCATGTCAACTAAAAGGAATTCAGAATTCAATTCAAATTCCAATTTTACCAACCAAACATAAATGAAATTAAACCCCAGTTTAATGTCTTCAAATTCGTTAACAAATTCAAATTAATTTAGAAATATTGTACGAACCGTGATCTATTATAATTTATTTTAGTGTAAATGAATAGTATTACTTCAAATATATAATAAAACTTTTAGTTGTCAATTTTAGCCACACGTTTATGTTCATACATATATGGGAAATCTCTAGAAAAATTGTAAGAACCGAGATTTTTATATTAAATGTGTAGTAGAATGTCACTTGGTTGCTAAGGACATTTGGCATGTTTATGATATTTAAAACTTATGGAATGTTCAGAATATGTTTTATGTATTTATCATGTGTTATGAAGCTTTTAGAATGAGTTATGGTTATTGAGTATGGAATGGAATTAAATAGAAGTTTGGAATGGAAAGGAATTGAAAACAGAATGGAATTAAGGAATCTAACATCACCGCGATGTGGTATAGGAAATTCCATGGCGCGGAGATCGAGACGGTGATTTAGCTCATTTCTTTGTCGTAAGTCATAGGCAATGTACTTTGGTTCGGGACCCAACGTATAGGTGCCACAGTACAATGAACAAAGTAGGTTGCTATGAAGATTGTTTGCCACGGTATGGAAAAAGATCTGACCGCAACGTCATTCAAGTTTCCATGCTGCGGTAAAGACCCCGCCACGATGCGGTTTCGAGTAGTGATATGTTTCAAGTTAGAGATCATTTGTTTATAAACGCACACCCAAAACATAGAGAGAGAAGGTCTGACGATCTTGAGTTCTAAAAAGCATCAAGGAGCGATTTTTCTTGCTTTGGAGAAGGTGAGTGCCTCTCAAACTCTTGTAGTAGTTGTTTTCTCCATTTTCAAGCTTTTTGCAAGCTTTAATGGTGATTTTTGAGTTTGAGCTTGTTGTGTGTGATTTGCCTTGATTAATATGATATTAATGCTTGATTAAGTGTGTAGAAACTTAATCCATGATTTATATGAAGTCTTATTTGTTGAAATTCATGGTTTGATTCTAGGGTTTTAAAAACCTAGAAATTGAAATGAAGAAGATGATGATTATGTGGTATAATCTAGTTAGGATAAGTGTTCATGAGCTTGATTAGTATGGTTTGACAAACGTTTGAGAAAAGAATGGTGAAGTTAGGGTTTTCATCCAAAATATGAGTTATTTGGATAAAAATCACAGGTGATGTCTTAATGGATTAAGATATGGATGAAAGGCTTAATGTATGTATATGGTCTAGGTGGTAGCAATAAAGGATTTGAAGCCTCTCAAGTGAAGCTTTGGAAGAATTTGAAGTAGATTGTTATTCTTCAATCTAAGTTGAGTTTATACTTCTCTTTTAGAGTACGTGTATGTGATATAGAATATGTGTGAGCATGTGATTGTTCGGATGTAATTAAAGATTACATCATTGTTAGATTTTTATATGTTACAAAATTTGTGTTATGTTGTATGAAGTGTATGTTATGCATGCATATAGTAGAGTAAGGGATCCCTTAGAAGAGTATGCTAGAGTATGCATGGAAACAAAGATATTGATAATGATTGGTTGTTTAACACCTAGAATATATGTAGATGTTTGGTCACCTATGTGACAAGCCAAATTATGTAATGTATGATTATGTTTATGTTTATGTATAACTCACCAAACTTATAATGTGTCATATATTGCTTCCATGTGTTTAACATGTTCTGGTAGCAAGCATTAAAGAGTGAGGACTTAGAAGCATCAAGGACTATAGGCTAGACTTTTGTTTTACACATTTATCCTTGTTTGCTTAGTTATAGTTATGATACAAATTTAGTAACACCCGTGAATGTTTTGCTAGGAATACTTTTAAAAGTTTTTAAAACTCTGTTTTTTGGTATCATTTTTGTAAAACTATGATATTATTCCCACTATTTTAAATATCAAATGTTTATGAAAATCACGTTACAAAAATCCCAATATTTTCGGTCAGTTTATACAAAAGTCTAAAATTTTATCTTGTTAAAAAAAATCCTGATTACCGGATTACAAATTCAAATAAGCATTTTTTTACTGGTAAACTATTTTTTCCTGGTTACCTCTAGAAAAGTGTCATTATTTGGCCCAGTTTACGAAAAAGTCATAATTTTTTTTATTTCAACTATTTTACCCTTTCACTAAAAAATAGAAATTTCTTGGTTGAAATTATGAATAAGAATAAATGTCATTAATTTCCATAAACTAAGGATTAAACACCTCTATAACCAATTATTTTCCACAAAACAATGATGTTAGCATCATTTTGAACTCATCATTGTCCGTATAATCCGTTTCTCATACAAATTTATCTTACAAGTATGATAAGATATTCAAATTATGTGTTGAACGTATTAGTACAATCTACATAAAAGTACGTTAAAGGAAAATCAAATGTTATTTTCATATAAAACAACCATTGGTTTGGTTGATGACAAATCAATCAATACAATAATATGTTAGGTGAGGTTGTACGGATTATATAGAAGAATATGAGTTTTATCCTTAAATCTTAAGCATTTTTGAACAATTCCTTTATAAATCAATTGCTTTATGAACATAAAGTAATTTTCCCATGGAGAAATTGTAAATTAACTGATCTATGGAGGAATTGTTATGTTCATATAGTAATTGATCTATAGAGGAATTGTTCATATATTCTTAATATTTAAGGATAAAACTCATATTCTTATTTATAATTTAAACAACCTCACCTAACCTACTATTCACTAGTCAATGGTTTTTTATATGAACATAACAATTGGTTTTCCTTTAACGTACTTTATGGTAGATTGTATTAAGGTGTTCAACACATAATTTGAATATCTTATAATACTTGTATCATAAATTTGTATGTGTCTTTATTATAAACTGAACCATATAATTGGACTTTTTTGTAGTTAAACAAGTAAAACATAGTCATTATCGGTAAAACAAGGTTGATTTGAACTTTTTATCCGGTAATCGAGACTTTTTTGTTAAGAAAATAAAATTTGAGAATTTTGAATAAACTCACCCAAAATATTGAAACTTTTCTGAAGATTTTCCTACATGTATAGCTTATTTTTATTTACTAGTTTATTTTCTACGTTTATATATGTATAATTTAGTTTTTATTTTTAAACTGGAGAAAAAAAGTTCCAGAGGCATCTTCCATTCATCTCTATTTTGGTTTTTATACATCATATTTGATCGCCCTTTACTTCGATCTGGAATTCTCAACAAATCTTTAACTCCTTGTATACAATGGGATTCATACAAGGTGAATTTTTCACTCTATCTCCTCTGATAAAGGCTATAGAGTGTTCCTAAAAATTATGACCTTCCCTCGGAATGTGACCAAATAAATAATGTTGCTTGCTCAACCATATTTTTACCACCTTCAATTCAACAAGCATACGATGGCCATAATAGTACTAAGATTCTCGTATTTGTTTAGCTAACTTGCTCAAGATATCCTAGCATCATCCGACATGTCACCATAAGAGGATCCTTAAAGGTGATTCCAAAAGGGATTTCTTTGTCTAGTGGTACTTTTCGCTTTTCATTGAAGGTTATTGAACTAAGTAAACCTATAGTTGTGGTTGTTTAAGAATGTCCCATGGGAATATTCTCCATCGGATACGAGATATGGAATAGCTTATACGAGTTACATAACAGAACAACGATTGTGAACTCCAACGTCCTTATAAGTGAAACCAACTTCCTGAGATATTACATACCAACATCTCTTAATTTCGGGTAGTAGAAAGCCGCTTTCGTGAGCTGGTTGGATTACTATTATGGAAGAGTTGGTGAACATTGTTCTGATGCATAACTCTAAAGATGACAACTACTCCTATCTCTATTTAATCCATACATTTGTTCAATCTATATATTGGAAGAGAAAGTATGACCTATTTAACAACGTAAATTTTCAAAACAATTTTTCAATTTTAAAACACAAATTTACTCATAAAATAATGTCAAAACATATTGTATCAAATGTTATCATCACAAAACATCTCCCCAGAATCTCAACATAAACTCCACAAGTGTGTGTGTACGAATCATGTCGGCGCCTTCCCACGCTCATCACTGGTACCTGAAACACATAACACAACAACTGTAAGCATAAATGCTTAGTGAGTTCCCCAAAATTCCACATACAACACATACGCCACTCGAGGCTATAATACGACCTTCCGGTCGATGTGTCTCAGCGGGACCCTCCAGTCCCGTAGCTCATTGGACCCTCTGGTCTGGTCATAGCTCGTTGGGCCCTCCGGCCCGGTCTGCATCGTTGGACCCTTCGGTCTGGTCTATAACATCATACAACATACATATAACAGATAGAACATAATCTCATACATAACACATAGGACCCTCTGGTCCACACAATATACCACTCTAGGTAACGTATAGTGAGAAGACTCACCTCGGTGTCTCGGTAAATATCTGACTCGGTAGAAATGTGATGTAGCCTCCGCCTAATCACATAAAGTAAATACTCTCATAAATACAACTGAACTCAACCCTAAAAGTCAACAAGGTCAACGGTCAAACTTTCACCCGACTCATCGAGTGCACTAGGGCGACTCGGCGAGTCTACACGTGTTCACTGAATCTCTTAGTCCCTCTCTTGGCACGTCGAGTACTTCCCCTAACTCGACGAGTTCCACCTGGCATGAATCGCGGGGCCACCCCGACTCAACTTGCCGAGTCTCAAGAACAACTCGGCGAGTTACACCTTGAACTCAGTCCCCCCTGACTCTCCCTGACTCACCGAGTTATTCCCCAACTCGACATGTCCACTCACTGAGTGATTTACGGGAAACCTTCATACTACTCGCCAAGTCTGTTCTTCGGACTCGGCGAGTTCATGCCATGCACAAACTCCATACAACTCCTAAGGTCAGATCTGGCCTTCCCAAGCATGATAATCACGTAAAGTTCAGACCTTGACACTCATATAACATCTAAGTGGCCCAACTTGGTGATTTAGCCCCAAAAATGACATCCCAAGCTCATGGCTCCCAAAATGACTCATAAAGCTCCACGGGTTAAGGTCTCTGGACATCTTTGGGTCCAGATCCAAGACACAAACTCGAGAAGGGACCAAATGCTCCACTTATTCATCCTCTAAAAGGGTTAGAAAATCCTAACACTAAGAATCAACATCAAAACTGAAGAAGGTCCGAGCAAAATACCTCAATATGATCTCTAAGAACTCAAAAATCACCACAATCGCTCCTCCTTCAGCCTCCTCTTGCCTTGGTCACCTCCTTCTTGCAAAAACACCCACAAAAGGATCAAGAATGGCCTCTCCTTCCTCACAAATGCTCTAGATCTCTTAGGGTTTCTCTCTGGGGGTTGGTGGTCGCAAATGACGGCCCTAAGGGCCTTTAAATAGGTCCAAAACCCTGGAAATTGGGGTTTCATTAAACAGCGTCGACTCGCCGAGTCCACTCATGAACTCGCCGAGTCCAGCTGTGAACTCACATCCGAAATCGTGACCATACTCAGCGAGTTTAGACGCCAACTCGCCGAATCTCCTCACAATTCCCAAAAATAAAAGAACAAAATAGGATACCCAGGAATCTGGATGTTACAACCTAATTGCATCCTATGCTCTATTTTAGTAGAATTATTTTGTTCTATAATCACATACATTAGCTAATGATACCACATATATCTAATTGACTTTCCCCTTGTCTTTTTGAAAAGAGTCGTTCCATGGTGATAAAGCCTCATATTGTGTGTTAATCGAGAGTTACAATAGTGACATTGACCCTCAAATATGTTCGAAGATCTTAAAATGATATTTTAGTCCCGGGGAGAGTCCACAAAAATCCATTTCCATCAAGAATTCAATGGACTTTGTCCGTATTTCGACCATAAAAATCTAACGGACATTGAAAAAGTACTTATGGAACATGAATGCACATTATATAAAAGAAAAAAGAAACTGAATAATATATTCTACTTTGATGTGGAAACATAATAGAGTTTTTGTTATCTTTATAATATTGAATTTAATCCTAATAATATTTTATTCATAAATTATTAAAAATTATAATGGAAGTTAGAAAAATTAGGGAAAATTATTACTCTTATGAAGTAAAGTGGAAAATAAGGAAAACCAAAAGCACATAAGATACACCATTTACTTGGTTCAGTCAAGGTGACCTACATCCACGGGCAGGATGAGCATATTTTTTATTTATGAGCTCTCAAACAAATTTTATGAGTACAAATTCAATAGAGATTTTCCTACCACTCTAGAATACAATACACTTCAAATGACTAGCAGACATATATATATATATATATATATATATATATATATATATACATATATATATATATATATATATATATAGTGAAGGGATCATACTTAAAACCATAATGGGCAAGCCCATTGGTCCATAGGCACATGAAAGGTGCCAACTAATCACGATCTGCCATGTAGTAGCTTCTAGAACATTCATCCATGTCATACAACAAATAAGCATCAGTAACACACATAGTGGATCACCATGAGTCATGGCGAAGCATCATTATGTACAAGTGGCCCATCATGAACACTAGTGGTGCATCATCCATCATGGTGATGTGTCATGGTTTATTCCTCGAGCATCTTCAATTTCTAAGCATCCTTAAACAATTATGAGCATCATAGAGGACTTCATAGCATACATGTCTTATCAAGGGATACCACGACTCATCAAGAACACAAGTGACACATCCTTGCACCAAGATGGTGCATCATCCTTAAGGATGGCGTATGTTGTGTAAGGGATGTTGCATCATCTCCATGAACGGAGCACATTCCTCACATTTGGCACATGAGGCTTCAAGTTAGCACATCCACCTTCCAAAGTGGCACATCTTCTTCCAAAGTGATGCATCTTCTTCCCAATGGCGCAACATTACTCCAAATCATTCACCATTCTTTAAAGTGGTTCACCTTATTCCTAGAGTGGCACACCTTGAGCATGGATGGCGCATATATGCACCAAAGTGCTCCATTTCACTCCCAAGTGCTCCATACCTAGTTGTATAAGATTCGTTCCTTTATCGCTTGATCTGTTCCTTTGGCAGATGATTTATTCCCTTCTCAGATGATCCATTCCTTTTTTACATGTTGCATGAGCCCCAAGTTAACCATTTAACTCAAATACACCATGCGAATGTTCCAAACGCTTAAGTCACATTTAACAATTTCCACCTTGACTTGAACATCCTCTGAACTCCACCTTACACAAGAACTTCCTCTCCCTTAGTGTCATCAAGTCACGAAGGGGCTTACCTCCTGCAAACATCAACCAAGTCCAATAAAAGCTTGAAATTCTCCGTGGGTAATGAATTTGTCAACATATCTGGTGGGTTCACCTTGGTATCAATCTTCGGTATTGAGAAATTTTATGTTTCCAGATTGTCATGAAATAAATTCAATATGAAATCAATGTGTTTCATCTTATCATGATATATATAGTCTTTGCAAGATTGTTACATCCTGCCCTGCCGGCGGCGGAAGCGCCAGGAAGTGTGACGTGGGGTCGATTGGATCTCGACAATTAGATATAATTAACATTACACACAAGTATAAACAATACTTTGTATTATTTTAATGTAGGAATTGCATACATCTTAAACGAAATTAAACATAGAACAAACATAATTAACTTCCAACATTCTTCCATGACGACTCCCTCTTCAGACTGTTTGTTCTCTACACTTGTCTCCCTAAGAATACATGTATTTTGAAAACGTCAACAAGATGTTGGTGAGTTCAAAGGTTTTCATTAATTCTTGCTTTATAAGATCTTTTAGATTTAAAATTCCTTTCCTTTTTTGAATAATCTATTTTAACATATTTTATTATATTACTAGAGAATCCTAAGCTCCTAAGTATTTTAGGGTGTTTTATTTATCCTAGATCTATCTTATCTTAGGATATCTTAACATTTTAACTACATGAAGGCGCCCCTCTTGGTAGTGGCTTCCCCTAAGGTTGTTAATCTCATTACCATGAGCCCTATAATCGATGTTGTAGACTTATAATAACCCCACATGACGCTTCATCGGACGCCATAATATTAACTGATTAAAGAAAGGTATCCTCCCGGGATTGAAGCTAGCAATCACATGTGGGGGTGTTAAACCATGTATAGATCTATACATATATTTCTAGCTCTTTTTAAGATTAAGGATTATATGTCAGGGTATCCGAACTTAATCAAGGCTAAAAGATGAATAATTTAAGCTCACTAACACTTTAACCTTGGGTATTTTATCTTATCTTTGAATCTTTTATTTTAAAAAAAACTTTCCATAATTATCACTATATACTTTTATTATATATGATAATAATTATTTATTTATCTCATAATTATCTTTGTATATATAATCTTTTAACATATATACCCTATAATTATGTTTATTTTGAAAATAAGATATTCGGAAGAGTGACAACTAATCACAATGCATATCCTAATAATTTGATCTGCATAACCTCTAGGTACTAAGTTATCCTAGGAATTTGGCCATCATAACATCTAGGTAAGATCATTTCCTAGACTATTGGGCATCATAACGCTTAGCCATAATATCCTAGCTTACATCTAGGCACAATATCAATATATCATCCTAAAGTTATACGCATTTATAAAAAAACTACTAATATATTTACAAAATATATTTTAATAAAGCAGTTTAAATGTAACACGTATTCCCCCTTGAAAACATTTAAAATATTAAAATGGGACGGTGAAACTCACCCTGGGTGTTTGAAATAGCTGGTGTAGGGTAGGATCGGGCTCGAGACTTCGGGGAACCACCTATGAAGCAACAGTGTCGAGGTAGAGAGTAAGAGAGAGATTAGAGAGGCGTGCAGAAATGGACTGACACCGCCCTCTATTTATAGTAGAGTTTTGGAGGTGTGCGTCGAGCAAGAACCCTGCACAACGGGCATGAATACAGTTGCTCCACAAGAAGCTTCCATATGTTACTCCTACACACGACCACGTCACTCGCAATCTACTCGAATCTGGTGTTAGGTGCATGACAGGCATAGACACGCCCCTCACGCGCACAAAAAGATCTTTCGAAAATCATAACCTTTTCATGCGAGCTCCAGTCTAATCCCTATTTATATCTATGTAATGCTCTCAGTTAGTACTACAACTTTCCTTTAGAATGCGTTAGCTAGTTTTTAATTTTACTTTTAAGCCAAATTGCGGCAAGATTAAGTGATTTTATAAATATCATATCCGTCTCATGTGGATCCCATTTTTGGCATTTTTATCTTAAAAGTTTTTATTTTAAGGAGTACTACAACTCTCCTTTTGATGACACAACTGATCTCTTATTGCCATTTTGACGTAATTAACTTTAACTACGCGGTAGATTTTTACTTTTAACTAAACCAATATTTCCTCCAATCGGAGTCAAATTTCTATGAATTTTATATCATTGAGATCATGTTGACGAGTACTATCTAAATATCTAAACCATTTTAAAAGATGGTAAAACTTTTTAGACGCTATTTTTTTAGCCTAACAGTCGATTTAACTATGAATGTAACAACATATTTGATTATATTATGGTATAAATCGAACAGTACAAGCCTAAGCTATTACATTTAATATTTTTCTACTCTTTCCTAATGGTGATTGGTGATGAAATTTTCCCAGTTGTCACAAAGATTCAGTGCACTCTGACTGTCACAATACAATACAAGCTTCTCTAAATACAGACCGGGACTTTGAATAAGATCGTGTAACCATATCTCCTCCTTTATTCCTTCCATCATAGACGTGTACTCAGATTCAGTTATAGACAAAGTAATGGTATCTTGGAACGTTGTCACACCCCTAAACCAAGAACGGCGGAAACATTCTGGGGCAGAGGACGTCATGTAATGTATCACAACAATGCAAAGTAGTAAACAAGTAACAACATCATCCATTGCATTAATATTATAATTTTAATTACATTTGAGTTCTTTCATAGTATAATTCTACAAATGAATATTCAAAATAAAAGACGAGTCTTGACCACTCCGTCTTCACAGAACCTGGTAGTCGTACCTGTCTATCTGTGTCCTGGGAATACAAGTTATTTTGAAAGAGAGTATCAGCAATAATGCTGGTGAATTCATAAGTATTTATGCGACTTTGATTTGTAAAACTGTAAAGAAAGAATTGCAATGTTTGAAGAAAAGTTTGTACCAATGAACATGTTTGTAAGTAATTGTATACGTGTGAAAACTCTAGAAAATCCCATATTTTCTACTAGTATAAAAAGTAGCCTTCTACCAAGACTCGACTGTTTTAAATGTTTGCTATTAGAAATCCAATATTTGCCCATAAGTGGGTGGTAGTTTAAAAGTTCCAAAAATGAACTACAATGGTGTTTTTCATGCCTAAAATAGTAGATTTGTGTACATATAAAATCGCTAAGGTATTTGATAACCTCGTAAATCAATGTGTTGTTAATACTCCATGTGAGTTTTATAACCATACTAATGACCAAGACTGCCTGTAACAACGTTTTTCAGGCGTTGGAATGTTATGACGTTTGTCACCCCAGGCCTGCCGGCCTAGCTGTAGCTAACAGCTTAGGTGTGGGATTGTCAATCCCGTATAGATCTATACACAAGTATCACGCTCCCCCTACAAGGGATTATGGTATATAATACAAGACTTAATAATGCATACTCGAAAGTACGTGAAATGTCTCACAAAACCTAGTATAACACATATTTATGTATGAAAATGTCCATTTGTTCTTGTATATGAAAATATCTCTTTGATATGGTACTTGTAGTATGTAAAATTTCATGAATATCTAGTACACTATCTTATGTAATCGTATCTCTTGTAATTGTATGTCTTGAAATTGTATGCCTTGTAATTGTATGTAATCATATCTCCTCATATAGTATGTAATGTATTTGTATAGACTCATGAATAAACTAACTCTTGTGTGATCCCTTGTACTTGGAATGGTAAGTAGTATCTCCTAACTATACCTATTATAGTTTCTAGTATTGTATGTGTATAACCGAAATATGCCTTTGCTACTCAAAGGTACTGAACCAACTGACGGAAACTTTTATGTCTATATATGTACATATGATATATATAACTAATATTTAGACGACATTCGGACGAATAACCGATGCCCTAAGGCCACATCCCAACGAGGAAAAGGAAATAAAGTGAGCTAGTCATCCAAAGTCCTTCAAACATTACTTATATAACTATACATATATAGGCATGCATTTGCCAATATAAAAATATAAAAGAAGTTTTCTAAAACCTTTGAAAAGTTAAATAATTAAGAAATGATGACTTGATGTCAGTTTATAAAATGATTTGAAAGCAGTTTGTTTGATAAGAACAGTTTTAAATATAGGAAGACCTTTGTTAGAAACATGATTCTAACAGTGTTTGAAAGGAATCATAAAGCATGTAAGACAGTTTGATAAAGAGTTTTTAACATGTAGAAATGTTTGTCGTAAACTATTATAGTTTTTCCAAAAGTTTGTTTCGTTTGTATAGTAAACCCTAGTGAAATGCTCACTTGTTATGTAAAGTGTAACTTTTGTAGTGACATAAATGAACACATATACTCAAAGTATAGATAAAGTGTTTGATTCGTATATGTATAACAACATATTTAATTTAAAAAGACAAGATGTTATCGTGATATATTTTGTGTACGAAAGTTTCCATGTAGTAGTTATAAATCACATATGGTTTACTTGATAAAAAGAGTATATAATGAAACTGTAGGTTACACACGATAATAACCGTGTGTTTACTTGTATCCCCCCCTTAAAAGTGTATAAAAAGCATTGATAACATATTTGAAAATGTAGTTTATAGGGGTATGAACTCACCGAAGAAAGTGTGTGATTTGAAGAAAACAAGCTTTTTCTCGGGCGGCGCCTCGACCGGAAAGTGACGAGTTTTTCGAGAAACTCGGGGCTTCGGACCTTCGTCGGGGCTTAGATATGAAACCGGGAAGTCGGGATATTGTCGGCACGAAAAACGAGGTGAAAATGTGAGAGAAGTGAAGAAAATGAGCAAGGATGGCCAGCACCCTCGCTTTCTATTTATAGGGTGTTGAAAGAGGGATTACGTTGGGTGTAAATTCGGAGTATGTTGGGCGTACTCATTACGCTGGATGTAATTTCGGAGTACGTTGGGCGTAATTTTGGAGTATGCTGGGCGTACGCGACGTCAGCGCTTACCGCATCCTCGGGCGGAGCATCGAAGCGACGTGGACAATCCGGAGCCTAGCATTCGAGTACGCTGGGCGTAAATCGTCTTGGTGTGTGTGCCTCGAAATTGTAAAAACCATAACTTTTGCATACGGACTCCGTTTTTGACGTTCTTTATATCCATGCGAAGGTGAGAAAATACTCTACAACTTTCTTTAGATCTCGTTGGCAAATTTTGACTTTATTTTTCTTTATATTTTATTTAATAGGCCGGGACACAATAATTTCGTTAAAAATCCATAACTTCTTTATCCGACGTCCGTTTTCGTCTGTCTTTTTACCATTAAACTACTATTGTCGAGACCTTCAACTCTCGTTTAATTTGTGTCGGCTAAAAATCGCTCGATCTCTATTTCGAGTTTTTAGCTGTCTACCGCTGTCACGAAACTTAGAAAATTTGTAACTTCTTCATACGATGTCCGTTTTGGGCGTTCTTTTTATGCATGATCACAGTTTAACGTAATCTACGACTTTCGTTTAGATACCTAAGGCTAAAAATTATTGTATTGAAACTTCGCGTTTTTCGCCTAATCGGTGTTGCCTGGTTTTGCCAAGACTCTTAGATTGGTCATATCTTCTTCGTTATAACTCGGATTTTAGTGTTCTTTATATGTACAAAAACCTTGATACGATTCCTAACACTTTATTTAACCCAAATAAGATTTTAGGAAAGTTATATTTTGGCCTAAATTTGACTGGTGTTACATTTTATTGTCTCAAAATATCGGGTTGTCATAAACGTTGACTGCCAACTGATGTCACATTTGACCAAAGTGAAAATATAACACGTCCGTGACCTAAGATTCAACAAATCACCACCATGATCAAAGTCAACATATCCAACCAAGTTACTTTTTGTATTAGCTCCATACACCAAGAAAATATATTTTGATCCCTTCAAGTATCACAAGATCCACTTGACTGCTTCCCAATGAGCCTTCCCTGGACTGTTCATAAACTTGCTTACCACAGTAACTGAATGAGCCAAATCAGGTCTGGTAAAGACTATTTTTTACATGAGATTTCCAACAACACTAGAGTACGCAACCCTATTGATTTACTTCCTTTCTTTATTAGTTGTAGGTATAGTATCTGGACCAAGTTTAGAGTGAGCCACCAAAGGAGTTGCAACTGGTTTGGACAGTTCATAATAGAATGACTGTAGAACTTTCACAATCTATTTTTGTTGAGAAATATACAATAGCCCTACTCTTTTATCCTTTTGAATCTCCATTCCAAGTATCTTCTTTGCTGCTCCTAAATCCTTTATCTGAAACTCATTCTTCAGGGTCACCTTTAAATCATTTATTTCATCCATATCTTTGGTTGCGATGAGCATATCAATGTTGTATTAAGGTTTTTAAACCAGTAACTAAATTGGAATATTCTTCTAATTAGAAACAATGTCCTTTTTGAGTTGCCCTCATAACTAGAACTTGGTTAGAATGAAATTTGTAGAGAGTGGATAATTTATTAGATTATTATATGAATGATAATCTATTTAGAAATTATGAGGAAATGATTGGTTAATATATTATATGATTAATATATTAATTAGAAATAGAAAGTTGATTTGTTAATTTATTATGTGATTAATAAATTAATATGATATCAATTATAAAATAATTGATTTGTTAATTTATATGGTTCATAAATTAATATGAAATCAAGTAGAATTGATCAATTATTAATCAAAATTAATCTGGAATTAATATAGGATTAATTGGAATTAATTAAAGTGCAAGGATGAATTGTAATTGTTCAATAGTTGAACAAAAAAGGTAATTCTAGAACCATCCAAGGGAGGACGGTTTTAGGAGCGTCCATGGGGTTTCTAGAAGCCTTTTGGATGCATATAAGGAAAGGATTTGGATTGGGATTAAAATCCATTCAAATCTTGCTTTGTTCCTAAGTTACCTAAACTATAAATAGGATCCCTTGTGCACTTCAATTCCTTCATGCACTTCCTATAAAGCTTAGGAATGAAATTTCCTTCTCCTCAGCTGTCTTCTAGTTCTAGGGTTTGGGTGTGAGCCATTACAGGCATCATACTTTTGGTGCTAGCTTTCCAATCTCTTCAAAGGAAGAATTGAAGTGATTTGTTTACTACAACAAATAAAAGTTATGTAATCCTAATTCTTCTAATATATGTTGATTATATTAGGGTTCATCTAGCTTTTTTGTTCGTAGTATATTGCACTCAAAGTGTATGACATAGATCCTTTAGGTTGCATGTGCCCTTGAGTGTTAAGTGAAATTCCGCAATCACAATAGTTATGTAACTTATAAAATACATCAGTGGTATCAGAGCCTAAGTGTATCGAACATTGATTGTAAATGAGATGAATTGAAAAAATCTAAAATTTTTTGAAAAAAAAAAACCTATCCTCACGTCATGACAGAGGCTCTGTTACGTCATGACTTCAATATAAATCCAAATTTTAGGATTTTCGGCCTAATCTGATTTGTGTGGTTAATTTTGGTAATTATCTATTTTTAAATCTTTCAAAATCCGATTTTTGATGCGTTAGATGATTAAAATAAAAACCCTAAATATTAGGAGATAATCTTGGAAATATAATATTTGATTATAAGATTAATTAAATGAATTATACTTATGGATTTAATTATAAATTTAATTATAAGACTAATTAAAAGTAATTATAAACCCATTTAAACTAATTAATTATTTAATTACATGATTAATTTGGATAATTAATATTTAAACTTTGTGTTTTAAAACGTTTTAAAATACACCTTATACTACTTATGATTAAATTTTTAATATGTTATACATATAAGAAAAGTCAGTCAAATCGCTAGTACGCCTCATTCACGAAACCATACTATACGCGCGTGTGTGCACGCGGGGGGGGGGGGGGGGGGGGGAGGGGGAGGGTACAAGGAAACAACCTATAGAATAACCGTTTAATGGGTGTCCACTCTCACCTAGCGCTCCCTTATAAGGTGGAAGGTCGTTAGCCGAACGGATTTGATAGAACATAACCTCATTAAATGTATGATGCTATAAAGTACTGGAATCTTTTATCTAAAGCCCAACTGTAGTTACTTTAGGAAAAATGTGAAGTGTATGCTAATCCATGAAAACGTACATTATTTCTTTATGAGTCGTCAGTGGAGCATGTGTGGTTAAATGCCACACTAATTTGGGAGTATGAAAATGAAATGATGAAACAACTCTTGTTTATAATTGTTGATGGAGCGTGTGTGGTTAACCGACAAATCAATGAGAGATTATAAATTGATCAAGGTTGTTAGAGCGGGTTTGTATGGTTATTCACATCTTAATTGTGATGCTCAACATCTCAGTCACAATTGGTAAGAGCATAATCGAGGTTAAACATACCATTGATAAGATTTAATGAATCTCAAAGGATCTTGGAGTTTCATAAGATTAAAATTGGTAAAAGCCTTACCTACCTAAAATAGATATGAATTTGATTACTGTATCTCTTTTCAAAGGTCGAATAAAAAATATGGATCCTGGCCTTAATTTAAATTTTGGGTTAATAATTAAGGCCTAAAATCAACTAACTTGAATTCTCTCTTCTCCTACTTTTTAGATGTCATTTGAAGATAGAAATGGTCTTCCTCATCTTTTGGAAATGTTTTTCCTTAATTTTGTAAAGATGGTCTTCCACATTCAAGTCAAGGTGAAATTGTTTTCCCTTCCTTAGCAAATCGTGGAACTGGACATTATCTTTCTTCAACTCTAAAACCTACTCCTCATGTGACTCTCCCAAAGTCACATTTTCCTCGAGTTGAAAGATATGAAACTACGCATGCCTTATTGGCATGTAAACATGAAGATGGAAATTATGTGTGTACGCATGTTCTGAAAATGAAATCTTAAATTGACAAGTTGGAAAGGTTGGGTGTCATATTCCCAATGAAGCAAGACAATGATTTGGTTCTTCTTTCGCTTCCAAATTCATATGGTCAGTTTGATAAGAACTCTCATATGAGGAATCTTAATGTGACCCTAATTGATCTGACCCAAACATTGATAGTTGTTGAAGCAAAAATCATTACATAATAACTAAAGCAGAAATGGTCATAGGATCTATTTCCAAGAATTCCAAGGACATTGACAATGTTAACATTGGTGATCTAGAAAAATTTTCTCTTCCCAATCGAAAGGGATCGACCAAGGTCAAATCGTGTGACTTTACTTATGATACATCCATATCCTAAATACCTGAAAGATCTTAAAGATGGTAAAGTCAAATCGTGTGACTTTACTTATGGTACATCCATTTTCTAACTCCTTAAGTTCCTATTATTAGACTTTTAATACATAATGTGATGGTATTGAAAGATCTAAAATAATGAAGGCAACTTAAGAAAAGTGAGTTGAATCTGATTGTGCGAATAGACTTTTGTCGCATGCTTTGATGGTCAGAATTAGGTGCTACTACTAAGGATTTAGGGTATAAAATAGATTTCTATTACTCTTCAAAGATGTCAATAAATATAGTTTTTCATTTTATGCATTGTAAAAGACAAGTTTCAGTTTTCTTTTTTGTAATAAAATGAAGTTTTGGTTTATGAAGTTGCGTTATTTATATTTCCTTGCAATGACATTTGTGAAAGTGTAGGTTATGTTTCTAATAATAGCAACATTAATAGTGGATATTGATCTTCTAGAGTATGCTTGTGGTACTATCATAATATACCAAATGAAAAAAACCTCATCATCAGGTTTCAATTTGACAGAAACTTGGATTCATACAATTTGAATTGCATGATGCAAGAAATTCTTATTCATTACAAAATTATGAATAATTCATTATTCACATTTTCATGTGGTGCAAGTGAAGGAATAATGGATCTAGAACATGCTGATATGGACTTTCCAGATCCACCACTAAGGGCGATAACTATATTCGACATGATTTACTGATGCTTTAGCAAATATCATTTTGTTTATAAGATTAGACAAAATTCTAATACTTTGAAAAGTTCAAAGAGTAACAGAACGAATAGAAGAATCTATTATGCAGAAAGATAAAAGATTCTTCAATCTAAAAAGAAAGAAGAATACTTTAGTATCATGTTTTATGATTGTCTTGGTGATTGTAGAATTGTATCACAATTAATCCTCAAAGAACATCTTAATGCAATTGTATGACTAAGAAGAGGAATCAATGATTTTTTGAAATGGTTCGATCAAATATGAATCATACTTTGTTCCATAAAGTTTTAGAGCCATGCTATAGTAACTATAAATCGTATCTTGAAACTCATTCCAAACTAAGAAGTATGATAACACCTCATAATATGTGGAGTAAAGAATGCCTTCCTTACTCTAGCACATTTAGAAATGGAGTTTTGATGTTTTTGTTGTTTGAGAAACAAAAGATAAACTGAGTCTTATTCTATGAAGTGTTTTCTTGTCGAGAATCAACACAAACTTCTGAATATTTGTTATAGCTCATAAAGGAATTTTCTTTGAGATAGAAAACTTATATGTCAAGAAGTCAGTGGGAGTCGTGTTAATCTTCATCTTGCAGGAGTCAACCAATAATAATCCTTTTAGTTATCAATAGCATGCGAGCATAGGTTGATAACATGCTGTGTTTATTTGATATATTCTTATTTTTGTGCACTTCCAGTTGAGTTGACAATGCTTATAAGTTTTACGTTCTTCATTTAACTGCAAAATCAAAGCAATTTGGTCAGTGAAAGTACATTGGTTGATATGTGTGACTTGTTAACAACACGGAAACATTGGTAGGTCATTGAGCTGCCAGAAGGAAAGAAATTAAAAAAATAGTGAAGTTCAGACCATGAAGGAAAACTGAATTTGAATTTGGTTTGTCCTAAACCTTGTCTTATGACTGTAGGTTGAAAATGATAGTTTCACGTGGATAGGAACGTATGCACCTCGACATCTAAGTGGCAAAGATTTCACTCGAATTCATGTATATTGTTATGAGGAAATACTTTCACTGATAGATTTTAAAGATCCGATAGACATCAATATGGTTATTGGTTTATTTAATTACATTCTCAAATTTACAATATGATTACGACATCCCACTTTATATTTTGAATTGCGAGGAATGGCAAGGAATTGTTTGAACTATCAAAAGATATATCTATCGGTCTTAAAGGTTTAAACACACACACACACATACATATTATCCAACTAAGGTGTATAATCTTAAGAAGTCTAGTTGGAGACTTAACGAAGCATCACAAAGCAGAAATACGCACTTCCTTAAGAAAGTCAAAAGGTATTGATTTTTAGAATTCTAGTTGATTTCTAGGTACATGTCAAAGCTAGTGGGAGTATAATTGTTATGTTGGTATTGCATGTTGACAATACTGTTCGTAGGGAACAATGTTTTTGTTTTTGAAAATTGCAAAGTTCAGAAATTGTTTCACTATAATGGACTTAAAGAAGAAGGAACTTATACTTTGTTTAGAGTCTAAAGGTTTAGATTGTATGGTTTAATAGAACTTAGTCAAATATGAATATGATGTTGAAACGTTTCAACATAGGAGACTTAGTTTATGGAAATATTATAGCAAGGAATTGAACATATATAAAATCTTTACGTAAGACATAAGGAGTCGAGTCCCATATGCTTTGGATATAAGATCGATTACATATGCTATAATATTTGACTATTATAATTTTTCAAATGCCTTTAGCATTGTATGAAAAGGATTAGAATTTCATGTGACTAAAGTTGTTAAACAACTGTCAAGAAAATTCTAAGGTTTATCGAAGACTGGTTGCTTGTGGACAGTAAGAGTATATTATTTTTAGGACGAACCATGGTGATTCGTTCTGGATTGAGATGATACTTGGTCAGAATGATGGTCATATGGGAATATTGAAATATTTCCACAATGGAAGTTACTTTTAAATCTACATGTGAGTTGGAAACTTTAATGCAAGGGAAGTGTTCAAGGAGTGTATAATGAATTTGAGACTTCATAACCATGAAATTGTTTCAAGTAACAAGTTCTAGTGGAACATTATGTAATATCGGAGGCTCAGTCTTTGTGACTTTAAAACCTCGACATCATAGACGTTCAGTGCTTGTAAAGATGAGATTCCACTACATCTTAGAGAAGGATAAGAAATTGGAATTATGGATTGAGCATCATTGGACTAATTTTACAAAAGGAAGGACCATAGTATACATGTTTATAACATGGCATGACTAATGTTATCTAATTCAAGTGGTTAGTTGATTACTTGAAACATTATAAAATGAATACATTCCTAATTGTTATGGTGATTAAATAATAGATATTTATTTATAATCAATGAGTATGATACCATAGTCATTTAATTTATTATTGTGTTTCATTTTGTATGTTTTACATTCCCGAGTAATTTTTATTATTATTCAAAATTCCATAGTCGATCATACTTTTGGAAGTAGGTAGTGAATTAAGATAGTCATTAACTGATTGTAGATTGTCGATTGAGGTTAAGACGTTACAATTGGAATTTCTATAATATTCATGAGTACTTTGAAAAAAAAAAGATTTGAAGTATTGGATAAACCCACGCTTAGAGATTACTTCATGGATTTAATCACAAGTAATTCTAAGAGGAAAATATGTACTGTTCTTAAAGCATGGATATATAGGTCATGGTTTACAAATCAGTTGTGTATTGGTTTGATCAAACGCCTCTTGTAACTGGATGTTATAAAGTGTAATTACATGCATGATTTGGTATGTAAATTGTATGAATATATAGTCAAAGTAATTCATTCCTTTTTCCTTAATAGGAAAAGCGATATTTGTGAGCCCTTTAGAGATTTGAGTTGATGATGTGTGTAAAACCAACTAGTTTTAAACCTACTTTTAATTATTAAATAAACACAGAAAGGCAGTGGACCTACCAATTGTGGTATAGCTAAATAAGTAGGGTATCGAACAGAGGGAATGGTAAATTAAAACTAAAAACTAATTCTATCTAAATTAATTATTAAGTTGGGGTTTTCTCTAGTTTTACAAGACTAGAAACTTACTAACTATCACTAAATCTAAAAGCTAGAAAAGCAAAGAATTAACTAGATTCAATAATGGGAAGGAACTTCTGTTTAGTTCAACTCAATTGATCCTAGGGTTGATTTTATGGTAATAGTGCAATGGATTAACTCTTTTGTTGGCTACCGACTCAAGTGATTAATTTCACGTTCGCTACACTAACCCTTAGTGAATAAACTAACTCATACAGTGATCAGTTGTCTAATTTAATTAAATTCACTAGATTAATTATTCGGGTTAATTTAGACTTGCAATGATTAACTAATTTGGTCCTTTAGTTAACTTCTTGTTGATGGTCATCACACAAGCTCACACATGAATTTACTTAATTTTCTTATTAATTCTAGTTTCATGCTCATTAATCCTAGACATATGATAAAGTGGTCACATAAACATATGAGGTTGATAATCAAAAGATGTTCATACTATTTAATTACCTTCCTATTAATAGAAAATTAATTATCATTCACACACAAGGTTCTTTAGCAAGCTAAAAATAACAAAAATCACCAACATTAAATTAATCCTACCAATAATCAAACCATAGTCTCAATTTTGTATCCCCAAACAGAAGTTTAAGAGTTTTAGCTCATGATTGAAGTAAATAACAGTAGATAAACGAATTCTAATTGTCCAGCCATAATGGAAAACAAAAGATTAAGTAGAATGATGAAATTTGCCTCAAATCTCCTTCGGGATTGGATTCTAGGTTGTATCTTCATTCTCCAAGGTTCTTCTGGCTCTTTAATCGTAGCTAATCTCTCCAGAAGGGTTCCAGAATTCCCCAGTCGATCTGAGAGGTTATCTTTATATTTGCGAACCGAATCGTCGAGTCAGGTGCCGACTCGCCGAGTCCATCTCTCAATCCCCGTATGCGATAAGTCTCTGGGTCTTTGAGTCTTTATCTTCTCGAATATTTGCTCGGACTCGCCGAGTAGACGACCCTACTCGCCGAGTAGGTGTTGTTTTTGGTGGTTTTCTTCTTTGTTAAATTCCCGAGCTCCCAACCGCTTCTCTTGCTTCCTTTTGCTTCCGAGCTTTACTTTTGGACTGAAAACATAATTCAAACACTTTTAAGTACCTTTTTTCCATGAATTGCAATAAATTAGCTGATAAATGATAAAAAATCTATACTTAGTATGAACTAAATATGCAAATATCAAAATACCCCACACTTGACTTTTGCTTGCCCCCAAGCAAAACTGAATTTTAACATATTAGAATCACATATGACAACTCCAATCTAACCCAACCATTACGCCAAGACCGCAACGCATACATTTGTGTCTAAAAATTTTCCTAAATACCCCCATACTCCAAATACTCACAATCCTCATAAACATTCGTCCACTTATCCCGAACAATGCTCATTGTATGCATCCCTCTGAATCCATCCGTAGAAAACCTCTTACCATCAAGGTATTTTTAGTTGAGCAACCCAAGCATACATAATCTAGAATTACAATTTATGATACCACTATGGAGCTCTTTTGAATTCTTCACTTCCTTGATAATTTGATCTTTGATTTCTTTGAATTCACCACCTTTGTTGTTTGATTTTTGGTATCTTCAATTTTTGAATTTCTTGGAATTTTGATCTTTCGATCATCACTTTAATTGCTCCAAAATTCTTCAACTTTTCTTGCAATTCTCTCTCTTTTTTCTCTTTTTTTACATGTACCTCACTTTTTTCACTCAAAACCCTACATGCTTAAGCAGGGGCACTCAACCTCAACCTTTATTGGCTAACGATAATAATTTTCCTGGATACATTTCTGGTACAAGATACTAAACATATTGCATCCCTCGGGCTAAGCAAGGTCGTGTTTTTGTCCCATGATTTCACTGGAATAAGGAAGCCACAAATGCACTAGAACATATATAGGCTCAACTAAACATTTAGGTCTTCATGCAATTATCAACACAAATCTAACATGGAATCCTAATTACTTTTTACCAAAATTTCCTAAATTAATCCCTAAGTCACGTTTTTGGTATGCAAATTTTAAAATTAACCTATATATTAGGACTCTATATTTACTAAGATGACATTAACCCCTACCCCACACTTAATTTATGCAATGTCCTCATTGCATATTATGCATGATAAAGAACAACAAAATAAAAAAGGAATTGGAACAAACTCCCCTGGAATAGCATTCTCTAGGTCAATGTCTCTTCTCTTCAACTCCATCTTCAATTGACTTTAGACATGGAAATAGCTCATCCATATCTTGGGTATCAAATCACATGTGGGTAGCTCCAAATAGGCAGGAAAAATAGTGTAAACTCTTCAAGAATCGATAGAGAAGAATGAATGGTCAAGTGGTATCTTCAACAGCATCGAATCAGCAGTCTTTTCGGTATAAAAATGAGTGACTCATCGAGTCATATAAGCAACTCGTCAAGTATAGTCGCGAACAGCTTCGAAATTGCGAAAATACAAGACGACTCGTCGAGTCAGTTTAGTGCACTCGGCGAGTAGACCGCTGGGTGGAAAAAATTACATTCTGCATTTTGTTCCAACTCTTGACAAATCTTCAACACTTCACAAAACTTCTAGACTCATTCACTCATGTCTCTAAGGACCGGACTCGACACCTTAACTCTAACTCCGCCATTTCTTGACTCTTTTCCACTCTTTATTTTTCTTTCCCTCTCAAAATCTAGACCCTTTTTATGCAAGCATTCCTAATCCAAAATCTGAAAGTAACCAAGACAAATTAAACATCAAGCATAAAATAAAAGTCTAAAAATTCAAACACACCAAACAAACAAAATAAATTAAAAATTGTTCAACAAAGCATAAATAAAAGAAAACTAATCCTCCTCCTCGTCATCACGATCATGCGCAACTCCACTTCCACTAGCTCCACTCCTCCTTGCATTAATCACCTCATCCCAAGATGGAATGTATGGGAGGTTACCACCATCGATATGCGGAATATGGAAGTGGTCAAAAAGTCGAATGTTGGACTGGTATCTAAAATTGAGATTCCTTGCCATTTGATCTTGCATTCTCCTCATCTCAACATTATACCAGTCCATTGGTACTTCATCATTATCCACCGGAATTACCGGCGGTTCCTCCTCCATGTCTCGCTCTCGCCTTGGCCTAACCCTCCTTCACGGCGCCTCGGGACCAACCACCGGATCATCATGCGGGATAGCATAATGACCACCGCCATAATCCTCGATAATCCTAGCCCTCCGAAAAAGAATGGGATTAAATGGAGGGGTAGGAATCACCGTCATCAAATTCCAGGCACCACAAGTCATCAACCCAAATGAGTTGGCTAGCCGGGTGACGAACATGCCACCATTAATTTTGGAAGTTTTGCAATCCTTGACCGCACCCTCCGACAAATAAGAAGCCAAACACCAAGGAATGTTGCAAAAGGTGTCCGGTGTGATAATGCTCCAAAGATAAAAGACATCAAGGTTAGAAACCTTGTCGTCATCCTTCCGTTGGTTGATGGTGGTAGAGATAAGGCGGTGAATGAGACGGTGCGTGGGCGACCTAATACTTCCTTCCTGGGCCGACTTCGGAATGTACAACTTCTTGGCGATCGTGTTCCACCAACCCGTACTCATAACGCCATCGGGGAACACCTTGTGAGAGTTTTCCAAAAAGGCACGAAACATATCAGTCGAGACCAATGGCTGGTCATAAATCCCCAACCGACAAGCAAGATCAATAACGGAGAACTGATGAAACTCGCCCCCAAGGCAAAAACTAAAACTCGCCGGGTGGTAGCAATCATCTCCTCCATGGAAAGACACCATGGAGAAAAACTCTCAGCAAAGTTCCTAGTACACCGGCTCTTGAATCCTAAAGACCCGGCTCCATCCATCGCAATTCATCATCTCCCCCTCGTATGTGAATTCCTTCAAAAGATAAGGGGACAACTCCTCCTCATACCGGAAACTTTGCAACCAATCCCAATCAACCCTGTTTGGTACATAAATCTCCTTCTTTCTGACTTCAGCCAACTTCTTCTTCCATCTCCTCATTGTTGAAGCCGATTCAATCTGAGTAAAATTCAACCAAGGAAAATCTCCTTGGCGTCCACTTGAGCTTTGACCTTTGTGAAACATTGTCCCTGCAAAACAAAGAACACACAACCCAGCAAACACAGAAAATCATCAAAACAGTTTACATCTGGGTCCCCGACTGGACTCGTCGAGTCCATGAATGACTCGGCGAGTCGCATGAACTGCGCGAGTCAGTCGACGAGTCGATCCAAATTCGACCATGAAAACTCAAAATTTCTTCAAGGATTTTTGTCCAGGGATGTTTCTAAGATGTATTAGGGCAAGAATAATCATCCAAAACAACATAATTATTACTAAATCAAAACCCTAAAAATTTACTAAAACTCAAAATCGGGTATTCTATGAAATTGACATCCTAGATCATCTAAAAATCATGGCTTTAACAGAATTAAGGAAGAAATTAAGTACCTTTTGTGATGGAAATCGAAAATCTTGAAGAAAGAGTGAAGAGGTTGATGAATGCTTGAGAGAGAGCACAAATGGAGGCGCACGACGAGTGGTGGGGGGGGGGGGGAAACTTATTTCATTAGGGTTAAAAACCCTAGTTACCGGTTGTAATTTTTTTTTTCTGTAAATAAAATCGACTCGTCGAGTCAGGGTCAGACTCGGCGAGTCTGGTCGCGATTTTTAAACTCATCTGGAAACTGAATTGACTCGTCGAGTCATGGTCAGACTCGGCGAGTCAATTGCAAACAATTCAAGAATTATATAATTGTGCCATTCATTTAGAAAAGAAAATTCATTCCACCCCACACTTAGTCCATACACACTCTCAAGCAGCCATGTCTGATGATTTGGAAGATTAAAATCCTAAAAACGAAAATCAAACAAAACTAAAAAGATGAAAGAAAGCAAACTAAAAAAAACGAGTTGCCTCCCGCCACGCGCTTATTTTTAAGGAGTCGTTATCTGGACTCCTTCCCATCTACGTTTCTTCATCTTCCTGCATCGGGAATGCACGTTTAATCTTTTGCGATTTGTACTTCGTCTTGTAAGCGTGAATATTCTTCTTGTAAGCTCGTCTTAATTCTTCTTTCTTCTTCCTTATAGCATCATCCTCATCTGCATTAAATTCTCTTTTCTTCATCTTTTTCTTCTTCACCCCATTCCTTTGCACCTTCTCTTGCACTTCCTTTTCCTTAAACTTCATTACTTCATATTTGGTGAAAACTCGTGCTCTAGGTTTGGTAATGAATGGGTGATCAACATCATATTTCCTATCCTTTGCCTTTTTCTCTTCTCTAAAGCCTGCCTCATCTTCAAGTGGAATATCTTCTTCTTCTTGCATAATCGTATCAAGGCATGCTACATGAACGTGTTGAAATCCACCATCCACTTCTCCTTTTGCTGCTTGTTCCTCTAAAGAATGAGGGAAAATCTTCATATCCAAAACATGCAGGGAGCTGGTAACAAGCAGATGAAAATCGTCCAAGTTGTTGGTAATTTCGACTGGACTCGTTGAGTCCGGGAAAGTGACTCGGCGATTTGGATTGTATTCCACACTTCCCACTGTGTTTTCCGAGTCGGCTCCTTTCAGTAGCTTCTCTATCTCTTCCAAGTCCTATTCAATATCTTCATTACCTCCAGAGGGTAGCAAAAACTTGCTTGGATCTTCTTCTTGCAAAAGTGCAAGTTCTTTTTGTAGTATCTCATCATCCAAATCAATGAATGAGATCTCTTCTTTTCTTCCTTCTGCTTGCTTGGTCTCTGGTAAAGCTTTAAACACTGCTGACTCGTCTCCTACCCTTAATGTTAGTGTGGACTCACATACATCAATTAATGCACATGTGGTGTTCAAAAATGATCTCCCTAAAATAATTGGAATTTCGGGGTCTTCTTCCATATCAAGTATCACAAAGTCTACGGGAAAAATAAAATTATCGACCTTAATGAGGAGATCGTCACAAACGCCTCTTGGATGAATTCTCGTCTTGTCCGCCAAATGGATGAAAAATAAAATTATCGACCTTAATAAGTTGATACTTGCACCCGAATCGGTCAACGCTTGAGTTGCAAGTACATTTCCAAATTGGCAAGGAATTATGATGCTTCCTGGATCGCCCTTCTTTTCTGGTAGCTCACTCAATACTATCTCCACGACTTCAGCTAAATCTTTTCTAGCAGTAAAAAGACCCTTTAGCATGTTAAATTACTTGGGTGTTTGACGCATTGTTTCCACAAATGGAATGTTGACTTGAAGGGCTCGAACATGCTCCATGAAAGCCTTATATGCTCTAACTTTTTCACCAGGCATGGCTCTGATTGGGAATGGCAAAGGGGGACTGTAGGGCCTAACAGTTTTGTCATCTGCGCATGGACTCGTCGAGTCCCTTAAAGGGACTCGACGAGTCTGGTCGGGTTTAGCTGGAGCTGACTCTTCTGCCTTTTCTGAATTCACCTTGGAGATCTTCTGTGTAGGTGTGAGAATTTCTTCATAGCTGGAAGTCACCGCGTTCAAATTCTCCCTTCTCGGATTATTTTCGGTGTTACTTGAAAGTTGACCCGGTCTTCTCTCGTTCACTTGGTGTGCAAGTTGCCCTAGCTGCTTTTCAATGTTGAGAATAGATGCCTGCTGATTCCTTAGCATATTCTTGGTCTCTTGTATTGCATCATCATGATCATTGTGCCTTTTTTCGGACGCGGCTATGAATCTTGTGAACATTTCTTCTAAATCGGCTTTCTTTTCCATAACCGGTTCTTCCTTTTGATAAAATCCCCTCTCTTTCTGCTTGTATTTCTCCTCCTTAGACTTCTTGTATTCTTCATATGGGATCCATTCCTTCTTCGGTTTCCACCAATTCTCGTCGTATCGATCGCTGCTTGAGTAGAACACTTGAGCTTTCTTGTTTCCATTTTCATCTAAGTCACAATCTTTCGTGAGATGAGGTCCTCTACAATTCTCGCATCCAACTCGAATAGCATGGATTGTTTGATCCATTTTTGTCATCCTTCTATCTAGACTATCGAGCTTAGCTATCACCGCCGCCATGCCATCATTTGCTGAGTTCACTACCCCCCGACTTACTTCATTTCTTGGGTTATGGTATTCTCTAGAATGTTTAGAGAATTCTTCTATTAACTCCTTGATTACCGGGGGTGCCTTCTTCGTGAGCGGGCCTTGCGAGTCAAGCAATTCCCGTGTGGTGACATTGATTCCATCATAGAAGATGGAGACCTCTTGTTGGCTATTGAGGTCATGGTGTGGACAATTTCTAAGAAGACCTTTGTACCTTTCCCAAGCTTCATAAAGAGACTCCTCGGGTTGTTGCTCGAAGTTGGCAATAGCTTTTTTCAACTTAGCTATTTTAGAAGGCGGGCAAAAGTGGTCTATGAACTCTTCTTTCATCTTGGCCCATGTGGTGACCGATCCGGGAGGAAGCGACTTGAGCCAATCCTTTGCAGCACCCTTGAATGTGACTGGAAGCATGCAAAGTAGTTGGGTCTCGCGTGGCACATTTGGTACATTGAAGTAGTCAGCCACATCATTTACTTCATCCAAGTGTTTGTAGGCGTCTTCGTGGTCTTTTCCATAAAAGGAATCTCCTTGAGTTGAGCGAGAATATGACCCTTTAGCTAGAAAGTAGCGGTAGCGGGAATTGCAGGCTGCACAAGTCCCGGGCCAGTGTCATCGCGCATCCTCTTCTTCCTTTCCCCCATGGGGACTTTATCGATATTAGCCATAGTGATAGCTAAATCGTCTTCAAAATCGGATTCGTGCTCGTATGTGGGTTCTTCTTCTTCTGCCTCGGTCTCGTACTCGATGTCTTCTTTAATTGGGTCTTCGATGGTCAAAGAGGCGTTGGATGCTCCTGATTTGCTACTCCTCTTCTTGCTGAAGACGGACTTGAGGTTCTTTAGTGGTGAATTCTTTGAAGAAGCGGATTCTCCAACGGCTTTTCCTTTGCTCCTCCTTAGTGCGGATTCCGGGTCTTTGAGAGAAGGGACCAAAGGTGTATCAGATCCTCGGGTCATGAAACAACTGTAAACTAAACAAAACAAAAACGCGTAAAAAGAACAAAAAAATAAATGAAAATTAAAACTGTTAATCAGCGATGAACTCACCGAGTCGGCACGAGTGCACTCGGCTAGTTGAAGGCAAAAACAGAAAAATTTTCTAATTACTTTTAAAAATGGATTTTTATTAAAACTTATACTAATTACACAAAGGATCGATAAAAAATAGATTTTAATGTTAATTTTAGAACCGTTCCCCGGCAACGATGCCAAAAATTTGATGTGTGTAAAACCAACTAGTTTTAAACCTACTTTTAATTATTAAATAAACACACAAAGGTAGTGGACCTACCAATTGTGGTATAGCTAAATATGTAGGGTATCGAACACAGGGAACGGTAAATTAAAACTAAAAACTAATTCTATCTAAATTAATTATTAAGTAGGGGTTTTCTCCAGTTTTACAAGACTAGAAACTTACTAACTATCACTAAATCTAAAAGCTAGAAAAGCAAAGAATTAACTAGATTCAATAATGGGAAGGAACCTTTGTTTAGTTCAACTCAATTGATCCTATGGTTGATTTTATGGTAATAGTGCAATGGATTAACTCTTTTGTTGGCTACCGACTTAAGTGATTAATTTCGCGTTCGCTACACTAATCATTAGTGAATAAACTAACTCAAACAGTGATCAATTGTCGAATTTAATTAAATTCACTAGATTAATTATTGAGGTTAATTTAGACTTGAAATGATTAACTAATTTGGTCCTTTAGTTAACTTCTTGTTGATGGCCATCACACAAGCTCACACATGAATTTACTTAATTTTCTTATTAATTCTAGTTTCATGTTCATTAATCCTAGACATATGATAAAGTGGTCACATAAACATATGAGGTTGATAATCAAAAGATGTTCATACTATTTAATTACCTTCCTATTAACAGAAAATTAATTATCATTCGCGCACAAGGTTCTTTAGCAAGCTAAAAATAACAAAAAACACTA
Source organism: Lactuca sativa (assembly GCF_002870075.4). NCBI lineage: Eukaryota > Viridiplantae > Streptophyta > Magnoliopsida > Asterales > Asteraceae > Lactuca > Lactuca sativa. The sequence continues at coordinate 190,763,538 of NC_056631.2, read as the reverse complement.
ACATTAAGTTAATCCTACAAATAATCAAACCATAGTCTCAATTTTGTATCCCCAAACAGAAGTTTAAGAGTTTTAGCTCATGATTGAAGTCAATAACAGCAAATAAACGAATTCTAATTGTCTAGCCATAATGGAAAACAAAAGATTAAGTATAATGATGAAATTTGCGTCAAATCTCCTTCGGGATTGGATTCTAGGTTATATCTTCGTTCTCCAAGGTTCTTCTGGCTCTTCAATCGCAGCTAATCTCTCCAGAAGGGTTCCAGAATTCCCCAGTAGATCTGAGAGGTTATCTTTATATTTTCGAACCGACTCGTCGAGTTAGGTGCCGAATCGCTGAGTCCATCTCTCAATCCCCGTATGCGATAAGTCTCTCGGTCTTTGAGTCTTTATCTTCTCGAATATTCGCTCAGACTTGCCGAGTAGACGACCCTACTCGCTGAGTAGGTGCTGTTTTTGGTGGTTTTCTTCTTTGTTCAATTCCCGAGCTCCCAACCGCTTCTCCTGCTTCCTTTTGCTTCCGAGCTTCACTTTTGGACTGAAAACATAATTCAAACACTTTTAAGTACCTTTTTTTCCATGAATTGCAATAAATTAGCTGATAAATGATAAAACAAATCTATACTTAATATGAACTAAATTTGCAAATATCAGTTGATCTATAAGAACTAGGCCTAGTCTGGACTAAATTGATGTGTTCAATTTTGGTAGTCTGAATTTGATCACAAATCGAGAAATCGAGAAACAGAATAAATGAACACGAGGTTGATCATTTAATCCATGACTCTGTGCATAATATATCTTATAGAACGAAGGAATAGCTAATCACATATCTTAGGGCCAAAGTTTGATTCAAATCAGAATTCGACATTGGCTTTGGAAAGCACTCTTTGTTGTTTAGTTCAAGGTCTATACTTTCATCTCTAGTTACAGACTTATCCAAGTGGGAGACTATTGGATTAAGGTGTCTAAGCCAATAACTAAATTGGTATATTCTTGTAATTAGAAGCAAATTCCTTTTTGGGTTGCCCTCATAACTAGAACTTGGTTAGAATGAAATTTATAGAAAGAGGATAATTTGTTCGGTTATTATATGACTGATAAACTAATTGGAAATTATGAGGAAATCATTTGTTAATATATTATATAATTAATATATTAATTGGAAATAGAAATTTGATTTGTTAATTTATTATGTGATTAATAAATTGATATGAGATCAGTTGTTAGATAATTGATTTGTTAATTTATATGATTAATAAATTAATACGAAATCAAATAGAATTTAATAATTATAAATCAGAATTAATATGGAATTAATTCAGGATTAATTGGAACTAATTAAAAGTGTCAGGGGTGAATTGTAATTGTTTAATAGTTGGACAAAAAAAGGTAATTCTTGAACCATCCAAGGGATGACGGTTTTAGGAGCCTCCTTGGGGTTTCCAGAAGCCTCTTGGATGCATATAAGGAAAAAATTTAGATTGGGATTAAAATCCATTCAAATCTTGTCTGGTCACTGAGTTACCTAAACTATAAATAGTACCTATTGGGAACTTGAATTCGTTCATGCAATTCCTATAAATCTTAGGAACAAAATTTCCTTCTCTTTTTATCTCCTCAATTGTCCTCTAGTTATGGGGTTTGTGTGTGAGCCATTAGAGGCATCATACTTTTGGTGATAGCTTTCCAAGCTCTCCAAAGGAAGGGTTGAAGTTATTTGTTTACTACAACAAATCAAACGTATGTGATCCTAATTCTTCTAATATTATTTGATTATATTAGGGTTCATCTAGTTTTTGTTGTTCATAGTATATTGCATTCAAAGTGTATGACATAGATCCTTTTGGTTGCATGTGCCCTTAAGTGTTATGTGAAATCCTGCAAGAACAATAGTTTGGTAACATATAAAACCCATCAATAATCAACATATAGCAACAAATATATGTAGGAATCCTGTGACAATTTCTTTGGGTAAAAACCATTTTCAAACTGGTTCCGATTGTTGTCATGTGAGATCATGGACGCGAATTTTTCTTGAGCTCCATCTCCATTTAATGTTCCTCTCGTAATATCTTCTCGTTGATTGTGGTACTCTCTCAAATGTTTTGCAAACTCCGTAATCAATGCTTTGTTAGTTGTCAGATCCTTCTTTGTCAATGAGCCTTGAGAATTGAGTAGTTGACGAGTGCACACGTTGATTCCATTATAGAACGAGCAAATCTCTTGTTGGACATTTAATTCATGTTTAGGGCAATTCATAAGCATCCCTTTGTGGCCGTCCCAAGCTTCATATAGTGACTCCCCATTGAGTTGCTGAAAATTCTGTATATTCTTCTTTAGTTTAGAAATATTCAAGGATTGTGTAACATGTTATTTAAACCCCCTTCTCAAATTATCTCATGTTGTAATCGCCCATGGTTGTAGTGATTTTAGCCATCTTTGCGAGTGTAACTAGAAGAAGTCATAACATCACTGCTTCTTTAGTCACGTTCAGAATATTAAAGTAATCTACAATCTCGAGCACCTCGTTGATGTGTATATACACGTCCTCGTGGTCTTTCCCAAAGAATGGAATGTCTTTAAGCATGTTGAGAAATGCCCCTTGAGCTCAAAATTCATTGCGGTTGGAATTTCGTGTCGCACAAGACCGACCCATTGTTATCACACATTCGCCTATTCTTCTCATCCATAGTCAAGGTCATAATGTCCCCCGTTGAGTTATCTGGTTCACTTCCTTCTTCTTTTTCGATTTTGCTTTCGGTTTCTGGTGCGTACTTACTTTCCTTCTTGTCCCGAGTTCTCTCTAAACTTTTACTTAATTTGTCTCCTTCTACTTTCCTGTTCTCCTTTGGCTTGTGGAATTAAGATTCTGTATCATCAAAATATGGCATAATTTTCAAGGAAGATCCTCTCGTCATGAACTACTACAACAAAACAAGAAAACAACCGTAGAACGAAAAAATGAAATAAAAATAAAAAACTGAAACCCCCAGTTTCCATGTCGTGGGCTTACAACGCCTAAATCGCGGAACCTGACTAAACATAAAAACAAAATACAACAGAAAAATAACTTCTTATGGACTTTACCCCACAAAAAGGATCGATCAATTAATAGCAACTAATTTCTTCTAAACAAGTCGTTTCTCTAAAACGGCGTCAAAAACTTGATTAATTTTAAACTCACTCAAAAGCTTTAAATTTATAACTCTAACCAATTTTACTAGCTAAAACAGAATATGCGGTGTACCTAGCCGTGTAGTAGTATAGTATAATAAATAAAGGGTCAATCACAGGGAACAAAATTTTAAACTAAAATTAACTGCTAAAAATTAAATTAAAAGAAATAACTTTAATGGGGGGTTTTATCTGATTTTACAAGTTTAGGAAAACTTAATTTAAGCACTAAACTAATACTACTTCAAACAAAAGCAACAACTTGAAAAAAGATTTTTAATCAAGAATAAAAGATACTTCCATTTAGCTTCAAATCCCCCCTTTTCCTATGGTTAATTTCAAGATAATGGGGTTTTTTTTTTTCAGTTGCTTACCAAATTATAATTTACTAGTTATCATGATCTGAAGACCTAGCATATCCCAATTTATGAACATTAATTATAATGGCTAAGCAACTTAAGAACACCAAATTGACATTAAGATATATAATAGACTATGAATGATAAGATCTAAGAATTACCTATCAATTATCAAGACAAGTAAATCAATCACATATTACGTATCAATAATTCTCTCTAGCACAATTATAACTATTAACTTTTACCACCAAACTCTAGGATATGTTTTATCACTAGATCTAGCAATTCAATGTTCATAAACAACTAGATAACAAGTTCATGCATTCAAATTGATCATATAACTACAAAAAAACTTACAGAAAAAAGCAACAAAGGTTAGAACTTTAATATACTATGATGATGATATATCAAATATAACTTAAAACCATCTTCATAAATCCATAAAATAAGAAATTAACACATGGTATTAGGGTTCATTTAATGTAAATGAAAGTAAAGGGTTATTAGCGCATGATCAAAGAAGAAAAACTCAAAAAATGAAGTAAATTGGATTAAACATAGTTAAAACTAGAAAACCAAATGATCAATGGTGTTCTTCACTCTATTCTCTCTCTTCCTTGCTCTTTTATCGAAACCTATCCTCCAAAGGGTTTCTTAAAAGTGTTCTGTCACTTTAAGTCGCATCTCTCTAAGCAATCTCTCAACATTCGACCTAAAAGCTGATATATATATATATATATATATATATATATATATATATATATATATATATATATATATATATATATATATATATATATATATATTTGCCTTAAATTGGCTGCCATGCCGTAAAAAACAAACATCCATGTCGTGGGAGACACTTTAAATGCATGGACATCAAGTCTTCATGCAAATTAATCGGGAAGCTTATATGTCTCCATGTCGTGGACCGGAGTTAGCCATGCCGCGAAATCTTCTTTAAACGGGTTTCTTCCTCTCTTTTACTCTTTATGCATGCACCAACCTCCAAATTTCCATCTTTATCTATTTTATGCCCCTTTTCTTGAGAATCTCTTACAACATAGATTTTATACTTATTAAGCACCAAATATCTTTGTAATTAACCAAAATAAAGCTAAAATGTATTTAAATAAGGCATAAATATATGTATAAATAAAGTACTATCAAAATACCCCACACTTGCCTTTTGTGTTCCCTCAAGCAGAACTTATTATTTTCAATAAATCACATCAAAACTTTGCTCACTAATATCGTACAAGACAATCCTACTTGAACCCACCAATTACATTTCACCTCAATGCATCCATTTGTGTGTAAATAAAACCTAAATATTTCTCAAATCCTAAATACTTACAATCATCATAAACGCTCCCCACATGTTTTGAACAACATTAATTGTTGCATTCCTACCACCTATACCCTTTTATTTACCCCATTTTGTTTCAAAAGTTATTGCAAAAATTCAAGTGAGACAACTTTAAAAAGAAAAATACTATATATGACAAGTTTCCTAAAAATATAACTAAATTTATTGCCACACACTATTCTATAGAACATTTTCCCTTTTTTATTTTTTCATTACTTTTTCCATTTTTTTAATCTTTTCTCAATATCTCAATTTAAATTCCACATATAAACAACAAATAATACTAACTTTATTTCTACTAATACTATAGTTCATGAATTTCTAAGAAATTCATTAGAGTACTCGGAATTTCAAATGCCACTAATGGAACTCATGAATTTTGATGAAACTCATGTAGTGATTTTCTTACCATCAATCCAAGCTTTTACAAATAGGTGGGTAAATTAACACATTCCCGAGGGAGGGGGGATACTCACCGAGTCTCAAACGCTACGGATCGGTTCCACTCCTTAACGGTTAATTATTGAATATATATATATATATATATATATATATATATATATATATATATATATATATATATAACTAGACTCAAAATGCATAATTTAAAATAGATAAACATGGAACTTTACTTGCTTCATTTTAACAGAAAGCACCCATGAGATAAATCCTCAGGTGTAGGCTTTTTATTGGGTCCAGATATCCACAAAGCAAAACATATTATGTCCCTCAAACTGCACAAGTTTGAATTTTTGTCTCATGGTTTCACTAGGACTGGGAAGCCACAAATATATTAAAACATATTGGCTTAACTAAATCTTAGAGTTCTCATCAAAATATCTCACACAACACTAGCAAACTTAGCTCTAATACAATAATATTAAAAAAAATTACCAAAATTTTAAATTAGATCATTTTTTCAAGTTTATATATTGTGACATCTCCTATTTTTCAGAATCGAAAAACATTTCTTTACGCTTTCAAATGTCATACCATATTTGTTTGCCGAAAATCCTAGTATAATAAAACATTTTTGTAAAAACTGTATTGTTTTATTGAAATATCTTGAGTAGAGATTTTGTTTCAAAATAAAAAATCCTAAGTATGTCATAATCAATACACAACATATGTTACAACGTAAATACCTAACGGTCCTAAACATTATTGCAAGTTGTCTCTTAATCACTTAACATCCTAATCAAGTTCCAGCAGCTTTAACATTGTTACCTTTGATGCGTATAATTTGAGTGGGTTAGGTTTGGGAAAACCTTGTGAAATAAATAGGGTTTCCAATCCTATAATATTTTAATGATAATAAATCATAATTATCAAACCTTCAAAACTAATTGTTACTAAACAATATAACACACACACACACACACACACACACACACACATATATATATATATATATATATATATATATATATATATATATATATATATATATATATAATAATAATAATAAGACAATCTAGCCTTAGTTTCGTATCCCGTCGATCCTCAAATATCGATCCTATAATAGTGATCTTATGAGATCTACCCTGAGAGATCACTATAAACAATGAGTTGACTACATTACCTTATGAATTCCTTGGCAACAGGCGTTAGTCATTAAAGGCAACCATGGGGGGATGGAGTACCTGAATGAACATACAATCCTATTTATTTGGATTAGTATAATCCATTAACACCACAAGACTAGGTTTTAGTAAGGGATGACCATTTATACTCCACTAGATGACTTAAACATACCTTGCAGTGGTCTGATCACAAGTATTATCGAACAAATTTCTACCCTTAGACGAACCCTATCTGGCTGCCTAAAAAGGAAGGGGAATACTAATGTAGTACAGACCCATAACCCACCAAATCATAAGTGTCAATGAACAGAGCTCTTCTCTTCGTACCAATCTCACACATACCCTTAATATGATGCTGCCCAATATTTAAACTTAATTAAACTAAGTACGCCCTTTACGTCTTAGTGTATGACTAGAAAGAGGTACTCGAATGAGCAAGGAAATGAGAATAATGACACTCTATTTATTGGAGGAAGAACATAGGGCTTTGAGTAGGGAGCAATTTCCGTCTATATCTTCCACGTATGAGCTCCGTTTTTTACGTTCTTTATATCCACATACAGGTATTTTTGAGTGCTCAAACTTTCATTTAGACTCCATCGATTGTAACACCCGCAGATTCAGGCTATTCAATTAAGATATAATAAGCGTTAAAATTGATTTTTTTATATCATAGAAGATTATCTAGGATAAATAATCTTAACCAAAGTAATAGTTAGGGCTAATAGTTGTAACCAATTTGACGTAATAAAGAAGAATTATATGAATAATATGTGTTTCATGATTATGATAATATAATAAAATAGGAAAAATGAGTCGAATCGTCTGTAAATCGTAAAAATAAGTGTGCCAAAACATATATATATATATATATATATATATATATATATATATATATATATATATATATATATATATAGAAAGTACATGTCTTCCCGATCTCGAAAATATAAATTTCGTAGAAATTCGACTCCGTATAAATTAGATATGATTTTTATAAGGTATAAAAGTCAGCTGCGCACAACGAATGCATGACGTAAAAAGCTACGAAGAGAATGGTTGAGGATGTCACAGTTTGTATCTGAGCATTTTTTTAAGCAAACTAGGAATTTGTAGAATTTCTAGTCTTAAACTTAGAATGCTAAGCGATGATTGTGAGGTGAGTGTCTGCTATATTGGAGACACAAGCACTAGCTTATTTTAGGAAGGATGCCTAAATTTCTTTTATGTGCTAATTAATATATGTTATTATTTGATCGGATCTATGGTCTGTTGCCGATTGGAGCTGTAAATTTTATGTGTTCATATTTCTAAATGTTTAATTATGGTATTAGAACTGGCATATAAATTTTCAGAGTGATAAGGAGATTTGTACGTCTGTCGTAAATAAAGCTTTCCTTATCTTAATTCTCTTCGCTATACACTGAACATCTGCTAGAGTGTATTGATCGAAATGGTAAGAATTTGCAGTGGATTAAGAAATGCTAATGGAAACCGTCAGCCTGAACCATAAGTGATTGAGCGTGCGCCAAGAGTAGTAGTTGCACCCGAGCCAATCACGATGGCAGGAGTACAAGCAATGATACAAATGGTGTTGGATCACCAGATGGAAGAGACAAGGCTTCCACTTCAACAAAATAGGGACGAACCTACTGTACCCATTGTGCAACCTGAACTAAAGGACAGGCAGTCAGAAGAAGGAAACTATAGTAGAACTGTCAGTCAAGTTGAGCCACGAGTGGCTAGAAGAAACCAACCTAATGGAGGAAATGATGGGAGTGAATGCAAGTACAAGGATTTCATGGCATTCAAGCGACCAAGTCTTCCTGGAAGCCAAACATTGGTGGAAGTAATGGATTGGATCTCCGAGATGGAGATGATGTTTGACAGTTGTGACTGCAACAACAAATAGAAAACCGCTCTTGCGGTTATACTATTGAAGACTAAGGTATTAAGCTGGTGGAAGCTACTAGCTGATACCATGACCAAGGGAGAAGCTAGCAATATGTCTTGGGAAGACTTTTTGGTACAACTGAAAATGCAGTACTGCTCTGAGCAGGACCTTCTGGAGATCAACAACGAGTTTCAAAATCTAAAAAAGGGAAGGATCAGCGTCAGCGAGTATGCTGCAAGTTTTATGGAGAAAATGAAGCTTGTTCCTTATTTTGTTTTGACTAAAATCTCCAAGGTCAAAAAGTTTTCTAATGGATTGCCAGCAAACTTTGGTCCAATGGTCAAACATGAAACCCCCTCAAAAGCCACCATCTGGGCAGCTATGAATGTAGAGACCCAGATAAGAGAAAAGGGTCTAGAAAAATATAATGCGAGAGAAAGAGGAAGATTGAGGTATCCTCAAGATCCGATAAGAAAAGGAAGATTCTCGATGTCTAACCTGGATGACCAAAATTAGGGAGCCAAGTGGAGTGAAAAGTGCAAAAAGAAACATTTCGGAAAGTGCGATGGAGAAGTGACTTGCTATAAGTGTGGGAGGACCGATCACTATTCCAGAGATTGTATATTTGACAACAAGAAGTGTTACAAATGCGAAGATGGTGGGCATATTTCGAAGTACTACCCGAAGAAAAATGAAGCAACAAGGCCAAATGCACCGCCAAAGCCAAAGGCAAGAGCATTCCAGATGCTCCTTAATGAAGCAGGTGACGATGCAAGGGATTAAGAGTAAGGATATATTAAGTAGCCATATAGACAATATCATGTGGTGTAGCCTAATATAAGAGGCATAGTATAGGGTGAACTTGAATATCTATGTAATCTTTTCAAGAATTAATCTAGACCTTAGTTATGTTATCCGACATGTTAAATGACTATGTGAAATTCTTGTATGGTGACTTGGAGAACTGAGAGGAAATACTTGGGACAAGTATGAGTAGGTGTGAAAGGTAGTGGAGGCCTATAACGCTAAAAGCACAGGAATCACACTTAGATCAAGGAAAGTTACAAGGTTACCAAGGCACTAGTAATTGATTCTGTTTTGTTCATGTCTGTCATTATCATCGTTTCGGTAATGACTAAGAACATGAATATTATTCTAACCCTAGTGGTTATATCATATCAAGTTCAGCTAAGATATGTATTCTACATGGTTCATAGAACCAAGATCAATGTAGCATCTGACTTAAGCCAGAAGATTGAAGTGAAAGATAATTGAAGCGAGCAATAGAAATATCACGATTGTTGTTAAAGTATGAAGCTTGTAGCTTAAGTGCTACATGCTAGAATGTGATTATATCACATTAGAACATGAAGGAAGGTATATTCCATTCTGGAATTTGACTCAAAAAGACATGAAGCTAAGCATTGCATCATACGATAAGAGGTCATTAGAACATGACCCATCAGTCTGTTACGGTAATCGAAGCAAAGACCTTATCTTAAGTTAAGTATATTTAAGAATAAGTAGGAGTCTCTGATAAGGACCGAATTTGCAACTTGAAGGAGTTCTAGAGTTAGATATTCATTTGAAATGACATAAGAGTTACAATCGCCACCTAGGATGGAAAGGAAACGTATGGAGTCATTATACAAGCCCTATTTTGTTGATGATTCAGGGACATAATCTTCCTAAGGGGGAGATAATTGAAACATCCGAAGATTTGAGCTAGTCAATTAAGATATAATAAGCGTTAAAAATGATTTTTTATTTTATTTTATAGAAGATTATCTAGGATAAATAATCTTAACCAAAGTAAAAGTTAGTGTAACACCGTAAATTTTCCAAACCAAAAATTTCAACTTAAAACACATTTATCTCATTTTCAAAATTCAAAAAAGTGCCACAAATATCAATTCATCAAAACACATGTCCAAAAATGTATATATCACAAAATTCAGGATCCTCTCCACATAAATCTAACTCTAGTGTGTGTACAATCAAGTCGGCGCCTTCCCGTGATCCTGAGAAATACCTGAAACACGTAACACATAACACGGTAAGCACGAAGCTTAGTGAGTTCCCCAAAATACCACACACATCACATTATCCACTCGAGGCTAACTCATTACGACCCTCTGGTCAATGTGCTTCAGTGGAGACCCTCCGGTCCCACAACTTGGGTGGACCCTCTAGTCCTAACTTAGTAAGCTCATAATAATAATACTTAACATACATCACAAAGACATAATGAAAAATATCAAAATACAAAGGTAAGCAAAATAAGACATCTCAATAATACAAAGATACCACTCATGGTAAGTATAGTGAGGAGACTCACCTCGCAAGAAATCAGATAATCTCAAAATCAAATCACTGGTCTAGCCTCCGCCTAATACATACGACAATTATCCCTAATTAATCATGGCTCTCAAGAAGCTACACTAACCCTTCTACGAACTCACAGAAGGGTAAAAGAACATTTTACCCCCCAATGGCCTTAATATCCCACAAATTGACCAAACCCTACAAGTCAACCAAAAGTCAACGGTAGAGAGTACGCTGTGCGTACCAGATTTCTACGCTAGGAGTACTCTGCTGTCATGCATGCATCGAGGAGGTCGACCCCTATGTTGCGCGTGCTGGGATTACACCCAGCGTACGTCCCAGTTTCACTCTTTATATTCGTTTGGTCTTAATTAGTTAAGACCTTGGCTCATATCACAAATCTGGACTCCCTAATAACTCTTACTCCATAAAGTCAATAACTTTAAGCCTTTGCATGGATGATATGGTCACAAACACACAAAACATTCACTCTCTTATCTCAAAAAGCTCATAGCTCATGCATGGCTTGATTCCAACGTCCAAGACTGGATTTTTATGACACTTCACCACTAAATACACTTAAAGGGGTTGATCATAGTCTCTGGAGCTCAATGTCTCATAAAGTCTCCAACTTTTGGGAAAAAAACCCCTAAAATACTCTACTATGATGCACAAAACAAAAGAGTGAGAAAGCTTGAAGCTTTATACCTCTATATGAAGGCCCCAACACAACTATTCTCAGATCCAAGGGCCTAGACTCTCACTCCTTCTCCAAAGCTTCTTCATCACTCCAAGAACACACAAAATCACTCAAAGGCTCTCAAATGCACTCACAAGCTTTATGGACAAAGGTTTAGGGTTTAAGAGGGTTTGTTGTCTGAGAATGGTGGCCTGGAATGAGGCCATCATATCCTTTATATAGGGACACACCCTAAATTAGGGTTTTCACTCTGGGCCTAGTACTCCCAGCGTACTAAGTGGCTTCCGCGTCAAAAGAACGCACATTAGTATGCTGATTGTACACTCGCTTACGCTCCGCGTACTCAATCACCACCTTTTCTCAAAAGGGCTGAAATGGACAAGTTCTCAAAAGACAAAGCGTTACAAGGTATACCTGGACTTAGGATGTTACAATTCTCCCCCACTAGAATCAAACTTCGCCCTCGAAGTCATGCTCTAAAAATAACTCGGCATATTGCTCTCACATCTCTGAATCCGGCTCCCAAATCGACTTAGACTATTTTTGATGTTGCCACTGGGCATAAACCAGGGGTACCTCTTTGTTCCTTAGAACCTTCACCTTTTGATCCAAAATGACAATCGGCCTCTTAATGTAATTTGGGCTCACATCCAACTGAATGTCCTCTAGGGGTACCACTATCATCTCATCGGCTACACACTTCCTCAACTGGGACACGTGGAAGGTGTTATGAATCTGACTCAACTCTCAGGTAGCTCCAACTGGTATGCTACCTTACCCACTCTGGCGGTCACTCTGAAAGGACCAATGTACTGGGGCCCTAACCTGCCCCGTTTCCTGAATCGAATCACCCCTTTCCAAAGGGATACCTTCAAGAGTACAAAATATCCTACCTGGTACTCTAGCTCGGATCGTCGCCTTTCTGCATAACTCTTCTGGAGACTCTAGGCCGTTAGTAACCTCTATCTGACCTGATGGATCTACTTAGTCGTCTTCAACACTATCTCAGTGCCACCCATCACTTGCTGCCCTACCTCTCCCCAACAAATGGGAGTCTAACACCTCCTCCTATAAAGAAGCTTAAAGGGAGGTATACCAATACTCGAATGATGGTTGTTGTTGTAATAAAACTCAGCCAAGGGAAAATAAGTGTCCCAACATCCTCCGAAGTCCATAACACATGCATGTAGGATGTCCTCAAGCATCTGAATCATCCGCTCGCTCTGCCCGTCTGTCTGTGAATGGTATGCGGTACTAAAATGTAACAGTGTACCCAACTCCTCATGAAATTTCTTCCAGAACCTGGAAGTAAAGTGCACGTCTCGATCTGACATTATAGAGGTTGGCACTCCATGCTGAGCTACCACCTCTCTTACATAAATCTCGGCCAACCTCTCTACAGAAGAACTCTCACTGATAGCAAGGAAGTGAGCATTCTTCATCAGCCAATCCACAATCACCCAAATCACGTCAACTCCACGTGCAATCCTCGGTAACTTGGTGATAAAGTCCATAGAAATTTGAGCCCACTTCCACTGGGGAATCTCCAGAGGCTGCAATGGACCATGTGGTCTTTGGTGATCTGCCTTAACCCAACAACAGGTCAAACACCTCTCTACAACCCAGACCATGTCCCTCTTCATACAAGGCCACCAATAGTCTCTCTTCAGGTCCAAATACATCTTATTGGCCCCTGGGTGGATCGATAATCTCAATCTGTGTGCCTCCTCCAACAATACACGGTGAGCTCCACCTATATAGGGTACCCAAATCCTCCCATGGAAAGTCATAATCCCACGACTGTATGTCAGAAACTCAGAAACTTGCACAATCATACGTTCTCTCTTGTCGTTCTCCGGTCTCACAACCTCCACCTGAGCCTCTCGAATGATATCTAAGACTGGATTCATCACCGTCATCCTCATACACACATCCCAGATCAGAGCACTCTCGGCTCTACGACTCGAGGCATCGGCTACAACATTAGCCTTTCCTGGGTGATATAAGATCTCACAGTCGTAGTTCTTCACTACATCCAACCATATCCTCTGTCTCACATTCAGTTTGGGCTGATCCATCAGGTACTTCAGGCTCTTATGGTCCATGTATATGGTACGCCGGACACCATAGAGATTGTTGTGCCAAATCTTGAGGGCGAACACCACTGCCCCTAACATCAAATCATGGGTGGGATACCTCGTCTCATGAGGCTTCAGCTGCCTCGACGCATATGCTACCACATGACTTCTCTGCATCAACACTGCACCCATCCCTGAAATAGACACATCACAATAGACTACAAAGTCCTACATGTTGCATTAGTGTCTAAGTCCATAACTATTTTGGTATGTACTTGACCCGATTGTGCATGGTCCTTTTGGGTTGCCTTCACCAAAGCAACTTGATAGGATGAATTATGGAGAGAGAGGATTAATTATGATTTATTAATATATTATGAGAATAATATATTAAAGGAGAAATCATATTTTTTAATTAATATTAGTCAATAATTAATTAAGAATTAATTTTGTGGCTAAAAAAATATTAATTAAATGTTGTGCTTGTATGATAATAATCATCATGATAGTGGGAGCATAAATGTTGTGCTTGTATGATTATTAAGGCAAGTATTGCAAGTTAGCAATATTAATTATAGAAAACAAGTGTTATACTTTGCAAAGTCGTAAGGATTGAATAGTTGTTTTGCTATAATTAAGGGAGAGAATATTATGCTTCATTTCAAATCTAAAGGCTTAGGTTGTGAAATGTTAATAAATTTAGTCAAGGATACATAGCATGTAAGACATTATGCATCGTATCCCATACGCTTCGGGTAAAGGATCGATTGCAGATGCTATAAAATTTGACAATTCTAAAATTTTCCAAATGCCTAGCGCATTAAGAGGGAAAAAGGACAAGAATCGGTTTTTGACTAAGATAATTAAACAACTATCAAAGGACGATCAAAAGCTCGCTGAGGATTGGTTTCTAGTGAGTAGTTGGAAGTATGGTATTGGATGGACCATATCGACATTATTATGAATAAATAAGATTCTATTAAGAATGAATTGTCATATGGAAAATATGGAAATGTATCCATATTGGGAGTTGGACATTGAGAATCTATATCTAGATTAGAAACTTTTATGCAAGAAGGATGTTCAAAGGAATGTACTTTGAGTGAAAGACATCATATCTATAGAATTGTTTCTGATAGAGATTAGCCAAGCCTTGATGACTTTGAGCTATGACTTTACGAAAGAATCATTGCATAAAATGTTAGAATCTAGCATAAGTAACAAGAATTTGATATTCTTATACTTATGATAAGGATTGGGACTTGTGAAATGAGTATGATTGGAAATGTGTTCATTTGATCTATTTCACAAATTAAGGACCGTAGGTAAACATTGTGTGCATGCTGATAGCACGGGACAAGTGTAGTAATAATTCAAGTAAGAAGTTGATTACCCGAAACAACAAATAATGAGTAATCAATATGGTGATTAAATAAAATGCTTTATTTATACCCAGAGTTTGGGGCCATATGAGATTAGTATTGTTCTTGTGTTTCACTTTGCATGTTTTGACTTCCTGAATAATTAAATTGGTTCAAAACAATCAAATTATTCGAACGGACCACAGTCGTTCAAATGTTGGAAGTAGGTATGAATGAAGACTGTCGTGAATTAGTGTGTGGATTATCTAAAGTGTATTAGACATAAGCAAATGTTTGCTGCAACGTTCATGAGTGCTTATGAATATGATTTGAGCATTGGATTAAACCCACACTCACTTGGATCACTTCATGGATTTTATCACGAGTGATTGGTGAGACGATAATATCTTATATTCTTGAAACCGAGATGTGTGAGTTGTATCTGTGAGTCGGTTACACATTGATAATATGTAAATGCACCAGTAACTTGGTGTCATAAAACATATTGTTGTGTGTGATTCGGTAAGTGAGTGCAAGCAAGCATTGAATCAAAGTTTATCCGTTCCTTTTATCCAAAGTAGGAAGAATGCGATATCAGTGGGCCCCTCGATGATTTAGTGATGACCCTAAGCGCTTGGCCAAGCCGGGACTAATTTGATGTGTTCAATTGTAGTCTGTTGTCAATCGTCAAAAATCGGAAATCGGGAAACAATACATAGACAGAGAGAATGATTTAAATCCATGTCTCAAGTCTATACGATATATAGAATGGAGGAATATATGATCCCTTATCTAAAGGACATGCTTTTGATAGGATCAGAGTTGACAGCAGTTTTTGAAAGCTACGATTGCAGATCAGGATCTGAAGTCATACGCAGAATAGTTATTAGACTTATCCAAGTGGGAGACTGTTGGATTAGTGTCTATGTCCATAACTATTTTGGTATGTACTTGACCCGACTGTGCATGGTCCTTTTGGGTTGCCTTCACCAAAGCAACTTGATAGGATGAATTATGGAGAGAGAGGATTAATTATGATTTATTAATATATTATGAGAATAATATATTAAAGGAGAAATCATATTGTTTAATTAATATTAGTCAATAATTAATTAAGAATGAATTTTGTGGCTAAAAAGATATTAATTAAACTTAAGGGACTAGAACTGTCAATTGTGTGATAGTTGAATATTGAGCTAATGGACTCCATAGAGGATGGAGTGGATGAATTCTATGGGGAAACCCATTAGAAATCGTCCAAGGCCTCTAAGGATGGAATCCATGGGTTGCTTAGGGCCTAAGCAATCAAATTAGGGTTTCCTTGTTAGATAACCCTAATAGCCTCACTATTTAAGGACTCCTAGGGCACCAAAAACGTGGCCAAACAATTCCTTAGGGTTTCTACATGTTTTTGGGTGCCTCCTCTCTTATCATTCTTCATCCACTTGCTCTTGGTGTTTGTGAGCCATTAGAGGAGTGACACTTGTGACTCTAAGCTTTCTAAAGCCATTACAAAGGAGGATTTGAGATTGTTATTGCTACATAACAATCAAGGTAAGATCTAAACCCCAATCTTATGTTAATATGATTAATTGTATGCTAGATCTAGAGTTTATAGCTTTGGATATTCAATTGCATGTTCATTAGACAAACTAGATCCAAAAGCTATTAGGGTTTGCATGTACACCATAGGAATGATGTTTTACACTCCCTCCGGAAGGAATAACATCGGAGCTTCGCACAATCTCTGGCGAAGAGTCTCGAATGATTCCTGCTCCTCGGGTCCCCAAACAAAAGTAACGCCCTTCTAGGTCAATCTGGTGAGAGGAACCACAATCTTGGAGAAATATTTGATAAATCTCCGATAGTAGCCGGCCAATCCCATAAAACTCCTAATCTCGGTTGGGATCTCGGCACCTCCCATCACATAACTACCTCAATCTTAGATGGATCGACCAATATCCCATTCTGATTAACGAGATGTCCCAGGAACTGGACCTCTCGTAACTAGAAATCAAACTTGGAGAATTTGGCGTACAACCTCTCTGACCTCAATACCCCAAGAACCTCTCTCAGATGCTCCTCATGCTGCTCTTTGGACCTCGAATACACTAAGATGTCATCGATGAACACGATCAACGACCGGTCCAACATAGGCCTGCACACCCGGTTCATGAGATCCATGAACGATGTCGGTGCATTGGTGAGCCCAAAAGGCATCACCATAATTTCGTAATGCCCATAACGAGTTCTAAAGGTCGTCTTTTGAATATCCTCCTTGCATAATCTCATCTGGTGATATCCAGATCTCAAATCAATCGTTGAAAACCAAGATGCCCCCTGCAGCTGATCGAATAAATCTTCGATCCTTGGAAGTGGATAACGGTTCTTGACCGTCAGCTTGTTCAACTCCCAGTAATCTATACACATCCGGTGTGAACCATCCTTTTTCTTGACAAAAAGGAACGAGGCTCCCCATGGCGAGCTACTCGCTCTGATAAATCCCTTCCCCAGCAGCTCCTGGAGCTGTGAGGATAACTCTTGCATCTTTGGTGGAGCAAGGAGATAAGGTGCCTTGGCAATAAGTGCCACGCTCGGAACTAAAGCAGTCCGAAACTCCACCTGCCTCTTGGGAGGCACACCTGGTAACTCCTCTGGAAAAAAATCCATGAACTCGCACACTATCGGAACCTCGGAGATAGAACCCGGTCTCTCTGAAACAATCCGCATATCCATCATGTACACCAAGAAGCCCATACACCTTGCTGTAAACTCTGCCTCGCCCTGGCAGCAGAATAGTAGGGTGATCCAGATCTGGTACCCTCACCATACACTATAAGCACTCCCCCACTGGGGTCTTGTATAGTCACCAACTGACGCTCGCAGTCGATCACTGCTCCAAAACGGCTTAACCAATCCATGCCCACAATGACACAGACATCACCCATTGTAATCGGTACAAGATCAATCGGAAACTCGACATCAAAAATCTCCAACACACATCCTCGGAAGATATCAGCAGCGAAAACCTTATGCTTGTCAGCTATAGAAACCCTCAAAGGTCGACTCAACGCCTCACATCGGATACTGATGTGACGACTAAAAGCTAAAGACACAAAGGATCGACTCACACCCGAGTCAAATAGCACTAAAGCATGTACATAACCCACAAGAAATGTACGTAAATATAGCACAGAATAAGCACAATAAATCTCAAAATAAATAAATAAGGAACTACGTACCAGCCACGACATCAGGTGCTGCGCGGACCTCCTCCGTTGTCAGCTGAAAAGCTCTCCCACGAGCCCTCAAAACCTAAGACTTCACTGTCCAACTATCAGTAGCACGCAAAGCAGCAGGTGCAAATCCCTGTGTTGATCCCTAAAGAAGTTGGGGGCACTCGGCCTTCCGATGGCAGGTCTGGTTGCAGTGGAAGCAAACTACAAACCCCTTGGGGCAATCTTTTTCCATTGCCCCTCCTTGCCACATTTGTAGCAAATCTTCGATCGGCATGACCCCTCGTGATTCATGCCATACTTTCCACAAGTGCCGCCCTTCTGGACCCGAGTCCTTGTATCAGCGGGCTTAGCCCGCTTCACAGCTGGCTGCGACTGCGCCGGCCTCTGGTCTCTCTACTGAGACTCCGCCTCCTCCCTAGCCTGAGTCACCAGCTCGATCTCCCCACTCCTGGCATTTTCCTGAAGCTCAGCAAATGTCCGATAAGATGAGTTTTCCATGAACTCTCGAATATCCCTCCTCAAAATGCACAAATACCAAATCATGCGCGCCTGCTCAGTCAACACATGCTTAGGGCAGAACAACGCCCTCTCGTGAAACATTCGTGTAATCTCAGTCACCAACTATGTATTCTGCTTGAGAGACAGAAAGTCCTAGGCCAACCGTTCCCTCTCCACCGGGGGAACATACTCATCTCGACACATCACAATAAACCTCTCCCATGTCACTTTAGTGTGCTCTGTAGGAGTAAAATTGGCCGTCACACACTTCCACCAGTCCTTCGCTCCCGAGCGAAGCTGGTTCAGTACAAATCGTACCCTCAAATGATTTGGGCATGAACAAGTGTAGAAACACCCCTCGATATCAGAGATCCATCTCATCGCAGCAATCGGATCCTAAGTCCCATCAAAATATGGTGGCTTTGTGTTGCTGATCTCCCTTACAACAACGAGCCACCTCCCTGTGGCCTGACAGCAGCGACATCAGCGGTGGTTGCAGCAGCAGCCGTCTTAGTAACTACAGCACATTGCTCGTCAAACGTCTCGATCAAATTGGTCTTAATAGACCCAAGCATCTCCAGAATATCCTCTCGTATGGCTGTGGCCACCTCGTCGTGAATCATCCTGCGAATCTCATCATCGCTAACTCCACTGCTCTCTGGGGTGTGGCGTGTACCCACCATGATGTCTCTGAAACACAACACAAAATCATCAGAGACTCGCTCGAGCATACTCACACTCGACCACTCATCGCTACTTGTTCCTTAGCATCCTAAGGATTCTTACTTGGATTGCATACATACCGAGTGCTTTCGGTAGTACGGGTCCAATACTACCTACCACACCCCACCAGTAGTCACCCCAAGTCCTCCTCCTAGGATTCTAATTCACAAGTACTCTATCTCTCACAAATTTCAGACTACTCTCTCAGTAGGCTACTCACATGCTCATCTAAGTATCTCTTCGTAGATTATCTCCCTACTCAAAACTTAGCATATACTCAGAGCAAATAACAGATAACACTAATCAAAAGCATCTCCTAGGCTAAGGCATCACAAATCAGGCAACTCTAACCCTAGAATATTAAATACCTAGCCTACTCTTTAGCATGCATTTCTAATAAAATAACTCATAATACGAAAGTAAGGGTATTTTAGGAAATCAACGTTCGGGCTCTGGCTGATTGTACACACTGCTCCAACTCGTTTTCTCTTAAAACTCTTTCTCGTCTTAGAAAAATCATTTCTTTTGAAATTTTTTCTCAAATCCTCAGTTTGAGTCCAAACACACCCGGAGGTGTATTCGAATCTCTCAAACCAAGGCTCTGATACCAACTTGTAACACCATAAATTTTCCAAACCTAATTTTTTAACTTAAAACACACTTATCTCATTTTCAAAATTCAATAAAAGTGCCACAAATATCTATTCATCAAAACAAATGTCCAAAACTATATATATAAAAAATCTCGGATCCTCTCCACATAATTATAACTTTGGTGTGTGTACAATCAAGCCGGTGCCTTCCCGTGATCCTAAAAAGTACCTGAAACACATAACACACAACACGGTTAGCATGAAGCTTAGTGAGTTCCCCAAAATACCACACACATCACATTAGCCACTCGATGCTAACTCAATACAACCCCCCGGTCAATGTGTTTCAGTGGAGACCCTTCGGTCCCACAACTCGGGTGGACCCTCTGATCCTAACTCAATAAGCTCATAATAATAATACTCAGCATAAATCACAAAGACATAAATGCAGAATAACACAATACACAGGTAAGCACATAAGACATCTCAGTCATACAAAGATACCACTCATGGTAAGTATAGTGAGGAGAACCACCTCGCGAAAAATCAGATAATCTCAAAATCAAATCACCGGTTTAGCCTCCGCCTAACACATACAACAATTATCCTTAATTAATCATGGCTCTCAAGAAGCTACACTAACCCTTCTACAAACTCACAAAAGGGTAAAATACCATTTTACCCCTTAATGGCCTTAATAGCCCACAAATTGACCAAACACTAAAAGTCAACCAAAAGTCAGCGACATAGAGTACGCTGCGCGTACCAGCTCTCTATGCTGGGTGTACTCTACTGTCATGCATGCATCGGGGATGCTCGACCCCTATGCTATGTGTACTGGGATTACGCCCAGCGTACGTCCCAGTTTCACTCTTTCTACTCATTTGGTCTTACTTAGTTAAGACCTTGGCTCATATCACAGATTTGGACTCCCTAATAGCTCTTACTCCATAAAGTCAATGAATTTAAGCCTTTGCATGGCTAATAAGGTCACAAACACACACAACATTCACTCTCTTATCCCAAAAAGCTCATATCTCAAGCATGGCTTCATTCCAACGTCCAAGACTTGATTTTTACGACACTTCACCAATAAATACACTCAAAGGGGTTGATCATAGTCTATGGAGCTCAATATCTCATAAAGTCTCCAACTTTTGGGACAAAACCCTAAAATACTCTACTATGATGCACAAAACAAAAGAGTGAGAAAGCTTGAAGCTTTATACCTCTATATGAAGCCCCTAACACACCTATGCTCAGATCCAAGGGCCTGGACTCTCACTCCTTCTCCAAGGCTTCTTATTTACTCCAAAAACATAGAAAATCACTCAAAGGCTCTCAAATGTACTCACAAACTCTATGGACGAAGGTTTAGGGTTTAAGAGGGTTTGTTCTCTGAGAATGTTGGCAAGGAATGAGGCCATCATATCCTTTATATAAGGACACACCCTAAATTAGGGTTTTCACTCTAGGCATAGTACGCCCAACGTACTAGGTGGTTTCCGCGTCAAAAGCACGCACATGATTATGTTGCGCGTACACTCGCGTACGCCCCGCATACTCATTCACCACCTTTTCTCAAAATGGATAAAATGGACAAGTACTCAAAGGACCAAGGATTACAAGGTATGCCTGGACCTGGGATATTACAGTTAGAGTTAACATTTGTAACCTATTTGATTTAATAAAGAAGAATTGTATGAATAATATGTGTTTCATGATTATTATAATATAATAAAATGGGAAAGACAGTCGAATCGTCCGTAAATCGTAAAACTAAGTGTGCCAAAACATATATATATATATATATATATATATATATATATATATATATATATATATATATATATATATATATAGAAAGTAGACGTCTTCCCAATTTCGAAAATATAAATTTCGTAGAAATACAACTCCGTATAAATTATATATGATTTTTATAAGATATAAAAGGTAGTCGTGCACAATGAATGTATGATGTAAATAGCTACGAAGAGAATGGTTGACTTTTAGCTAATGCCATCAAAATGAAACTCGTGGTACTCCTTAAAATATGAATTTTGAGAAAAAGCATGATAAAAACGGAATTCGTACGAGAGAGTTAATATTTTAGAAAAATCATTTAATTTTATAAAAATATGGACGGAAAAATAAAGTCAAAATTAGCTAGCAAAGTCTAACGAAAGTTGTAGATCTCGTCGACAACTACGCATGGATATAAAGAACGTCAAAAATGGGGTTCGTATGAATGAGTTATAATTTATAATAGTGTATTTACATATTAAAATAAAGTATAAATCATATATATATATATATATATATATATATATATATATATATATATATATATATATATATATATATATACACACACACACTCACACACACACATATGTGTATATCATTAGAAAGCTATCAATGATGTGGTCGTTATAAGACTATTGTTTAGTACTTTCGACATTAGTTTAGTACAAATATCGTTAAATGTATTTAAAATGGTATTATAAATGGGTGTTTAGTTATTTAAGTAACTATAGAGGTTGGTTTTTGAAAATTCAATTAGTATAAATAAGAGGCTCTAGGCTCTCATATTTCTTGCAGCATTCTCTTGATTCAAGAATCTTTCTCTTCTTATCCCCGGAGCATTTCAGTCCCTCGTGATTCAACTTCTCTTTCTATAGTTTTAGTATAGTAAGGTAAGTGTTGAAGTGCTACAAGAATCTTTTTAGAAAGATTCAGTGATAAAGTTCTTCACCTGTAGAGCCCGGCTCCTAACTAAAACCCCATTGTAAGTAAGTTATGCTTACCCTATTTTAAGCATAACTTATGTTTAAGTTCATTATCATTATTATGAACCTATAAAAAATATATATAAATTATAGAATGTATTATTATAATACCTTTTAACTGCTCGTGGTACGAGGAATCTAGTTTGAAGAGCCGCATAGGGTTGTTGGATTTCAGAACAAATTAAATGCCAAAATTGTCCTGCCCTCTGGTGTTTCATGTATGGCCCCTGTCGGTACATAGTAGTTGAAAAGTATTATTTAACACATATATAATACAAGAAAAACAATATTGCTCGTAGACCTCGAGTTAATAATAAATCTAGACTAATAATTAGTCGAAATAAATATTAGACTAACATCTAGTGATAATGATACTAGGTTTCGTCGAAGGAAAATAAAATTGTTAGAAGTGAAGTGTTGGTTGAGCTTGGAGTCATCACTTTATCAAGTGAGTGCATAGTTACTTTCATCTTACACATAGATATGAAGTATTTAGTATTAATACATGCTATATGTGCTTATTATCTGTGTTCCTGATATCTATGCCAGATGAACGATTTATACATGTTTTACGAGATTTAAACTATATATGTATTTTTATACCTATAAATATACTGGGTAACGATGGGTATACGGGTGATGAGAGATAGGTAATAATAGAAAGGTGATGATAGATATGTGATGATCAGTAATTGAGGTGAGATAAGAGATGGTTATGAGATGCCATAACCTTGACCTAGGATGTAGTCATCTACCAAAGTGTAGATGGCGACCAATGACTATTCTAAACAAGTCATGTGGAAACACCGACAGGCTCATAACCTGTAGGTGATGAATTACGAGTTCAGGCGATGTATTCATGCAATGATACTCTAACCCTTATTGGACACGTATTAGAGGAGTAATCCCCGAATCAATACTGTCTATACAATGTAGGGGATGATCATTAGGAAAAGTCCTTAGGAACAAACATATAAGGAAATGCGATGTGAGACGATGAGAGGTAAATACGATATAGGAGATGACCCTTAGGGTAAATCTTTAGGGAAGAATAAATAAAGATAATTGGGTGGGTAATCGGGTTTATTGTTTAACATGAAGTATGTGAAGAAACAAATTAACTATATTATTGTGGGTTGAAAATCCTATGTACTCACCAGTTTTCCCAACCCGACCCACTTAGTTTATTTGTATCACAAGAGTCGATATGAAGCTACATTACACCAAGAGATTAACGGAGATGTAAATAATTAGTGTAAATAAATGTAAGGTCTGTTTATGCTTATGTTTCTGTATTGACAATGACATCCCAATGTTTTAATATAAACAAAATACATTTCTTCGAAAATGCTTTGATAATATTATTATCATGTTTTCTGGGAACAAATTCTGCAATATTATTCTTTAAAAAGAAATGATACTCTAATTAGAAAATAGGCATAAATAAAAATTTTAAAATGACCGTGAATTTGGTTATGTCACAATCGACTAATTCTGATTTTATCTCAAATTGACAAACATGTATCAAATTCGCCGTACTCGAAGAGTAAGGAACAAGTTTCAATAATATCTTTTGCATAAGAGCTCCGTTCTTGACATTCTTTATATCGAAGGATTCATAATTTCATGGAATTCAACTTCTGTTTAGATAGTTTTGTTTAATGAGCAATCGATCTTTATTTCGTACTTTATGACACATACTTATGTACTGTGTCATTACAAAAAATTATAACTTCCTCATACGAAGTCAAATTATGCATTTTTGTTATGAATGATCTCATATTCGCAAAGACTTCGACGTTCCTTTATATTACTTTGGCTAAAATGAAACCTTTCTCATGTTCACTATTTATGACACACATTGTCTTATCAAATTGAACGCAAAACTTAGAAAAATTATAACTTCCACATACGAAGTCAGATTTGGGAGTTCTTTATACCCATGAAATTTTCATTTTCATTACGACTACTACAAATTTTGTTAATATTATTTATCCTAAAAAGTATTTTATTTTTAAATATTTATTTGACGTAATTCGTTGAATTTATTATAAAGTTTTATACAAATTTTATAAACCCATAATATTTTTCCATAAAACATGTACGAAATATATAAATATCATTTATATAACTCATATTATGTACGAAGGGTTCTTATTTATTTATGATTACCCTAATCAAGGATTTATTTGTTCGATAAAACAAATATTCTTAAATTAAAATCCTTAAAACGTTTATCCCTAACTAACGGGTGTTACATATATAAAATCTAACACATTTTTTTTGTTAAGTAAGTTTGTTATCTTTATTTCAATCTCCTTAACCACACTTAAATTATACAATGCCCTCATTGTATATACAAACAATTAAACTCACATAAATAAAAGAGGTAGAAAAGGAACAAACTTTCCTTGATTAATAGCGTGAGATTGGATCAACTGATTGTGGTGAAAAGCCTTGACATCATGAATGCTGCTGGAAACTGGATTTTGGTGCTTCTGAATGTGCTAGAAAAATAAAACCAAGAACATCGACTTCTAAAATTTGTGTTGAAAAATATGAATCTTCAATATGACCAGTAATCACGACATGGGAAATATCGACCACGTCGAGACATCGAGTGTGAGGACTTCTGGATCGCGATTAATTCTGGCTCCTCGTCATGGAAAATTGATGTCCACATCATTGCGATGAAAGTAATGTCTCGGAATCACGAGTAAATCTTTCTACACAACGTGGCAATAATGCTTCCACGTTGTGGACGGGTACTTCAGAACCAGAATACTTCTAAAATGGATCATTTGCACGTGATACTCCTTGAAAAATGGCATATATCTCATAATAAGCTCTATGATCTCTCCAAATGCGTAATAATTTCTCAAAAACTCAACGTCCACCCCACACTTATCAAAAGTTGTGGCTCTCGATTATATTCCTCAACTTCTCTTCACGACTTTTCTTTCTAATGCTCAACTTATTATGCTTTCAAAACTTTGAGACAACACATATAAGACAAGACCCTAAAGTAACATGAAGGAAACACAAATCATCCATAGTAAATAAAAATAAAAATAAAACACACCAAACAAAACTAAAATAAAAAGGATAAAACTTCCTTCAAACCCTGGGTTACCTCCCAGAAGCACTTCTTTTCGAAGGAGTTGTGAGCTAGACTCCTTCCTGCTCTACATTGTTGTATTTAAAATCTCCTTGTTCATTTTAATCTCCATTTTTTGCGCTTGTATGCAACTACTCGTCTCTTGTATGATTTCTTTGAGTTCCCTATCTTTTTTTTGTTGGCGTTTAGTTCGTGTTTGCGCTTAACTCCTTTGCTTTTTCCTCTAACTGCTTTGGCTTTCTTTTCATCTTTCTTGGGTTCTTCAATGTCTTCATCCACCTTGGTAAGTTTTGAATCATTGCTCTCCTCCACTTTCTTTTCATAATAGGTCTCTAAGTCATCACTTGTCTCTTGAAGCTCTTCTTTGGGCTTGGAAAATGCAAAAACTTCAAAGATTAATGGAACCGAAGCTCTTGGTTTCATACATTTCACCTCCTCTTTTGGTTCTTCTTCTTTTGGAAAAGAGTTGTCCCAAACTTGAAATTTATCCTCCATAATCCTTTCTAATTCCTCTAGCTTGTTTCCTTCGTCTTCCTTTTGAACTATTTCATCTTCATTAAATCTAGAAAGCTTGGATTTTGGAGTCGTTGATGTCTACCAAGGTATGAGAGGTACTTTGGAAAAGTCTTCCAAAATAATCGGCAAGTATCATCCTCCTTCATATCTAGAACTACAAAATTGTCCGAAAATACAAAATTTTCGACCTTTACCAAAAAGTCTTCAACAAGGCCATGTGGGTAGGTGACTGATGGATCTGCCATGTGGATATCCATCCTAGTAGTCTGTAACTTTGGTAGTTTGATCTTCTTGTAAAATGAAAAGGGAATTAGATTTATATTAGCCCCTGAATCGCTCCAATGAATTTGTTTTTTTTCAAATTCCTGAATTTATAAGGCAAGGTTAAATGCCCCAGATCTCTCATCTTTATTGGAAGACCTTTTATCACAATAGATGAAAATTGTTCACTAAGCACCACCTTCAAGACATTATCTAATTCCTCTCGATTACTAATATTATCTTTGAGAAATTTTGCGTATTTAGGCATTTTAACAATCAATTCAATGAATGGCATGTTAATAAAGATCCCTTATCTTGATCAATGAACTTCTTATGCTCTTGTTCCAATAGGTCATGCTTGGATCGAGACGGATATTTAAGAGGCAGCTGATAGGGCTTAACATGAGACCTTTCTGAACTTTCATGCAGGTTCCATGACGTGGCAATGTGTAATAGCTGTATCCTCAGGTATGATTTCTAATAATTATTTTTGTGATTTATGTGAGTTGGGTGTCCTACATAAGGCATAGGATGGCCTCCTACGCAGGGCGTCGGTCATAGAGTCCATGCTAGTGTTTATGATCTACACAGGGCATAGAGATACCTTGTTTGGCAATGAGCTAGAAGAATTAGAAAGAAGTCCATTGAAAAAGTCTATGGGAGTCCATAGCTTGTAGATCCAGACTTTTCACTTCATAACCTTCTTCAGAAGGTATAAAGCTTGCATCTTGATGTTCCTTTTGATAGATCTAATTAGCTCATGCTTTTTGTCCCTTAACCTTGATCTTTATTGGTATGAGCCACTCCAAAACTTATGAGTCTCATTTCTAGATGTTTCTGAGCTTATTGAGTCATAAAAATAGGAGCTTGGTCACTCCCATCCATCCATTCATGAGCTCTTGAGCATTAGAGTGTGTTTTCTACTTAGGGTTTTGCTTTAATCTCCTTTAATCCATGCACAGGTATAAAGTCAGAAACTTTATCACTTAGCATGTTTACTAGGTCCAGATATGAGAATTGGATGGTTGGCCTTTATGCATTAAGAGCTTAATGAGAAGTTGGCAAATAGCATTATTACGTGGGGCGTAATCTGGGCTACGCAAGGTGTAACCTAAATTGTCCTTGATTACCATCAAAGTCTCTACGTTGGGCATAGAGCATGGTGTATGCGCGGCGTAGCACCATAAAGTGGGATTTTGAAGAAATTGGATTAGTGGTCAAGTGGAGTAGGCTCTAGTCTTGGAAGGGTAAATGATCTTTTACCCGAGAGAGAGAGAGAGAGAGAGATAGGTGATTATGGGCTAAGACCCTTGAGTGTGAATTATTACATTAATTTGTAATTAGGGTCTTATTATGTATTAATTGGTGTTGGGAGTTCAAGTTTCGGCAACTCGAGTGTGAGATTGTTTGTCTGCGGATTGAGGTGAGTTTTCTCACTATGCTCGTGGGTCAAAGGCACCAATGTTGACCCACTAAGTTGTGTTATGTAGGGTGCTAGTTGTCTTTGTGACTCTTGCATGTGTATGTTGGGTTGGGCCCATTTACCTGTATGTTTGGGTTGGGCCCAGTTATATGTATGTTAGGTTAATCCCATTTACATGTTGGTATGGGCCCATTTATATGTAAGTTGGGCTAGGCCCATTTGTATGTTGGCTTGGGCCCTTGTGTTTGGTATGTGGTATTTTAGGGAACTCACTAAGCTTTGTGCATATGATTTTGTGGTTTAATATTTTCAGGTACTTCCAGCTCCAAAAGGAAGGGCCCGACGTGATCGCTTTGCATCCCCTTGATTTTATTCCGCATTGACAATTGATTTTACTCTGATGTTGAGAATATTTATACTATGGTTGATTTAGAACAATTTAGTTGTATTTTGGGTGTTTTAAAAATGAAAATATTACTACCATTTTTGGGACATTACACCATGTTGCCTCCACGTCGTAGCCACTGAATATAATTGAATTTCTGCTTTTTTCCTCCTCCTTCGGGTTGTTTATCAGGATTCTCTTCAGTTGTTTCAAGGAGCACCAGAGGATCATCTTTTCCCTCTTCCTCATTTGACGTAGCTAACACTTGCACCTTCGGGTTTGTCTTGGTATTACTTGGCAATGTCCTTGATAATCTCTGTTGAAAAAACCATGATAATTGCCCGATCTGTGTTTCAATGTTCAAGATGGATTCATGTTGATTTCTAAGAGTTATATCAGTGGTGTTGTTTCTTTTCTCCCAAGCTTCATATAGTGAGTCCCCATTGAGTTGCTGAAAATTTTGTATATTCTTCTCTAGTTTAGCAATCTTTGAGGGTGGGCTAAACTGTTGTATAAACTCCCTTCTCAAGTTTTCCTATGTTGTAATCTCCCATGGTTGTAGCAATTTTAGCCAAGTCTTCACCGCATCCTTGAGTGTATTTGGAAGAAGTCATAACATCAGCGCGTCCTTAGTCACGTTTGGAATATTAAAGTAATCTGCAACCTCATGCACCTTGTTGATGTGTTTTTACACATCCTTGTGGTCCTTCCCAGAGAATGTAATGTCTTTAAGCATGTTGAGAATATGCCCCTTGAGCTCAAAATTCATCGCAGTTGAAATTTTAGGTATGTCACACCCTTGGTTGGTGGCAGAAGCACCAGACCGTGCAACGTCAGGATGTTGTGATTTCAGCCCAAAGACATACATTTAGAAATATACAGGATGTATTAAACAACATAGTTGTTAATTCATTAAATAAAATATGTTACATAATTGTTCAAGGTACAAGTAGGTTACGAAAGTGAAGTACAAAAGCAATGCACATAGACTCCAGGCTGTGTCACTGGGGTTATCTCCTCCTTTAGACGGGTTTATTCTCCTGAGAATACATGTGTTTTGAGAGGTCAACATAATGTTGTTGAGTCCCCAAGTTTATGATTTTTAAAGCGTGGGTGTTTTAGTTTATCTTGTTTATCCTAAACTTGCTTCCTCAAGTTTTTGTGTACTATCACTACTTTCTTAGGTTGCTTCCTAGTAGTAGTGTATGATAGTTAGTTTTAGTTTAACAAAGTTACAATGAGTTCCTCTAATCGAGGTATGAGTGTTGATCCCAAAAATCCATGATGCTTCATCGGACGTCGTTGTGTTCAGAAAGTTATGCCTACTTCAACTTATCGGCTGGTTGTAGCTAGCAACCACATGTGGCTGTGTCAACCTCGTATGGATCTATACATATCTTTCCCAATCACTTAAGATTTAATGATTATGGGTCAGGATCGAGCTAAAAATCTATCAACTGTTGATGAATCGTGTCTCATCTAACTCTTGTTGTGGAGGCCTCCCCTGGTCTGTCATGTTGTTATTGTCATTGTATTTATACAGTTTTACTTATTATATATTATTTATCTGATATATATATATATATATATATATATATATATATATATATATATATATATATATATATATAGTGTGTTTTACATAGCTACTTATCCAAAGGGAAGCTAAAATAACGAGTTTCAGTGTTTCCTGGTAACTGACCAATGTGACAACTAGGTATGCTCTTATCTATCAGAGTGGTTTAGCATATCAACTAGGCTTAATATTAGTTACAAAGTTTGGGCAGAGTAACTATCAGGCATAATATCATCCTAATGTTATGAACACAATTATCTAGCGGTGATTAGTAATAACTATGTAAAGTTACATTTTATACATGTATTCCCCTCGTGGTTTGGAAAATGGAACCATGAACTCACATGTGAGTTATGAAAACATTGCGGTAGGGTAGAAATCACAAGTTCACACTTCAAGGGATGCTCGGGGCGGTGGCATGCGAAACGATATTGAGAAAGAACTAAAGAGAGGGGGTGAGGAAATGCGCTGCCGAAACCTGTTATTTATAACAAATTTTGGAGTGTGCACCGCATAAATACGTGTGAACCGTATGGTGTTTCCATGTTTCCTCATCTCAACGTGGCATGTCAACCCAATCTCGACGTATCAGGTGCCAGTGTGTGCGGCGCACTGCGCAGAATGCCAGCAAGCGCGCGTGACAATAAAAATTCAATTTTGAAATTTTGTAAATCTCGCATACGAACTCCCTTCTCAATGACTCTTATATATTCGTGTAGGTCTCGCCATTCTCTACAACTTTCCTTTTGGTCATTTTGTCTATTTTTTACTTTCATTTTTCGATGTGTTTTAATTACCGTTATGAATTTATAAAAGTAATAACTCCCTCATATGACATTTGTTTTAGGTGTTCCTTGCCTTATAATTCCTAATTTAGGTAATACTATGATTGCCTAGTTGGTCACTTTTCCAAAAGTCGACCAATCCCCTTATAGTTTTTTGTCATTGTAACTTTTTAAGTACGGTAAATATTCATTTACCATAATTTCCATATCTCACCCATACTGTGTCGGATTCTTACAAAATACGTATTTCTGGAATCGTGATAACATATAGAGTCTAAATATGTTAACATGCTCTCAAAGTGACACGACTTTTTACACATTTATTTTTGAGCCTAATGGTTGACATAACTAAAGACGGAAAATTCGAATATATTAAAATATATCGTGTGATTACAATGATGTCCTTATTACAATTTTACGTCCTATCGTTAAATATTAATGGCAGTTTGTAACACCTGGTTTCGAATTGCTTCATTATTCAGGGTTGTGGCCCAATCATCAGTTATCATAAGGATTAGGGTCTTGGGAAAGAAAGGATTTCGTCTATTTTCAATGTGGGTGTTATAGTTGAAGTGATCCGAGTGTTCGATGTTGTTTAAGATCCCAATGATTTAATCACACTTTGTTGCTTCAGGCCTTTATGAGTTTTGGGTTCTTGTTCGGGAAGTTTTAGTGAAAGGGTGAGTTGATAGAAGCATGGGGATTCTCGTCACCTTTCCGTGGAAAGAGAGTGTGTTGGAAACAGACTTAGGATGAGGGAGTTAAGATCGAATGAAGTTTTAGAGTTTTGGAGGGTCATCTAGTATGCGGGGCATACCAGATGTATACGCGGGGGGTACCGAGAAGATTGGTCATGAGTGGTCGATGAGTACGCCGAGCGTACTAAGGGGTACGCGGGGGTGTTTTCCCTTCACCCATGAAACCCTGATTTTTGGTCCTTAACCCTATATAAACCTCATTTCCATCATGGGACTTGTCTTTTATCAGCCTCTAAGCCTCCTAAATCCTAATAGTCGACCCTTAGCCTTTATCTTGGAGCTTTTATGCCATTGTGAAGAATCTTGGTGTTTTCTTGTGCACTTTGAAGCGTTTGGAGCCTGTGGAAGAATCATCACTTGGAAGGGAGCTTGTAGATCTAGAAGTTTCTCATCTTTTGCAATCTATTGAAGGTAAAAAGCTTTGATCTTGTCATCTCTTTGGTTGGATCTTCTTTTTGGTTGTTTATGGTCTTTTTAGCCTCTTTTGGTTGGCCATTGTGAGCTAAGGTTATTTCAGAGGCTTGATCTTGTAGATTTGGATGTTTTAGGAGTCCCCAAGGCAAAAAAAATGTGATCTTTATGGTTTATTTGGACTCATGCATGTGTTAAGACCTTTCATTAAGCTCTTTTGAGCTTTAAAGCCCCATTTAGCTATGCATGCACATAAAATTGGCAACTTTATTTGAATAACCACCTTGGGAAGTCAGATTTTAGTTTGGATCCAAGTCTTAATGGATTAAGTGCTAAATTGGAAAAAAGGCCATGGTTGGTGAGTACGTTGGGCGTAAAAGTGTGTACGTCATGCGTACAATCCTTTCAAGCTATACGTTGCGCGTACAAGCTAAGTACACCCCGCGTACTAAGTAGACTTGGGCTTCTTCGCTTTTGGGCTTGGTTGTTTTGGGCCATGTTGGGCCATCTGGATTTTATGGCTGGGATATGGTGACTTGCTGGACTTTCTTAGGGGATGGCCCACAAAACGAATTGGGCCCAATTTGGAAAATTAGGCCATATTTGGGCCTTAATTGCTTATTTTGGATTTTGGGCCTTTGTTCATGTAGTTTGGGCCTTGGCCTTTGGCCAAGCTTCAGAAAGGGTGAAAAGGTCTGTTTCCCTAATTTGGACTCATATAGTGCAAGTCAGGGGCTAGATGTTAATGGATTGTCATTTTGCTATTTGATAGCATAGATTTTTAGCAGATCTGTAGTTAGAGATTATTTGTCGGTTCAACTGTTGATGGGTTGTTGTCTTGATATTGACAATTCAGGGACCTGTCAGCCAACAGTCAGGGTTCATCTGTGTGATTCGGCAGTGCTGGGTGATTCTTCCTCACTATACTTATGGATCGAAGGCACCAAGGTTGGCCATTTGGATTGTTATCTTGATTATCGTATGATTGAGTATTATAGTGATCTGGTAGATCGATATCCTGGTAGATAGGATGATGTTTTGCTTAGTGCTCTATAGATCTGCCTGAATGTCGATATGTATATGTTGACATGTTGTGTGGGGTTGGTTTGAGGCAGTCCTGCTTTGTGTTGAAGGCCAACAGACCCATGGCATCTCGGATACACTAAAGGCCAGTAGGGCGTACCAATCAGGCTGAAGGCCCAGAGAATATTCCAGATAGGTTGAAGGCTCAGTGAGGCATACCAGTCATTAGGGCTGTTCACTATTTAGATAAAACCGAAATGTCTAATTGGACAATTTAGATTGGGCTATTTGGTTCAGATATTCGGATTTTTGGATTGGTTTTCACCAAAACCGAATTATTATTTTGGATCTCAGATTGGTTTTGGTTTATAAAATAAGAACCCAATAGTCCAAAAAAACGAATAACAATTTTTGATGTATTTATTTTCAATATATCTATAATTATTTATTAATTTTATAATTTTTTTAAATAAGTTCAAAAGGTTTTAGCTAATAAAAGACATTAATATGTACTTTCTCTCAAAAGTTTTTTTTATCAGTTTAATAGAAAACTATAATATGCCTTTTTAATGGTTGTTTATAAATATAAATCACAAGTAAATAATTTGTTTTTGCTTCTTCTGTAAAATTAGATCATATTATAATTCTATGTCCTTTTAAAATGTTATCGTTTTTGAAAACCGAATTTTAAAAACCGATCCAACCGAATTGTAATTGGATCGGATCGGATCGGATTTGAATTTAGTTTGGACTATTTGGATATATATTTTGAAAACCGAAATCAATTTGGATTTACTTAATTGGATCGGATCGAACCGATCCATCCAAACGAACACCCCTACCAGTCATGTTAAAGGTTTTGTGAGTGTACTAGATAGAAAATAGTTCGGTGGGGCATTCCAGTCAGACTGAAGGCTCTGTGGGCGTACCACATAAACTGTAGGCCGGCGGTGCGTTCCAGTCATGCTGAAGGCCCTGTATGCATTCAATTTTTTTTGTATATGTTATCTATTGTGTGTTGGTACTTTGGGGGAACTCACTAAGCTTTGTGCTTACAGTTTTTGGTTTATGGTTTCAACTGTTTCAGAGAATCGTGGCAAGGCAAAGGCGTGACCGTACACATTCTATTTATGTTATTGATCTTGGGAGGCACTAATTTTTAAATAATGTTTTGAGAACACTAATTTTGTAAACATTTTATTAAAAAAAATGGTAGTTTTGAAAAGTTTAAAATTGTTGAAATTTTTGGGATGTTACAAGTTGTTATGAGAGCCATGGTTTGAGTGAATTGGAGGAACACTCATGTGAATCCAGTCTCAAACTAAGGAAAAATATTTTAAAAAGTGATTTTCAAATTGTTTTCAAAATAATCATGGAGGGTGCGATGCGTATGATGCGTATCTCTTATAGAATCCAAGATTGATTGTGTAGGAATTTTTCACGTGTGAACTGGCTATTGAGTGAATATGCTAAGTCACATGCTACATGGTTTAAATGATCTTATGATAAGGGATTTGGTCCTGCTGTCTAGCTCTTGTTTGAGCCCAACTGTTGTGGGATTGAATCTTTTAGCCTAAGATTGTTTAAACTGTAGGGCATGTGATTGTATTCATATGATAGTCATCTGGCACGAATGGAGGGTCGCGTGGCAGTTAGTGGTAGGGTGAGTTGTGTGGCTTAGCCGACCAGTTGCGTTATTAGATGTGGAGGCACTGGTTTCCTTCAAGTGGGTGTGATCATAGCGGGCCAATGTAAGGAATGTTTTGCCACTCTTGAGAGAGTGGGGGCGGGGCGAAGGTGCATCGAGATGCTGGGAGTATGATGCTTGCATTGTTCTTTGTGGAACCCATTTCTATGAGAGTTAACCATCAAATGAATACATCAAATTAAATGCTATGAAGGTTAAATAATGAAGGAATTGGAGCTATTGCGCAACTCTTGTCTGAGTCCAACCGTTGTAGGGTTGATTCCTTTAGTCGAAGGATTATTTAAGCTTTGTTGCATGTAATTGTATTCATGAAGTGGTTAGCTGACATTGGTAGGGGTTCTTCAGCAGCTGATGTTAGAGGAGGTGTGGGTGGAATCCTAGGAGAGCCTAGGGGGTATTTAGTGTGGTTGTTTCATTGCGGGGCAGTTGTTGGGAGTATTTTTTTTATATGTCTTAGAGGACACGAGATGATCCTTGAGGAAGGGTATGGATAGGTGTGGAAGGTAGTATTGGGACCGTACTACTAGAAGCACAGGATCCATACTCAAATTAAGAAGAGTCTCGGGGATTCTAAGGGTCGGTCGAGGTGATATCATGGCTTGATACCAAGGTTTGTGGTAGTGGTTCTGTACCTGTTGATTTTTGGCTATGGTTGCCCAGGCATGAGGATGGGTCTGAAAATTGTGTTGGGCCCCAGTGACGTTATTGATTTGGGTTAAATGGTTCAGACCTAGATGGGTATGTCGGTTGGAGGTCCTAAGGGTTTTGCTCGTGTTCGTGCCTTGAGTCGTAGGATTCCAGAAGGAAACAGTGGTTATGATCGGCTTAGGGAATTTTGCTGGGAGTTGAGTGCTTGATTGATAGATTGGATTGTCACTATCTGTGGCATGGATCATGCCCTTTCAGTTTTTCGAGTTCAGAGGAGTGAACATGCTTGTGACTTCCATAGTTAGGTGGTAAACTCAGCTCGGGGTATGTTGGTCGCGGCAAGTGGTGACTGTATGTCAGCGTCGGTGTACGCATTTCGATTAATGTTGTATGAGTACTATGTGATGTGAGCAAGAGTCTGTATTCCCGGGAGATAGGAAAACCAGGTGTTGGATCATCGTTGGGGATTGTAGGGGTTTTCTGCTGAAATTAGGATTCTCTTAGGATTGGTTGGTCTCTGTCTAGAAGTCATCCTGCATGTATTATTCTTTCCAGGGTTGGGAATGGTGGTACTGGCTTAAGCCAACTTGAGTTATGTTTTGGTTCTGACACCAGTGGGTGGTGGTTCAATCCCTAAGTGGGGGAGAACCAGGATCCTCAGGATTGAATATCAATCATTGAGGGATTTGTCAGTTCGCTGTTTGGATTGTTGTTTTCAGATTAGTTTGGGCAGATGTTAATTGGTGAATCATTTCCAGAGGCGGGTATGTTCAGATTTGAGTGGGTTTTTGGTTCTCTGGATTATGTGTCATTGCGCCTTCCATCGTTGGTCTTTCCACTCATCATTCAATGGAGGGTTCCCGAAAGTTAAAGTTGCGGCGGTTGATTTTCTATGGATGGATCAACCTATCATCAAGTTCAGTAGGTTCTATGTTCCTTTGGTCCTTGGGCATGCTTACCCCCAATGGTGGAGTGGAAACTTGGTTCATAGCAGACTCGAGTATTGGTAACTTTCAGGGTTACCATGGATGTAACACTCGGTTTTGAAAGTGTTTTGTTGCTCGTGGTTGCAACACAATTATCATTTGTCATGGATTTTAGGGCCTTGCGAAAGGATGGATTTGGCCGAGTTTGGAGGTGGGTGTCGCGGCATAAGTGATCCAAGTATTCGTTTGTGTCTTCAGAAGCCAAATTTATGATTGTAATTTGATATCTCGGTCTTCTATGGATTTTGGGTTTAATCCGAGAAGGTTTAAGGATTGGGAGAGTTACTAGAAGCGTAGGGCTTCTCGCCACCTTTTCGTGGATATAAGGTTCGTTGGAAACGAACCTCGGATGAGGAAGTTATGGCACTTTCAAGTTATTGGTAGAATTGGTCCTTGGATGGAAAAGCTTGCATTTCAGCCCATGCATGCAAAGGTGGCATAAAAGTAAGTACACCTAGCGTAAGCTGGGGTACGCCCATCGTAGTGTTGGACAAGTGAAACGCGGGTGTGAGAAACGTACGCCCAACATACAGGATATACGCCTAGCGTATGTTCAAGATCCCCAAACCCTAATTCTTAGGGTTGAGCACTATATAAAGAACATTATGTCCTTAAAGATCAGCCACCCACTCACCCTTAGACAGCTTTCACAAAACCCTAATCCCTCCTTGTGTGTTCTTGGAGCTTAGAAAGCCATTAGAAGAGTATTTTGGTGCTTTGGAAGAAGGTGTTCACTCTTGAAGATTCATTGAAGAAGATAGAGCTTTTAGATTCAGAACCTCATCATCTTTTGACTATCATTTGAGTTACAAAGTCTTAAACTTGGTGGTCATTTCCTTAGATCTATTGTGTTGGGCTTTTGGACATTTTTGGTCCCAAGGATGAAGCTTTATGGTTCAAATCTGTTTCCTGGGCTTAGGGTTGCCACCCTTGGTGCTATTTGAGTTCCTAAGATAGAAAGTTGCCATCTTGAAGGTCTTGATGTGTTCATGCATGAGATAAGGCCATTTTCATGGAAGTAGAATGCCATTTTTGGAGTTTGGGCTTATTTGGGGCATGAAAAGTCACCAAATCAGTGACTTTATGGGCTTAGACGTTAAGTAGGGATCAGATCTGTCATATGGACCATTTGTTTGAAGCATTAAGTGCTTAAAAGCAAAAAGGTCTTAACAGAAGAGTACAATGGGCGTACAAAATGGGACGTGCAACATATAGGTCACGAACCCAGTACGCGTTGCGTACTCAGTCAGAGTGGGCTTCACATATGTTGGCTTCGGTTTGGGCCATTCCTTGGACTTCTTTACTTTGGGCCTTGGAGGACCATCAGAAATCAGATATTTTTGGGCTAAGAATATGTTTGGGCTTAAAGGGAAGGCCCATTTGACGAGATTCGCCCAATTTGGAAAATTGGGCCATTAGTGGGCTTTTATGGATTTTGCAGTTTTGGGCCTTGTCGGTTTTGGGTTTGGGAATTAGTTATGAATCTTGTTAGGCCTCGGGTAAAATGGTCAATTTATCCCGAAGTATGGATTATGGATGATGGTTTGGGACCCAATTGCTAATTGGGTGATATTTTGGTATTGATAACTCGAAGAGTTGTCAGGGCAGCAGCTAAGGATTTCTTGCAAGGAGCTTCAGCATTCGAGGTGAGTCTCCTCACTGTTTGTATGGGTCAAAGGCACCAATACCAGCCCATTTGGTTTATGTATTGTAGGAAGACACGGGGGTTAGCCCTAGGCACTATGTACGAAAGACCAGGAGGTGGCTCCTGGCACACTGTATCTTAATTAGCTAAGTAGAGTTGTATGTATGCTAGTTGTCTTTGTGATGCTTCCATGGAAGACCTGGAGGTGGCTCTTGGCACTTGTCTATAAGACCCAGGGGGTGGCCCCCGACATGGCAATAAAGACCACGAGGTAGCCTGTGGCATAATGGCAAGACTCTGTGCGGCACATAGTACCTTTATTGATTATGATATATGTATGATATCTATGGCTCACGGTTACGTATGGAATGTAAAAATTAGTTGATATGTATGGTATGTGGCATTTGGGGAACTCACTAAGCTTCGTGCTTACGGTTTTTAGTGTTGGTTTCAGGTACCTCCAGTTTTCAAATAAAGGAGCTCGGGACAATCACAACACATACAACCGTGTTTTCTGCAATATGTGATTTCTAGGAATGAACTCTGATAAATGTTTTATTTGAAATTCTTTTCAATGTGTGAAAAAAGTTACAATAGTGTTTTAGTTATATTAAAAATGAAATTTTTACCCTGAAATTTTGGGATGTTACTAGTTAAGTCTTCACGAGCTAGTTTTGGATTGGTGCAATCTGTTCAGTCTCAATCAAGTGGGATCTTGTTTCGACTGATCATCAAGATGTCTTCTGTTATTGTTGTTTGAGGTGGTGTTTCGATTAAAATCCAGTATTTCTTCCCTTTTGGATGAGGTTATGGGTTCCTTAAGGATGTGCATTGTGGTAAATTTATATAATGTCGAACGAGGCAGATGTGAGCATGGTTGTTCATTTCTTCTGCTTGTGGTACTCTCACTGTTGACATGTTGATGGAAGTCTGGGGACCCAAATTTCAGTTGGTCCGAATAAAGGGAACGGTTAAGGGTTTTGGGAGTATCAGTCTTGTATCAGAAAGTATATGTGGAATGTATGCATTATATTTCTGTTTTTTCGCAAGTTGCTGTTAGGGGTTTGATTATCAAGTTGGGAATCGGTTTTGAATCCACGAATTATTACTTCCTCATGAATGTATCGAGTGGTTTTCCCATGTGGTGGTGCACCAGTGCTTATAGGGGTTGGATGCAATGCGGAAATTCTTGGATTGATCATCTTTTCTCATTAGAGTAATGGTTGTTAACGGCATGGAAGAGAGTCAAGGGTTACTTAAAGTTTTGGTACATCAATAGGATTTAGATTGGGAGAGGTTCTCGATCGATATGTTTTGAGGATCTTTTCTACCTGTCTTTGTGGTGTCTCCACTCAAGGACTGGCGGTAGATTCAGGGATGAACACTCATCATTTTTTTGGAAGGGTTATGGGAAGATATTATGAGTTTCCATTTTCGAGTAGGCTTTTGAAGGAAACTTGCATTGGGAATCGCGAATGTATCCGTGCAAGGTCTGTATTTCAGAGAGATGTGGGCTAAGAAATTTGTATGTCAAAGGCATCAACTGTAGGGTTCAGGATTTAGCTTATGTGTTTGTGCTCTGGTATGGTTCTACCTGTGTGAAGGTCAGACAACTTATGGGGCTTCATAATTTTAGCAGCAGCATATTGGTTTGACAATTAAGGAAATTGGTATTTTGTAGCTCATTGTGTTCATGAAATTGTTATCATCAGGTGAGCCTTCGTTCGAAGGAATATCTAATCCCTTTTGGTCAAGCGAAAGGTTGTCGACAACATCAGATGGCCTGTGATACTGTTTTCTAGTAGGAATCTCAAGTGATCAGTAGTCGAGTAAAGATTTGGATGGATAAGAGAAGTGGAATTAGCAATTAGTTCAGTATGGTCGGTCTGTCAGGCATTCAGACCACTTTGAGATTTCCGATGTCAGATAAAGTAGGGTTGGTTTCCTACATAGGATTCTGGATTTGTCTTCTTTGGGTTGCAAAAGTAATGTTGGGTTCAGTTGCCTTAGAAAGGTCGTTGTATGCTCAAGGTCGTGCGTGTGCTCCTCGAGCTGTCAGACATGTTGAGAATGGTAAGGAATTATTTCGAGGACAAAATCGAATTTAAGTGGGGGAGAGTTGTAACACCTAGTTTCGAATTGTTCATTATTTGGGACTGTGACCCAATCATCAGTTATCATAAGGCTTAGGGTCTTGGGAAAGAAAGTATTTGGTCCTTTTTGAATGTAGGTGTTATAGTTT
Organism: Lactuca sativa; assembly: GCF_002870075.4. NCBI lineage: Eukaryota > Viridiplantae > Streptophyta > Magnoliopsida > Asterales > Asteraceae > Lactuca > Lactuca sativa. Next base: position 190,723,365 of record NC_056631.2, on the reverse strand, counting down.
GAGTGATCCGAGTGTTCGAAGGTGTTTTAGAGCCCACGGGTATAATCGTAATTTGTTGATTTCGGCATTTATGAGTTTTGAGTTCTTGCTCAGGAAGTTTTACAATGAGGGTGAGTTGATAGAAGCGTAGGGCCTCTCGTCATCTTTCCGTGGATATAGAGTTCATTGGAAACAGACTTAGGATGAGGGAGTTAAGGCCGAATGAAGTTTTACAGTTTTGGAGGGTCATCTATTATGCAGGGTGTACTAGATGTGTACGCGGGGCTTACCGACAAGATTGGTCACAGGTGGTCGATAAGTATGTCGAGCGTGCTAAGGGGTACGCGGGGCTCCCTTCAGCCATGAAACCCTAATTTTTGGTCCTTAACCCTATATAAACCTCATTTCCATCATGGGACTTGTCTTTTATCAGCCTCTAAGCCTCCTAAACCCTAATAGTCGACCCTTAGCCTTTGTCTTGGAGCTTTTAAGCCATTATGAAGAATATTGGTGTTTTCTTGTGCACTTTGAAGCGTTTGGAGCTTGTGGAAGAATCATCACTTTGAAGGGAGCTTGTAGATCTAGAAGTTTCTCATCTTTTGCAATCTATTGAAGGTAAAAAGCTTTGATCTTGTCATCTCTTTGGTTGGATATTCTTTTGGGTTGTTTATGGTCTTTTTAGCCTCTTTTGCTTGGCCATTGTGAGCTAAGGCTGTTTTAGAGGTTTGATCTTGTAGATTTGGATGTTTTAGGAGTCCCCAAGGCAAAAACAAATGTGATCTTTATGGTTTATTTGGACTCATGCATGTGTTAAGACCTTTCATTATGCTCTTTTGAGCTCTAGAGCCCCATTTAGCAATGCATGCACATAAAGTTGGCAACTTTATGTGACTAACAACCTTGGAGAAGTCAGGTCTAAGTTTGGATACAAGTCTTAATGGATTAAGTGCTAAATTAGAAAGATGGCCATGGTCGGTGAGTACGTTGGGCGTACAAGTGTGTACGTCGTGCATACAAACCTTTCAAGTTGTATGCTGATCGTACATTCTCATTACGCATCGCATACTTAGCACACCTGGGCTTCTTCACTTTTGGGTTTGGTTGTTTTAGGCAATTTGGATTTTATAGTTGCGATGTGGTGACTTGTTGAACTTTCTTGGGGGAAGGCCCACAAAAGGTATTGAGCCCAATTTGGAAAATTGGGCCACATTTGGGCCTTAGATGCTTATTTTGGATTTTGGGCCTTTGGTCACCTAGTTTGGGCCTTGGCCTTGGGCCAAGCTTCAAGAAGGGTAAAAAGGTATTTTACCCTAATTTGCACTCATAGTGCGAGTCAGGGGCTAGTTGTTAATGGGTTGTCATTTTGGTATTTGATAGCACGGATTTTTAGTGGATCTGTGGTAAGAGATTATTCGTGGGTTTAGCTGTTGATGGGGTATTTTCTTGATATTGACAGTTGAAGGATCTATCAGCCAACAGAAAGGGTTTGTCTGTGTGATTTGGCAGTGCGAGGTAAGTCTTCCTCACTGTACTTATGGGTCGAAGGCACCAAGGTCGGCCCTTTGGATTGTTATCTTGATTATTGTCTGGTTGAGTACTATAGTGATCTGTTAGATCGGTATCCTGGTAGATAAGATGATGTTATGCTTAGTTCTCTATAGATCTACCTGATTGTCAGTTGACTGGTTATATGTTTAGTTGTGTGTATGTTGCCATAATGTGGGTGGGTTGAGACTGCACTACTTTGTGTTGTCAATCAATAAACCCAAAAATGTTTATATTGATATGTTGTTATGATTTACTAGGCTTATATGTGTTTTGGATATGTATATGTTGACATTTTGTGTGGGGTTGGGTTGAGGCGGTCCTTCTTTGTGCTGAAGGCCAACAGACCCAGGGCGTCTCGGATACACTGAAGGCCAGTAAGGCGTACCAGTTAGGCCAAATCCCCGGAGAATGTTCCAGATAGGCTGAAGGCCAGGTGAGGCGTACCAGTCATGTTGAAGGTTCTATAAGCGTACTAAATAGACTGTAGGTCGGTGGGCGTTCCAGTCAGACTGAAGGCTGGCGTACCAAATAAACTGTAAGCCGATGGGGCATTCCAATTGTGTTGAAGGCCATGTATGCATGTTGTTTGTTGTATATGTTATATGTTGTGTGTTGGCATTTTGGGGGAACTCACTAAGCTTTGCGCTTACAGTTTTTGGTTTATGGTTTCAGGTGTTTCAGAGAACCGTTTCAAGGCGAAGACGTGACCGCACACATCCTGATTTTATGTCATCAATCTTGGGAGTCACTAAGTTTTAAATAATTTTTAAAGAGCACTAATTTTGAAAAAAAAATTATTAGAAAAATGGTAGTTTGAAAAGTTTAAAATTGTTGAAATTTTTGGGATGTTACATGGTTGGTGACATATTCTCTTGGTTGTCACAGGGTTGCACAAGACCAGGCCCATTGTTATCACGCATTCTCCTATTGTACTCCTCCATCATGTCCCCCATTGCATTATCAGGTTCTCTTCCTTCTTCTTGTTCGGTTTCTTATTTGGTTTCTGGTTCACACCTGCTTTCCTTCTTGTCTCGAGTTATCTCAAAACTCTTACTTAATTTGCTTCTACTTTCTTCTTGTCGTTTCGTTTGTGGAATTCATCAAAAGGTTGAACAAATTTTGAGGAAGAACCCATGGGCATGAACTACTACAAAAAAAAACATGAAAACAACCATAGTATGAACAGAACAAAATAAAAGTAAAAAACTGAAACATCTAGTTTCCACGCCGTTGGCTAACGATGTCCACGTTGTGGAACCCGTCTAAACAGAAAAATAACTTTTTGCAAACTTTACCCCACAAAAGGACCGATCAATTAATAGAAACTTACTTCTTCTAAACAAGTCATTCCACTAAAACAACGTCAAAAACTTGATGTATTTTAAACTCACTACGAAGCTTTAAATTTATAACCCTAACCAATTTTACTAGCTAAAACACGATAGACATTGTACCTTGTCGTGTAGTAGTATAGTAGAGTAAGAAAATGATCGATCGCAGGGAATGAAATTTTAAACTAAAATTAATTACTAAAATTAAACTAAAAGAAATAACTTTAATAAAAGATTTATCTGATTTTACAAGTTCATAAAACCTTAAATTAACCACTTAACTAATAATACTTCAAAAAAAGCAACAACTAGAAAACGATTTTAATCAAGAATAAAAGATACTTCCGTTTAGCTTCGAATCCCCTATTTTCCTATGGTTAATTTCGAGATAATGAATTTATTTTGTTGGTTACCAAATTATAACTTACTAGTCATGATCTGAATACCTAGAATATACCAATTTATGAACTTTAATTACAATGATTAAGCAATGTAATAACACCAAATTGATACAAAGATATATATTCGACTATGAATAATATGATCTAAGAATTACATATCTATTATCAAAACAAGTAAATTAAGCACATATTATGTATCAATAATGCTCTATAGCACAATTAGAGCAACTAACTTTTACCACCTAACTCTAGGATATGTTTTATCACTAGATCTAGTAATTCAATGTTCATAAACAATTAGATAAAAAGGTCATGCAATTGAATTGATCATCTAACTCCACTAAACTTGAAGGAAAAGCAATAAGGGTTAGAACTTTAATTTACTAGGATGATGATCTATCAAACACAAGTTGAAACCAACTTCATAAATCCATAAAATAAGAGATCAACACCTGGTATTAGGGTTCATCTAATCTAAACGAAAGTAAAGTGTTATTAGCCCATGATCAAAGCAGAAAAACACAAAAACATGAAGTAAACTAGATTAAACATAGTCAAAACTAGTAAATAGAATGATCAATGATGTTGTTCACTCTAATCTCTCTCTTCCTTGATCTTCAATCGAAATCTAGCCTCCAAAGGGTTTCTTCTAAGTGTTTGGTCGCTTTAAGTCGCTACTCTCTGAGCACTCTCTCAAAATTCGACCTAAAAGTCGATATATATATATATATATATATATATATATATATATATATATATATATATATATATATATATATATATAGTTGGCTTAAGTTGGTCACCAGGACGTAAAAAACAGACATCCACGCCATGGGAGACACTTTAAATGAGTGGACATCAAGTCTCTATGCAGATTAATCGGGAAGTTTCTACGTCTCCATGTCGTGGACCACAGTTAGCCACACTATGGAATCTTCTTTAAGCACATTTCTTGCTCTCTTTTCCTCTTTATGCATGCTCCAACCTTCAAATTTCCAGCTTTACCCATTTTATGTCCCTCTTCTCGAGAATATCCTTCATTGGCTACAAAATATGTTTCATACTTATTAAGTACCGAATATCTTTGTAATTAACCAAAATAAAGCTAAAATGTACTTAAATAATCCATAAATATATGTATAAATATAAAAATATCATAACACCTCCTCCCTGGTTACCCATGACAGTTTCATCAAAGATTACATCTCTGTTCATGATATATTTAGGATTTCTTCCTTCTTTTGTACACCACAGTCGATAACCTTTTACTCCTGTCACATATCTTAGAAATATGAACTTTATTGCCTTTGGATCAAGTTTATCATCACTCACATGAGTATACATGGGGCATCCAAATATACGTAAACCAAAATAGTCTGAGGTTTTCCTGGACCATACCTCTTGAGGAGTCTTCAATTCTATAGCACTTGATGGTGATATGTTCACCAGATAGCAAGTAATGTTCACTGCTTCTACCTAGAATTGTTTAGATAAGTTAGCAAATATATGCATGCACATTGCACGCTGCATGAGTGTCTGGTTCATCTGTTCTGATACTCCATTTTGTTGTGGTATGTGGCGTACAGTGTGGTGCCTCGCTATACCTTCTATCTTGCAGAAGTTGTCAGATAGAGCATACATAACTCCAACCTATTATCAGTCTTCAGATTCTTGACCTGCTTTCCAGTCCTTTTCTCAACCATAGTCTTTAAAAAACCCCAATTTTCATATATCGATTATATAACAAATAATCGTTTCATCATCTCCCAAGATAAATTCTAACACTTAACTATTGACTAAACTACAGTGGAAGCAATACAAATAGAATAAAGTCTCCGACCGAAGAGCTTCGGGTGTTATGTCTTTGCGAAACTCCTATGTTGTCTTCTTGATCAGTCCTTCTCCCCGGGCTTTTCACTACCACTTACTAAATAGTTTCCTAGTTTACGCACATTTAAAGTTTCTAAATAGGTAAGACTAGGGACTAGTGAGTTCATGTTGCACATACATGTCCATCACTAAAAAAAACAAATAGTTTTATCGTATATTTTCAATAAATCATACAACAAAGCATATCACCAGATGATATAATTTAGGGGAACGATTAATTATCCAGAGAAAGAACCAAAGGTTCGTTTCCCTTCCCCTTGAGACAACCCATTATCCATTGTAACCAACTATTTTAAATATCCAAGGAAGTAAGTATACTTCTCAATTCTCATCCTCACCGATCACACACATCCGTCATGCTCACGACGATTAAACACCGCACCTGTTCCCAGTAAACATGTCATCGCAAAAAATCACATAGTAGATAAACAAATCGAAAATAGCATTCGCACGAAACCATACTTATCATAAAACATATTGTCACTAAATAGTTAAAAACCACATATACATCGCACGATAAACACTAATTTCAGAGCAACCACAAAACACAAAAAAGTCACATCGCAATCGATAAGCCTTAACCGAAGCTTTGTTGCTAACTGCTCCCTACATTCTACCAGCAAGTTTTCTAAGGATACAATCCTAGAAAAAATATCATATGTCTTCGTTTTGGTTCCAGTATCCACGTTTCTCATTTGACGAACCAATAATTGTTTAATTACGTTAACTACAACGTACGTAACAACCAATTTAAAAATATTTTTTTTTCTCAATATTTCTAAAATAATAAGATTGTATTTTCAGAGGTATTATTAATGATTTCCTTCATGGCAACATATCCTTAATTATAAGGAAAACTAAATTAACAAACCTTAAACCAAATGATACTTAGACTGAACGGAGTGAGGGTGTTAAACCTGCTCGCTAAACTCGCTGGAACACCACCCCCTAGCGCTTGTTAGGGGGCTTTTTAAGCCTTCATCGTTAAGTCCATCATGATATGAGAGAGAGAGAGAGAGAGAGAGAGAGAGAGAGAGAAATAAACGGAGCATTATCATTGGTGGATGAGGGGTTGGACCAGATTGATAGCTCCCTAGCGCTTGCTAGGGGGCTCGTTAACCCTTCCTCGTTAAATCCATGACGAGATGAGAGAGAAACGAACGGGGCATTCTCATTGGCGGAGGAGGCGTTAGACCAAATTGCTATTTCCTTTGACCAAATTTAATTTCTAACATTTAAATTTTCACCAACTTTTATATAATTTAATAAGAAAAACGTTTTTATTAATAAAATTCAAAATTTTCAACAACAATTCCGTTGCTATAAATTAAACTATACCCTCAACATTTCACACATACAAAATATCGTTATCTCCTTCACATACTCTCTCAATTCACCAAAGAAAAATGACTTCGTCTAACCCAAAAAACTCCAAGAAACAACAAAAAATCATCAACCTTCCATCTCCAAACCCTTAATCACCAAACCTTCCATACCACCATGTTATCGACCTTCATTCGATCAACCCATTCATTCACCCACAAGCCACTACTTTCCCACTATGGCTCCACAAATATTTCCATTCAATCTATACTCCTCTCAACTCATGCAATTTTAATAAAACCAATCCCAACCAATACCTTGTCCAAATTCTTGAACCGTTTGAGACAGTTCAAGAAACTCAATTCTTTTAACAACCTCAGCCCCCAAGTAATTTTCAATGCCAACCATGCCACCTACTTGACAAGTCATCTGTTTCTTTTGATGAAGGACTCGTTCAAAGAGTCATTTCAAGGGACGGAAGTCGAATCAATAAGAAAAAATAAAGGAAAAATGAAGGCTCCATGAAAAGGGTGGGCAGATGATGAAGAGAGGGCACTAGCACAAGCATGGCTAGATGTGTTGGAAGATCTGACAATGGGCGACGACCAAGATTCGACAACTTTCAAAACTTAAGTTCATAATAGTTTTTGTCCCCGAATAAAAAATCAGTACCGCAATCCTAATCACTTTACTCAAAATGGAGGACCGCCAACAAAGCCTTAATGGAGTTCAACAACATCTACATGAATACCATTTCCAACCCCCAAAACGATGCAAACGAGGTGGATGTGTTAGCAAAAGTTTGTCAGATTTACAAGGCGAAAGTCGGAAAACCTTTTGGTAATGAGGTGTTTTGGGGAGTTTTGAAGGTTAAACCAAAATAGGTTACCGATGATTAAGCGGGCACGGCCAAACAAAGCAAAACTTCTAAGTCCACCCACAATCAATCTTCCGATGCACGTATCGGAGGGGTTGACCTTAACAATGACGATCCAAATGAAGTTCCAACTCGTCCTATGGGACGAGACAAAGCGAAAAGAAAGTTAAAAGGTGGTCAAAGTTCATTGATTGAAGTTGAGGAGATAAGGTTCCACATCAAAGAGTTGGATAGTAAGCTTGATGGTTTTTTTTGAATTGGGAAGGGAAAAAGAAAAAAACCGTGTGCTAAATCTTTGGTTAAACCCGGGAAATGACTTGTTCGAAGAGGATCATCGAGTTTTCAACAATTCAAGGAAATATATTGCTAAAAAATATTAGTGTGATAGGTAGTATTATTTTTATGTTATAAATGTATGTTTTTCGTCTAGTATTAAGTCTTGTTTTAGTCTAGTAGTAAGTCATGCTTCTAGTATTAAGTGTTTTAATTTTTTTAATCGTATTTTATGTTTTACATTAGTGTAACATTTTTTATTTAAACATTAAGTGTTTATTTTTTAACCTTTTTAATATTTAAAAATATTAAGTGTTTGTATTTAAAAAATAGAATTTATGTAATATTAAATGTTTGTGTATTAAAAAAAATATAATTTAATTAAATTTGAAAAAAAAAGGTGCTAGGAGTGTTAACATTCCTATCAAATGCTAAGATTTATGTGTTAAGACAAAAAAAATGACATGGGCAGATAAAAAAAATAATATGACAAGATGTTAAGAATGTTACGACTGGGTCTATCATTAATACTTTTTGTTACCGTTTAAAATAAGAAAACTAAAATCACGGGGCTGAATATGAGATTTTCTAAGTTATAACTTATACTTTTAACTTTAACGAAAAGAATGAAAACTAATATATTACCAAAACTCAAGGACTGTTTATATAATTTTTGTTTTAACTTCGAAAAGGAAGATTGCATGAATCTTGAATTTTGTAGCAAAGAGAAATCAACAAGTTGCTGAAACTATAGAGGCTAAAAATGTAACTTACAAATTAAAAGACTACAACGAAGATGTTGAGGTTTGAACTTAACTTCCTCCGTGTCGCACCACCACGACCGGTCCATTTATTTGTTGTAATAAAAATACCATTTTATATTTTTAAACATATTATCTTCTGACCCGCCCAACAAAAGAACTTGAGAGTATCTTCTTTCTTCACCTGAGAATGTCATATTTTTATTTTTATTTTTATTTTTTTTTATTTTTTATTTTTTGTCATTATTAAGTTGTTGGAGCTTCATGTATTACCCAAAATAACTTCGAATAATTATAAAATCACCATTAATTTTCACTACCTCTTACTAACTTATAACCATAAACAATTTTTAAAAAAAATCAACCAAAATCAAGATGTATTCAAGCTTTCTATACCGAAATGATATTATTTTAATTTTCCATCTATTAGATCACGATTGACTCGAACCAAGACATTAAATGGAACAAAACACGAAATGCAGATGTATAAACCTAATCAAAGGACTATATCATGTTAAAATGAAAGACTCATACCTTAATTTGCTAGAAAACTCCAAAAATCTTCACAACGTTCTTCCTCCTATTTCTTGCTCAATTCTTCACCTTTCTCTACAATTATAATGGGGTTTCTATTCGATTTCTCAAGCTCTATATAATGACTAAGACCTTGGACGTTATAATCCCCTCAAATGCTCGAATTTATGATGCTAATCAAGGTGACGATTTTAGGGTTTAATACTCATTATTTTCTCTAATTAAACATAATTACACCTATTTGTAATTCTAGAAAAACGGATACAATCAGTTAATTATAATATATACCATTCTTTTTTTTCTTTTTTTTAGTTAACATAGTCTTCCAATCCTTGAACTTCCCAAACACCTTATCTTTGGTCTTCAGAAAGTACACCAAAACCTTTCTTGAGTAATCATCAATGAACATTACAAAGTATGAGCATCCACCATGAGACTTCACATGACCTGGACCACATAGATATGAGTGAACATATTACAGGATTTCCTTGCTTGTGTGCTGACCGGTATTGAACTTCACTTTGTGATGCTTTCCTATGCAATTTTCACAAAATTTTATCTTCCAATAAGTTGTCCACCAAATAGTCCTTGTTTACTTAGAACAGACATACCCTTCTTCACTCATGTGCCCCAACCTACGATGCCACAACTTTGTCTTGTTGTCACCTTCATTCAAGTCCCATAATCGTATTGCCTTCCAGGATATAAATCCTTCCACGATTCATCTTTCCCTTCATTATAAAAAGAGCACCTTTGGAGACTTTAACCTAGACACCCTCACCAACATATCTCATCCCATTCTTAACCAAAGTGCCAAGATAAATTAGATTCTTTTGAAGTTCCGAAACATACCAACATTCTAACTTTCTGACCATACCTTCGTGTATCGTAATCTATACAGTGCCACTGCCCTTGATTTTACTCACCCATTCATCACTGATCTTGATTGTGTCATTCCACTCTTTGAAGGAGTTGAACTAATCACAATTGTATGTCATGTGATAGGACGCTCAAGAATCCGATACCCAAGCATCTGCAGAACTACATGTATTTACAGTTAGTACTTCACCATCTTCCCCTTCATCAGAACTCTCATGAACCACATCAACAATGTTATTGGTGTTTGATTCACTCTTAAACTTTCCAGTTTTTAGCTATGGACAATTTCGCTTGATGTGCCCCTTCCCTTTGCATTTATAACATCTAGCATTTGATGAATCTTTAGACTTTGATTTTGAACGTGATCTCCATATGCTTCCCCTTTCCTCTCTCTTATCCTTTCTCTTCCTACGAATAAACCAGGACTGGGCACGTTTTCTCCAACATAAACTTTTTTTTTCAGTTCCTTGGACATCATAGTGTAACGCCATGTTCCGAATCGCTTTCTTAATTCGGGACTATGGCCTGAAGATAGGTTATCATAAGGCTTAAGGCCTTTGGAAAAGAGAGATCTAGACCCATTTAGGTACATATAATATAATTAAGGTGATCCGGGAGTTCGGGTTGTGCCTTGGAGCCAAGGGGTATATCGGTAAAGTGGCAGTTTGAGCTCTTTATGAATTTGGATTTTCGTTCGGAAGGTTTTGAGGTGAGGATAATTTGATAGATGTGTAGAGCTTCTCGCCACCTTTCTGTGGATATAAAGAATGTCAAAAACAAAGTTAATATGAAGAAGTTATGGTCGGTTTAAGTTGGAGTAGTTCGGGTGAGTGATGGTTGACTTGTTGGCCAAGCTTATTTAAGGGTCACGAGTTGAGCATGAATTCTCATGACGTGAGGAGTGCCTGATTCACTAAAACCCTAATTTTCGGGTATTTAAAGGTATGATATGATTAGGGTTGCTTATCCACGACCTCTTTCACTCCGAAGACCTCTGGAAACCCTAATCTCAGCCCCCATTGAAGTCCTTGGTCATTCTTGGTGTTATTCTAGAGATTTTGAAGCTTTGAAGCCCTTAGAAGAAGAAGAAGATCATTGGTGGTGCATTTTTTAGCTTCTTGATTGCTTCATCAGCTAGTTCTGGAGTTTTTGTACCTTTTTAAGTCCTCAAGCTCATGCCTTTCCTTTCCTTGCTTGCTTGATCTAAGTTTCCATGCATTTTATGGCTTGTAATGTTGGTTAGCATGCATTGAATCCATAAAGTTGGCAACTTTATGAATTATGATGGTATCTTAAGTCCTATAAGTTCTAGATCTGCATTTTGATCATGGTTTTGGACTCCAAGTTTGAGTCTTTGACCTTTTTCCTTCATTTTGTGCCCTAGTTGATGTTGGGACATGTATTGGACATGTATGTCCAAAAAGCTTCATTTTTATAGTCCTTTGGCTCAAGGAAGACCCTCTAGACTTTCCTATGTCAAGGCTTAGTGGATTAGGAACTTAATGCTCATTTTTGGTCAGATCTGGACTGACGAAGTGAGGGATAAGACCTCACAATGTGAGAGCATATCCGAGGAAGTTTCTGGGTAGAAATCGCGACCTCACGACATGAGCATAAGGTGCTCACAACGTGAGTGTCTCCTATGCATGTTTTGGACTCGTTGAATGTTGGCTAGTTTGGTCTTGGACTTATCTTTTGGCTTGGGCTCATAATGGACTAAGGACTTTAAAGTAATGGACTTCTGGTTGGGGTTGGCTTGCCCTAATGGGGTTTGGATGGTGAAATGGGCCTTAGTGGGCCCAATGGAGTTGGGCCTTGTTTAGGCCCAATGGGCTTGGGCCAATTGTGGGCTTGGTTAGTTGGACCATTTATGGGATTAGTGCTTGGTAGTTTTGTCATGGGTAATTATTAAAGAATGGTTTGGTTGCTTGGTTCAGATTGTGGAAGCCGGCTCGTAGCAACTGCAACAATTGTGGGATTTATTTGCCGTTCGAGGTGAGTTTTCCTCATTGTACTAATAGGGTCGAGGGCACCAATGTCGGCCCTTTTTAGATTGTTATCTTGGTTATTGCATGATGATATGCTTAGTGATTTGTTAGATATGTATCCTGGTATATAGGATGATGCTATGTTTAGTGACTTGTTAGGTCGGTATTCTGGTATATAGAATGATGCTATGATTAGTGACCTGTTAGATTGGTTTTACCGTTTGTACATGCTAGCATTTCTTATCTATGTGTTGATTGTATGTATGGGGGTGGGTTGAGGCGGACCTGCTTTATCTTGTAGGCTAACATACCCAGGGCGGCCCGGATATACTACAGGCCCAATGGGCCATATCAGTCAAGCCGAAGCCCTAAAGAACGGTCCAAATAGGCTAAAGGCCCGGTAAGGGCGGACCAGACATGCTGAAGGTTCTAAGAGAGGGCCAGATAGAGTGAAGGCCCGGGGAGGGCGGTCTAGTTGTATTGAAGACTCTATATCCGGAGAACGGTCCAGACAGGTTGAAGGCCCGGTAGGGAACACCAGACATGTTGAAGGTTCTGAGAGTGGGCTAGATAGACTGAAGGCCTGGTGAGGGCGGTTCAGTCGTACTAAAGACTCTATATGCATGCTATTATTTGTATATTTTCTACTATCTGTGTGTTGGTACTTTGGGGGAACTCACTAAGCTTTGTGCTTATGGTTTCAGTTTATTGTTTCAGGTGCTTCAGATGCTTTGGCAAGGCGAAGGCGTGACCGTACACATCCTCGTGTTTTGGACTTATGGTTTCTGGGATACTCTAATATGAAACTATTTTGAAAACATTATGTAATAACTAATGGCTTTTGGATGTTTGAAAAAGTTTTAAATTTTACTAAAATTTTATGGATGTTACAAGTTGGTATTAGAGCCTTGGTTTGAGTGAATTAGAGGAACACTCGTGTGAATCCAGTCTCAAACTAAGGAAAAGGTTTTCAAATGGTTTTCAAAATACAAAGGAGGATGCGATGTGTACGATTATCCGAAGCCAGTAAGTAGATCTCAAATTACCACACAATTATTTGAGCTTATGATATGTTATGATATGTTAGAACAACATGCTAGAAATAGGCTAAGGATCTTCAGGAATTGCATGGTAGAATTTCCGGATTATGTGATGCCTTAGTTCTTATAGAGTTTTCTTTTTGGGATGATATGTGACTCTTTCGCTTGTGAACTGGTTATTGAATGGATACGCTAAGTCACATGCTGCATGGTTTAAAGGATCCTAGGCTGAGAAGTTTGGTCTTGCTGTGCAGCTCTTGTATGAGTCTAACCATTATGGGGTTGAATCTTTTTGCCTACATTTGTTTAAACTATGGGGGTATGTGATTTTATTCATGTGATAGTCATATGGCACGAATGGAGAATCGTGTGGCAAGCGTGGTATGGATGAGTCGGATGGGGTCAGCCGGCTTGTCGCGTTATTGGATGTGGTAGCGGTGGTTTCCCAGGTATGGGCGCGGTTCATAGCAGGCCATCATGAGGAAGGATTAGCTACTCTTGAGAGAGTGAGGGCATGGCGAAGATGCACACAAGATTCTGGAAGTTTGAGATCAAGGATTTCATAGGATGATATGTCTGATTTTATTGCATTTTAGTGCTAGTCGGATTCTCTGCTCGAATGCTGCTTGCTTTGTGCTTTGTAGGATCCATGTTGATGAGAGCTAACCATTAAATGAACACAAAAATTACATGTTGTGAGTGTTAAATAATCTTAGGATAAAGGACTTGGATCTATTGCGCAACTCTCATCTGAGTCCAACTGTTGTAGGGATGGGTCCTTTAGCTGAAAGATTATTTAAGCATCTTTGTATGTAAGTGTATTCGTGAAGTGGTTAGCTGGTGTCGGTAGGGGTTCTTCAGCAGCTGATGGCAGAGGAGGTGTGGTGAGTCCTAGGATAGCCTAGGGTGTATTTAGTGCAGTTGTTTCGCCAAGGAGTAGGTTTCAGAAGTATTTTGTGACTAGGACTTAGAGGATTTGAGATAATTCTTGAGGAAAGTATGGATAGGTGTGGAAGGTAGTATTGGTCCCATACTACTGAAAGCACAGGATCCATACTCGAATCATGGAAGATCTCGGGGATTCGAAGGGTTGGTCACGGAAGGTAGCATGGTTGGATACCATGGTTCACGATAGTAGTTCTATTCCTGTCTATCTTTTGGTGGTGGCTGCTCAGACATGAGGATGGGCCTGGTATTTGGTGGGAGCCCAGTGGCGTTATCGATTTTGGTGGTATGGTACAGACCTAGTGAGTTTTGGTTTGAGGCTTCGGGGGTTTTGCTCGAGGCCGGGATGCGAGTCGCGAGACTCAGGAAGGGAACGTGATTATGATTGGCTGAGTTTTTGTAGCTGGAAATAGAATGACTGGTTGACGGATTGGAATGTCGTTTTGTAGGGAAAGGGTTGTGCCTTTTAGTTTTCCTAGCTCGAAGGAGTGAGCAGGCTGGTAGCAGTATTTCGGCGCTGGTGAGCACAGGTGGATCGTTGTGGCATGAGTATCTTGCGAGGCAAGTTAGGTACCATATTCTCGGGTAGGCCGAGTATCGGATTGTCATTGGGATCGTATCAGGAATTGTATTGTGTTGGAATTTTGATGGATTGGGTGAGTTATATCCCAGGTTGACTTTCTGCTATTTTGGGTTATTAAGGGTTGTTACATGCTATTTTGCATGCCGGAAGTCTTTAGCCGAAATTCAGGTTTCTCTTGGGATTCGATTGATCCGAATCGGGAGGATCCCTTCGTACGTATCATTCATTCCAAGGTCAGGAATGATCGTACCTGGTTGAGCCAGTTTAAGTTATGGATTAGTTTCGAGCCAATGGATGGTAGTTAGAACCCTCAGTGGGGGAGAATTGAGAATTCTCAGGTTGAGTGACAAGCATTGAAGGTTTTGTCAGTTGTTGTTTGGACTTTTGTTTCAGATTTGTTTGGTAGATATTGATCGGTGAACCCCTCCATAAGCGGGTATGTTCAACTAAAGGTGGGTTGGTGATTCTCTGGCTTAGGTTTCAGGATGTCCTCGACCATTGGTCATTGAGATCATCTTTAGCGGAAATTCATTGAAGGATTCAAGAGGAGACAGTTAAGAGCAAGGAATGAGTTACACACCCTCCAATGCAGTGTGTTTAGGTTTCAGGATGTCCTCGACCTTGGGTAAGTTCGCCCTCAGTGGTAGAGTGGAATTTCTTATTCATAGCAGACTCGTGTTTGGCAACATTTAGGATCGCCTTGGAAGTCTCCGGGAGCTAGATGCGTATTGATGGAATTTGTTCAGTCTCGATCAAGGTGATACTTTCAAGATTGGTGTAAAAGTCAGCACTGAGGTTCGTTTCGAATTATGTGCAGGGTTTGGTTGGGTTATGGCCTTCGAATTAGATCAAAGGGTTCGACTATTATCCTACCTGCGGGTCGTGTGCGGCCATGGTTCATAAGGTTTTGCTTAGGTAGCAACTTGTTCTATAAGTTAATTGTTGTAACAGCTCAAATTTTCAAATAAATTTTTCGTTAAAAACAAAACATCATTATTCGACAAAAGGGTTTATCCCAAGTTTGTTTCAAAATATAAATAATAAATCTCCAGGATCTTCAACAGTGGCAGTGTGTACGTGTCACGTCGGCGCCTTTCCACGGTCATCACTGGTACCTGAAAAACATAAACACAACTAGTAAGCATAAATGCTTAGTGAGTTCCCCAGTATACGACTTACCCACATACGCCTTCCGGCCCGGACCTTTCGATCCACATAACATTGCCTTCCGGCCCGGACCTTTCGGTCCACATAACATTGCCTTCCGGCCCGGATCTTTCGATCCACATAACATTGCCTTCCGGCCCGGATCTTTCGATCCACATAACATTGCCTTCCGGCCCGGATCTTTCGATCCACATAACATTGCCTTCCGGCCCGGACCTTTCGGTCCACATAATATATATCGCATATAAGCACACATCACATATAAAGCATCTACCTCTCTAGACATAGCATGAATATAACACACACGACCTTCCGGTCTAACAGTCAAACCCTTCCGGGTGAAGTATAGTGAGAAGACTCACCTCGTAGTACGCAGGCTATAACCTCTTCGAGCTACTCGCACACAATCCGCTAGTCCGCAGGTTCCCTATAATACCACAGCCCTAGTTAATGATCTTATCAAACAAGACAACTGACCCCTCTAAGATATATACAGGTCAACGGTCAATCTTGACCGGACTCGTCGAGTGCAAAGGGTAACTCGACGAGTATAGACATCCTGACACCACTCGCCGAGTCTGAAGAACGACTCGACGAGTTCCAGTAGATCTTCAAGCTACTCGCCGAGTCTGAAGAACAACTCGACGAGTCCTAGTGAACCTTCAAGCTACTCGCCGAGTCTGAAGAACAACTCGGCGAGTTCTAGTGAATCTTCAAGCTACTCGCCGAGTCTGATCATTGGACTCGGCGAGTCCTCGCCATGCAGTCAATCCGCTGCCTCCTGTATTTCGCATGATTTCGAAGTATATAGTTATAGGGCTTCCTGGACTTTCACATATACTATTACAGGGGTTTTTAACACTTGTAACAACAATATAATCTAACTAACCCTTAATTGGGTTTCCTAAACCCTAAACTCGCATACAACGTAAAAGTTACAGATTTCAACCCGAAGATTACCTGGAAACGTGTTCCCTGTGTCTCCAAACCTCCAGTACTCGATTCCTTTGATCACCACCTTGCTCCTCCTTGTCTAACAATCTCTTCAAGCCTTCTCAAGTCCTCTCTCTTGCTTCAGATGCTCACACACTCCCAGGGGATCTTCAACTGGCCAAAAGACGCGACATGACGGCCATAAGATCGTTATATACGATCAGAAATGAAACGGCTAGGGTTCAGCTGAACGGCGTCGACTCGCCGAGTCCCTTATTGGACTCGTCGAGTCCAATCGCGCGTCTGCGACCAAGACCATGGCCCTACTCGGCGAGTCGTGCACCAACTCGCCGAGTCCCCTCCTAAATGTGCCCCAAAAATAATTTAAAGCAATACCTGAAATTCCGGGCTGTTACAACTCTCCCCCACTAGAACTAGACTTCGCCCTCGAAGTCTCTCATTCTGCGAATAACTCCGGATGTTGCTCCCGCATTTCTCTTTCCGGCTCCCAAGTCATCTCCGATCCCTTCCGATGTTGCCACTGAACCAACACCAGAGGTATTTCCTTGTTCCGTAGAACCTTGATCTTCCGATCCCTGATAGCTACTGGTCTCTCGGCGTAATTCAGACTCGCATCTACCTGGATATCTTCTAGCGGAACCACTGCTGCCTCATCGGCTATACACTTCCTCAGCTGTGATACGTGGAAGGTATTGTGAATCTGATTCAGCTCCGCTGGCAACTCCAACCGATAAGCTACCCGACCTACCCTTGCAATTACCCGAAATGGACCTATGAACCGGGGCCCCAATTTGCCCCTCTTCCTGAACCGAATCACCCCTTTCCAAGGAGAAACCTTTAGGAGAACGAAGTCGCCGACCTGGAATTCGAGCTCGGACCGGCGTCTGTCCGCATAACTCTTCTGTCGGCTCTGGGCGGTCAATAACCTCTGCCTCACCCGTTGGATCTGTTCAGTCGTTTGAAGTACGATCTCTGTACTGCCCATCACTCTCTGTCCCACTTCTCCCCAGCAAATGGGAGTCCGACACCTCCTACCATACAACAACTCAAAAGGTGGCATACCAATGCTCGAATGATGGCTGTTGTTGTAGGAAAACTCAGCCAGCGGCAGATGCGCATCCCAGCTACCCCCGAAGTCTAACACACACGCTCTAAGCATATCTTCCAATGTCTGGATCGTCCGCTCGCTTTGACCGTCGGTCTGGGGATGGTATGCGGTACTAAAATGCAGTTTAGTACCCAACTTCTCATGGAATTTCTTCCAGAACCTGGAAGTGAAACGTACATCGCGGTCCGAAACAATCGAGGTCGGCACTCCATGCCGAGATACTATCTCTCTCACGTACAACTCCGCCAACTTCTCTGCTGATGAACTTTCACTAATGGCAAGGAAATGTGCACTCTTTGTTAGTCTATCCACAATCACCCAAATCGCATCGACTCCCCTGGCAGTTTTCAGCAATTTGGTGATGAAATCCATCGTGATCTGATCCCACTTCCACTCAGGGATCTCCAAGGGTTGCAACTTACCGTGCGGTCTCTGGTGCTCGGCCTTAACTTTACGGCAGGTCAAACACCTCTCCACGAACCAAGCAACGTCTCTCTTCATGCAAGGCCACCAGTACTCCTTTTTCAAATCCAGATACATTTTCGTAGCACCGGGATGGATCGAGAATTTCGATCTATGTGCCTCCTCCATCAAAATGACACGCGTACCGCCCACGAATGGCACCCAGATCCGACCCTGAAATGTCAGAAGTCCCCGCCCATCCGTAACGAACTCTGAAATTAACCCGACGACCCGCTCCTGTTTCTGCATCCCAGACTTCACAACCTCGGCCTGTGCCCCACGAATAGTATCTAATACCGGAGTCACCACCGTCAATCTCAAACATACGTCCCGCAATGGAGTACCCTCCGCCCTACGACTCAATGCATCGGCTACCACATTAGCCTTGCCTGGGTGGTATAGGATCTCACAGTCATAATCCTTAACCACGTCTAACCATCTCCTCTGGCGCATGTTTAGGTTGGGTTGATCCATCAAATACTTCAAACTCTTATGGTCCGTGTATATGGTACAACGAACCCCGTACAGGTAGTGACGCCAAATTTTGAGGGCGAACACTACTGCCCCCAACTCTAAGTCATGCGTGGGATATCTCGCTTCGTGAGGCTTCAGCTGCCTCGATGCATAGGCTATCACATGGCCCCTCTGCATCAACACTGCACCCAGTCCTGAAATCGATGCGTCGCAATATACGACGAAGTCCTCCATCCCTTCAGGAAGGGCTAATACTGGTGCTTCGCACAGTCTCTGACGAAGTGTCTCGAAGGAAGTCTGCTGCTCGGGTCCCCATGAGAATGTAACACCCTTTCGGGTCAATTTGGTAAGTGGCACTGCGATCTTGGAGAAGTCCCTAATGAACCTTCGATAGTACCCTGCCAACCCAAGGAAACTCCTGATCTCCGAAGGTGACTTTGGTGCCTCCCATCTCATCACCGCTTCCACCTTGGCCGGATCGACCAATATCCCTGCCTGATTTACAACGTGCCCCAGAAATTGAACCTCCCGTAACCAGAAGTCACATTTGGAGAATTTTGCATATAGCTTCTCCGACCTCAGTACCTCAAGGACCTCCCTCAAATGTCCCTCATGCTGCTCCCTAGACCGCGAATACACCAGAATGTCGTCGATGAATACAATCACAGACCGATCCAGCATCGGCCTGCATACCCTGTTCATGAGATCCATGAACACTGCTGGGGCATTGGTGAGCCCAAAAGGCATCACCACGAACTCGTAATGCCCATACCGCGTCCTAAAGGCTGTCTTCTGGACGTCCTCATCCCGCACCCTTACCTGATGGTACCCTGATCTCAAATCAATTTTGGAAAACCAAGATGCCCCTTGCAACTGATCGAATAGATCATCGATTCTTGGTAACGGATAGCGGTTCTTAACTGTCACCTTGTTCAGTTCCCGGTAATCGATACACATCCGGTGTGAACCATCCTTCTTCTTGACGAACAGAATCGGTGCTCCCCACGGCGAGCTACTTGGCCGAATAAATCCCTTCCCCAACAACTCTTGAAGTTGCGAGGACAATTCTTGCATCTCTGGAGGTGCAAGACGATAAGGCACCTTCGCAATAGGCGCCGCCCCTGGAACTAGGTCGATACCAAACTCCACTTGCCTCGCAGGAGGTATTCCCGGCAAATCCTCGGGGAAAACATCTGGAAACTCGCGCACCACTGGAACCTCCTTCAATGTCTTCGGTCTCTCGGAACTCTCCCGCGTATCCATCACATACGCCACAAAACCGTTACATCCCCGCTGTAGGCATTGCCTCGCCCTAGCAGCCGAACAAAAAGCTGATCTCGAACGGGTACCCTCGCCGTACACCGTAAGAACTCCCCCACTAGGGTCTCGTATAGTCACCAACTGACGCTCGCAGTCGATGACAGCGCTGAATCGGCTCAACCAGTCCATGCCTACAATGACACAGACATCACCCATCGCAATAGGAATTAGGTCAATCGGAAATGCGACCCCGAAGATCTCTAGCACACATCCCCGAAAAACCTCCGTAGCACAAATCACCCTCTCAGCCGCAATAGAAACGCTCAAAGGCCGACTTAATGGCTCACGACTAATGCCAATGTGCTGACTAAAAGCTAACGATACAAACGATCTACTCGCACCCGAATCAAATAATACTAGAGCAGGCATAGAGTTCACAAGGAAAGTACCTACACATATATTAACATAAGCATAACATTTCGACCTTTAATTAAATACATGAAAGATAACATACCTGCCACAACATCGGGCGCAGCGCGGACCTCCTCCGCAGTCAGCTGAAAGGCTCTCCCGCGAGCCCTCGGGGCCTCGACCTTCGCCGGTCGGGTCTCAGTAGTCCGGGTAGTAGGTGTAGCTCCCTGACGAAGTTGCGGGCACTCGGCCTTCCGATGGCCTGTCTGGTTGCAGTGAAAGCAAACCATAAACCCCTTAGGGCAATCCCTGGCAATATGTCCGTCCTTGCCACACTTGTAGCAACCACTAGCTCGACACGCCCCCTCGTGACTCTTGCCGCACTTCGCGCAAGTGCGACCCTTCGAACCTCCCATCCTCGAATCAGCGAACTTAGTCCGCTTGGCTGCCGGCTGAGACTGGGCCGGCCGTCGATCCACCTGCCGAGACTCAGCCTCCTCCCTCGCTTGAGTCTCCAACTCAATCTCGCGCTTCCTGGCGTTCGCCTGAAGCCAGTGAAAGTACGATAGGTGGAGTTTGACACAAACTCCCGAATCTCCCTCTTCAAAACACCCAAATAGCGGCTCATTCGCGACTGCTCCGTAGATACCAGCTCGGGGCAGAACATTGCCCTCTCATGAAACTTCCGTGTGATCACTGCCACGGAATCAGTACCCTGCTTAAGGGTCAAGAACTCCTGAATCAATCGCTCCCTCTCTACTGGGGGAACGTACTCATCCCTGAACATCTCTGTAAACCTCTCCCATGTCACCGCCGAAATCTCTGCCTGAGTGAAGTTCACTGTCACGAACTTCCACCAATCCTTCGCTCCCAGACGGAGCTGGTTCAAGGCGAACCGTACCCTCAAGTGCTCCGGGCATGAGCAAGTATAGAAACACCCCTCGATGTCGGCGATCCACCTCATAGCTGCAATCGGATCCTGCGTCCCATCAAATTCAGGGGGTTTCGTGTTGCTGAATTCCCTGAATAGTAATGAATCACCCCCTTGCGGCCTGGCAGCAGCCACCGCTGCGGTAGCGGCAGCAACTGCAGCTTCAGTAAGTGCGGCGCACCGCTCCTCAAACTCCTCCATCAACGTGGTCTTAATAGACCCAAACATCTCCGGGATCTCAGCCCGGACCGCCGCAGCTACCTCTTCCTGAATAATCTGACGAATCTCCTCGTCACTCGTACCGCTCGAACTCGCCCCATTGCGTGTGATAACCATGATGTCTCTGAAATACAACATAAAATCATCAGAGACTCCACCAAGTAAAATTGTACTCGATACGCGCCCTACCCCGTCTCCGATTTCCAGGGATTCTTATTTGAGTCTTCCACTGATCCGGTGCCTTCGATAGTACGGGCCCAATACTACCGACCACACCGTATCAGTATTCGTCCCAAATCTTTCTCCCCCAAATCCCGAATAACGAGTACTCTACTTCTAGTATGCACTATTTACTTGCACGCTACCAAATATCTCATATAAGCAATCTCCCTAGACTAAGGCATCACAAAACAGACAATTCTATTCCTATCATGTATACCTAGTCTTCTAGCATGCATAACAATTCATAATTCAGTGCATAACATAACATTGTAAGGTATTCTGGGGATCTTTACCGTTCGGACGCTGGCTGCTCGTACACACTGTTCCACCCTTGTTTTTACGTCCTTATCATTTTTAAGAAAAAGTTTTTCCTCAAATCCCAGGTCTGAGTTCAGTTGCACCCAAAAGTACCCCCGAATCCCTCAAACCAGTCTCTGATACCAATTGTAACAGCTCAAATTTTCAAATAAATTTTTCGTTAAAAACAAAACATCATTATTCGACAAAAGGGTTTATCCCAAGTTTGTTTCAAAATATAAATAATAAATCTCCAGGATCTTCAACAGTGGCAGTGTGTACGTGTCACGCCGGCGCCTTTCCACGGTCATCACTGGTACCTGAAAAACATAAACACAACTAGTAAGCATAAATGCTTAGTGAGTTCCCCAGTATACGACTTACCCACATACGCCTTCCGGCCCGGACCTTTCGATCCACATAACATTGCCTTCCGGCCCGGACCTTTCGGTCCACATAACATTGCCTTCCGGCCCGGATCTTTCGATCCACATAACATTGCCTTCCGGCCCGGATCTTTCGATCCACATAACATTGCCTTCCGGCCCGGATCTTTCGATCCACATAACATTGCCTTCCGGCCCGGACCTTTCGGTCCACATAATATATATCGCATATAAGCACACATCACATATAAAGCATCTACCTCTCTAGACATAGCATGAATATAACACACACGACCTTCCGGTCTAACAGTCAAACCCTTCCGGGTGAAGTATAGTGAGAAGACTCACCTCGTAGTACGCAGGCTATAACCTCTTCGAGCTACTCGCACACAATCCGCTAGTCCGCAGGTTCCCTATAATACCACAGCCCTAGTTAATGATCTTATCAAACAAGACAACTGACCCCTCTAAGATATATACAGGTCAACGGTCAATCTTGACCGGACTCGTCGAGTGCAAAGGGTAACTCGACGAGTATAGACATCCTGACACCACTCGCCGAGTCTGAAGAACGACTCGACGAGTTCCAGTAGATCTTCAAGCTACTCGCCGAGTCTGAAGAACAACTCGACGAGTCCTAGTGAACCTTCAAGCTACTCGCCGAGTCTGAAGAACAACTCGGCGAGTTCTAGTGAATCTTCAAGCTACTCGCCGAGTCTGATCATTGGACTCGGCGAGTCCTCGCCATGCAGTCAATCCGCTGCCTCCTGTATTTCGCATGATTTCGAAGTATATAGTTATAGGGCTTCCTGGACTTTCACATATACTATTACAGGGGTTTTTAACACTTGTAACAACAATATAATCTAACTAACCCTTAATTGGGTTTCCTAAACCCTAAACTCGCATACAACGTAAAAGTTACAGATTTCAACCCGAAGATTACCTGGAAACGTGTTCCCTGTGTCTCCAAACCTCCAGTACTCGATTCCTTTGATCACCACCTTGCTCCTCCTTGTCTAACAATCTCTTCAAGCCTTCTCAAGTCCTCTCTCTTGCTTCAGATGCTCACACACTCCCAGGGGATCTTCAACCGGCCAAAAGACGCGACATGACGGCCATAAGATCGTTATATACGATCAGAAATGAAACGGCTAGGGTTCAGCTGAACGGCGTCGACTCGCCGAGTCCCTTATTGGACTCGTCGAGTCCAATCGCGCGTCTGCGACCAAGACCATGGCCCTACTCGGCGAGTCGTGCACCAACTCGCCGAGTCCCCTCCTAAATGTGCCCCAAAAATAATTTAAAGCAATACCTGAAATTCCGGGCTGTTACAATTGTACATGGTAGGGTTGCCGCATGGTGGTTCGCGTTTGGTGTCGTATGGGACGGTGATTAGGTTCCCTCAAGGCAGTGAAAGGAGGAGGGTATTTTAGGACCCAAAATGTTGGGAAAGCAATGTAATACTAACAATGTCGATACGAGATAAGGAGCATTCCAGCCATGGACTGAGGACCTGGTACGGGTATTCCAGTCATGGGTTGTGGGCTTAATGGTCATGATTGTTCATTTAATCTATATGTGATACTCTCGGTAGTGACTCGTTGATGGGGATCGGAGAACCCATAACTCAGTTGGTTTGGATAGGGAACAGTCAAGGGCCGTTGGGAGTGCCATTCAGGTATCATAATGAATCTCTGGAATGTTTGCCCTGTATTCATGTTTGTTCGCAGGTTGTTGTTAGGGATTTGTTGAAATGCGGAAGTTCTTGGTTTGATCATCTTCTTTCGTTGTTTCGAAGGTTGGTAATGGCATTACAGAGAGTCAAAGGTTATATTGAGGTTTTTGATGTATCATATGGATTCAGATTGGTAAAGGTTTGTTATCGACCTATTTGAGGATCTTTTTTCTCACGATTTGTAGTATCTTCAGTCGGACATTTGGGGTGGATTCATGGATGGTTATTTCGTGATGGCTTATATTTGAAACTTGCGTTGGGAATTGCAAGTGTATCTGTGTGAGGCATGCATTCTGGAAGTCAGGGAGGTAAAGAGGAAATCTTTTGGTTTGTGGTGCGAGTCTCGAGTTTCAGGCGGAAGGTATGATGTCAACGAGGGTGAAATCGAGGATTGTTGGGTTAGAGCATCCTTGTCTTTCAGGTTCTGGTAACCGGGTTAGATCTTTCTCCTGATTGTCTATGGCAACACATTGGGTTGGAAGGGTTGATGCGATCCTGCTCTATGCAATAGGCCAAGATACCCAGTGCGGGCCGACTGTAAGTCGTAGGCACGGAGACTTAGGAGGAGTAGTAGGGTTGAGGTAGTAGGCCAAGATACTCGATGCAAGCCGAATGTAAGTTGTAGTAACAAAGACTCAGGAGGAGCAGTAGGGTTAAGGCAGTAGGGCAAGATACCTGGTGTGGGCCAATTGTGATTCGTTGGCACGAAGACTCAGGAGGAGAAGTAGGTTTGAGGCAGTAGGCCAAGATACCCGGTACAGGCCGACTGTGAGTCGTAGGCACATAGGCTCAGAGGGGGCGTTAAGGTTGAGGTGGTAGGCCATCAAACCCTGAGAATTTCAACCCGATGGATGAATTGATTCGACATGTTGATATTCCAGCCCGAGGTTGATTGGGCTAGTCATGGGTGTTCATGGTTTTAAGTTGGCAATGATGTGAATATTAGTTTGAGGGTTAGTGGAAACATTGTCGGTCGACACAAGAGGGTTTATCTCCGAATTTTTCTCCCATTTCTCATCGTATCCTGGGAAAAATTTTCATCAATATTAACTTTCTCTGGAAGTATCATCGAATCTCTTTATCCAGTAAAGAGGTGTCAACAGCAAAATATCATCTGCAGTTCTGTTTTATGGTAGGAATTTCAAGTTTCCGGATTGTAGATTTTCAAGTGAAGTAGGGTTGATTGGCTGCACAAGATATGGATTTGTTTTCTTCGGATTGGAAAGTTTATGATGGGTTTAGATGTCTTGGAAATTTCATGGTATGTTAAAGATTGTGGGTGTGCCCTCATGATGGCGGGCCTGCCAGGGATGGCAAAGGATGATTTCGAGGACAAAATCAAATTTAAGTGGGGGAGAGTTGTAACGCCCTGTTTCGAATCACTTTCATAATTCAGGACTATGGCCTAAAGATGGGTTATCATAAGGCTAGGGCCTCTGTAAAAGATATATCTAGACCCATTTATGTATAGATAATACAATTAAGGTGATCTGGGAGTTCGGATTGTGCCTTGGAGCCAAGGGGTATATCATTAAAGTGGCAGTTCGAGCTCTTTATGAATTTGAATTTTCGTTCGGAAGGTTTTGAGGTGAGGTTAAGTTGATAGTGTTGGATTAGTGTCTAAGCCCATAACTATAATTGGTATGTACTTGACCCGATTTGGCGTGGTACATTTCCGTTGCACTTCACCGGAACAATTTTTATGGATAGTCTTTTGAGAATAGTATGATTTATATTAATATATTATAAGTTCTAATATATTAATATGGAATCATATTACTTAATTAGTATTGATCAATAATTAATTCAGAATTAATTTAGTGATCAAAAGGAACTAATTAAATATGGACTCTTATATATATAGTATGGGCCAAGTTCATTTAGGTTGGGCTAAGCATGCGTGGATAGTCCATGGAGTTTTTCACCCATGGATCCTATGGAAATGAAAGGGCATGGGTATTAGGGTTTACATGGATGAAACCCTAATCCTCCATACTATATAAAGAGGTCTTTGGCGTAAGAAATGGTACTAGTGAGTGAGGATACAAGAGTGGGCCAATTACTAGAGTGATTAATATTCTCTCAAGTTTTCCAAGGTGTTTTTGGTGATTTATGATTCCACTTGAGGCTTCCACACTATTGGGGCTAAGCTCTTAAAGATCAAGACTTCAAGCTTCATCAAAATGTATGTCTTATAACTTGTTTATATTACCCAAGTATTAAAGATTGTATGCTAGTTAGGGTAATACCTTGGAAAGTTCAAATTTGTATGTATAATAGAGAAAACATAGATCCAAGGTATTTAGGGTTGCGTGTACACCATAGGAGTGTTAGAATGCTCATAACCTAATAGTGATATCAGAGCCTAGGCTTGTATTTAATTATACTTGATGCAAATTGCTGAAAAATGATGAAAAAGTCGATTGTCTGTTGTTCTGGACAGTGGACTCGCCGAGTCGACTGATGGACTCACCGATTCCATGCATAAAATCATCCAACTCGCCGAGTTGGTTCATGAACTCGACGAGTTGGACCCCCAGACAACATATTTTTGAGGTTTTTGGCTGGAATTGAACTAGAAACATTACCCTAAGCTATTTTTGAACTTGTAAACCTGTTTTTGATGTGGTAGTGTTCATGTTAATCCAATTTCATAGATAATTGTCAATAGATTCATGTTTTTTATTAGTTTAGTGGTTAGGATAATTACATGAAAAGTGTTTGATTTGAATTATCTTGTTCTTATGAGTTGATTTAGATTAATAAAAAAGTTATGTGATAATATGTTTTCAATACAAATTAATCTAAAAGTTATTCATAATATGTGATTTTGTAACTTGTCCTCAAGTTATATGAAAAGTCACATTTATGATTATTAAAACTCATAAGATTTCCATAAGTTATGAAAAATGGAGAGTCTCGTTTTTAAATGTTTTAAAGTCTTCCATAACTTGTCCTCATGTTATGGAGCCTGAAGAGTTTTTCATTAAAACTACTTTAAACACATAACTTATGGAATTGAAAAGTTTTTGGATAGTTCAAAACTTTCTCTCAAGTTTTGGAATTTGTTAAGTCTCACACACACTTTAATTCTAAACCCTAGAGTTTTAATAGTTAAAATTCAACCCTTATACTTTAAAGTATTATAAGTTAATAATATATATATATATATATATATATATATATGTGTGTGTGTGTGTGTGTATAAGATCAAGTCAGTCTTACCGTTACTAGGCCTCATTCACGAAGCCAGTCTATAAGGGGGTAAAAGGTTACTTCCTATTAAATGTCAGTTTAATGGGTGTCCACTCTCACCCACCGCTTCCTTGATTGGTGTAGGGTCATTAGTCGAACAGGTAGGACAAGGACTATAATTCTCCCTCATTATAAGTATAATGATAAAGTAACTAAACCTTTTATAAATTCCCAATCTTAGTTACTTTAGGAAAATGTGAATTTGGTGCTAACCCATGAAATTACACTTTGCACTTTGCTTAAGTCGGTTAGTGGAGCGTGTGTGGTTAACCGACACACTAGCTTGATTTAACAAGGTAGGCAAAGGGTAACTTAATGTTTATCATAGTATCGGTGGAGCGTGTGTGGTTAACCGAAACATCAATTGAGTGATAATATTAAGCGTATTTGCATGGTTATTCACACCTTGTTTTGTGATCCTCGGCATCCCAGTCACAATACTTGAGAGGGCACAATCGAGATAGAAACATGCCATTGAAAAGTTCAATTAATCTCAAAAGATCTAGGAGTTTCAAATCCAATTAAAACCTAATAAATTATTTCATTTTTCATGGTGGAAATTGGTGAATCGTCATTTGCCTACCTTCAAATATTTTATAGCTTGGATTATGGCATCCATCTTCTAAGTTGTAAAATATTGTGTTGGGTCCTAGCCTTAATATTTCAAATTGGGTTTTATATTAAGGACTTTAAATCAACTATCTTGAATATCTCCCAAAAGATGTCTGGTTCAGACAATTATGATCTTCCCAAAAACTCTTGGAACAAGCTTTCCTAATGAAGATGATGTCCCGGAAATCATTCTTCACTCCCTCCATCTCCTCCAATTATTCTTCCTAACCCACAAGTTCTTGAATAGTTCAAGGTCACTCAAGCCCTAATGGCAAGAAAAGTCTATGTGTGCTCACATCTTGGAGATAAAGTCACATATTGACAAGCCAGGAGAGTTGGGTGTCAAAGTCTTGAGAAAGTTGGTTGTTCAATCACCTTCTAAGTCTTATAATGAGTGTCCTTTGGGACTACTATGTAAAAGACTATGACATGACCCTTAATGATCTTATCTATTTGCTTGGTGCTGTTAAATCAGCAATGATTTGGAGCACTGGTAGAGCAAATTTGATTAAGAAGATCAACTTCCCAGACTTCCATGGACATTGACAATGGTAACATTGAATATCTAGAAAAACTTTCTCTTCCTAATGGAAAGGGATCGACCATAGTCAACTCGGTTGACCAAATGGTAAAGAGAATGGCTAAGTCTGAGAGAGTCCCATGTACCATTACCAAAGAGTCCATATGTTTCTATTGCCAAAGGAAGGGGCATTGGTTGCGAAGTTGCCCTAACTACCTGAAAGATCTGAGAGAAGGTTAAGTCAAAAAGTTTGACTCTGCTTCAGGTAAGTCCACTATCTAACTCTCTTAAGTTCTTATTTGAAGATTCTTAATACATTTTAATGTATGGCGGGATCAAGCAAAGTGAAGGGAACTTAAAGAAAGAGTATGCTGAATCTGATCGCGATGATGGATTTCAATCGCATGGTTTGAAGATCGAATTCTTGAGCTACAACTTAGAGAGTTATGATAGATTGCTAGGAAATATGTAATATCATAGTTGCATTGTAAGGAAAAAGATTTTTCCGCATCTTATAAATAAATAAAAAAAATTTGTTTTATTTTATTTTATCTCCTTGCAATGGCATTTATGGAAAACTGATGTTTATATGTTTCTAGCAATAATGGAAATATGAATTTGATTCTTTCATTTGTGGTAGTGTCTAAATTTACCAAATAAAGAAAGATTTTCATCACCTAAGTTTCAATTGGACCGAAACTTGGAATCATGCAAGTTGTATAGTATGATGAATGAAAATCTTCATCTTTGGAAAATTAAGACTAGTTCCTTGTTCACATGTATATGTGAGTCAAGTGAAGGACTAAGGGATCGAGTACACATTCTTGTGCACTGGTCAAGTCCACCACAAAAGATTGATAAGACTATTCGTCATGATTTACTAAATTTTAGTAAATATGGTTATACTTAGAAGTTTAAGTATAATTCTGAAACATTGGAAAAGTTTCGATGTATGGCAGAACGAATGATAAGAATCAAATTAGGCAGAAAAATAAAAGTTTCTCAAATCTGAAAAGATGGGAGAGTACTTTAGTATCATGTTTTGTGATCATCTTAATGATTTAGAAATCATATCACAATTTGTCCTCTAAGGACATCTTAGTGCATTCTTATGACTAAAAAGAGGAATCTTGAATTGTTGAAATGGTTAAATCAAGGAGATGAGTCATACATCGTTCCAAAACAATTCTTAGTGTCATACTCCAAGATTGTAACCTGAGTGACATATCTTAAAGAAAGGTTTATAACACTTGTCAAATGTAAGAGTAAAATATGACCTACTCTTGCACATTTGAAATTGGTATGTTATGATGTTTTGGATAAAACAAAGACCAACTAAGGCCAATTGTGTGAGGTGTTTGTCTTGATAAAGAATCCACACTATCTCTTGAATATTTGACAAGTGAGTCTTATATGTCAAGAGGACAGTGAGAGTCTTAAAGATCTTGAAAAAACTTCAAGATCTAATCAAGAGTAAAAACATGTAGTTTATCACTAGCACACAACATGAGGTTTATAAGCTATCATGTTAACATATTTCTATTTCTATGCCCATTCCAGTTAAAGTTGGCTTTGCATATGAGTTTTGAGAATTCTCAATTGGTTGCATAACAACTTGGAAGCAATGGCAGGCCTTTGTCCGACCATATGTCAAGAAGTTAAAACTGCACAAGTTCAATCCATATGACTTTAGAATTGTCACTAACCTTGTCTTGTGATTATGGTTTTGACAAATTCACATGGATAGGAACACATACACCATAAAATCTAAGTGTCATATGGATTCTCTAACGATTCATGATAATGATGGTAAGGGAACGCTTTCACTAAGTAGATTTTAGGGAGATAGCAAGTGTGATATTTGCATTCTCAAAGTTGTTAGTGGAGCGTATGTGGTTAACCGACACACTAACATTGACTTGTGAGGAATGGCACAGGTCTAAAGAATTAAGACTATGATTACGACATCCCTTTTCATAGTTCTAAAATTCTTTAGACACACATGTGTGTTATCTAAGGAAAGGTGTGTGATTTTGATAAAGTTTTTTTTTATCAAATCATCTCGTATTAGAAATTTGAACTTTGGTAAGAAAGTCAATGAAGTAATGGTTTCTAGAAGTCCAGCTGATTTCTGAGTACATGTCAAAGCTAGTGGGAGCATAAGTGATATGCTAATAATCATCATGTTAGTGGGAGCATGATAATTATAATAAGTGTTGCAAGCGATCAATGTTAATTATAGAGAACAAAATTTTCAATTGGGAAAAAGTTGTTTTGCTATAATTAACGGAGAGGAAATTATACTTCATTTCAAATCTAAAAGCTTAGATTGTGAGATTTTAATCAAATTTAGTCAAGTATATATATGAATGTTATGTTGGAATGGTTCAACATAAGTAAATTCTATATATGGGAACATTATTTGCGTTCTAAAATTCGATTATGATTACGGCATCCCTTTCATAATCTGAATTATGAGAACATGGCAAATAGAAATAAAAATATTATAGCAAAAGACTGGTCTAGTATCATGTCTTTATGTGAGACATCATGAATCATGTCCCATATGCTTTGGATATAGGATCGATTAGATGTGCTATAATATTCATTTGTTCTAAAATTTTCCAAATGCCTAGAGCATTAAGAGGGAAAATGTATTAGAACTGGATATGACTAATTTGATTAAGAAATTGTCGAGGACAATCTAAGGTTTACCAAAGATTGGTTGCTTAGGGACAGTTGGAAGTATAGTGTTAATTTTGGAAGGACCATATTGACATATTCTAAAAAGAGACAACTCTTGTTCAGGAGTAATAGTTAAAATGCGAATATGGACATATTCCCATAGGTGGAAGTTATTCATTAAATATGTGTAAGATTAGGAAACTTAATGCAAGAAGTATGTTCAAAGCAATGTACTTTGAATATGAGACTTCGGTTCCATGGAGTTGATCTCCATTGGAATACTCTGTAATGTCTGTTGACAAGTCTTTGTGACTAGTGTGCATAATCATTACAAGAGGATCAATGCATATAAGTTTAGAATCTAACAGATTTAGGTAAATGGCAGGAATTTGGAATTCTTGCATTTGCGGTAAGGATTTGGGATTGTGAAATGAGAATCATTGGAATTATGTTCAATCAATCTATTTCACAAAGTAAAGATCATAGACAAACTTAGTGTGCACACTTGGTGTATGGCATGACTAGTGTTTAAGAAAACATAGTGTACATGCTTGGAGCATGGGACAACTATTGTTTTAATTCAATTATAAAGTTGATAGTTTGAAACAATATGCAATAAATAATGTGTAATCAATATGGTGATAAATAAAAGGTGTTCTATTTATATTTTTAAGTTATGAGACCATATTGGATTCGATTATTGTTGTGTTTCACGTTGCATGTTTTGACTTCCAGAATAAGTAGATTGTTCTTCCTGAATGACTAAGTTATTCAAACTATCCACAGTCGGTCATATGTTGGAAGTAGATATGAATCAAGACTGTCATGAAGTTGGTTTGTAGATGTCCAAGGTAGTGGACATAGCAAGAGTTGTTGCAACATTCATGAGTGCTCATAAGTTCTGAGTATTGGCTTAAACCCACGCTTATTTGAATCACTTCATGGATTTTTATCACGAGTGATCATGAGACGATAATATCTTATATTCTAAAAAACTAGAGATATGAGTTGTTGCCTATGAGTTGGTTATACATTGATTATACGAAAACGCATTGGTAACTCTATATTATAAAACGTTCCTTTGTGTATGATTCAACAAGTAGTAGAACAAGCATATGATTCGAAGTTTATCCATTCCTTTTACCCTTAAAGGGATAAAAGCGATATTTGTGGGCCCCTCGATGATTTAGTGATGACACCCCGAAGTGCTTGGCTAAGCCAGGACTGATTTGATTTGTTCAATTAGTCGGTCGTCATAAATCGGAAATCAGGAACAAAAAATGGACAGAGAGAATGATTATAATCCATGTATCAGTCTATATGATATCTAGAATGGAGGAATATATGATCCCTTATCTAATGGACAAGTCATTGACTAAGGTTAGAGTTCGACATCGGCTTTAAGAGCTACGATTGCTAGTCGGGTTTCAGAGTCATACACAATAATAGTTTTAGACTTATCCAAGTGGTAGACTGTTGGATTAGTGTCTAAGTCCATAACTATAATTGGTATGTACTTGACCCGATTTGGCGTGGTACATTTCGGTTCCACTTCACCGGAACAATTTATATGGATAGTCTTTTGAGAATAGTATGATTTATATTAATATATTATAAGTTCTAATATATTAACATGGAATCATATTACTTAATTAGTATTGGTCAATAATTAATTTAGAATTAATTTAGTGATCAAAAGGAACTAATTAAATATGGACTCTTATATATATAGTATGGGCCAAGTTCATTTAGGTTGGGCTAAGCATGCATGGATAGTCCATGGAGTTTTTAACCCATGGATCCTATGGAAAGGATAGGGCATGGGTATTAGGGTTTACATGGATGAAACCCTAATCCTCCATACTATATAAAGAGGTCTTTGGCACAAGAAATGGTACTAATGTGTGAGGTTACAAGAGTGGGCCAATTTCTAGTATGCTTAATATTCTCTCAAGTTTTCCAAGGTGTTTTTGGTGATTTGTGATTCCACTTGAGGCTTCCACACTATTGGGGCTAAGCTCTTAAAGATCAAGACTTCAATCTTCATGAAAAGGTATGTCTTATAACTTGTTTATATTACCCAAGTATTAAAGATTGTATGCTAGTTAGGGTAATACCTTGGAAAGTTCAAGTTTGCATGTATAATAGAGAAAACATAGATCCAAGGTATTTAGGGTTGAATGTACGCCATAGGAGTGTTAGAATGCTCATAACCTAACAGATAGATGTGTAGAGCTTCTCGTCACCTTTCTGTGGATATAAAGAACGTCAAAAATGAAGTTGAAACGAAGAAGTTATGGTCGTTTGAAGTTCCAGTAGTTCGAGTGAGTGATTGTTGACTTGTTAACCAAGCTCATTTAAGGCTAACGACATGAGCATGAAATTCTCACGACGTGAGGAGCGCCTGATGCACCTAAACCCTGATTTTTGGGTATTTAAAGGTATGATATGATTAGGGTTGCTTATCCTCAGCCTCTTTCACTCCCAAGACCTCTGGAAACCCTAATCTTAGCCCCCATTTAAGTCCTTGGTCGTCCTTGGTGTTATTCTAGAGATTTTGAAGCTTTGAAGCCCTTGGAAGAAGAAGAAGATCATAGGTGGTGCATTTGTTAGCTTCTTGGTTGCTTCATCAGCTAGTTCCAGTGGCGGAGCTAGATAGGGTATTGGGGGTACTACAGTACCCCTAAAAAATTGTTTTATATATATGAAAAATATTATTTGTAAACATGTTTCATGTTATTTTACCCCCAACTAAAGAGATTATAATATATTTTTTAATAACCGATATTGGATAACTACATATAATATATATACAATATTTGTACCCTCAAATCAAAATTTTTGATTCCACCACTGGCTAGTTCTGGAGTTTTTGGATCTTTGTAAGTCCTCAAGCTCATGCATTTCCTTTACTTGCTTTCTAGATCTACGTTTTTACATGCATTTTATGGCTTATAATGTTGGTTAGCATGCATGGAATCCATAAAGTTGGCAACTTTATGGATTATAATGGTATCTTAAGTCATATAAGTTCTAGATCTGAATTTTGATCATGGTTTTGGACTTCAAGTTTGAGTCTTGGACCTTTTTCCTTCATTTTGTGCCATAGTTGATTTTGGGACATGTATTGGACATGCATGTTCAAAAAGCTTCGATTTTTATAGTCCTCTGGGTCAAGGAAGACCCTCTAGAGTGTCCCATGTCAAGGTTTAATGGATTAGGAGCTTAATGCTCATTTTTTATCAGATCGGGACTCTCGACATGAGGGATAAGACCTCACGATGTGAGAGCGTATACAATGAATTTTATGGGTATAAATCACGACCTTACGACGTGAGCATAAGGTGATCACGACGTGAGCATCTCCTGTGCATGTTTTGGACTCATTGAATGTTGGCTAGTTTGGTCTTGGACTTATCTTTTGGCTTGGGCTCATAATGGACTAAGGATTTTAAAGTAATGGACTTCTGGTTGGGCTTTCCCTAATGGGCCTTCGATGGTGAATTGGGCTTTAGTGGGCCTAATGGAGTTGGGCCTTGTTTAGGCCCAATGGGCTTGGGCCGATTGTGGGCTTGGTTATTTGGACCATTTATGGGATTAGTGCTTGGTGGTTTTGCCATGGGTAATTATTAAGAATGGCTTAGTTGTTTGGTTCATTTTGTGGAAGCAGGTTCGTAGCAGTTGCAGCAATTGTGGGATTTATCTGCCATTCAAGGTGAGTTTTCCTCACTGTACTAACAGGGTCAAAGGCACAAATGTCAGTCCTTTTTGGATTGTTATCCTGGTTATCACATGATGACATGCTTAGTGATTTGTTAGATCTATATCCTAGTATATAGGATGATGCTATGTTTAGTGACCTATTCGGTCTGTATCTAGGTATATAGGATGATGTTATGATTAGTGATATGTTAGATCGGTTTGACTGTTTGTACATGCTAGTATTTGTTATCTATGTGTTGATTGTATGTGTGTGTGTGTGGGGGGGGGGGGTGGTTGAGGTGGACCTACTTTGTGCTATATGCCAACATACCCAGGGCGGCACAGATAGACTGTAGGCCCAATGGGGCATATCAGTCAGGCCGAAGGCTCGGAGAACGGTCCAGACAGGCTGAAGACCCGGTAAGGGCGGACTAGACATGTTGAAGTTATGAGAGTGGGCAAGATACACTTAAGGCTCGGTGAGGGCGGTCCAGTCATACTGAAGACTCTATATCTGGAGAACGGTCCAGACAGGCTGAAGGCCCGGTAGAGCGGACCAGACATACTGAAGGTTCTGAGAGTGGGCCAGATAGACTAAAGGCCCGGTGAGGGCGGTCCATTCATACTGAAGACTCTATATGCATGTTGTTATTTATATATGTGCTACTTTTTGTGTGTTGGAACTTTGGGGGAACTCACTAAGCTTTGTGCCTACGGTTTCAGTTTATTGTTTCAGGTGCTTCAGATGTTTTGGCAAGGCGAAGGCGTGACCGTACACATCCTTGCATTTTGGACTTATGGTTTTTAGGATAATCTGATATGAAATTATTTTGAAAACATTTTGTAATAACTAATGGCTTTTGGATGTTTGAAAAAGTTTTAAATTTTACTGAAAATTTATGGCTGTTACACTGAGAATCATTCACATCATTCATAGTGATTGTTGTCCTACCATAGTGTTGGATTAGGTGTCTAAGTCCATAAATATATTTGGTATATACTTAAACTGATAGTAGCACAGTCCTTTTTGGTTGCCCTTAAGACTAGCAACTAGACATGATGATTTTGGAGAGAGAGGTTGATTTATTATTTGATAATAAATTGAAATAAATAATTTGTTAATATATTGTGAAAATAATATATTAATTAGAACTAGTAATATTTAATTAATATTTAATCAGAAATTAATTGGAATTAATTTTGGGATTAAAGGAATTAACTAAAAGTGTAGGGACTAAAATGTAATTGGCTAATAGTTGAGCAACAGGCATTCTAGAACCCTCCATATGGGTTGGACGGTTTCTTGAAGCCTAAGGGCTTCTAGAATTGTCCTATGTGGATAAACATGAAGGTGGATAATTATCTGGTTTAAGTTGATCTTGGATTTAGGCTTATATAGGGTTTCCTGACTGCACTATAAATAGGGCATAACCCTATGATTTTCGGCCACTCAATTCTTTGAAGAGCTAGCTGAAAATTTGAGCCTCCTTCCTCTCTCTCAATTGTCTTCCTTTGCTAGTGTTGGGTGTGAACCATTAGAGGCGTGACATTTGTGATGCTTACTCTCTAGGTTTCAATAACACAAGGTTTTTCATTGTTATTACTATATAACAATCAACGTATAATTCTTATAATGATTCTTATAACCATAAATGTTTATTTTTCGATTATATACTAGATTTCTAGGGTTTCTATTTTTTTTGTTCATTGTTGTATGGGCAATTAGAGAAAAAATTGATCAAGTTACTCCCTCCGTCCCAAAACTATTGTGCATCTTTCCTTTTCGGTTTGTCCCAAATTAATAGTCCATTTCTATAAATAAACATCCTCTTTACCAAAATACACCTCATTATTACTAACAAATTTAAACATTTAATGAGTGCATTAAATGCAAGAAAGGGTAAAGTAGCATTTTATAGATAAAGTAAGTAGGGTTGCATGCAGACATATGATTTATATGTTTTTTGCATAATACCCATCAGTGGTATCAAAGCATAGGTTTAGTTTTCTATTGAATTGATACAATGGTTGAACTTGAATAAGAAGAAGCAAAGAGATTTGTCATTTTGTTCCGCCAACACGACATGGTGTTCTTCCGCCACGGCATGTTGACCTGCGAAATCGTCCCAACACGGTGTGGTGATTGTTTCCCACAACGTGTTGGACATTCAGATCCACAAAATTTGGTTCTAAAGACATCTTATGAATTAATTAGGATAATTACCTTAAATACTGTTTTAAATAAGTAAAACTGAATAATTATCTAAGTATTTGGATATCCTTATCTTGAATCCGTGATTGGTTTAGTTTTAAATTAAAATTAATTTCTTAACTTTCGAAATTTAAAATATAAACCCTAGTATTTTGAAATGTTTAAAATACATCCATATGGATCTTATTATTAATTATTTAATTGATTAATTAAAAGATAATCAATAAATCCATAAAAGGTTTAAATTTAATTTAATTAAAAGTTTAATTTATTAAAAGATTAAAACCTTGCTATTTTAAAATATTTTAAAATACACCTTATATTATGTATACAATTAAAAGTTTAATATATATTATATGTATAAGAGTAGTCAGTCAAACTGCTAGTATGCCTCATTCACGAAGTCATACTATAAAGGGAGTTTAAGGAAGCGACCTATAAAATGACCGTCATTGGGTATCCATTCTTACCCACCGCTCTCTTGTATGGTGGATGGTCGTTGGCCGAATAGGTTAGATAGGAAAATTAATCTCATTAAAAGTATAATGATATAAAGTAACTAAACTATTTTAAATCCTAGTCTTATTTACTTTAGGAAAAATGTGAATTTTTATGCTAATCAATGAAATTGCACATTACACTTTATAAGTCGTTAGTGCGGCGTCTGTGGTTAACTGACACACTAATGGGGGACTAATAAAGGGTGGTAATTGGTGTCTCGAAAATTATCGTTGATTAATGGAGCACGTGTAAGTCCCCAATCTGCTTATGTATCAATCAGATCCGTTTGATGGTGCGGAATCCCAATCAAACGGATGATGCCAGATCAAATAGAAGAGAAGAAGAAGAAGAAGAAGATGATGAATCTTGTATGTATTGATATGAATGAAGATCCGGATACAAGATTCACACACACTAACACACACACACACACTATTCTCTCTCTCTCTCTCTCTAGAACACCTTCAAATACACACACTTAAGCTCCTCTCTTTTTCTCTTGGCCGTACACTCCTTTTCTGTTTATCAATCCCTCCTCAACTACCTAACACCTATATATATATATATATATATATATATATATATATATATATATATATATATATATATATATATATATATATATATATATATATACTTGGGGAATATGGGCCTAATGGGTTTACGGCCGTAAATGGTCTTCCGGCCGTAAACACAACCGTAAACATTTATATGGCCGTAAACACAGAGGTGTTTACAGTCCTATACATAAAAATACATTTTCCTAGAAAAGCAAAGTATAAACCATAATTTTGATCCAACAATCTCTCCCTTGGTTTATAACTTTCTTTTCTTAATTGACCCAACAAGCTCCCCCTAAAAAGGTAGCTGGCTTTTCTTGATAATCTTCATTTGGAGCTTGGCTTCAGCATTTATCTTCAATTTCTACATAGCATCAAGATGAACATATGAATCTTCAATGAATGACTTCATCTTGAGCAGTTGGGCTTTTCTTCGAAAATTTGACTCTGAACGCACATTGGGTGAGGAGGCTTGATGTACTGTTTCTTGAAAGATAGCGCTTTCAGGTTGAGAATCTTTAGAGAGAACAAATCTTTTAGATCACTGCAGCAGGTTTAAGATAACGGCAGACTGATTGAGGAGGCTTCAATGCAATCTGTCACATAATCTTCAATTTCAACTTCACCTTGCTTCTGTGGTTGAAAGATTGAATGTCGAAAGAATAATCTTCATTTCTTGCTCTTTCGAATGAGAATTCTGCGATGATCACGGATGAAGCCTTGGCTCAGAAATCTTTGACACAAACTCCATGACTTTCATCTTCACCTGAATTCAGTTTTCAAGACAAAACAAAACTAAATGAAAATTTAGCACACAATATTTTTGGGTTTTTCATATTTTCTGAAAAACATAAAACAGAAACAAAAATATTTTTGGATTTTTGATTTTCTTGAACAAGAAATAAAACAGAATATAACACTATTTTTTGATTTTGAATTTTTTGATTTTTGTTTGTGTTTTGAATTTTTCTTATTTTTGTTTGATTTTTGAATATCTTTTTTTAATTCTCTCCCTAAATTTGTGCATAGAGGAAAACTATGAACAAATTTAACAAAAAGTAAAAATATTTGGGATCAAAGTTGTGAGACATCCTGAACTTGTTTATCAGTACCTTCACCTTCATGAATAGATCTGGTCAATTGTGGGTATTGTGATCCACTTAAACACGAAGGATATCGATAAAGTTTTCTAAGTAAACTATTTTGCTGACGACAACCACGGGTATTGTTGTCCACTTTAATTAAGCAACGAGATCTACATGCAACCTCTTAAATGGTTCAATTTTAGTTGCACTATAACGTGTTCCCCACTTCCTGATATACCCTAGTTATCAAGAACTTCCTAAGGACTCCTTACTTTAGGTGAGTAAACAATTATTAAGGAGGAAGACAAATTTAGAGATAGATGCATATGTTGTGTCTCAGGTCGGATCTATTTCAATCACGCAGAGGGGACAACATATGACTAACAGGGATAGAGGCATATAGAGATAGTAGGGTGCATATGTCCAAGGTCGGATCT
Organism: Lactuca sativa; assembly: GCF_002870075.4. Taxonomy (NCBI): domain Eukaryota; kingdom Viridiplantae; phylum Streptophyta; class Magnoliopsida; order Asterales; family Asteraceae; genus Lactuca; species Lactuca sativa. Next base: position 190,683,815 of record NC_056631.2, on the reverse strand, counting down.
TCCGATCACGCGGAGGGGACAACATATGGATAATAGATAGAAAGAATTTCATAGATAAAGAGGTGCGTAGAAATAAAGTTGCATATGTTGCATTCCAGGTCGGATCTCTTCTAATCACGCAGAGGAAGCAACATATGACTGACAGATAGAAAGCAAGAAAATAATTTCCTACATACCTACTTTATCAGAACCCCCCAGTCGTTCTATCAGAACCAGATTTAAGGACATAAGTCTGTACATCAAGTAAAAGTCGAACCACAGTTCTAGATGCATATTAATTTAGTGTATCTCGTGGGTTCCCGTGTTTATCTCACTGCTCAATCTACCTGAGCGATGTATGGTTAGTCCAAACAATCCTATCTAAATCCACACTGTCAAATCCTTCGTGCCTACTAGCATATTGCACACAGAGTCTAGACAATTCAGATTCAGTCCTTTACACATGTTTTAGACTGCCCGTTATCACTTTCTTGATATCACTTCCCAAAAATAACTACTAACGAAAAACTATTAAGAAAATGAAAAATTGACTTTAAAAGGAATCAGAGTAAGATAAACTCAGGATTATAGAGAAGAAAACGCAAACCGTAATTCACCGATTGAATTTGCATCCAGAAGGTCTGAGAACAACACGCATAATCTCAAAACAGATCCGAAAATTATTCATGTCATTAAGCACTAACCCCATTGTGATCTCTTCCTTTCCTCCTTTCCCACAAAAGGACACATACTCTCAAACGAAGGTCTGAATGTTGTACAGTTGAGAGATGTCCCTTATCATGTGCCTGGAACAGCCACTACCAACAAACCAAAGTCTGATGATATACCTCCATAGCTGTTGTGACACAGAGCGGGATTAGTTGGTCTTTAGAACCCAGTCAATTTTGAAACTGGGTCGACCATTGTTATCCTTGCAAGGAACATTCTCCCACGACATGTCTTGTTTATCACAAATAGAAGATGTAGAAATATTAGAGTTATTAGGTGATTTGGGAGATTGAACCTTTGGAACCCATTTGTAGTTGGGTTTGACCCATTTCTTTTTCGATCCGATGGGTGCCTCGGCACTTGATTTTGAACTCGAAGTCGGCTTCCGAGATGATTTTGACCTAACCAGTCTTGGCTTCACATTAGCATCTCTTGGATTAGACCTCTTGGCTGGCATTCCCTTCTTACCTTTAGGATTTGGATTCTTGACCTTGGAAGTTTGATTCTTGGCCTTCTATGTGTTCTAGTCACCATTACGCGATTATGACCTGGAAGGGTTTCTTTTGAAGTATCTCCCACTTGGCGTGTTCTTCCAGCCTTATCCATAGTAGGGAACGTATACACGATTAGGACAATTTTTGGCAATGTGGCCAGGTGTTCCACAGTCAAAACATGTCTTTTTCTTCACTGTGAAGTTGAATCTTCCTGCCCCTGGTGGCATATCCTTGCCTTGTCTCTTATTGTTCTCACAAGCACAATTACAACAGGCACTTTGTTTCACTGGAATTGGTGGCCTGTATTTCTCAACAGCAAGTTGATCAGAAGCAACTGAGTTCGATGCAACAGATTCAGAGCTCAAGGAGATGTTGGTTTGTTCAATGGTTTTCTCCTTGTTCTCATCCTCTAATAGTTTACCTCTGAACACAAATCCAGCTGGTTTGTCATATTGAAGATGTGCCTCCCTGTCAATTGCTTCCTATGTCATAGAGATGGATGTGTAGTTATGATTGAAAGGTGGAGGAACACTATCATACCCTAGACCTTTTTGCTGGTTATTTTTAAATTGCAGATAATGGTCTATCATGTTTGCAACTACTTCGCTTGACACATCAAATTTTCTAAAATCAAAATCTACATTTTCAAATTTGCTTTTTAATATGTCAAGCTCAGCAGTTAATTCAGCAAGTTGTCTCTTAACATAGTCATAATTTTCACATTTATTACTATAGTCTTCCTGAAGCCTCCTAAAGTCTTTGGTTTTTGCTTCTAATTCAGCCTTTAGGGGTTTCTGTCCTTTCCTGAGTTAATATCCTTCGTATTTTAGGTCTTCGCCTTCCCTTTTTAGCAACTCATTATGTTCATGAAGAATTTTAATCGTATCTTCACATGATTGAGAGCATGAAACTTCATTGACCAGGATGTTTGCAGAACTCATTGTTTTTCCACACTTCAAAGCGTTAAGTTCTTCAATTACAGCAGCAAGACTAAGATGATTGAGATCTTTTGTCTTCTTGATGACAACCACATTCATATCCCACGATTCGGAAGTGAATTCAGTAGCTTTTTGCTTATCTCCGACTTGGTCAAGAAGACCCCAGATATATTCATCTCATTAGTGAGAGTGGTGAATCGTTGCAGCTGAGCCTCCAGGGTTTCATCAGGAATGTAGTTGAACATGTTGAAATTTTTTCTTAACATATCCTAATGATTCTCTTTCATGTCTTCATTTCCCTTGTTGACCTCAAAAGCCATTAAAAACACAACTACAAGCCAAAATCAAACTTAAATTTAAAAATGCCCTTTGACTGTAAACCTCAAAAGTCAACCTTAAAAGTCAAATTTTAAAAGTTAAACTCAAAAGCCAAACTTAAAAGTCAAACCGAAAAGCTAAATTTGAAAATATAAAAGTTAAACGAGAAAGTCAAAGGTCAAATTTTAAAAGTCAAAGTCAAAATTTTGAAGTCAAAAGTCAAAAATTAAAAACTAAATTTTTTGGAAGAAAAAAGAATTTAAAAATAAAAGAAATTGATTTTTTTGGTTAAAAATGTAAAAAATTCAAAATTGGAACCGAGAAGGGCGCCTTATGAATTAAATGTGAGAGGAGTGACACAATCAACTGGCTAGTCGAGTTGGGTAACGTGCTGAGTTTATGAAACAGAGGTCCCGGGTTCGATACCTGACACCCTCAATTTCGCTTTGAATTTTTTTAGTAAAGCACTGATGCGAACTTCGGATGTGCGAGGCCGAGATTGTGATGCGAGGACGAGGTGTAATACGAGGCGAGAACCGTAAGCTTCGACCGTACACGTGCAATGCGATGCTGACTGTGAACCACAGACCGAACACGTGACCGTGAACTTCGGACCGTAAGCTCGCACCGTAAACCTCGGAGGGCCGTAATCTCTGGGGCCGTAAACTCCAGAAACCCTAGCTGCTGGCCGTAAACGCCGCCACCCCTTCGCTGGTTACGACCAAAAACAACGATTTTTGCCCCCTTTTGCTCCAAAACTCGATCAAAAACCCGTCTTTATGAAAAACACGAAGAACAAACCCCCTTATTTTGCCACGATCTATCCAAAAAGACAAGAATCCTTCTAAAATAAGATCAAATCAGCTCCATATCTGACAAAATTGACTGATACAATCAAAGCTCTGATACCAATTATAAGTCCCCAATCTGCTTGTCCATCAATCAGATCCGTTTGATGGTGCGAAATCCCAATCAAACGGATGATGCCAGATCAAATAGAATAGAAGGAGAAGAAGAAGATGATGATGAATCTTGTATTTATTGATATGAATGAAGATCCGAATATAAGATTCACACACTATCACACACACTCTTCTCTCTCTCTCTAGAACACCTTCAAATACACACACTTAAGCTCCTCTCTTTCTCTCTTGGCCGTACACTCCTTTTCTGTTTATCAATCCCTCCTCAACCACCTAACACCTATATATATACTTAGGGAATATGGGCCTAATTGGTTTATGGTCGTAAATGGGCTTACGGCCGTAAACCTGTTTACGACTGTAAACACTTATCTGGCCGTAAACACAGAGTTGTTTACAGTCCTATACATAAAAATACATTTGCCTAGAAAAGCAAAGTATAAAACATAATTTTGACCCAACAGCGTGTGTGGTTAACCAGCACATTAAAACGAGATGATAAATGACATCGAGAGTGCGAAGCTAATTTGCATGGTTATTCACATCTCATTTGTGATCCTGGACATGCCAGTCACAAAAATAAGAGCAGTATCAAGATTAGACATGTCATTGATTAGATTCAATGAATCTCAAAAGATCCAGGAGTTTCATAAGATTAAAATTGGAAAATGCCTTACCTACCTAAAATAGATTTGAATTTGATTAAGGCATATAACTCCCACAGATTCGGGCTAGTCAATTTAGAGACAATAAGTGTTAAACATGACTTTTTGATAGAAGATTATTTAGAGTAAATTATCTTTAACCAAAGTTATAATATATGTCACAAGCATTACGTACATATAAAGAACATTGAAATCCGACATATAACAAAGAAGTTATCATCCTTCGAAGTTTCGTGATTAAACAGGCACAGCTCCGCGTATCGTAAAAAGTAAAATTTTGACAAAATACTATTTTTAGTGTTATAAATATAAATGAAAATCATAGTAGACGTTAAACCAAGAGTGTGCATATAGAGAACGCCCAAATCTAACATCATTTGAGGAAGTAATGAATTTTATAAGATTTTGCTACTTCTAAGATTTAGCGTAGCAGTACCCAACTTGGAAATCAAATTTTAGATCGATAAATTCTTACCTGACACAACCTAAACGAGAATTAAATATATCGTTAATAAGAGCACAACGATATAAAGACAGTAAAAACGGAAGTCGGATGACAAAGTGGATATAAAGAACATCATAAACGGAGCGAAACCAAGGTTGTAGATCACGTCTCTATGTACACGTGGATATAAAGAACATCAAAAACGGAGCTCGTATGTGAAAGTTACGAATTTTAGAAGATAATTAATTTTTGGACTAAACCAGCGAGTGACACGTGACACAATCTGAGCCACTACTTCTTCCCCACGGCTTTGCATGAGATGGAGACACCTGGCATGAGTACGCACAACATACTGAGTATGCCCAATGTACCCTTCGCATACGCCCCACGTACTCGGTGTTGACAGCTTATAAATAGAAGGTGTTTTTCACTCTTTCTCACATATCTTCAACCAACTCTCTCCTAAACTCCCCCAAAGCCTCTATTATTTTCCCTAGAACCTCCTAGGTGTTAGTAGCAAGTCCCGAAGCACCATAAGGCCCCGAGAAAAATATCTTCCGGCTCATAAGTTATGCCCGCAAAAAGCCCGGTTTCTCGCTAAGCCACATGTAAGTTGAGTTATGCTTACCATACTTTTAGTATAACCATGTTTAAGTTCATCATCATTATTATGAACCTATAAAAAAGATTTATCAGTGATTCCAAGTAGTTATACTGATTGATCTACTTATAAGGATGATGTCTAGGCTGGATTTAGTGAGGTGTTTAAAGTGGGACTGTCAAATAGTATACTTTGTATACCAAACAGACCCTACCTCCGATATGATCCTACCTGATAGTTCCTTACTTGATAGATCTTGAAGTTGACTTTGAATTGAGGATGAATCTAGACTAATAATTAGTTGCAATAAATATTAGACTAAAACTTAGTGATAATGATATTTGATTTCGTCAAAGGAAAAGAATGTTGCTAGATGCAAAACGCTACCCGTATTTCGAGTCATCACTTTAACAGTTGCTAGATGAATGATTTATACATTTTTTATGTGATTTAAACTATATATGTATTTTTATACCTATAAATATATTGGTTAAAGATGGGTAGATGAATGATGAGAGATGAAAGATGATATAGATGATGATAGGTGAAAGATGATGACAAGCCTTGACTTTAAAGTTGATCCAGTCATCCAGCAGATTATAGATGACAACCACGGACTACCCTTCGCATACGCCCCACGTACTCGGTGTTGACAGCTTATAAATAGAAGGTGTTTTTCACTCTTTCTCACATATCTTCAACCAACTCTCTCCTAAACTCCCCCAAAGCCTCTATTATTTTCCCTAGAACCTCCTAGGTGTTAGTAGCAAGTCCCGAAGCACCATAAGGCCCCGAGAAAAATATCTTCCGGCTCATAAGTTATGCCCGCAAAAAGCCCGGTTTCTCGCTAAGCCACATGTAAGTTGAGTTATGCTTACCATACTTTTAGTATAACCATGTTTAAGTTCATCATCATTATTATGAACCTATAAAAAAGATTTATCAGTGATTCCAAGTAGTTATACTGATTGATCTACTTATAAGGATGATGTCTAGGCTGGATTTAGTGAGGTGTTTAAAGTGGGACTGTCAAACAGTATACTTTGTATACCAAACAGACCCTACCTCCGATATGATCCTACCTGATAGTTCCTTACTTGATAGATCTTGAAGTTGACTTTGAATTGAGGATGAATCTAGACTAATAATTAGTTGCAATAAATATTAGACTAAAACTTAGTGATAATGATATTTGGTTTCGTCAAAGGAAAAGACTGTTGCTATATGCAAAACGCTACCCGTATTTCGAGTCATCACTTTAACAGTTGCTAGATGAATGATTTATACATTTTTTTATGTGATTTAAACTATATATGTATTTTTATACCTATAAATATATTGGTTAAAGATGGGTAGATGAATGATGAGAGATGAAAGATGATATAGATGATGAGAGGTGAAAGATGATGACAAGCCTTGACTTTAAAGTTGATCCAGTCATCCAGCAGATTATAGATGACAACCACGGACTACTCTAGACACTCCAGTGGAATGCTAGCAACCTCGTAGCCTGTAGGTGTTTGTGAACGACGTGTTCACTAGATGTACTCTAAATACCCTGGCAGCAATGGACTTAGTGCCTTATAAATGAGCATTGGCAGCTATCGACTTAGTGTTTAACAGATAACATTGGCAGATGTGCCTAATAGATAACACCGGCAGCTATGGACGTAGTGTCTATTAGATAAACCATGGCAGCGATGGACTTCGTGCCTTTTCCTTAGGACAATCCTTAGGAATGAATAAATGAAGAATAGATGATTCTTAGAGAAGATCCTTAAGAGAAAAGAAGATAACGGGGAAGGGAAATTGGGTAAATTATTTGATGATTAAACATAATAATCATATTATTGTGGATTGAAAACCCTATCTACTCACCAGGTTTTCCAACCTGACCCACTCAGTTTATTGTATCACAGGTAGCGATATGAAAGATAAATTCTGCTGAGAGATTCAAGGAGTTTTAAGCCACTACTTTAATTACTATAAGGCTTATAATTTTTTGTTATGCTTATGTTTCCGTATTAACGATGATATCCCAATGTTTTAAAATAAATAAAATACATTTCTTCGGAAATGCTTTGATAATATCATTATCATGTTTTATGGGTATACATTCTGCAATATTATTCTTTAAAAAGGATACTCTGATTTTAAGATAAGCATAAATAAAATTTTTAAAATGACCGTGAATTTGGGGGAGTCACAGTTGGTATCAGAACATTAGTTTAAGAGAAATAAGAATTTTAGGAAATTTCTAGACTTAAACTTAGAATGCTAAGCGATGATTGTGTGATGAGTGTCTTCTATATTTAGGAAGTATGTCTGAATAGACACAAGCACTAGCTTATTTAAGGGAAATGCCTAAATTGCTTTTATGTGCTAAATGATTTATGCTATAAGATTCCTTATATGCTTTATGATGCTATTATTTGATCGGATCTATGATCTATTACCGACCGGATCGGGAAATTTTATGTGTTCAGATTTTCTAAATATTTAATTATGGTATTAAAACTGACATGTAACTTTTCGGAGTGATAAGGAGATTTATACGTCTATCAAAGCTTTCCGTATCTTAATTCTCTTCACTGCACACCGAACGTCTGATTTGGTGTATAGATCGAGATGGTGAGAACTAAAAGAGGATTGGGAAATGGTAATCAACAGCCCGAGCCACGAGTGATTGAGGGTGCACCAGAGGTAGCAGCTGCACTCGAGACAATTATGATGGCAGGAGTCCAAGCAATGATTCGAGCTATGATGTCCGAGCAAAGGGAGGATATGAGACAAATGTTGCTTAATAATAAAGATGAACCTACTGTACCTATTGTACAACTTGAACTGGACATTGAACAATCGAATGAAGGAAACTATAGTTAGACGATCAGCCAAGCTGATCCACGAGTGGTTAGAAGAAACCAACCCAATTGAGGAAATGATGGACGTGGATGTAAGTATAATGATTTCATGGCATCCAAACCACCAAGCCTTTCTGGAAGCCCAAAACCGGTGGAAGTCATGGATTGGATATCCGGGATGGAGATGATGTTTGAAAGTTGCGACTCTAGCAACAAACAGAAGATCATTCTCGCAGTTACACAGTTGAAGACTGAGGTATTAACCTGGTGGAAGTTATTGGCTGATACCATGCCCAAAGGAGAAGCTAGTAAGATGTCTTGGGAAGACCTTTTGGTGCAACAGAAAATACATTACTACTCTGAGCAAGATCTTCTGGAGATCAACAACGAGTTCCAAAATCTGAAGAATGGAAGGATGAGCGTTAATGAGTATGTTGCAAGTTTTACGAAGAAAATGAAGCTTTTTCCTGTTGGATTTGGTGTCTAAGCCCATAACTATAACTGGGATGTACTTGACCTAATTGTAGCATGGTCTTTTTGGGCTGCCTTCACCAGTATAATTTGATAGGATGGACTTTTGAGAATAAAGTTATTTATTATTTATTAAAATATTACAAGTATAATATATTAACATGAAATCATATTATTTAATTAGTATTGATCAAGAATTAATTCAGAATTAATTTTGTGGTCAAAAGAGACTAATTAGATATAGGGGGATTCATTGTGTAAATCAATGATTCTTATAGTGTGGGCTAACGATCCATGGTTATTTAGGATGGGCTAAACCAATGAGATAGTCCATGGATAGTCCATGGAGGTTTAACCCATGGAGCCTAAGTAATACGAAAGGCCATTAGGGTTTACAAGGGGTAACCCTAGCATTAGCTACACCACAAAAGCACACCCTCATGACCAAAATCGGTTACACGCACATACACACCATCATTCTAAGAAGTTTGATATTGCTTTGTGCTAAGTAACTTATTCTATCAAGCCTTCTCTTGCATATTGGTGTTTGTGAACCATTAGAGGCATCACACTTGAGGTGCCCAATCTTTCAAAGGTCAAGAACTACAAGTCCTTCTAAGAGGTAAGCCATCGTAATGCTTAAATGTCAATTTGTATGCTAGTTAGGATGTATGCTTTGGAAAATTGAAAATATGCATGTATAATTAGAGAAAAGATAGATCCAAAGCATTTAGGGTTGCATGTGCACAATACGAGAGTTATAGTGCTCAAAACCCAACAGTGGTATCAAAGCCTAGGATTGTTTTCTGTTACACTTGATGCTTGTTGTTTTTCAAAGTTGAAAAACTCGATTTTCTAGCCTCTGACTGATGAACTCGGCAAGTCCACTGGCTGACTCGACGAGTCCACCCAGTAACAGAGCAACTTGATGAGTCATTTCATGCACTCGATGAGTTGCAGGCTCTGGTTGCAGACGTTCGAGGTTTTGGCCAGAATTGGATTAGGATCGTTACCACAAACTGTTTTGAATCATAAATTCTATTTTTTCTGATATGATAGTGATCATCCTCAACCAATTAAAAGATAATTGTCAAAATCTCAAGATTTGTATTAGTTTATGTGATTAGGCTAATTTCTTGTAAAGTTGTTGATGTGAATTATCTTGTGTTATGAGTTTAACTAGATCATAGATAAATTATTTGATAATTTTTTTAGTTAAAACTGTTGATCTTAATCCTTTTAGTGACCTCCATAACGTGTCCTCAAGTTATGAAAAATTAAAGGTCTCATCCATTAAAATGCAATTAAACTCATAAGTTATAGAAATGAAGAGTTTGTAAAGTTTCAAAACTTGCCCTCACGTTTTGGAATTTGTAAAGTCTCACTAATGAAACTTTAATTCAAAACCCTAAAGTTTTAAAATTTGAAATTCAACCCTTCTACTTTATAATATTATAAGTTTAATATTATATATATATATATATATATATATATATATATATATATATATATATATATATATATATATATAAGACAAGTCAGTCTTAATGTTAGTAGGCCACATTCACAAAGCCGGTCTATAAGGGGGGCTATAAGGTTACTGTCTATAAAATGGTGGTTTAATGGGTGTCTACTCTCACAAATGCAAGAGTTGTTAGACAAGGGATTCATCAGACCGAGCAGTTCACCCTAGGGAGCCCTGATTCTATTTGTGAAGAAGAAGGACGGGTCGCATTGGATGTATATATATTACCGGGAGCTGAATAAGGTAACGGTGAAGAAATGTTACCCACTCCCGAGGATTGATGATCTCTTTGAACAGCTTCAAGGAGCATCTTGGTTCTCCAAGATTGATCTACGTTTGGGTTATCATCAGATGAGGGTAAGAGAGGGGGATATGCAGAAGACTGCTTTTCGGACACGATATGGTCACTATGAGTTTGTGGTGATGCCTTTCGGTCTCACCAATTCTCATGCCGCGTTTATGGATCTCTTCAACCGCGTGTGCAGACCGATGTTGGATCGGTCTATGATAGTTTTCATCAATGACATCTTGGTTTATTCCAAGATGCAAGAGCAGCATAAGGAGCACTTGAGAGAGATGTTGGATACTCTGAGGAGCGAGAGCTTGTATGACAAGTTCTCTAAATGTGAGATCTGGTTGCACGATGTGCAGTTCTTGGGCTCCTTGTCAACCAGAACGAGATTACGGTCGACCCGGCCAAAGTGGAGGCCGTGATGAGGTGGGAGGTTCGAAGGTATCCATCTGAGATTCGGAGCTTCCTGGGATTGGCATGTTATTATCGGAGATTCATTAAGAACTTCTCCAAGATAGTCGTGCCCTTGACCCGATTCACAAGGAAAGCCATGGTCTTTCACTGGGGGCCTGAGCAGCAGGCCGCATTTGATACATTGAGACAGAGATTGTGTGAGGCGCCAATCTTTGCCCTCCCTGAGGGCATGGAGGATTTTTTAGTGTACTGTGATGTGTCTATCTCGAGTTTGGGCACGATATTGATGCAGCAGGGGCATGTTATCGCCTACGCTTCGAGGCAGCTGAAGCTGCATGAGGCGAACTATCCGACACATGACTTGGAGTTGGGTGCAGTTGTTTTCGCCCTCAAGATTTGGCGTCATTACCTCTATGGGGTCCGCTGTACGATTTACACGGACCATAAGAGTTTGAGGTACCTCATGGATCAGCCAAATCTGAATATGAGATAGCGTCGATGGCTAGATGTGGTGAAGGATTACGATTATGAGATCCTTTACCACCCGGGGAAGGCCAATGTCGTGGCTAATGCACTTAGCCGCAAGGCAGCGCCGATCAGATATATCTTCTTGAGGATGATCGTGGTGACTCCGCTGTTGGAGCAGATTCAAGAGGTTCAGCAGGAGGCGATGAAGGAGGAACATCGTAAGAGTGAGCGTATTGTGGTTCTGGTTTCCTCCTTCGATTATGACAGTCGAGAATTGTTGACGCTACACCGTAGGGTCTGGGTCCCATATCATGGAGGCATGCACCAGGTATTGATGGAGGAGGCGCATAAATCCAGGTTTTCAATCCATCCCGGGGCGACAAAGATGTACAGGTATCTTCGTCCAAATTATTGGTGGCCCTGCATGAATCGGGATGTAGCTTGGTATATTAAGAGATGTCTGACCTGCAGGAAGCTCAAGGCCGAGCACTAGAGTCCTCACAGCAAGATCCAGCTGTTAGATATCCCGATGTGGAAATGGGAAGATATCACTATGGATTTCATCACAAAGCTTCCCAGAACCGCGCAGGGAGTGGATTCGATTTGGGTCATTGTGGTTTGGTTGACCAAGAGCGCCCACTTCATTCCGATTCAGAAGAGCATTTCAGCCGAAAGGTTGGTTGACATCTACATCAGAGAGGTAGTGGCTCGGCACGGGGTGACCATCTCGGTGGTTTCTGACAAAGACATGCGGTTCACTTCCAGATTCTGGAAGAAAATTCATGATGAGTTGGGTACTCGTGTGCACTTTAGCACCGCTTTTCACCTACATACGGATGTTCAGAGCGAGCGGACCATCTAGAATTTTGAGGATATGTTGTGGGCATGCGTTTTAGACTTCGGAGGTAGTTGGGATACTTACCTTCCATTGGCATAGTATTCCTACAATAAAAACTATCATGCGAGTATCGACCATCCTCCCTTCAAGATGTTATACGAGAGGAAGTGCAGGACCATGATATGTTTGGGGTGAGGTTGGACAGAGGGTCATGAGGAGTACCGAAGTGGTACTCAAGACTACAGAGAGGATCCAACAGGTTTGGAGCAAGCTTCAGACGGCTCAGAGCCAGGAATAGAGTTATGCTGACAAGCAACGTTCAGACCTGGAGTTCCAAGTCGGGGATATGGTGCTTCTGAAGGTGTCTCCTTGGAAAGGAGTCATTCGGTTCAGGAAGCGGGGCTAGTTTGGCCCCAGGTACATTGGACCCTTCAGGGTTATAGCCCGGGTGGGCAAGGTGGCATATAGGTTAGACCTGCCAGCCGAACTCGACCAGATTCACAGTACTTTTCACGTCTTCCAGTTGTGGAAGTGTCTGGTATAAGATTCAACAGTGGTGCCTTTAGAGGATATTCAGGTGGATGACAGCCTAAACTACATCGAGCAGCCAGCAGCTATCCTCGACAGGAAGTCAAGGGATCTAAGAAACAAGAGGGTGGAGCTGGTGAAAGAGCAATGACAGCATCGTAAGGGCTCGGAATGGACGTGGGAGCCGGAGGACGAGATGAGGGAACACTACCACGAGCTTTTTCTAGATTCAGCAGCAAACTTCGAGGATGAAGTCTAAAATAAATGGGGGCGACTTGTAACACCCGGTTCCTGGTACGTATTTAAATTTAAGTAATTTCATGTTTTGCTCTAAGACTCAGCGAGTTGGAGGCCCAACTCGTCGAGTAGACTAGATTTCTGGTTGGGGGGGAGTGAACTACTCGACGAGTCGGGAGCCCGACTCGGCGAGTAGGGCTGTCTGGATGAAACCCTAATATTTAGGGTTTCAACCCTATTTAAGCATCTCAAGTGGTTCCCTTTACAGCCTTCATGTGACATCCCCATTTTCACGGTCAGAAAAGACCGATCTTGTTTATGCTTTATATAAATCAGAGTACCTCTTTTAATAAAAATGTTGTGTAATTTGTTCCCAGTAAAACATGATAAATACGTTATCAAAGCATTTACGAAAAAAAGTATTTTTTCATTTTAAAACAATTGGGATTTCATCGTCAATACAGAAACATAAGCATAAACAAAACTTACATTCATTATCACTAGTGATTTATATCTCCTTAATCTCTCAGTGTAATGTGACTTCATATCAACACCTGTGATATAAATAAACTGAGTGGGTCAGGTTGGGAAACCTGGTGAGTACATAGGGTTTTCAACCCACACAAATATAATTATTATTTTTAAACAATCAAACAATCAATCAACCAAATTACCCATCCCCGTTATCTTGTTTACTCTTAAGGATCTACCCTAACAATCAGCTACTCCTCGTTCATTCATTCCTAAGGATCATCCTAAGGAATCGGCACGAAATCCATTGTTGCCAGGGTTTACTCAACGGGCACTAAATCCGTAGTTGCCAGGGTTTGCTCAATGGGCACTAAATCCATAACTGCCAAGGTTTGCTCAACGGGCACTAAATCCATAGCTGCCAGGGCTATTTCGTTTATCGACAGTAACGTTTCCGAGAATCCACTCGCAATACATGTCAATGGGTTCTAAGAGTACACTGGTGAACACATCGTTCACAACACCTACAGGTTATGAGTCTGCTAGTGTTCCACTGGACTGTCTAGAATTGTCTGTGGTTGTCATTTATACTCTGCTAGATGATAGGGCCGGCATTTGGGTACAAGGCTTCTCACATCGTCCACCTCTCACCCTCACCTCATGGTCTATTTCACCTTTCACCTCATCATTCGACTCATATTTCATCTACCCATATTTTACCCAACAAATTTGTAGATATAAAATACATATATATACAGTTTAAATCATTTAAAACATGTATAAAAATCTTTCACACAGCATAGAAAGCAAGTAACAAACAATATGCACACATAGCATGTAATTTATATTATATACTTCATATCTATGTGTAAGATGAAAGGGACTATGCACTCACTTGATACGGTGGTGACTCGGTACTCAGACAGCACTTCGTTACTCTCAACAAAATTTTCCTTGGACAAAACCTAGTATCATTACCACTAGAGTTTAGTCTAATATTTACCAAGACTAATTAATAGTCTGGCTATTATTACTATTATATAAGCGTTAAACAATACTTATATAACCCATAATAATATCCCAATTACTTATTATAAGGTCCTAATAACCTTACTACATTGAAACATAAGCTATACTAAAGATAGGGTAGGCGTAGCTCACTTACAGCGGGTTTTCTCGAAAACCGGGCTTCCCTGGAGCAGCGTTGCCGAGCCGAAAGGCTCTTTTCTCAGGACTCCGGGAGCCTCGGGGCTTCCTTCGGGTGCTAGGGGGTTTACCTAGGCTTTTAGGGGGGTTAGGGGGCTAAAGAGAGAAAGAATAGTTTGGAAAGGTGTGAGAATGAATGAAACCCGGCACCTCTATTTATAGGCTGAATTCCTGATGAATTCGCCAAGTATGTTCACTGACTCGCCAATTCGATGCCACATGTCATCACCTGATGGCTTTTCTTGGGGAGAAAGTCTTGGCCCATATTCAGCCACGTCACCCATTTTGCAGCAGTACCCTGCCGACTTCTAAACTCCGTACCATTCGCATACAAGCTCTGTTTTTGATGTTCTTTTTTTCTACACGTAGGTAAAAACAAGATCTACAACTTTAATTTAGACTATGTCGGCTAATTCTCGACCGATCTTAAATTTAACAGTAGGAGGAGTTTAGACTGTTAAATGACCGCGAAGAATTCGTAACTCCTTCATACGGACTCCGTTTTCATCTGTCTTTTTTACTGTTGAGTTCCTATTAATGATATCTTCAAATCTCATTTAGGTCGCATAAGCCAATAACCGCTCGAGCTAAAATTCGAGTTTCGGGTCGTGCACTGCTAAGCCGAATCTTATAAAAATCATAACTTCCTCATACGAAGTCAGATTTGGGCGCTCTTTTTATGGATGTTCTCGGTTTAATGTATACTAAAAATTTGGTTTAGATCACTAAGGCTAAAAAGTCCTCCATCGTAAATTCACTATTTACGTCTTCCGGTATCGTGTCGGTTTTGCCGTAAAACTTCGACGGGCCATAACTTCTTCGTTATAACTCTGATTTCGGTGTTCTTTATATGTACGGAACCCTTGAGACATATTCTACAATTTGGTTAAGATTATTCCTTCTAAATAATCTTCCATTAAGAACTCATTTTTGATGTCTATTTTCTCTAAATTGACTAGCCCGGATCTACGGGCGTTACAATTATCTCCGCCTTAGGATGATTACGTCCTGGAATAATCAACGAAACAGGGTTGTACAATGACTCCATACTTTATCTCTTTGTCCTAGGTAATAATCGTAACTTCTATGTTTCTTCGAATGCGTATTTAACTCCTGGTCTTCTTGACTGCAAGCGTGCTTGATCTTGCACACGCTCCCTATCTCACGTTAGACTCCAAATTATGACCTTCAAGTCACAATCTCAATCCTTACTGGAGACTCCTTCTTCTCCTTAACAAACTTAAGATAAGTTGTTTGTTTTCCACAATAGGTCGATGGATCACGTTCCAATGACCTCTCATCGTGTGTCGCAATGCTTAGACTCTGGTCTCTTAGATTAAAATTCCATAATGGAATATACCTTCCTTCATGTTCTAATGTGATAGAATCACATTTTAACATGTAGCATTTCTAGATACTAACTTCTTTAACAACGAGTGTGATACTTCTATTAATCGCTTTGATTATCTCTCACTTCAATCTTCTAGCTTAAGTCAGATGCTACATCGAACTTGGTTCTCTGAACGACGTAACATACTCATCGTAGTCAGACTCAATTTGATATGACCACTAGGGTCAGAATAACAACATTCTTCTTAGTCATTACCGAAATGATGGTAACGACATACTTGAATATAACGGTATCAATTACTAGCTTCTTGGTAACCTTGTGAATTTCCCTGATCCAAGTGTGAGTCCTGTGCTTCCGGTAGTATATGCATCTACTACCTTTCACACCTACTCATACTCGTCCTAAGTATTGTCTCGCAGTTTTCCAAGTCACCATATAAGAAAATCACATAATAGTTTAACACATCAGATAACAAAACGAAGGCTTTATTTTTTCTTGAAACGATTACATAGGTGTTCAAGTTCACACTAAACTATGCCTCTAATAGGCTACATCATATGGTTCTATCTCTTTGGCTACCTCATAACTCAATCTTCGGGTATGAATTCCTCATCCTTGGTTCCTCGCGTTGTTTTCCGCTTCGTCGAGGATCATGTTGAATGCCCTTGGCCTTGGTGGTGTGTTTGGCCTTGCTGTCTCGTTTTTCTTTGGGCAGTCCCTAGAAATATGCCCTTCTTTGTTACATTCATAGCACACCTTCTTGTTGGACGCACACTTGCTGGTGTAATGCCCTGTCTTTCCACATTTGTAGCAAGTCACCTCCTCGCTACATTTCCCGAAGTGCTTCTTTTTACACTTCTTGCACCACTTGGGTTCACCTCCTCCTCCTTCTTCAGTCTTTGAGAATTACCTTTCTTTGTTGGATTTTGGAGATCCCTCATGCTTCCTTTTCTCGCCAACTTCAGCTCTCTCCAGATCGTTTTCCCTAATCTGGGTCTCAACATTCCTGGTTGCCCAGATGGCGGCTTTCAAAATGGTTGTTTGCTTGACCATTGAACCAAAGTTTGCTGGTAATCCATGGGCAAACTTGTTAACCTTGGAGAGTAAGGTTGGGACTAGGTAAGGAACCAGCTTCATCTTTTCTTTAAAGCTTGCAGCATATTCTGTAATACTCATTCTTCCCTTCTTCAGATTCTGGAACTCATTGTTGATTTCTAGAAGATCCTGCTCAGAGCAGTATTGCATCTTCAGCTGCACCAAAAAATCCTCTCAAGACATCTTACTAGTTTCTCCCTCAGGCATTGAATCAACTAGCAGCTTCCACCAGCTCAGTACTCCAGATTTTAATAGAGGAACCGCGAGAGCGGTCTTCTGTCTGTGGCTACACTTGCAACTCTCAAACATTGTCTCCATCTCGGAGATCCAGTCCATAACTTCCACCGGTGTTGGGCTTCCAGAAAGACACGGTGGTTTGGATGCCATGAAATCCATGTACTTGCATCCACGTCCGTCATTTCCACCATCCTAATTGTTTCGTCTAACTATCGGTGGGTTGGCTTGGCCAACCGTCCCACTATAGTTTCCTCCTTTTGACTGCCAATCATTCAGCTCGGGCTGTTTAATAGGTAATGTAAGTTCCTCTCGATTTAGTTGAAGTAAACGCCTTGTTTCCTCCATTTGACGATCCAACATCATTTGGATCATCGCTTGTACCTTGACCATCGTGATTGGCTCAGGTGCGGTTACTACAACAGGTATTTTTTTAGCCACTGGGGGCTGTTGATTCCTATCTGCATTCGTGTTCCCGACTCCACTTCGGGTTCTAGCCATTTTGATCTATACACCAGATTAGATGTTCGGTGCGAAATGATGAGAATTAAGATAGGAAAGATTTTATTTACGATTGACGTGTAAATCTCCTTATTACGTCGAAAAGTTACATGCCAGTTCTAATACCGTAATTAAACGTTTAGAAATCTGTACACATAAAATTTCTAGATCCGGTCGGCAACAGACCATAGATGCGATCAAACGATAGCATAAAGCATCACAAATCATTTAGTATGTAAAAGCAATTTAGGCATCATTCCTAAAATAAGCTAGTGCTCACACCTCATAATAATGCTTAGCATTCTAAGTCTAGAAATCCTAAAAATTCCTAGTTCGCTTAAACTAATGCTCTGATACCAACAGTGACATCCTCATTTTCACGGCCAGAAAAGACCGATTTTGTTTATGCTTTATATAAATCAGAGTACCTCTTTTAATAAAAATGTTGCATAATTTGTTCCCAGTAAAACATGATAAATACGTTATCAAAGCATTTCCGAAGAAAAGTATTTTTTTCATTTTAAAACAATTGGGATGTCATCGTCAATACAGAAACATAAGCATAAACAAAATTTATATTCATTATCACCAGTGATTTATATCTCCTTAATCTCTCAGTGTAATGTGACTTCATATCAACACATGCGATATAAATAAACCGAGTGGTTTAGGTTGGGAAACCTGGTGAGTACATAGGGTTTTCAACCCACACAAATATAATTATTATTTTTAAACAATCAAACAATCAATCAACCCAATTACCCATCCTCGTTATCTTCTTTACTCTTAAGGATCTACCCTAAGAATCAGCTACTCCTCGTTCATTCATTCCTAAGGATCATCCTAAGGAATCGGCACGAAATCCATTGTTGCCAGGGTTTACTCAACGAGCACTAAATCCGTAGTTGCCAGAGTTTGCTCAATGGGCACTAAATCCATAGCTGCCAGGGCTATTTCGTTTATCGACAGTAACGTTTCTGAGAATCCACTCGCAATACATGTCAATGGGTTTTTAGAGTACACTGTTGAACACATCGTTCACAACACCTACAGGTTGTGAATCTGCTAGTGTTCCACTGGACTGTCTAGAATAGTCTGTGGTTGTCATTTAAACTCTACTAGATGATAGGGCCGGCATTTGGGTACAAGGCTTCTCACATCGTCCACCTCTCACCCTCACCTCATGGTCTATTTCACCTTTCACCTCATCATTCGACTCATATTTCATCTACCCATATTTTACCCAACAAATTTGTAGATATAAAATATATATATATATATATATATATATATATATATATATATATATATATATATATATATATACAGTTTAAATCATTTAAAACATGTATAAAAATCTTTCACCCAGCATAGATAGCAAGTAACAGACAATATGCACACATAGCACATAATTTATATTATATACTTCATATCTATGTGTAAGATGAAAGGGACTATGCACTCTGTGACAACCCAAGTTGTTCCGTTACATTTCCTCGTTATCGTTAACAGAATATTCCAGTTTATAAAAGTTCCGTTACTTCGAGGTCCTCAATTTAATAAACATTCCATTTTTTTACATTTAATATGCCGTTAAGTCGTGATAAAAGGAAATAAAAACACATAACACACATTTCCATTTAATTGGAAAAAGTTAGTTTTTATTATTACGACCACTAAATCGGGTGCGACCAAAAGCCCCGTCTGACGGCAGTATCGGGTAGAATTCCATTGAGCTCCAACTCCCACCCAGATAAAAGGGGGAGTAAACTCCATTTGAGCTCTTTCCACCCTCTCTCTATACTCTCTCTCTGTAGACTCGTTTTCGCCCCAAATCCGCAACCAAACGCTTCCAAATCATAAGTCCACTTACCCTAGCTTACTCTAAACATTAGGAATCGTGTTTGTAGCTTAGAATTGGACCATTTAAGCTGTTGAAAAGGAGTTCACGGCCTAAGCTCCTCCTTAGGCCGTAAACACCTAAAATGAGGCCAAAATGACCCCAAAATGTCCCTAAAGGCTTGGAAATAAATTGGAGATTTAGCCTAGGAGTGTTTGATCAATTAAAACAATCATTTTGAGGCATAAAAGAGAGTTTACGGCCCAGACATATGCCAAGGCCGTAAACACCTCTTAAACATGTCTAAAAGCCCCAAAAGCACTCCTAAACCACCCTTAGGCTTCATACATAATTTAGGGACTTGGTATTTTGGGTTTAGGTCATTGAAAAACAAGGAAATATGGGGTAACATGGAGTTTATGGCCCAAGCAAGTGCCTAGGCCGTAAACTCCCCAAAACATGCCCAAATGTTGGTTTTCACCCCCAAATGGCCTTAGACTATTTTTATAAAATGTTAGGAATGATTTAAGGGCTTAAAACTTCATTAAATCCATGATATGAGAGTTTACGGCCATAAACTCCATTAAGAGTTGTCCCTAGGCCGTAAACTCCTATATGACGCCCTTAGAAGCCTTAAACTCACTCATGCCTTTTTGGAATTGTACTTAGAATAATCCCATGAACAAGCTAGAAGCCTTAAACACACTAGAACCCTTCACCATGAGTTTACGGACGTAAACTCATGGTGAGTAGTCCCTGGGCCGTAAACTAGGTAATTAGAGTTTACTCTCAGAGAGTAAACTCCTTTCCTAAGCCATACACACCTTTAGACGCTACCCGGGACACCCAAACACTTATCCAAAGTGTTTTCCGCTCCTTTGAGCGCGTATATTTGTTTAATTAGTATTAAATATACTAATTGTATGTGAACATATGTTATCATATGTTAAATAGGTCATTGAGTGTGTTCGAGTCCTTATGTGACACCGAACGCCCAAACGGCACCTTCGTCGGACCTACTTACACCAGGTGAGTTCATACCCCTGAATGAACCTTTTAAATGTTTTTACATGTTTTATAGCGGGGAATACAAGTTAAACATGCCAGTTATCATATCAATTACATGTGATTGATAACCCGCATGCACAAGATTTTACCACTGTACACTGTTTTACCGAGTAGGACACTATAATGGTTTTCAATTGTTTCAAAACTCTTACTTATATTGTTTTACCTAAATTCATTCTAAATTGGTTTATGAAAGATTTTCAAAGGTTTTCAAACATATTTTACAAAAGAATACAAATTGTGATTTTCTCCGAATATAAAGGTTTTTCATCAAAGTTTCCCTTTCACGACGTTACTTTTACTTATTAGATACTGCTGCTTCGCTTATACTTATTTTATACTCCTACTTAGTAACGCTTTCACTTATACTTGTAGTCGCTTATACCTGATAGACGCTCTTACTTCACTTATTGTCGTCTCTACTTCGTGATACGCTTATACTTGTTCGACACTCCTACTTCACTTGCGACCGCTCCTACTTCACTTGTTCGACACTCCTACTTCACTTGCGACCGCTCCTTCTTCACTTGTTAGATACTCCTACTTCACAAGAATCACTTCTACTTGATACACACTCAGTCGTAGTTAGATGTATGTCTGTGCTTATATAGGTACATATAAGTAATGATTGAAAGACTTAGGAAGGCTCGTGCGCCCTATTTCCTTTTCTTCGTTGAGATGTGGTCTGGTGGGATCGGATGGCCGTCCGAAGGTCGTTTGATTCATTAGTTATATATTATGTATATGAGTATAGACATATAGGAATTCTCTAGTCAGTTCAGTTAAGAGTCTCCACCTCTAGTCTACACTTACATTAGAAACCCACTATTGGGAAGTCTCTACTTCTAGTTCAACACTTACACACTACCCACTATTTGGAAGTCTCTACCCACTATTTGGGATGCATCTTCAGGACACGGCCTTCTCCGTCGTCTAGTTGGTAACTAGAATCTCATGTAGGGAGAATGGACATTGTGTGTATAGATCTATACGGGATTGACAACCCCGCACCCAGACTGCTAGCTACAGTCCCGGCCTACCAAGCCAACGGGTGACAAATGTCATATTTTAGACGCTCGTAAGGCCTCTGGTACTCTAGTCAGTATGGTTACGAGTATCCCAGGTTACCTTATAATTCATTGGCTTTAAGGTAACGGTATTTCACCGGCAATTTACAATGTATGCTGGTAATTCATTTTCAGAGTCACACTGTTTTGACCTTACAAGACGTATCTTTCATTTGATACTGTCTGGGGTCTGTTTTCTCTGTTTTGTCCTTACAAGACGTATCTTTCATTTGATACTGTCTGGGGTTTGTTTTCTCTGTTTTGACCTTACAAGACGTATCTTTCATTTGATACTGTCTGGGGTCTGTTTTTCACTAATTTAGACCTTACCAGCTGTACCTTTCTTTTGGTACCTTCTGGGGTCTGAGTCTCTATTTGTTAGACTGAACCAGGCGTGTCGTTTGTTCGATACTCTCCTGGAGTCTATGATTCCTTGCCTTAGTCAGCAGTCCTCACTGCTGAGGCATATGTTATTCCCTGATGTCGTTTGCTTTCCTCAATAATCAAATTCAGTATTTTGATAATGATAGCAATTTAGGGAAAATGACTTTTTACCACATAACACTGACCAGTCTTGGTAGAAGGCTGCTTTATTAAAGAAAATATAGGATTTTCTGGAAAGAACTCTAATACACAGTAAACACTTAAACTACTACTTTATAAAGTTATTTGGTTAAATGTCACTAAATACTTATGAACTCACCAGCATTTGTAAAAATGTTGATACTCGCTTTTCAAATAACTTGTATTCTCAGGTTAGCATTAGACAGGTACACCCCCAGAGCTGTTGATGAAGACGGCTTAGTACCTTGCTGTACTTATTATATTTGCTTGTATTACTTTGAATTGTTGTAATGTAAACCATGTAAAATTATTACTATTAATGCAATGTTTTGTTGTACTTTGATTACTATAATGCATGTGTTGTGATACTTAACATGACATCATCCACCCCAGAACATTTCCGCCGTTCCGGTTTTGGGGTGTGACAGATTGGTATCAGAGCATTGTTTATAGTGAGCTAAGTATATCAATTCATAAAAGATATACAGCCTATAAATACAATGGGATAAAACACTCTGACCAAGAATTATACTTTAAAATATAACCATATTTTACCAAAGTATAATAACATCCATAATCTAAACACTCGAACAAAAGTATCACAAGAAGAACAAGAATAAAAGTCTTCGGATGTTGAGCATTACCGTCAAACCTAGGCAGTTATGTAATCGTAAGCTGGGATAAATGTAACCTGATCAACTACATTTATCTGAGATGTGATGAACATGTGCTTGGGAGTAATAGTAGTGTACAACAGGTCTGAAACTTACCAACTAGGAATGCTAGAGCCAAACATAAAGTTAAAATACTATAGGAATTTTAGAACGCTAAAAGATCCACACTAATCCCAGAATGATATTCAAAAGATAAGAAACAAACAAGAATTAAAATACCATAGGGGTATTTTAGGATCCATAAACAACCTTGCGTGAAGAACAAAAAGATCCTTATTGATATACCTACGACTACAGAGGGTGTACTCCCAAGGTTATATATAATAAGGATCCCATAGGCTAAGAATGTGTGATTTCGCTCTACTTCCTTTTCCTCGTTGGGATGTGGATATAGAGTAGTATCACATATTCGAAGGCCTATCGGATCTAAGTTATATATGATTTGTATACCCTGTGTAATCGTAGCAGGACTCGATATAGATCATACAGTGAAATGCTAATAATCTCTTAGGATTCTTTAGACATTTCCATTCTCGCACGGACCCTGTAGAAAACCCTACCCTTTTCAGTGCTTGCCAGAAGAGTTGATTCCGACCCCGAAGAAGTTCATTGAGAAGATTTCCAACTAGGAAACGAATGAACTAGGCCGAGACTATTGAATTCACCAAGTGCCTATATCTTTTAGGGACGTCGGTGAGAAAATTCGCCTAAGCTTCCGAGATTCCAGTCATCCATCATGAAGTGGTGACACCCAGAGTCGGAATCAGAAGGAAGGCGGAGTAGAAATTCAATATGTCCATACGAGAAGAGAACCCTAGGAAACTACCCGAAGGAAACCAACGCCAATTCCAGTCAAATATACGAGGCAGACCGAGGGAGCCAGTACATGGAACGTGGGAATTGTCTTTTCCTCGTGTGCGTCACGCTAATACACCCATAAAATAATACAATTTAGTGAGTTAGTGGTTACACTACTCACGCTATTGTTGGATTAGTGTCTAAGTCCATAACTATTTTGGTATGTACTTGACCCGATGGTGCATGGTCCTTTTGGGTTGCCTTCACCAAAGCAACTTGATTGGAGAAATAAATAGAAAGAGAGGATAATATGATTTATTAATATGTTATAAGAATAATATATTAAAGGAGAAATCATATTTGTTTAATTAATATTGGTCGATAATTAATTAAGAATTAGTTTTGTGATCAAATGTAATTAATTAAACTTGAGGGGCTGAATTGTAATTATGTGATAGTTACAAAATAAGGTAAGGATTATCTTATAAGTATGGTGAACGAATTTAAGGTTGGAAAGCCTTAGAATTCGAGTATGATAAGGATTCAAGGATTATCTTATTGGTTGCTTAATGGATAATCAACTAGATAAGGATAATGACTGAAACCCTATCTCTACACCTATATAAACACCCCTAGGGTTATGAATTCGTGTATCCCTTCCCAAGAGGTCCCAAATACGAATTCTAACCTCCCTCCTCTCTCCTTATACCTTCTCCACTTGCTTATGGTGTTTGTAAGCCATTAGAGGAGTGACACTTGTGACTCTCTGCTTTCCAAGGTCAATTCAAGGAGGAATTGGATTGTTATTGCTATATAACAATCAAGGTATGTTCTTAAACCTATTTACATGTGAATTCTGATTTCCATATGCTAGAATTAGGGTTCAAGTCTTGGATTCAAAGTATGTACAATAGAGAAACCTAGATCCGAGCTTTAGGGTTTGTATGAGCACATAGGATGTCTTATGACCAAAACCCATCAGTGGTATCAGAGCCTTGATTGGTTTCTATTGTATTGATGCTTGTTGTAACTGAAAAATTCGATTTTTTGCATTCTGGAGGCTGGACTCGCCGAGTCCATGGCTGAACTCGCCGAGTCCAAGGTGACTCGACGAGTCCAAGGCTGACTCGACGAGTCAACTCGTCAGAAGGAGGGTACTTCGGGATTTCTTGCTGTTTTTGCTTATGGATAATTACCTTATCATGTTAGATTAATATTAATCCGATTATATGATATATTTGACTATATTTTTAATCTAATTGAAGATATTTATCAATTAATAGGATAATTGTTTCCTTATAAGATAATTGATTAATTATTTTAAGTAAATTGATAAATTATTTTGCAAGAAATCATCAAATATGGATAATTATGTGATTAAATGTTAATTTGAATTATTTGTTATTTGATCCTTGTTGTTGTGAAAAGTTTCATATTTGGCCCTTTAGGTTTTATAGTTTAAATTTGAACCCCAAAAGTTTTGTTGTTTTGAAATTTAAATAGTTGAAACCTTAATGTTTTGAAAAAGATTTCAAAACTTGCCCTCAAGTTTTGGAATTTAAATTTTGATTTAAATAGTTTAATTTTGATGCATATTTAAATTCTAAACCCTTATGGTTTGAAATGTTTCAAAACTTGCCCTCAAGTTTTGGAATTTAAAGGTTGATTAAAAGTTTAATTAGAAATGTTAAATTCTAAAACTCAAGTATAGTTTTGAAAATGTTCAAATCACACCCTTATGGTTTGATTAACTAATTAAGGTGTTTAATTAAAGAGGTTTAATAAATCTATAAAAGTTTAGGTTTACAATTTAAGTAAATTAAAAGTATAATTGTTAAATTGAACCACCTAATATTTTAAAAGTGTAAAATACACCCTATATTATATATAACATTAAAAGTCTAACATTATATATATGTATGAGTAAAAGTCAGTCTTACCGTTAGTAGGCCTCATTCACGAAGCTGGTCTATAAGGGGTGTTTAAGGAAATTGCCTATAAAATGGCGATTGAATGGGTATCCACTCTTACCCACCGCACTCTTGACTAGTGGAGGGTCGTTAGCCGAACGGGTAGGATAGGACGAAACCTTCCATTATAAGTATAATGAATTATCAAGTAACTAAATGTTTTATAAAATTCCCAATCTTAGTTACTTAGGCAAAAGTGAATTGATGCAATTCCATGAAACTACACTTTGTGCCCTTGCGAAGACGTTAGTGGAGCGTGTGTGGTTAACCGGCACACTAAATGGGTCTAAGCAAAGGTAGCAAAGGGTGACTCAATGTTTGTCATAGTTCGGTGGAGCGTGTGTGGTTTATCGGCACATCGAATAGGCGACCGTAACATGTAAGGGCACCATGTAAGTTTGCATGGTTATTCACACCCGCTTTGTGATCCTCGGCATCCCAGTCACAAACAAGAGGGGCATATCGAGATTTAAACATGCCATTGAAAGTTCAATGAATCTCAAAGGATCTAGGAGTTTTCATAGATTTAAAACTAAAATTCTTTTTCGTTTTTCGTGGTGGAAATTAGTGAATCGTCATTCACTTACCTTCAAATATTCTGCAATTAGGGTTACGGCATCCCTCTCCCGAGTTGTAGAATATTGTGTTGGGTCCTAGCCTTGGAATTTCATTTGGGTGATTTACCAAGGACTCAATCAATCAACTAACTTGAATTCGTTTTCTCCCGTTTTGTAGATGTCAAAGTTCGACAACTATGGTCTTCCCAAATCCCGTGGAACAAGCATTCCACATGAAGATGATATTCCACGATTCGATCGAGGAACAAGAAATCATGCTTCACTTCCTCCTCCTCCTCCTATTGTTCTCCCCAACCCACAAGATCGAAGAATTGAAAGGTTCAATATCACTAAAGCCCTATTGGAAATGAAACATGAAGATGGTAAACCCGTGTGTGCCCACGTTCTAGGAATGAAATCACACATTGATAGGTTGAAAATGTTGGGTGTGTCATTCCCGAATGAGTTGGCTGTGAATTGGGTTTTGCAGTCACTTCCAGAATCATATAATGAGTTCAAAAGAAAGTATTATATGATGAATCATGATGACAACCTCATTGACCTAACTTACATGCTCATTGCTACTGAATCAGAAATGATTTGGCGAAGCAATGGAGCGTATTTGTTGGGAGAGTCAACCGACCATACTTCCGAGGACGTTCTAGGAGAACCGACCTGCGTTTGCTGCCAAAAGAAAGGGCGTTGGATACAAGTCTGCCCAAAAAGCCTGAAGAGTCCAGAAGCTGGGAGAGTCAAAGAGTATGGTTGCGCTTCAGGTAAAATCCACTATCTAACTCCATTAAGTTCCTATTCATTAATTCTTAATACATAATGTAATAAGATTGCATTTGAATGTTTTACAGGATCGGTGAAAAGAAAGGAAGCTTGGTGAAAGAGCAAGATGAATCTAATCACAAGGAATGGATCTTGATCGCATGGACTTGAAGATTAGATTTTGAGCTTAGAAAGTTATGATAGAGTTGTTAGAAAATTTTCTTTTGAAATACATAGTTTTCAATGGATTTTGCATTGTAAGGACATATGTTTTCCGCTGCTTTTATAAATAAAATAAAATTTTTGTTTGACTTATTTATTTATTTATTTCCTTACAATGAAATCGTTATGAAAATTGGTGTTTGCATATTTCTACAACAAATGGATATGATTCTTATTTATGGTGTTTATGGAAAAGTCAAGAATTTACCAAATAGGGAGAGTTTTCTCATCGCCCAAGTTTCAATTGGACAGAAATTTGGAATCATGCAACTTGGTTGCACGATGAATGAGAAATTTCATATTTGGAAATTAGACCAATTCGTTGACAAACTGTCAAGTGAAGGACTAGGAGATCGAATACACAAAGTTGCGTGTTGATCAAGACCACCATAAGAGTAACAATTATATTCGTCATGATTTACTAAAGATTTAGTAAATATGATTATACTTACAAGATTAAGTGTAATTTTGAATTGATTAAAGGGTTTAGATCAATAGCAGAACGAATAAGAAGAATCAAGTAGGCAGAAAGATAAAGGTTTCTCCATTCTAAGAAGATGGGAGAGTACCTTTTATGCTTTATGATAGGTCTTAATGATTAAGAACCATATCTCAATTGATCCTCTAAGTGAGTCTTAATACAATTGTATGTCTAAGAAGAGGAATCAAGAATTGAAGAAATGGTTAAATCAAGAAGTCAATCATACTTCGTTCCAATGATAAATCTTAAAGTTAAGATTGTGACAATGAGTGATAAGTATTAAGAAGGTTTGTAACTTTCATTAAATATGGTAAGATTGTGATGTCTTGGATAAGACAAAGACCAACTAGGACCAATTTGTGAAGTGTTTTGATAAAAGCTACACTAACTCTTGAATATTTGTTTGTCAAGAAATGGTTTTTGACAAGAGAATCATATATGTCAAGGAGTCAGTGGGAGTCTTAATAGTCTTGAAAGGTTTCAAGAACAAATCAAATAAACCTTATCGATCATCACTAGCACACGAGTTGAGGTTGACAACCTATCGTATTGACATTATTTTGATTATATGCTGTTCCAATTGAGTTAATTATGCATATGAGTTCTATGAGTTCTCATCTTGAATGCATAAAAGGCAAGGCACCTTAATCAATGAAAGGTACATTGATAAGAAAGGGTGAGATGCTTAACTACTTGGAAGACGTGGTGGGCAGCTGTGCTACCATGAGGCAAGAAATCAAGATTAAGAAAGTTCGATCCATATGAGTTTGAATTTGTCGTAAAACGTTGGTTTTGACAAATTCACATGGATAGGAACATTTACACCGTTTAAAATCTAAGTGTCATAAGATTTCCTCCTTCATGAAAATGATTGTGAGGAAATGCTTTCACTAAGAAAGATTTTAAGAAGATAGTGAAATTGCATTCTCGAATTCAATTATGGTTACGGCATACCTTTCCATAATTTGAATTGTGAGGTTTGGCAATTAGTCTTAATTGTTTAGACACACATATGAACTATCGAAGGCAAAGGTGAACTTAAGAAATTCAATAAGCATTGTTTCTGAAAGTTAAGATGTTTATGAATACATGTCGAAGCTAGTGGGAGCATAAGTGTTATTTTTTTATAATAATCATCAAGATAGTGGGAGCATAAAAGTTATGATTGTATGATTATTAAGGAAAGTATTGCAAGGTTAGCAATATTAATTATAGAAAACAAGAGTCATACTTTGCAAAGTTGCAATAGTTGAAGAGTTGTTTTGCTATAATTAAGGGAGAGAATATTATGCTTCATTTCAAATCTAAAGGATTAGGTTGAGAAATGTTAATAAATTTAGTCAAAGGTACATAGTGTGTTCTTAAAATTTCGATTATGATTACGGCATCCCTTTTCACAATTCGAATTTTGAGAACATAGAAAATAAAACATTATGCGTCGTGTCCCATACGCTTCGGGTATAGGATCGATTGCAAATGCTTTAATGTTTGACCTTTCTAAAATTTTCCAAATGTCGAGCGCATTTAGAGGGAAAAGGGACTAGAATTGGTTTTGACTAAAATAATTAAACAACTATCAAAGGACAACCCAAAGTTCGACGAGGATTGGTCGCTTGTGAGTAGTTGGAAGTATAATATGGAAATGTTTCCATATTGGATGGACCACATCGACATCATTAAGAATAGATAAGATTCTATTAAGAATGAGTTGTCATATGGAACATATGGATGTGTGTCCATATTGGGAATTGAATATTGAAAAATCTATGTCTAGATTAGAAACTTCTATGCAAAAGGATTTTCAAAGAATGTACTTTGAGTGAGAGACATCACGTCTATGGAATTGTCTTGTAACAATCTCCGATAGAGGACTTTGTAATATCATTGGCAATAGTCTTTGTGACTTTGGTGCAGTGACATTACGAAAGGATAAGTTGCATAGAATGTTAGAATCTAGAATATTCTATAAGTAGCAAGAATTTGATATTCTTTCACTTATGAAAAGAATTTGGAGTTGTGAAATGAGAATGATTGAAAATGTGTTCAATGTGATCTATTTCACAAAGTAAGAACCATAGGTAAACATTGTGTGCATGCTAGGAGCATGGGACAAGTGTTGGAATTCAAGTAAGAAGTTGATTACCCGAAACGACAAATAATGAGTAATCAATATGGTGATAAATAAAAGGTGTTTTATTTATACTCAAAGGTTTGAGGCCATATGGGATTAGTACTATTCTTGTGTTTCACATTTGCATGTTTTGACTTCCAGAATAATTGAGTTTATTAAGAATAATCGAATTATTCAAACGGGCCACAGTCGTTCATATGTTGGAAGTAGATATGAATGAAGACTGTCGTGAATTGGTGTGTGGATTGTCTAAAAGAGTATTAGACATAAGCAAGAGTTTGCTGCAACGTTCATGAGTGCTTACGAATGTGATTTGAGCATTGGATTAGACCCACGCTCACTTGGATCACTCCATGGATTGTATCACGAGTGATTGGTGAGACGATAACATCTTATATTCTTGAAACCGAGATGTGTGAGTTGTATCTTGCGAATCGGTTGCACATTGATAATATGTAAACACACCAGTAACTGGGTGTTATAAAACATATTGTTGTGTGTGATTCGGTGCGTGAGTGCAAGCGAGCATTGTATCAAAGTTTATCCGTTCCTTTTATTCAAAGTAGGATAAAAGCGATATCTTTGGGCCCCTCGATGGTTTAGTGATGACAAACGTAAATGCTCGGCCGGGCTAGGGCTAATTTGATTTGTTCAATTAGTCAGTCGTCATAAATCGGGAATCGAGATAGAGTACAAAGAGAATGATTTGAAATCATATCTCATATGATATCTAGAATGGAGGAATATATGATCCCTTATCTAAGGACACGCGTATTTGATATGATCAGAGTTAACAGCGGCTTTGGAGAGCTACGATTGCAGATCGGGATCCGAAGTCATACGCAGAATAGTTGTTAGACTTATCCAAGTGGGAGACTGTTGGATTAGTGTCTAAGTCCATAACTATTTTGGTATGTACTTGACCCGATGGTGCATGGTCCTTTTGGGTTGCCTTCACCAAAGCAACTTGATTGGAGAAATAAATAGAAAGAGAGGATAATATGATTTATTAATATGTTATAAGAATAATATATTAAAGGAGAAATCATATTTGTTTAATTAATATTGGTCGATAATTAATTAAGAATTGGTTTTGTGATCAAATGTAATTAATTAAACTTGAGGGGCTGAATTGTAATTATGTGATAGTTACAAAATAAGGTAAGGATTATCTTATAAGTATGGTGAACGAATTTAAGGTTGGAAAGCCTTAGAATTCGAGTATGATAAGGATTCAAGGATTATCTTATTGGTTGCTTAATGGATAATCAACTAGATAAGGATAATGACTGAAACCCTATCTCTACACCTATATAAACACCCCTAGGGTTATGAATTCGTGTATCCCTTCCCAAGAGGTCCCAAATACGAATTCTAACCTCCCTCCTCTCTCCTTATACCTTCTCCACTTGCTTATGGTGTTTGTAAGCCATTAGAGGAGTGACACTTGTGACTCTCTGCTTTCCAAGGTCAATTCAAGGAGGAATTGGATTGTTATTGCTATATAACAATCAAGGTATGTTCTTAAACCTATTTACATGTGAATTCTGATTTCCATATGCTAGAATTAGGGTTCAAGTCTTGGATTCAAAGTATGTACAATAGAGAAACCTAGATCCGAGCTTTAGGGTTTGTATGAGCACATAGGATGTCTTATGACCAAAACCCATCAGCTATGTGTTAGGTAAATCGTCGTTTCCCGTTGCCAGTTACACGATTAGGGCAGATCCCCGCATCTCTATAGAGAGAATTTTAGCCATCTGCCCTTGTGAGCCTCTCTTTCCGTAGTTCGTTCTGAACCGTTCTCAAATCTCTCCAGGCAGGAGAGTGAAAACCTTTCCCAGTATAAAGGTAACTTAGTAGGAACGACTCGCATCTTATGGCCTTTTTCCGATACTCATACACCCACTTCGATTACCAGGACTACATCATAGGGATGTAGGTCGACCCTCAGACGCCTAGTACCCAAGGCACGGGAAATGTTTATGCCTAATACGTTCAGGACAGAAATGTCCAGGGTTAACCATCGTCTCTTATTACCTTGTATTCCTTTCCGTGTAGGAAAACCATGCCACCGAAGAAGCGTAACAAATCCACAAGCAAGAAACCTGCTCTCTTATTCGATGAAGCTACGTTCCAAGCTGTAGTCTCGGCAGCCGTAGCAGCTGTCATGGCTCAACTGAATGCTAACACCACCAATGTTAGCAAGGGCCCTATCGGGATTTCCAATCCTGGCGATGGACAGCAGCAACAACCACTTTCATACCCAGTCACCCAAGAACCTTCACCGAACCCACTAAAGAGAAAACTCAAGATTGAGGAGGGAAGTACCTCGGCTCAAGGACCTTCCGAAGGGCAACGAGCTGAGGCAGTCTATACCCCTGTCAATCCTTCCCTCCGGACTCCAAGAAGACCATACCTAGGAGACCTTCCCCACTGCAGCAAGTGCAGCTACCATCATCATGGTGTCTGCCGAGAGCTCTATTGTGCTAGGTTCCACATGTTGGGGCATACTGCTCGCATCTGCAGAACCCCGGTTGAGTTCATTACATCAACCACCAATGTGGCGAGTTTGGACACTTCAAAGGGGATTGCCCAACTGAAGGAAACAACAAGGACACAGAAGGAGCCTAACACTACTGCTTAGGGAGAAGCGGCAAGGAACTCGTTAGATTTTGGTACGTCTCTCGATCTCAGATAACTAAACTAAGAACAATAAAAGACTAATTCAAATGTAAATTCTTCCCAGTAAGGCGAAAGTCGCAGCACTATTATAAAATTTAAAATTCATTAGGTAAAACTATAATGGCTAAAGATATACGTTACGGCCATGTATATTTAAGATGGACAGACCTAGAGTGAGCGAATGCCGCCTCATTTCCTGTTACTCGTTTGGTTGTGGATTTAGGGCGGGGTCGCTCAGTCAACAGTCCTCCCCACCTTAAATATACATGACTAGTATATTTGAGGCGATTATAGAAATGCCTTGTGAGAATCCACTCATGAAAAGGTACTCTATTCGGAAACACTTAGGACCCTCTATAGTTCCGCGTCGACTCTATCGGTCCAAGTATCCGCGGTATTGATACATAGGACGAAACCCGAGACGCCTAGAACTCGTGTGCCTGTTCGGCACATGAATCTATCAATTTTCATTATACATCATGTCAGAGTGTGCCAACTTCGACGACTCTATCGATCATGGTTCGACTTCGTACAACCATGTGTTCATTCATAGTGTTGTGTAAAAAGAACTTTCTCCGTAGCCATGTCGGCGCATAAAGGTTCTTCCGAACCTAAACCTAACTTAAATAAATCAAACCTAATGCGATCCGCCAATCGTCTCTCTTATCTCAAACCTTCCGAAGTACCCAAGGGAGGGTACCTCGCGCCGTCGAACGACCCCTCGTAGTCAGATGAACACCGAAGCGAAGGACACTATAGAAACTTCAGTAGACAACAACCAACCGAAGCATACTCCGTAGATTCCCCCGGGAGACCCTTCGCACCTCGCACATCAGGTTCGTGAACCCAGAGAACAGAACTCATGAGACTGACCACTATAACTAGGTATATGCATAAAGGTGGCATATAATTGAGATCAAAAAGATTGAAGGTGTGTGTTTCCTCCCTATTCCCTGTTCCTCATTGGGTTGTGGGTTTGGGGTGGAGTCGCACAGCTGAACATCCTGCCGACCTCAATTGTATACTGCTTGCATACACCAAGTATTGGTGGTTAAGCCAAGCATGAGCTCTACCACGAACCTCTTCGCAAAACACTTTCACCCTATTCCATAACATAGGAGCCGGAGTCAAGAGAATCACTGCGGGTTAAACTAGTAAAGTTCCGAGTGATGAGACCCTATACTCACTAGAATTGACCTAGACCGAGGAAACTCAAAACCTTCGGAAGAGTAGTTGCAGTAGATGCTCTTACTACTTAGGCACCTTGCCCACCCTGTTACAGACAGGTAGTGCCTATCATCCTCCACCCTCTTGTATGGAGGAAACCGTCGTTGCCCTATAGACGATGGACTTCATTCTCCGAAGAGAACACTAGAATACCAAGAACCACAGGATAACCTTCGCAGCCAAGAATCCTTGATCAAAGTGCGATAGTAGTTGCGTTGAGCTTCATGACCCAGATCCCGAAGAGATTATAGACTTGACACCAGCTTTAGTGTTAGTCGAAGGGTTATGCAGGAACATGCACTTTCCACGCTAGAATAAACCAAAGTCTTAGAGATCCATTGGACTATTAGATGTTCCACGGATACTACCTCATGCAAAGATAGTAAAACCACCTCCTGAGATAGTCCAACGCTCGTCTGGTGAAACCCTATCACCCCGACCTGCAGGGTTTGTGTATCTCAAGATCCCATAGTGCAGATTCATTTTGCACAAGCTTGAGATAGACCCTCTATATCAAACAGATAACCCTAGTCACGCAACCCACTCGACGATCTAGAAAGTCTCTATCATCCAGTTGACAGAAAACACGAAACCAAAGACCACTCGAGATTCCTAAGAACCAACCTGAAGGACTACACTACCAGTACGGGAGAGAACGATAGGAACTTCGGAGTGGCGATCGCGCCAGTGATGATCTTGCCATAGAAGTACACTATGTTCTAAGTACTGAAAGGCTCTACCCTTCCGAGAGCTTAGGACCATCTAAAAATCCTCAGAGGTTTGGTCCAACCCTCTTCAGACCGCCACTACTTTCGGATATACCACAAGATTCACACCCGATCGATCCACTTCTTAGACTTGATACGTGACTTCCCGACAACACTTTTCATGCCTCACTCATCTTGATAGAATCCATTGAGAATCCTAACCTTGTAGATACACCATTTGGAACCCACTAGCTACACTAGACGGAATCCGCATTCCGTACGTGAAGGTCTGTCGGAATGACAAACACAGACCAGAGATCACTTGGGAATGCGAGGACAAACCGTATAGGAAGTACTCTCTTACCTCTACTTGGCCATTCATACCTACTTCCTTGCCTAGACCTGAATTTCAGGACGAAATTCCCTCTAACTGGGGGATGATGTGACAACCCAACTTGTTCCGTTACATTTCCCCGTTACCGTTAACGGAATATTCCAGTTTATAAAAGTTCCGTTAATTAGAGGTCGTCAATTTAATAAACA
This sequence comes from Lactuca sativa, assembly GCF_002870075.4. Lineage (NCBI taxonomy): Eukaryota > Viridiplantae > Streptophyta > Magnoliopsida > Asterales > Asteraceae > Lactuca > Lactuca sativa. The sequence goes on along the minus strand of NC_056631.2, from coordinate 190,648,923 downwards.
TTCCATTTGTTTACATTTAATATGCTGTTAAGTCGTGATAAAAGGAAATAAAAACACATAACACACATTTCCATTTAATTGGAAAAAGTTAGTTTTTATTATTACGACCACTAAATCGGGTGCGACCAAAAGCCCCGTCTGACGGCAGTATCGGGTAGAATTCCACTGAGCTCCAACTCCCACCCATATATAAGGGGGAGTAAACTCCATTAGAGCTCTTTCCACCCTCTCTCTCTCTCTATACTCTCTCTCTAGACTCGTTTTCGCCCCAAATCCGCAACCAAACGCTTCCAAATCGTAAGTCCACTTACCCTAGCTTACTCTAAACATTAGGAATCGTGTTTGTAGCTTAGAATTGGACCATTTAAGCTGTTGAAAAGGAGTTCACGGCCTAAGGTCCTCCTTAGGCCGTAAACACCTAAAATGAGGCCAAAATGACCCTAAAATGTCCCTAAAGGCTTGGAAATAAATTGGGGATTTAGCCTAGGAGTGTGTGATCAATTAAAACAATCATTTTGAGGCATAAAAGAGAGTTTATGGCCCAGGCATATGCCAAGGCCGTAAACACCTCTTAAACATGTCTAAAAGCCCCAAAAGCACTCCCAAACCACCCTTAGGCTTCATATATAATTTAGGGACTTGGTATTTTGGGTTTAGGTCATTGAAACACAAGGAAATATGGGGCAACATGGAGTTTACGGCCCAAGCAAGTGCCTAGGCCGTAAACTCCCCAAAACATGCCCAAATGTTGGTTTTCACCCCCCAAATGGCCTTAGACTATTTTTATAAAATGTTAGGAATGATTTAAGGGCTTAAAACTTCATTAAATCCATGATATGAGAGTTTAAGGCCATAAACTCCCTTAGGAGTTGTCCCTAGGCCGTAAACTCCTATATGACGCCCTTAGAAGCCTTAAACTCACTCATGCCTTTTTGGAATTGTACTTAGAATAATCCCATGAACAAGCTAGAAGCCTTAAACACACTAGAACCCTTCACCATGAGTTTATGGACGTAAACTCATGGTGAGTAGTCCCTGGGCCGTAAACTAGGTAATTAGAGTTTACTCTCAGAGAGTAAACTCCTTTCCTAAGCCATACACACCTTTAGACGCTACCCGGGACACCCAAACACTTATCCAAAGTGTTTTCCGCTCCTTTGAGCGCGTATATTTGTTTAATTAGTATTAAATATACTAATTGTATGTGAACATATGTTATCATATGTTAAATAGGTCATCGAGTGTGTTCGAGTCCTTACGTGACACCGAACGCCCAAACGACACCTTCGTTGGACCTACTTACACCAGGTGATTTCATACCCCTGAATGAACCTTTTAAATCTTTTTACATGTTTTATAGCGGGGAATACAAGTTAAACATGCCAGTTATCATATCAATTACATGTGATTGATAACCCGCATGCACAAGATTTTACCACTGTACACTGTTTTACCGAGTAGGACACTATAATGGTTTTCAATTGTTTCAAAACTCTTACTTATACTGTTTTACCTAAATTCGTTCTAAATTGGTTTATGAAAGATTTTCAAAGGTTTTCAAACATATTTTACAAAAGAATACAAATTGTGATTTTCTCCAAATATAAAGGTTTTTCATCAAAGTTTCCCTTTCACGACGTATACTTTTACTTATTAGATACTGCTGCTTTTCTTATACTTATTTTATACTCCTACTTAGTAACGCTATCACTTATACTTGTAGTCGCTTATACCTGATAGACACTCTTACTTCACTTATTGTCGTCTCTACTTCGTGAAACGCTTATACTTGTTCGACACTCCTACTTCACTTGCGACCGCTCCTACTTCACTTGTTCGACACTCCTACTTCACTTGCGACCGCTCCTACTTCACTTGTTAGATACTCCTACTTCACAAGAATCACTTCTACTTGATACACACTCAGTCGTAGTTAGATGTATGTCTGTGCTTATATAGGTACATATAAGTAATGATTGAAAGACTTAGGAAGGCGCGTCCGCCCTATTTCCTTTTCTTCGTTGAGATGTGGTCTGGTCGGATCGGATGGCCGTCCGAAGGTCGTTTGATTCATTAGTTATATATTATGTATATGAGTATGGACATATAGGAATTCTCTAGTCAGTTCAATTAAGAGTCTCTACCTCTAGTCTACACTTACATTAGAAACCCACTATTTGGAAGTCTTTACCCACTATTTGGGATGCATCTTCAGGACACGGCCTTCTCCGTCGTCTAGTTGGTAACTAGAATCTCCTGTAGGGAGAGCGAACATTGTGTGTATAGATCTATACGGGATTGACAACCCTGCACCCAGACTGCTAGCTACAGTCTCGGCCTACCAAGCCAACGGGTGACAAATGTCATATTTTACACGCTCGTAGGGCGTCTGGTACTCTAGTCAGTATGGTTACGAGTATCCCGAGTTACCTTATAATTCATCGGCTTTAAGGTAACGGTATTTCACCGGCAATTTACATTGTATGCTGGTAATTCATTTTCAGAGTCACACTGTTTTGACCTTACAAGACGTATCTTTCATTTGATACTGTCTGGGGTCTGTTTTCTCTGTTTTGACCTTACAAGACATATCTTTTATTTGATACTGTCTGGGGTCTGTTTTCTCTGTTTTGACCTTACAAGACGTATCTTTCATTTGATACTGTCTGGGGTCTGTTTTTCACTGTTTTAGACCTTACCAGTTGTACCTTTCTTTTGGTACCTTCTGGGGTCTGAGTCTCTATTTGTTAGACTGAACCAGGCATGTCGTTTGTTCGATACTCTCCTGGAGTCTATGATTCCTTGCCTTAGTCAGTAGTCCTCACTGCTAAGGCATATGTTATTCCCTGATGCCGTTTGCTTTCCTCAATAATCAAATTCAGTATTTTGATAATGATAGCAATTTAGGGAAAATGACTTTTTACCACATAACACTGACCAGTCTTGGTAGAAGGCTGCTTTATTAAAGAAAATATAGGATTTTCTGGAAAGAACTCTAATACACAGTAAACACTTAAACTACTACTTTATAAAGTTATTTGGTTAAATGTCACTAAATACTTATGAACTCACCAGCATTTGTAAAAATGCTGATACTCGCTTTTCAAATAACTTGTATTCTCAGGTTAGCATTAGACAGGTACACCCCCAGAGCTGTTGATGAAGACGGCTTAGTACCTTGCTGTACTTATTATATTTGCTTGTATTACTTTGAATTGTTGTAATGTAAACCATGTAAAATTATTACTATTAATGCAATGTTTTGTTGTACTTTGATTACTATAATGCATGTGTTGTGATACTTGACATGATGTCATCCACCCCAGAACGTTTCCGCCGTTCCGGTTTTGGGGTGTGACACACTCACTTGATACGGTGGTGACTCGGTACTCAGACAACACTTCGTTACTCTTAATATAATTTTCCTCGGACAAAACTTAGTATCATTACCACTAGAGTTTAGTCTAATATTTACCAAGACTAATTAATAGTCTGGCTATTATTACTATTATATAAGTGTTAAACAATACTTATATAACCCATAATAATATCCCAAGTACTTATTATAAGGTCCTAATAACCTTACTACATTGAAACATAAGCTATACTAAAGATAGGGTAGGCGTAGCTCACTTACAGCGGGTTTTCTCGAAACGGCTCTTTTCTCAGGACTCCGGGAGCCTCGGGGCTTCCTTCGGGTGCTAGGGGGTTTACCTAGGCTTTTAGGGGGGTTAGGAGGCTAGAGAGAGAGTCTAGAGAGAGAAAGAATAGTTTGGAAAGGTGTGACAACGAATGGAACCCGACACCTCTATTTATAGGCTGAATTCCTGATGAATTCACCAAGTATGTTCACTGACACGCTGAGTCGATGCCAGATGTCATCACCTGATGGCTTTTCTTGGGGTGAAAGCCTTGGCCCATATTCAGCCACGTCACCTTTTTTGCAGCAACACCCGGCCGACTTCTAAACCCCGTACCTTTCGCATACGAGCTCCGTTTTTGATGTTCTTTTTTCCACGCATAGGTAAAAACAAGGTCTACAACTTTGATTTAGACTCTGTCGGCTAATTCTCAACTGATCTTAAATTTAACAGTAGGAGGAGTTTAGACTGTTAAATGACCACGAAGAATTTGTAACTCCTTCATACGGACTCTGTTTTCTTCTGTACTTTTACCGTTGAGTTCCTAGTAATGAGATCTTCAACTCTCATTTAGGTCGCGTAAGCCAATAACCGCTCGAACTAAAATTCGAGTTTTGGGTCGTGCACTGCTAAGCCGAATCTTAGAAAAATCATAACTTCCTCATACGAAGTCAGATTTGGGCGTTCTTTTTATGGATGTTCTCGGTTTAACATATACTACAACTTTGTTTTATGTCACTAAGGCTAAAAAGTCCTCCATCTTAAATTCACTATTTATGTCTCCCGGTGTCGTGCTGGTTTTGCCGTAAAACTTCGACGGGCAATAACTTCTTTGTTATAACTCGGATTTCGGCGTTCTTTATATGTACGGAACCCTTGAGACATATTCTAAAATTTGGTTAACATTATTCCTTATAAATAATCTTCCATCAAAAACTCATTTTTGATGCCTATTGTCTCTAAATTGACTAACCCGGATCTACGGGCGTTACACTCCAACACCCTCAGACCAACCCCACGAAACCTTAACCATTTTTTGAGTGATTTTGAGCTCTTTGTGCCATTTTGTGCAAGTTAGAAGGTTGAAGAAAAGAAGATATGGCTTGGGATTTCAGAAGGAGTAAGGAGATCCATAGGTTTTCTTCATTTCTTGTTTATTGGAGGTAAAAAGTCCAGACCTTGCGTCTCCTTTCATTAGATACTCTTTTTGGAGTAACTTAGTGTTTTTGGAAGCCATTTTGGAGCAATTATTGGATGCAACCACGATTTTGGGATAAGAACTGTTGGGTCAAAATATGGTTTATACTTTGCTTTTTTGGGCAATTATATTTTTCTGTAATAGTTTTGGAGTTTACGGTCATGTTTACGGTTGAGTTTACGGCCGTAAACACCTTACGACCGTAAACCCATTTACGGCCCATGTTCTCAGGCCCATGTTCCACTTGTATATATATAGGTGTTAGGGTGAGGAGTAGTGATTGATAAACCCTAGAGAAGAGAGTTTACGGCCAGAGAGGAACTTTAGTGTGTGTTATTGTGTGTGAATCTTGTGTAAGGAACTTAATTCATATCATCAATACATTCAAGATTCAACATATTCTTCTTCTCTTTATCTTCTATTTGATCTGAAATCATCTGTTTGATTGGGATTCCGCACCATCAAACGGATCTGATTGATACACAGGCAAATTAGGGACTTACAATTGGTATCAGAGCCAAGTTGTATTAGTCAATTTTGTTAGATTTGGAGCATTATTTGATGTGACAACCGTCAATTTTCGGTCAAGTCAAAGTCAACAAAAGTCAACAAGTCAAACCGGTCAACCCAATTTGTCGTGAGTACTAGAGTTTACGTTGCATAACTTCTATACAACTCTCTATTCTAATGAGAGATCATAAATCGAAAAGTGCGTTCACCTAAATCTCCTTAACCTAAAACGGTGGTACGTGGAGAGCCAAACCGATAAAACAATGTTACATACTCACCGGGAGTATGCAAGATCCCTAATCAAGGCTTAACGGGGTTTAAGGACCTTGCAGTGCGTAGCCGGACACTCAAAAAGGGTCACCAATGAAATCTCTCCCACATATCTCTAAGTATGTGAAACCTCTCCCACATATCTCTAAGTATGTGAAACCTCTCCCACATATCTCTAAGTATGTGAAACCTCTCCCACATATCTCTAAGTATGTGAAACCTCTCCCACATATCTCTAAGTATGTGAAACCTCTCCCACATATCTCTAAGTATGTGAAACCTCTCCCACATATCTCTAAGTATGTGAAACCTCTCCCACATATCTCTAAGTATGTGAAACCTCTCCCACATATCTCTAAGTATGTGAAACCTCTCCCACATATCTCTAAGTATGTGAAATCTCTCCCACATATCTCTAAGTATGTGAAACCTCTCCCACATATCTCTAAGTATGTGAAACCTCTCCCAAATCTCTCCAAGAATGTCAAATCTCTCCCAAATCTCCCTAAGTATGTGAAATCTCTCCCAAATCTCTCTCCGTATGTGAAATCTCTCCAAGTATGTCAAATCTCTCCCAAATCTCCCTAAGTATGTGAAATCTCTCCCAAATCTCTCTCCGTATGTGAAATCTCTCCAAGTATGTCAAATCTCTCCCAACTCTCTCTAAGTATGTGAAATCTCTCTCACGTATCTCTTTGTATGTGAAATCTCTCCAAGTACGTCAAATCTCTCCCAAATCTCTCTGAGAACGAGGAATCTCTCTCAAATCTCTCTCGAAATCTCTCCCCGACTTTCTATAATCACTCGGGGCATCCCGACCCTCGAAATTGGCGAAAAATAGCCCAAGAATGGAAGTCTATGCGAAAAACGGACTTAAGAAACGAACCCTCCAAACCGAAAGTACTATTCATGAACCGAACCGAAAGCACTATTCATGAGGGTCTGAACCGAAAGTACTGTTCATGAGCTGAACCGAAACCACTGTTCATCCGAACCGAACCCGGCATTGAAGGAGGTCCGAACCGAACCATGCAAGAAGGAAAAATCCGAACCGAAAGTACTGTTCATTACTGTTCACAACAGTACCTTCGGTTCTAGCCAGACTTCGGACCGAACCCCCTTGCCTTCGCCTCGGACTGCTTCTCTTCGGACCAGCCTCGCTTCGCTTCTTTCTTCTGGCTCGCGCCTTCGCTTCCGAACCATGCACCCTCCTGACCGAACCTCGGCCTAGGGACCGAACCTCGGCCTAGGACCGAGAGGTCTCGCTGGGAACACATTTTTCTCCCGGTTTTCGCGTAGTTTTGCGTTTAAGGCCCGTTTTTAATTATTTTAACGCGGGGTTTTCACCCAAAATCATATTTTAACATAATAAACCCTAAATATTCACAATTTAATCATAAATTCATAAAAATCTCTATTTAAATAATAAAAGCAAGTGGGTAAAAGTACAAAGAGGTGGAGTGTTGACTTTGCTTTACTTTATGACACAAGCAACCACTCCCACACCCACTCTATGACCAGCCATACCTCCCCACCATACCTTGTACCTTTTACTCCCTTTCACAAGTAACTCCCACGTTTTTGAGAGCTGGATATTCATCCTCTCTCCTCATTTTCTCTCATTTGTTCTCATTTCACAAGAAGATCAAACTCTTTTCTCTCTCACTTTCTCTCTCTAGAAACCCGAGATTCAAGGGCTGATCTTGAGAGTTTCCTCCACCTTTGGTAAGCATAATCCATTTCCTTTAAGATTATCTCAATTATTTCCACTCAAATCATGGGTATCTTACACAAACTCCATTATATTTGTGTTAGAGCTTCGAATCTTCAAGCGATTCTTCAAGTGTTCTTGGGTTGAACACTTCTCTTCTTCAATATTTATCTACTGAAATCCCACAAGGTGAGTTCATACCCCTACATTTTCATGTTTTCTCAAGTTTTTAGGGGGGGAATACAAGTTAAAACATTAAGAACATAACTACATCTTTCTAACAGCTTTCATCAGAAAAGTTCAACTCCATTCACGGACTGTTTTGGACATCTTAAACATTTTTGTTTTCAAAACTGTTTTAGGTGCATATAGTTCCACTTCTTAGCTTTAAAATGACTACTTGCACATCTCCATACGATTTTTCTACAATTTATGGTGATTTTTACAAAACTGCCTATCATTTCAAACACCAATCCGGACCAGTCTGTGATTATGGACTTTTTCACCTAAGTTACAGGTCATTAAAAATCATGATAAAAATTATGAGTAAACTAGACACATTTTGGGGACTCCCAGAATTTACGGATTTAGTTTTCGACTTCGTATGATTTTTCTATGAATTTTCAAAAACAGTGTAGAAAGGCTGAAAATTTGTTAACAGCTTGTAATTTTTATAACACTTTGTATTATGTTGAGCAAAGTGTATAATGTCAAGTTCTAAATATTGAATGTGTTACCTTGTTAGTATATCATCATACTGAAGTATAGGCATATATGATAAGATTATTCATTTATTTGGAACAAGTACATTAAACCATAATGAGCATAGTTTATGAATTTATAACATTAAAGCATTCATAGAAGAATTTTTACATATTACAAACGTTTTGGATAAACTATAATAGGTATAGTTTATGTACCATTACCTCTTAAACTTATTTATCAAAGGTTTTCCGTTTAGTTCACGTAAATCTGTTAATGAATAAATTTGTGAGTCATTCCCTTCGGGTTACTTCCAAAGTAACCAATTTATAAGTCCTGTATTGTAACCAGAGTCTCCAGGAGGGAGAGCGTGACAGTTGTATATAGATCTATATTGGGTTTGACACCCCACACCTTGCTGCTAGCTACAGTTGGACCTGCAGGTCTACGGGTGACAAGTGTCATTTCAGTTCTACGACGCCTGAAGAACGTCGTTTTCAGGCCATCTAGGTCATAGTATGGTTATGATAGCTCACATGTGATATTAACAATCATAAGATTTACGGGTTCTAACTTTAAATTAGCGAGTTATGGCTATTTAGCTCACTGAAATTACTTTAAGTATAGAAAAATACTTGTACGCCTTCATATAAAAAAAAAAGGTTTTATGCTGTAACAACCCGTTATTTCCAGGCATTATAAACCGAGTCTTGTAACCCCCCTTTTTAATGTAATGGGAATATCATCGATAAATGAATTATTCAAAAGCTTTGATTTGGAGTACGCTATGTAGTAGATATCGTCTTAAAGATTCCAAATATAAAAAGAACGTCCAAATCTGACTTCGCAGGAGGAAGTTATGATTTTTCAAAGAAATTCCTTAAAAACGATTAGTTATAAAATAAATAAAAAAAAAAATAAAAAAAAAAAATAAAAAAAATAAAATATATTTTGGAATTTGCCAACGGAGTCTAAACGAAAGTTGTAGATCGTAGTCTCACCTACGCGTGGATATGAAGACCATCGAAAACGGAGTTCGTATGAAGAAGATATGGATTTTTGAAGTTTATTAAATAAATTAATTATTTATTTAATTCAAAATTCGGATATAATCCGAAGAGGAGTCAGCATCCTTCTCGGAAGTACGCGCTGCGTACTCCTGTACGCCCCGCGTAACCGAGAGGATTGGCCTCGGATCGTCCACGTCGCCATATCCGAAGAAGCCGACCCGTCCGACCCGTCCGAACCGACGTCCCATCCGACCCGGCGTCCCATCCGACCCACCTCCCCAGCAACCCGTCCCATCCGACCCGATAACCCAAGAACCCGTCCCATCCGAACCGAGGCAGTCGAGGCTTCGGTCATGCATGACGTACGCGTACGCAGCGCGTACGAGCGTACGCCCCGCGTACCGAGGCAGACCTGCCTTCCTATAAATAGAATGCGAGGGTTTCCAAAGATAGTGTTCATTTCTCTTCTCTCTCTCTCAGCATTTCCTCGTTTTCCGTGTCCGTTCAAACCCGAATCCCTGTTCTTTTTGGCTCAAGCCCCGAAGGTCGATCCTACTCCCGAGATTCCCGAGAATCCCAAGAAAAGTCAGTTTCCCGAGACGAAACTCTACTCGATTTTCCACCTCACAATCTTCAAACTATCAAGTGAGTTCATATCCCCTTCGAACACTCTTTAAATACATTTTAAATGTTTTATACTCTTTTTGGGGAGGAATACAAGTAAACACATGACTAAAATCGTGTGAAACATTAACCTTTTGATGTACTTTTCATACTGTTGTTTTAACTATTTTGTGAAGTTGTTATGATACAAAACCCCTCACAACACAGCTTTACACTCTTTGGGATATAATATGTTTATAAATAGAAATATGTTTTATTTATACGTTTATATACAAACACATCATATCAAGGGTAACATTCTTTACTAAGTCATTTCATGCATTCAAAGAACTTATGATTATGCTTTGTCAAACATTGTGAAAGAGGTTAAACTTTGCATACAAACTACTACCTTATTACGGACTTAGTTGAGAATCCATGAGTCGTATATATCTTCAAACGTTACTTTCTTTATTAGAAAATAATGCTACAAGTCCTGTCTATAACCAGAGTCTCCCGTTCGGAGAACGTGTCAAATGTGTATAGATCTATACGGGAAGTCATGATCCCGCGCCCTGACTGTTAGCTACAGTCCGTCTTTTGGGGTGACAGTTGTCATAACGCTACGACGCCTGAAGAACGTCGCTACAGGCATATTATGTTTAGTATGGTTATAAAACTCATCGGATATACAATTATTATGGTATTATGCTTTTATGAACGAGTAGTCATTAAAACTATTCTTCATCTGATAAGTTCGATCTTCGTATAGCTTTACTATGTAAAACTATGACACAACTTACAAGCACGTCGCTTGCTTGCGATTTTCGGTCTTAGAGACTGCCAGTTATGTCAGGGAAATAAGGGTTTTTCCTGTATACAAACCAAACAACTAATAGGAAAATAAGGGATTTTCTCGGTACAATTAGTTGCAATTTACATCACGAACATTCGTATGCATTGCATACTTTTATAAGAAAATAAGGGTTTTTCTGGAAAACATGCAAACACTTTCGAATGGCATACATTTTCTCAAAACACTACTTATGAACTCACCAACTTAAATGTTGACACTTTTTCTTTGAAATAACTTGTATTCACAGGAAACCGCTAGCCAGGTAGCAACTACTTCTGAAGACTAACGCATTGGCGTTAGTAACATATTTTGGATCACCATTTTATATTTGATTTCTTTTGCAAACATGTAACACCTACAATCATGTAAACTTTTCAAACATATTTATATTATGGTGGTGTGTACTTTCCTTTCTATGAACTGTTATGATACTGAATATGACGTCCTCCGCCCCCGAACGATTCCGCCGTTCAGGTTTGGGGGTGTGACAGATTGGTATTAGAGCTTCGTTTATAGTGAATTAAGTATATCAAAACCATTTTTTTTTATACAACTATAAACTCAACTGGGCAAAAACACTCTGAGAAGAGTCATACTTTTGAAATTAAATTTATTTAGTTTTTGTAAAGTAAGCATGCATTCATTTAGTAATAAATAACAGTTCCACATCGTACCATATTAGAAGTATTATTAATAAGTTGTGCAGTACAGGTACGCCTTGGGACATGTAATCGGAACTGGGAAGGATATAGCCTGATCAACTATATTTGTCCGAGAGCCGACTAACGTGTGCCGAGGGGTGTCTGCAGTGGACAACAAATTTTAAAAACTTACCAAACCGTTATTAGAATCAAACACAATAATTTAAATGCTATAGGAGTAGTTGCTATTTAAACTAACTTACATGTTTTGCATGTTCCGACTTTATTCAAATCTTATGACCCTATTTCTCGTACAGTCAAATGGCTGGATTTCACCACCCCAATGACCCCTACTTTCCCAACCAAGGCAACGGAGGTTGGATCGAAGATGATCCAGAAGAGGATGAGGAACCCCTAGAATTGGGTGATGACTCCGGTACTGACTCAGAACCTGAAGTGATCGATCCACCACCCATTCAACCTCCTGTCCATGTGAGGAACTTCCAAGGACCCACTCCCGTCTGGGGGAGTCACCTACATCATTGGAGCCAACAACAAGGCATACGCCCTCCCTACGGCATGTGTCGGGACTTCTACGATGTCCGCGGTGGCAGTTCGGCTGATCGAGCACTCCCGGTAATGGTTGGTAAGTTAGCCAATCAGTCCTATCAGTCCGGAGTACAAGCAAGCCGACTCCGGGATATCAACGTGGAAGTGCAGGTTCACACTTCCGATATCCGTAGACTGGACAAGATACAAGATAATGTCCAACTCCAGTCTGAGGCATTTCAGGCACAGATAATTGCAGCCCTAGCCGAGTTAAGGGAGCAACAAGCCGCTTTTGATCGACGCCTAATGGAATCGAAGCAATCAGATGCGGAGTCAAGCTCCAAGCGCAACCTACGTCGCAAGTAGTGACTGCCAGGACTTCAAATTTTGTTATAAATTAGGACTTCGGATAAGAATTTCCTTTTCGTTAAAACTTTCTGTAATCGGAGACCTTTAGAAAGGTCAAAAAGTTTTGTCTAAACTCGGATGTAACACGACTATATGTTTTATATATATGGAGCATACCCCCCCTTCTCTGATTTTAAATATGCGTATTCCGTTCAACTCATAAGTGCATCCATTCAAACGTTATTAATAAATCAAGCTCAAAACCCATTGTTGATCAAACCAAATTCTTAATCTATTTAAGGCAGTTAACTCAATATCATTCAACTTTGAACTGCCAAAACTTATAATTTTCTTCCATATTTTTCTTTTGGCAGCAGGATGCCTCCTCGTCCAAACTTAAGGCCCAGGCCGGGCACGGCACCACCTCCACCACCAGCTTATGATCCGGCCATGGTTCAGGCTGCTATCACAGCAGCGGTAACCGCAGCCCTCTCGCAAATAAACTCCCAAGGGAATGGAGGGGCGGGAAGCAGCACGAATCATCCAAATCATGGCACTGGTCATGGCCAAGGAAGAGAATGTACCTACAAGGAGTTCTCTAACGCTAAACCAAAAACTTTTAATGGAACAGGAGGAGTCATTGCACTAATGCAATGGTTCGAAAAGACCGAAACGGTCTTCGAGATCTGCTCGTGCCAAGAAACAAGCAAGGTTAAGTTCGCTGCTTGCACCTTCATAGATCGAGCCCTCACTTGGTGGAAAAGCCATGTGAACTCAGTGACGCTCACTGTCGCTAACGCCATGAGTTGGGAAGAACTGAAGGTACTACTACTGGAAGAATACTGCCCAAGGGGTGAAGTGCAAAAGCTTGAGCAGGAACTCTGGAATTTGAAAATGGTCGGGTCTGACCTAGTCGCTTACACAGCTAGGTTCAACGATCTCGCTGCTTTGTGCCCTACCATGGTCAACCCAGAATCAAAGAAGGTCGAAAGGTACATTTGGGGGTTGTCACCCCAGATTCAAGGACATGTCCTAGCCTCCAACCCTATCACCTACAACAGCGCTAAACGCCTGGCGCAACGACTCATCGATCACGGAGCGAAACAGAGTACCATCACAACAGCCGCAAATCCACCTAGGGAGGCTCAGGGACAGAGTAGGCCTTGGAACAAGAGGAGGGGACAAATCCTCCAGGAAAACCCCAAGAAACAACAAGTGATAGCGACCCACGCTATTACTGTGCCTACCAACTCTGCCCCCACAAGTTCATACAATGGAAAGCTACCGAAATGTAACCAGTGCAACTTCCACCATCACGGTCTCTGTCATGGCCTTCAATGCACCAGGTGCAATAAGAAGGGTCATACAGCCCGCTATTGCAAGGAGCCAACCCAACAATCCGCCGCCACTGCTAATACCGGAGTAAGCCGCGCTTGCTTTGAGTGCGGGAGCACAGGGCACTACCGCAGGGACTGCCCGAAGGCAAACAACAGGAATACCGGCGGAAGAGGCCGAGTTTTCGCAATGGGACAAGATGAAGCCATTGCGGACCCTACTGTTGTTACGGGTACGTTTCTTCTCGATAACTCGTATGCATGCATTTTGTTTGATAGTGGAGCAGAAAGGAGTTTTGTGAGTCACGACTTTAAAAGCATGCTAAAACCAATACCACAATCATTAAGTGAACCGTTCATAGTAGAAATGGCCAACGGGAAAACCGAAGGCACTAAAGAGATATACTTAAACTGCACCCTAACTCTAAACGATAATCCCTTTCAAATCAACCTCATGCCAGTTTCGATTAAGAGTTTCGATGTCATCATTGGCATGGATTGGCTGAGTTCACATCGTGCGGACATTCTATGTTACGATAAGGCCGTTCGCCTTAATCTGCCAACCGGCGAAACCTTCCTCGTCTTGGGCGACAAACCTAGTACCACTCTTAGAATCATCTCAAGTATCCAAGCTCAGAAGCACTTACGAAAGGAGTGTCACGCATTTCTTGCACATGTTGTAGACGTGAAACGCGAAGTCCGGGACATCAAGGATGTACCCGACGTTTGCGATTTTCCCGATGTGTTTCCCGAGGACCTTCCAGGGATACCACCCGTAAGACAAGTCGAATTCAGAATCGATCTGATTCCCGGAGCTACCCCAGTAGCCAAAGCACCCTATCGATTAGCCCCGGCAGAGATGCAGGAACTATCCAGTCAACTGAATGAACTACTGGAAAAAGGATTCATCAGACCGAGCTTCTCACCTTGGGGAGCACCCGTGTTATTTGTGAAAAAGAAAGATGGATCGTTCAGGATGTGCATCGACTACAGAGAACTCAACAAACTGACGGTCAAGAATCGTTATCCCCTACCGCGCATAGATGATCTATTCGACCAACTGCAAGGGGCGAACTATTTTTCTAAGATTGATCTGAGATCCGGGTATCACCAGTTACGAGTGCTAGAGGAGGATGTGCCGAAGACCGCCTTCCGAACTCGTTACGGACATTACGAGTTCGTAGTGATGCCATTCGGATTGACCAATGCGCCCGCAGTCTTCATGGATCTGATGAATAGAGTATGCCGACCTTACTTGGATCAGTTCGTCATCGTTTTCATTGACGACATCCTGATCTACTCCCGAAGTAAGAAAGAACATGGCGATCATCTGCGACAAGTTCTAGGGACATTAAGAAAAGAGAAACTTTATGCGAAGTTCTCGAAATGTGAATTTTGGATCCGAAGAGTCGAATTCTTAGGACACGTGGTAAGCGAAGAGGGAATCCACGTGGACCCATCCAAAATTAAGGCCATTGAGAACTGGTCAGCACCGAAGACTCCTACAGAAATTCGTCAATTTCTAGGTCTCGCTGGCTACTACCGCAGGTTCATTCAGAACTTCTCACGAATAGCGAAGCCTCTTACAACCCTAACCCAGAAAGGTGTGGCCTTTGACTGGGAAGAGAAACAGGAAAGAGCGTTCCAAACGCTCAAACGAGCCTTGTGCACCGCACCAATACTATCCCTTCCTGAAGGAATAGAAGACTTCGTAGTTTATTGCGATGCATCAAACCAAGGACTCGGATGTGTTCTGATGCAGCGAGGTAAGGTCATCGCCTACGCCTCGAGACAGTTGAAAACACATGAGGTTAACTACACGACCCACGATCTTGAGCTAGGAGCAGTAGTGTTTGCCCTAAAGATCTGGAGACATTACTTGTATGGAACGAAGAGCACTATCTTTACCGACCACAAGAGCTTACAACACATTTTCGATCAGAAGGAGCTCAACATGAGACAACGGCGATGGGTCGAGCTACTCAGTGATTACGAATGCGATATTCGCTATCATCCGGGAAAGGCAAACGTCGTAGCCGATGCCCTTAGTCGAAAGGAGTACTCAGGCCGGAGAGTGAAGTCATTAGCTATGTCGATCCATTCGCACCTATCAACGCAAGTCAAGGAAGCTCAATTAGAGGCCTTGAAACCCGAAAACGTGGCAGGTGAGGCCCTTAGGGGAATGGACAAGAACTTAGAAATCAAGAGTGACGGAGCACGCTACCTCATGAACCGGATCTGGACACCAAAGTTTGGGGGATTCAGAGAGGTAGTTATGAGCGAGGCACACAGGACCCCATACTCCGTACACCCAGGGTCAGACAAGATGTATCTAGATCTCAAGCAACTCTACTGGTGGCCAAACATGAAAGCGGAGATCGCTACTTATGTGGGCAAGTGTCTAACTTGTGCCAAAATAAAAATAGAACACCAAAAACCCTCAGGCCTACTCCAACAACCTGAAATACCTGAGTGGAAATGGGAGCAGATTTCCATGGACTTCATAACCAAACTGCCCAAAACTCAGAATGGCCAAGATACTATTTGGGTAATCGTCGACAGATTAACCAAGTCAGCCCATTTCTTACCTATCAAGGAAACCGATAGGATGGAAAAACTATCAAGAACCTACATCCGGGAGGTCGTACGACTTCATGGGGTACCAAAGTCCATCATCTCAGATAGAGACAACAGGTTCACTTCCAGATTTTGGCAATCACTGCAAAAATCCATGGGAACAAGGTTGGACATGAGTACAGCATACCACCCTCAAACTGACGGACAGAGTGAGAGGACGATCCAAACCTTGGAAGACATGTTGCGAGCATGTGTAATCGACTTTGGCAAGGCATGGGATATTCACTTGCCTTTGGTCGAGTTCTCTTATAACAATAGTTATCATACTAGTATCAAGACCGCTCCGTTCGAAGCCCTTTACGGCCGTAAGTGCAGATCACCCCTGTGCTGGACGGAAGTGGGCGACACCCAATTGGCAAAAGGTCTAGTCACTAAGAGCACCCTTACTGGCCCAGAGATCATCAGGGAGACTACCGAAAAGATCGTGCAAATACGAGAACGACTGAAGTCCTCAAGGGATAGGCAAAAGAGCTATGCCGACAGGAGGCGTAAACCCTTGAAATTCCAGATTGGCGACCGTGTGCTACTGAAGGTCTCACCCTGGAAAGGCATGATACGCTTTGGGAAGCGTGGAAAGCTAAATCCCAGGTACATTGGACCCTTCGAAATCATTTCGAGAGTTGGTCCAGTGGCCTACAAACTCCAACTTCCAATCGAGCTTAATAAAGTGCATCCAGTATTCCACGTGTCGAACCTGAAAAAGTGTTTGTCCGACGAAACACTTGTAATACCACTCGATGAAATCGCGTTAAACGAAAATCTTAACTTTGTGGAAGAACCTGTCGAGATCATGGATAGGGAAGTTAAAAGGACCAAGCAGAGTCGCATTCCAATAGTAAAAGTCCGATGGAATGCTAAGAGAGGACCCGAATTCACATGGGAACGGGAAGACCAAATGCTACAGAAGTATCCGCATCTCTTCCTCAGCCCCTAAAACTCTTACCTTGTATTAAATTTCGGGACGAAATTCCCTCTAACGGGGGGATGATGTAACAACCCGTTATTTCCAGGCATTATAAACCGAGTCTTGTAACCCCCCTTTTTAATGTAATGGGAATATCATCGATAAATGAATTATTCAAAAGCTTTGATTTGGAGTACGCTATGTAGTAGATATCGTCTTAAAGATTCCAAATATAAAAAGAACGTCCAAATCTGACTTCGCAGGAGGAAGTTATGATTTTTCAAAGAAATTCCTTAAAAACGATTAGTTATAAAATAAATAAAAAATAAAAAAATAAAAAAAAAATAAAAAAAATAAAATATATTTTGGAATTTGCCAACGGAGTCTAAACGAAAGTTGTAGATCGTAGTCTCACCTACGCGTGGATATGAAGACCATCGAAAACGGAGTTCGTATGAAGAAGATATGGATTTTTGAAGTTTATTAAATAAATTAATTATTTATTTAATTCAAAATTCGGATATAATCCGAAGAGGAGTCAGCATCCTTCTCGGAAGTACGCGCTGCGTACTCCTGTACGCCCCGCGTAACCGAGAGGATTGGCCTCGGATCGTCCACGTCGCCATATCCGAAGAAGCCGACCCGTCCGACCCGTCCGAACCGACGTCCCATCCGACCCGGCGTCCCATCCGACCCACCTCCCCAGCAACCCGTCCCATCCGACCCGATAACCCAAGAACCCGTCCCATCCGAACCGAGGCAGTCGAGGCTTCGGTCATGCATGACGTACGCGTACGCAGCGCGTACGAGCGTACGCCCCGCGTACCGAGGCAGACCTGCCTTCCTATAAATAGAATGCGAGGGTTTCCAAAGATAGTGTTCATTTCTCTTCTCTCTCTCTCTCAGCATTTCCTCGTTTTCCGTGTCCGTTCAAACCCGAATCCCTGTTCTTTTTGGCTCAAGCCCCGAAGGTCGATCCTACTCCCGAGATTCCCGAGAATCCCAAGAAAAGTCAGTTTCCCGAGACGAAACTCTACTCGATTTTCCACCTCACAATCTTCAAACTATCAAGTGAGTTCATATCCCCTTCGAACACTCTTTAAATACATTTTAAATGTTTTATACTCTTTTTGGGGAGGAATACAAGTAAACACATGACTAAAATCGTGTGAAACATTAACCTTTTGATGTACTTTTCATACTGTTGTTTTAACTATTTTGTGAAGTTGTTATGATACAAAACCCCTCACAACACAGCTTTACACTCTTTGGGATATAATATGTTTATAAATAGAAATATGTTTTATTTATACGTTTATATACAAACACA
Organism: Lactuca sativa; assembly: GCF_002870075.4. Classification (NCBI taxonomy): domain Eukaryota; kingdom Viridiplantae; phylum Streptophyta; class Magnoliopsida; order Asterales; family Asteraceae; genus Lactuca; species Lactuca sativa. The sequence continues at coordinate 190,630,679 of NC_056631.2, read as the reverse complement.
TCATATCAAGGGTAACATTCTTTACTAAGTCATTTCATGCATTCAAAGAACTTATGATTATGCTTTGTCAAACATTGTGAAAGAGGTTAAACTTTGCATACAAACTACTACCTTATTACGGACTTAGTTGAGAATCCATGAGTCGTATATATCTTCAAACGTTACTTTCTTTATTAGAAAATAATGCTACAAGTCCTGTCTATAACCAGAGTCTCCCGTTCGGAGAACGTGTCAAATGTGTATAGATCTATACGGGAAGTCATGATCCCGCGCCCTGACTGTTAGCTACAGTCCGTCTTTTGGGGTGACAGTTGTCATAACGCTACGACGCTTGAAGAACGTCGCTACAGGCATATTATGTTTAGTATGGTTATAAAACTCATCGGATATACAATTATTATGGTATTATGCTTTTATGAACGAGTAGTCATTAAAACTATTCTTCATCTGATAAGTTCGATCTTCGTATAGCTTTACTATGTAAAACTATGACACAACTTACAAGCACGTCGCTTGCTTGCGATTTTCGGTCTTAGAGACTGCCAGTTATGTCAGGGAAATAAGGGTTTTTCCTGTATACAAACCAAACAACTAATAGGAAAATAAGGGATTTTCTCGGTACAATTAGTTGCAATTTACATCACGAACATTCGTATGCATTGCATACTTTTATAAGAAAATAAGGGTTTTTCTGGAAAACATGCAAACACTTTCGAATGGCATACATTTTCTCAAAACACTACTTATGAACTCACCAACTTAAATGTTGACACTTTTTCTTTGAAATAACTTGTATTCACAGGAAACCGCTAGCCAGGTAGCAACTACTTCTGAAGACTAACGCATTGGCGTTAGTAACATATTTTGGATCACCATTTTATATTTGATTTCTTTTGCAAACATGTAACACCTACAATCATGTAAACTTTTCAAACATATTTATATTATGGTGGTGTGTACTTTCCTTTCTATGAACTGTTATGATACTGAATATGACGTCCTCCGCCCCCGAACGATTCCGCCGTTCAGGTTTGGGGGTGTGACATATGCCGACTTAAAATCACTTTTATATCTTTAAGTATGACATATTGATGTTCATTTTCGGTTCTGGTATTTAGGACTACATAACTTTTGTAAGGAAAATATTGGATTTTTCTTGGTATCATACATCTCTTTACAAAGATCGATTTTCAAACTCTTACTGTCAAAAGCTTATGAACTCACCAACCTTTGTGTTGACTCTTTTCAAAACTACTTGTATTCTCAGGAATTCAGTGAAAACAGGAAACCAACAACGTTTTGAGGATGGGACGATAAATCGTCGAACAGTTCACTTTGTATCATAATGTAATTGATTTGAATCATGTAAACATATACTTTGGTGAAACTTTTTCAATTATATTTATGATGGTTGTATTTACTTTGAGCACTATTATACTCGTTGTTGTGATACTTTACATGAAGTCCTCCACCCCCGAACGTTTCCGCCATCCTTGGTTTGGGGGTGTGACAGATTGGTATCAGAGCATTGTTTATAGTGAACTTAGTATATCGAACCACATAAGATATACAAACTATAAATGCATTGGGACTAGAGTCTCTGATTTTATGTTTTCAAAACAACTATACTTTTAGAAATAAGTAGTTTCTTATTAAAAGTATACACGCATGCATACATACTAGGGTCGTGTCGTTCTAGAACAAAACAAAAGTAATGATTGTTGGATATCACAGGTAAGCTCGGGGATGTATGGTCAGTCTTGGGATTGGCATAGCCTGATCAACTATGCTCGTCCGAGGAGTGATTAGCACATGCCCAAGAATGGTTGTGATATGGCAACAAGTCTAAAAACTTACCAACACTACCACAATGAAATACCATAGGGGTATTTGGTGTTATTATAATTATTTATCTGAGAACTAAATAGATTTTTATCAATAGGTCAATAATTGCTTAGTGGATACATTAAAATTATATGTAGCCAGGACGTCATAGACTTAGAATCTGTGAATCTTTGCTTTACTTCCTGTTCTCGTTGGATTGGGGATTTAGAGTTAGGGTCGCTTATTCGAAGGTCTATCCTGTCCGAAATACATATGACTAGTATGCACTAAACAGTGTATTGAAGTACCTGATAAAAATCATCTTATAATTATCTAATTAGTACATCTACTCAGTTACTTCCTATATCCCCATTTCTCGCGAAGATATCATGGCTGGATTTCATCCCCACGACGACCCGTACTACCCTAGCCACAACAATACTGAATGGCTCGGAGAGGAGCCAGAGAATGATCGCCCAATCCCTATGGATGGTCACCAAGCTGAAGGTCTTGCTGACGATTTCGACTCCGAACCTGAAATGGTGAACCTATCCTCGATGACCCGTGTTCCCAATCCCAATCCTCGACCGGCTTTTCAAGGCCCGATGCCTCCTTGGGTAGAGTGCTTGGAAATCTGGAGCGAAGAGCAAGACCAACCTATGTCATTCGATGGAGATCGAAACTTCTACAACATAAACGAAGGAACCCCAGCAGATAGAATTTTTCCAATCCTGGTCTGTAGAGTTGTCTGAGACGAGAATTCGGGGTAGAACAACTCTCCATAGTATCGCAGAGGTTGATGCAAATGCAAGAATACATACAATCCGCACCAATCGCCTTGAGCACACTCGTGAAAAGTCTGCGAAAGACTATGAAACCCTGCTGCAAACACTGGCTGAATCACAAATCGATGTCATGAAACTCCGAGTACGCCAGAGGGTGTACGAAAGGCACATGCCTGATATGGAGCGGCAGCTAGCTGAACTGAGAGATCACAAGAAAAACGACCGCCGCCAGTAGTAAACGCCTTATTTCATTTCATGTTAAAAAGGAATCGTTATCCCTATCTATGCCCTATGTGTTATTTCCTATGAAACTATCTTGTACTGTAGGTATCTCTAGTGAGGCCTTTAGGCGGCCAAGACACCCCTGCTTTGATATGATATAAGACCCTCTACAAGGTCAATCTTCCCTAATTTGTTTCATCTTAAACATCAATGACGTATCAATCAGCCGAGTTCTGTGTCACCCTTTTGTTCAAACACTCCCATCATGCTGCGATAGGAGCCTGCCTACAACCCACTCTACTCAAGTTATAAAACTAGAGTAACCTAGCTCCGGAATCGTTCCTGATCTTCTCTCCAAGGTTGGATCATGTCATTCACCAACCAATGGAGCCCGGTTTTAAACAACCAACATCAAAAGATCATTACCTGAACTTACTTCTACTCTGTATTAGGACTGCATCATAGGGATGCAGGTCAAATCTTCGAGAAACATGTTCCAATTGGTCATGATAAGGACCTAGCCTGGGTAAACTATAAGGCACCACTTGGGTGCAGAACTACTGGAAATTCATGAGTTACCATGTAAAGACTCCTGTTAGGAATTGTTTTCAGAACGCCCTTAACAACCAAATTACGTTACCAATCAATGTAAGATAAAGCTTAGTTAGAAACTCACGACGTTTAGCCATTCTAAAAACTCAATATCATCTCACCCTTAATCATTTTGTTGAGAAGTTCCCTCATCATAGACTCACGGGTACGAATCATACCAACACTAATGCACCGGATCCCATCAGAACTCCCCAGCCAAACGTGTTGGACACACATGATTCTAAGATGGGTAAAGCTTGACGCCCGTATGAAACCTACCCCTACCCACTGCTGTAACCCTATTTCAAGAATGTTAGCGGAAACACTAGGAGTAGTACAGTAATGTGCAAAAATTTATATGTGTTAATATAAATTGTAAGGATGCACTTAAGATAACCATTTCCACTAACGAAGATGTTTTCATCATGAAACAGAACTATGTCTTCACCAAGAGGGAACCAACCAACTAGCAAGGTGCCAACTCTGCAGATAGACGCTGCTACTTTTCAAGCTGCAGTCACGGCAGCCGTGACAGCCGTCATGGCACAGTTCAATGCTAACAACGCCAGCATAAATGGAAGCGGTGCTGACAATACAGATAGTGGTAATATTCAGGAACACCAACGGGTGTCCGTCAGCAAAAATACCTCAGGTCTCAAACCTACGAATAAGAAGAGAAAGTTTTGGAACATGAAAGAGCGCCACCAATCTCAAAAATCCATTAAAAGACAACAACCTATGGCCACCCCCACCATCGCAACAACAGTCACAACACCTGCCCCAATACTAGCCACAGGATCTACCACCCAAACGCCGGCCAGACCATATAAGGGGTCACTCCCGGAGTGTAACAAGTGTAATTACCATCACACAGGAGCTTGCCGAATTTTACAATGTGATAAATGCTACAGGGAAGGACACACCGCCCGTTTCTGTAGGACCCCGACTCAGTACATCACACCAACCCCTATTACCAAAGAAATCCCAGTGTGCTTCCTATGTGGCGAAGCGGAACACTTCAAGAGAAACTTCCCAACTGAGAGGAATGACGGGGAAAGCGGAGGAGCTTAACAAAAGAACCAGCAAGGGTAATAGGGAACCATATTAGGACTTTTGTAATGTTTCCCAACGACAAAAACGTTTAAGTACTATATGTTTGTAATGAAATTGTTATGCTTGCTAAAATCACCGTCTTTCTAAAAGTAGTTAAAATACTCTCTCGTTTAAATCGAACCAAATACATTCATATATGATCTAAAGATCATTACCTCTAAGATGTGATGACTTCATACATACATCGGGGTTAATTATAATTGAAATACTGAATTCTTGAAACAAATAATTTCATCCCGACTCCTATTCCGTGTCTAATAGTAAGAACCGAGTGGGGCCACCCACTCGACGATTCCCAAACGTCAACTTACATACGACGTTCTTAGACCGTTCGGTCATAGGGAGACCTGTCAGGGGTCATGATGTCAAATATTAGTACTAATTCTCGAAACACACCTGCCGCCAGTGCTAGGCACTGTGGTGTAAATCATCTACGATAATGATAACATCAATCAAAGTTTACCACCCTAAAAAGAAACACAAGATACTTTATCACTCCAGTAATCTCTTCGTGCGAATACAGCTTAGCTAGTTTTATCTAAAAAGATATTGCTGTCGTCATTCAATCTTCATTGATGTAGCCCTCATCTTCCCAACTTAACATCTATAAAAGGACCTTTCACCTAACCCCTCCCAAACATCGAAACCTTCGTCTCTCATAAACATCCAGCTCAAACCTACGAATTATCTTTTGCTACGGAACCCCAAAACACGCAAATCAGAGGAGTGTTATACCTCCGAAACCTTATCACAAGTACTTACAGGAGACCCTTGGGAATGTCACGCATGTAGCAGATAAGGTCCAAGCACAGAAGTTTGGGAAAGATATGGTATGAGTTCTGCCATGAACTTCGAGCCAAGGTAGCCCAGGAGGGCGAGTAAATGTCCTACCATCTAAGAAGGCCTAATCGTATAAACCAAACCCACAGGCTTTCTACCGAGCTGCAAGAACTCTTAGGTCAAACCTGTCGATCTACTCAACAATAAAATTGAAGAACCAAGCTTTTCACCCTGGAAGGCTCTGTTCTTATTCTTCAAATAGAAAGACAAATTGCTCATAGTTCCATTAACCTCAGAGACCCTGACAATATCTCCAGTAGAAACCTTTACTATCTGCCTCACATAAACGAATAGGCCGGCCAACCACAAGGAACGAGGTACCCCTTTAGGAATCGGACCTGAGATCTGAATATCCCCAGTCGCGAGTATTGGAAAAAGGATGTCCGAGGACAACCCTCCAAATTCGATGCGGACGCTGCAAGTCCGTAGTGATACCCCTCGGATAGGACTAACCCGTTCGCAGTATTCATAGGATGTGCCATTCTTACTAGGATCAGTTCATCGTTGTCGTTGTAAGTGACTTGCTTATCTACCCTCGTAGTAAGAAGGATTACTAAGTTATTTGTTATGATTTCCTCACTTATACATTCCCCAGTTATATATAACGAATACCTGGTAGATAATAGAATGTGAGAATTCTAACTTAGTTTCTTTTCCTCGTTGGGATGTGAAACTGAAGTAGAATCACACATTTCACTATTCGCCCAGTATTGGTTATATCATAATGTGTATAAGCTAAGTTGTCGTGTATAATAACTCATCTCTTAGTCAGAATCAAAATATTGTAGAGCCGACCCTAGTCATTTACAAACTCCTTGCCTAAATTCAAATTTCGGGACGAAATTCCCTCTAACGGGGGGATGATGTGACAACCGTCAATTTTCGGTCAAGTCAAAGTCAACAAAAGTCAACAAGTCAAACCGGTCAACCCAATTTGTCGTGAGTACTAGAGTTTACGTTGCATAACTTCTAAACAACTCTCTATTCTAATGAGAGATCATAAATCGAAAAGTGCGTTCACCTAAATCTCCTTAACCTAAAACGGTGGTACGTGGAGAGCCAAACCGATAAAACAATGTTACATACTCACCGGGAGTATGCAAGATCCCTAATCAAGGAACGGGGTTTAAGGACCTTGCAGTGCGTAGCCGGACACTCAAAAAGGGTCACCAATGAAATCTCTCCCAAATATCTCTAAGTATGTGAAACCTCTCCCACATATCTCTAAGTATGTGAAACCTCTCCCACATATCTCTAAGTATGTGAAACCTCTCCCACATATCTCTAAGTATGTGAAACCTCTCCCACATATCTCTAAGTATGTGAAACCTCTCCCACATATCTCTAAGTATGTGAAACCTCTCCCACATATCTCTAAGTATGTGAAACCTCTCCCACATATCTCTAAGTATGTGAAACCTCTCCCACATATCTCTAAGTATGTGAAACCTCTCCCACATATCTCTAAGTATGTGAAACCTCTCCCACATATCTCTAAGTATGTGAAACCTCTCCCAAATCTCTCCAAGAATGTCAAATCTCTCCCAAATCTCCCTAAGTATGTGAAATCTCTCCCAAATCTCTCTCCGTATGTGAAATCTCTCCAAGTATGTCAAATCTCTCCCAAATCTCCCTAAGTATGTGAAATCTCTCCCAAATCTCTCTCCGTATGTGAAATCTCTCCAAGTATGTCAAATCTCTCCCAACTCTCTCTAAGTATGTGAAATCTCTCTCACGTATCTCTTTGTATGTGAAATCTCTCCAAGTACGTCAAATCTCTCCTAAATCTCTCTGAGAACGAGGAATCTCTCTCAAATCTCTCTCGAAATCTCTCCCCGACTTTCTATAATCACTCGGGGCATCCCGACCCTCGAAATTGGCGAAAAATAGCCCAAGAATGGAAGTCTATGCGAAAAACAGACTTAAGAAACGAACCCTCCGAACCGAAAGTACTATTCATGAACCGAACCGAAAGCACTATTCATGAGGGTCTGAACCGAAAGTACTGTTCATGAGCTGAACCGAAACCACTGTTCATCCGAACCGAACCCGGCATTGAAGGAGGTCCGAACCGAACCATGCAAGAAGGAAAAATCCGAACCGAAAGTACTGTTCATTACTGTTCACAACAGTACCTTCGGTTCTAGCCAGACTTCGGACCGAACCCCCTTGCCTTCGCCTCGGACTGCTTCTCTTCGGACCAGCCTCGCTTCGCTTCTTTCTTCTGGCTCGCGCCTTCGCTTCCGAACCATGCACCCTCCTGACCGAACCTCGGCCTAGGGACCGAACCTCGGCCTAGGACCGAGAGGTCTCGCTGGGAACACATTTTTCTCCCGGTTTTCGCGTAGTTTTGCGTTTAAGGCCCGTTTTTAATTATTTTAACGCGGGGTTTTCACCCAAAATCATATTTTAACATAATAAACCCTAAATATTCACAATTTAATCATAAATTCATAAAAATCTCTATTTAAATAATAAAAGCAAGTGGGTAAAAGTACAAAGAGGTGGAGTGTTGACTTTGCTTTACTTTATGACACAAGCAACCACTCCCACACCCACTCTATGACCAGCCATACCTCCCCACCATACCTTGTACCTTTTACTCCCTTTCACAAGTAACTCCCACGTTTTTGAGAGCTGGATATTCATCCTCTCTCCTCATTTTCTCTCATTTGTTCTCATTTCACAAGAAGATCAAACTCTTTTCTCTCTCACTTTCTCTCTCTAGAAACCCGAGATTCAAGGGCTGATCTTGAGAGTTTCCTCCACCTTTGGTAAGCATAATCCATTTCCTTTAAGATTATCTCAATTATTTCCACTCAAATCATGGGTATCTTACACAAACTCCATTATATTTGTGTTAGAGCTTCGAATCTTCAAGCGATTCTTCAAGTGTTCTTGGGTTGAACACTTCTCTTCTTCAATATTTATCTACTGAAATCCCACAAGGTGAGTTCATACCCCTACATTTTCATGTTTTCTCAAGTTTTTAGGGGGGGAATACAAGTTAAAACATTAAGAACATAACTACATCTTTCTAACAGCTTTCATCAGAAAAGTTCAACTCCATTCACGGACTGTTTTGGACATCTTAAACATTTTTGTTTTCAAAACTGTTTTAGGTGCATATAGTTCCACTTCTTAGCTTTAAAATGACTACTTGCACATCTCCATACGATTTTTCTACAATTTATGGTGATTTTTACAAAACTGCCTATCATTTCAAACACCAATCCGGACCAGTCTGTGATTATGGACTTTTTCACCTAAGTTACAGGTCATTAAAAATCATGATAAAAATTATGAGTAAACTAGACACATTTTGGGGACTCCCAGAATTTACGGATTTAGTTTTCGACTTCGTATGATTTTTCTATGAATTTTCAAAAACAGTGTAGAAAGGCTGAAAATTTGTTAACAGCTTGTAATTTTTATAACACTTTGTATTATGTTGAGCAAAGTGTATAATGTCAAGTTCTAAATATTGAATGTGTTACCTTGTTAGTATATCATCATACTGAAGTATAGGCATATATGATAAGATTATTCATTTATTTGGAACAAGTACATTAAACCATAATGAGCATAGTTTATGAATTTATAACATTAAAGCATTCATAGAAGAATTTTTACATATTACACACGTTTTGGATAAACTATAATAGGTATAGTTTATGTACCATTACCTCTTAAACTTATTTATCAAAGGTTTTCCGTTTAGTTCACGTAAATCTGTTAATGAATAAATTTGTGAGTCATTCCCTTCGGGTTACTTCCAAAGTAACCAATTTATAAGTCCTGTATTGTAACCAGAGTCTCCAGGAGGGAGAGCGTGACAGTTGTATATAGATCTATATTGGGTTTGACACCCCACACCTTGCTGCTAGCTACAGTTGGACCTGCAGGTCTACGGGTGACAAGTGTCATTTCAGTTCTACGACGCCTGAAGAACGTCGTTTTCAGGCCATCTAGGTCATAGTATGGTTATGATAGCTCACATGTGATATTAACAATCATAAGATTTACGGGTTCTAACTTTAAATTAGCGAGTTATGGCTATTTAGCTCACTGAAATTACTTTAAGTATAGAAAAATACTTGTACGCCTTCATATCAAAAAAAAAGGTTTTATGCCGACTTAAAATCACTTTTATATCTTTAAGTATGACATATTGATGTTCATTTTCGGTTCTGGTATTTAGGACTACATAACTTTTGTAAGGAAAATATTGGATTTTTCTTGGTATCATACATCTCTTTACAAAGATCGATTTTCAAACTCTTACTGTCAAAAGCTTATGAACTCACCAACCTTTGTGTTGACTCTTTTCAAAACTACTTGTATTCTCAGGAATTCAGTGAAAACAGGAAACCAACAACGTTTTGAGGATGGGACGATAAATCGTCGAACAGTTCACTTTGTATCATAATGTAATTGATTTGAATCATGTAAACATATACTTTGGTGAAACTTTTTCAATTATATTTATGATGGTTGTATTTACTTTGAGCACTATTATACTCGTTGTTGTGATACTTTACATGAAGTCCTCCACCCCCGAACGTTTCCGCCATCCTTGGTTTGGGGGTGTGACATTTGATCTTATTTTCGAAATATTCTTGCGTTTTTGGATAGACCTCTGAAAAATAAGGGGGGTTTGTTCTTCGTGTTTTTCATAAAAAAAAGGTTTTTGATCGAGTTTTGGAGCAAAAAAGGGCAAAAATCATTGTTTTTGGTGGTAACCTGCGAGGGGGTGGCGGCCAGCAGCCACGGTTTTCGAGAAGTTCACGGCCCGAGGTTAAGGCTCGGAGTATACGCTGAGCAGTTTGCGGCTCGGTCTCGCACGTTTCCGGCTTCTGAGTTCTTAGCCTCGCACCTTGGCCTCGCAAGCAGGCAGCATCGCTCAGCAGCCTCGTCCTCGCAAGCAGCTTCTCGCCTGGCATTTAAAATAAGAATCGCATTGGAGGTGCAGCGGATCGAACCCGAGACCTCCAGCTACTAAACCAGTCGCCTTACCAGCTGATCTCGATTACTAGATGGAATAAACCTTCGAAACTTAATTCAAAAAGACTACTTTTCGGTTCCAAGTTTCGCACAATTGTCATTTTTAGCCCAAAATTAAATTTTTTAAATTTTAAATTCCTTTTTCATAAAATAATAATAATAATAATAATAATAATAATAATAATAATAATAATAATAATAATAATAATAATAATAAATAAATAAATAAAATTAATAAATAAAATTATATTTTAATTTTTTACTTTTATTTATTTATTTATTTTTTAACTTTTGACCTTAAATTTTGTCTTTGACTTCCAAGTTTGACCTTTGACTTTATCGTTTGACTTTTAAACTTTCAAATTTAGCTTTTCGGTTTGACTTTTCAAGTTTGACTTTTGAGTTTAATTTTTTAAATTTGACTTTTAAGTTTAACTTTTTAAATTTGACTTTTAAGTTTGACTTTTCAAATTTGACTTTTAAGTTTGACTTTTCAAATTTGACTTTTGAGTTTAACTTTTTTAAATTGACTTTTAAGGTTGACTTTTGAGGTTTATAATCAAAGGGTTTGACTTTTAAGTTTTATTTTAGCTTCTAGTTTTGCTTTTAATTGATTTTAAGGTCTACGAGGGAGTTGAAAACATGAAAGAGAGTCGTCAGGATATGTTAAGACAAAATTTCAACATTTTCGATTATATCCCTGGAGAAACCCTCAAAACTCAGTTGCAGCGATTTACTACACTTACTACTGAGATGAATATAGATGGGATATTCTTGACTAAGTCCGAGATAAACAAAAAGCTGCTAAATTCACTTCCGAAATCGTGGGATATGAACGTGGCTATCATCAAGAAGACAAAAGATCTCAATCATCTTAGTCTTGCTGATGTAATTGTAGAACTTGATGCTTTGAAGTGTAGAAAAACAATGAGTTCTGAAAACATTCCGATCACTGAAGTTACATGTACTCCAGCTTGTGAAACTACGATTATATTTCTTCGGGAACAACTTGATTTATTAAAAAGAGAAGTTGAGGACCTGAGATATGAAGGATATCAACTCAAGAAAGGACAGAAACCCCTGAAGGCCAAATTAGAAGCAAAAATGAAAGACTCTAGGAAGCTTCAGGAAGAGTATAGCAACAAGTGTGAAAATTATGACTATATTAAGAGACAACTTGCTGCTGTAACTAAAGAACTTGACTCTTTGAAAATTATGTGTGGAAAAACAGACGTTAGTTTCAAAAATTATATTGTGTCAAGTCAGACAGTCGAGTCGTTATTTGAAACCCAATTAAAATTCAAAGACAATCAAAACAAGGGTCTAGGGTATGATAATGTTCCTCCACCTTTCAATCATAACTACACATCCATCCCTATGACTCAGGAAGAAATTGACAGGAGGCACATCTTAGATATGGCAAACCAGCTGGGTTTGTGTCAGGAGGTATTCAGGTAGAAAATACTATTGTTTCTACTTTATGTGCAGGTAAAGTAGTAGAAGATGAGAACAAGGAGAAAACCATTGAACAAACCAACATCTCCTTGAACTCTGAATCTGTTACTTCGAACTCAATCGCTTCTGATCAACCTGCTGTTGAGAAATACAGGCCACCAATTCCAGCACAACAGAGTGCTTGTTGCAAGTTTGCATGTGGGAAAAATCAGAGACAAGGCAAGGATACGCCACCAGGGGCAGGAAGAACACAACTTCACAGTGAAGAAAAAGACATGTTTTCACTATGGAACACCTGGACACATTGCCAGAAATTGTCCTAATCGTGCATACGTTCCCTACTATGCACAAGGATGGCAAAACGCGCCAAGTGGGAAATACTTCAAAAGAAACCCTTCCAGGTCACATTCAAATAATGGTGACTGGAATGCGCGGAAGGCCAAGAATCAAACCCACAAGGCAAAGAATATGAATCCCAAGGGCAAGAAGGAAATGTTGACCAACAAGCCCAATCCAAGAAATGATCTAGTAAAACAAAGATCGGTTAGGTCAAAGTCATCTCAACGGCCGACATCAAGATCAAAAGCAAGCACTAAGCCACCCATCATATCGAAAAAGAAATGGGTTAAACCCGAATATAGATGGGTACCAAAGGTGAAAACTCCTAAATCTTCTAATGATTCTAATACTTCACCGTCTTCTGTTTGTGATAAGCAGGATATGTCATGGGAGAGAGTACCTTGCAAGGATGAAAAAGGTCAACCCAGTTTCAAAATGGACTGGGTTCCTAAGACCAATTAATCCCGCTCTGTGTTGGAGCAGCTATGGAGGCATATCATCATATTTCGGTTTGTTGGGAGTGGCTGCTCCTGGCATATGATTGGGGACATCTCTCAACTATACAACATTCAGACCTTTGTTGAGAGTATGTGTCCTTTTGCAGGAAAGGAAGAAAGGAAGAGATCACAAATGGGGTTAGTGTTTAATGATATGAAGAATTTTCGGATATGTTCTAAGATTATGCTTGCTGTTCTTCTCTATACTACGAATTTTTTTTTCTTAAGTTGATTCGCTTTAAAGACTTATTTTTGTTTTAGGATAGTTTAAATTTGCGCATTTACTTTCGTTTCTCTCCTATGCACAAATTTAGGGGGAGAAATAAAAACAAATCAAAAATTAGAAATTAAAAAAATAAAAAATCCAAAAACATTAGAAAGTCAGAAAATCAAAAATATGGTGTTAATGGAATGTGCTTGCAGGAGATGTTTTGGGAAATGAAATTAGCAAGTGATAACGGGCAATTTGAATCGGCGTAACGTACCTAGGTTGAATCGTCTACGCTCTGTGTTCGATGCGCTGGTAGGCACAAAAGATTTTAAATGGACTTGACTAGGGAGAGTTGAACCTAATGAACCTAAGGACTTGACAAACTTTGACCTAGTTAGATCCGTTTAACCTGATTTCACGACGCTCGGATAGGTTGAGCAGGGAGATATTCACGGGAATCTACCGGTCACATTAAATAACCCGTATCTAGAACTGTGGATTCACTTTTCCTCGATGTGCGGATTTTGTCCTTAATTCCGATTGGATGGGGCAACTGGTAAATTCCGATAAATTAGGTCTGTAGAATATCATTTTCTTTCTTTCCGTCTGTTAGTCATAGGTTGTCTCCTTTGCGTGACTTCCAATCCGACCTGGTACACAACATATGCAACTCTATTTCTCTGCATGTTATTTATATGAAATTCCTCTTATCTGTTAGCCATATGTTGTCTCCTTTGCGTGACTTCTAATCCGGCCTGGTACACAGCATATGCAACCTTCTACTTCTCAACCCCTCTGAAGTAATAAGTAATAGAATTTTGAATCTATCCTCTCTCTGAATGGTTGTCTGCGCACCCGGAGTAAGGAGTACTCTGGAAGTTCTTGATGGTTGGGGAATATCAGGAAGCAGGAAACACGTTCTAGTACACTTAAAATTCAACACATACAGATTGTCTGTAGATCTCACTGCTCAATTTAGGTGGACCACAATATCCCTGGTCGTCGTCAGATGAATGGTCCTTAATATATAGTATCAAGGAACTTAGGATTAGATATAATATCTAGGAACTTAAGTTCACCTGTCTTGTAACAAATAGTATGTCCTAAATTTGTCACAAATTTTTCGTGTTTAAGTGGACCACAATATTGGCGATCGATCAGACGAAGATGTGAAGATAAGGGTACCGACAAGCGAATAAAGGTTGTCTAAAAACTTTGATCCCAAATCACTCTTAAATTTAGTTATTATTTTTGTTTTTGTTAAGTTTGTTCATAGTGTTCTTCTAATTTAAATAAAAGGGAGAATTTAAATAATAAAAAAAAGCAAACAAAAATCAAAAAATTCAAAATCAAAAATAGTGTTATTTCTGTTTTACTTTTTGTTCTAAGTTTTCTTTTAGTTTTGTTTTGTCTTGAAAAGTGATTTCAGGTGAAGATGAAACTCATGGAGTTTGTGTTGAAGATTTCTGAGCCAAAGGCTTCGTCCGTGATCATCGAAGAATTCTCATTCGAAGGAACAAGAAATGAAGATTATTCTTTCAACATTCAATCCTTCAACCCTAAAAGCAAGGTGAAGCAGAAATTGAAGATTATGTGACGGATTGCATTGAAGCCTCCTCAATTAGTCTGCTGCTATCGTTGTACCTGCTGAAGTGATCCATAAAATTATTTCTCTTTGAATTTCTCTCTGAAGATTCTCAAGCTGAAAGCACTATCTTTCAAGAATCAGTACGTCAAGCCTCCTCACCCAACGTGCGTTCAATGCCAAATTCTGAAGAAAAGCCCAACCGCTCAAGATGAAGTCATTCATTGAAGATTCATCAAGTTCATCCTGAAGTCGTGAAGAATTTGAAGATTAATGCTGAAGCCAAGTTCCCAATGAAGATTATCAAGAAAGCCAGATACTTTTTAGTGGGAGCTTGTTGGGTCATTAAAAAAAGAAAGCTATAAACCAAGGGGGGATTGTTGGGTCAAAATATGGTTTATACTTTGCTTTTCTGGGCAATTATATTTTTCTGTAATAGTTTTGGAGTTTACGGTCATGTTTACGGTTGAGTTTACGGTCGTAAACACCTTACGACCGTAAACCCATTTACGGCCCATGTTCCACTTGTATATATATATATAGGTGTTAGGGTGAGGAGTAGTGATTGATAAACCCTAGAGAAGAGAGTTTACGGCCAGAGAGGAACTTTAGTGTGTGTTATTGTGTGTGAATCTTGTGTAAGGAACTTAATTCATATCATCAATCTGTCACACCCCAAAACCAAGAACAGCAGAAACGTTCTGGGGCGGAGGACGTCATGTAATGTATCACAACACAGTAAAAGTAAACAAGCAAACAACATCATCCATTGCATTAAATATATAATTTTAATACAAGCATGTTCTGTACAGTTATAGACACCAAAAACAATGTAAATCAAAATAATAAGATGAGTCTTGGATGCACTCCATCTTCTCAAAAGCTGGCATCGGTACCTGTCTACTGATGACCTGAGAATACAAGTTATTTTGAAGGAGTTTATCAGCATTAAGCTGGTAAGTTCATAAGTATTTTAGTGTCGGTGTTTGTATCAAAACGTTTGAACATAGTTTTAAACAATAGTTTGTAAACATTGGTGATAAAAGTAGGTGAATGTTTGTACGTGTTTGTAAAAGTTTGAATCTCTCAGAAAACCTATATTTTCTAAGTAACGTAGCCTTCTACTAAGGCTTAACTGTTTTGTACGTTCATTTATCGTAAAAGTGTGTAATTTTCCCAAGTGTAACTATCATTATCAAAATATAGTTTGTACATTGTTGTTTAAGTGAAATGATCACAAAATGTATATAAAGGATAGATTACCGTAGTACTGTAGTGTTGTGTTTTAGGAACTACTGCTGTACTAACTACCTTAAACCGGATTTATATTAAGGTAACATGTGATTAATTGTACCATACTATCGACTGGATAAACAACGACAAATGTAGGTCGTAAAAAGAAATGACGTTTGGCACCCGCAGACCTGCAGGTCCAGCTGTAGCTAGCAACAAGGTGTAGGATAGTCAATCCAGTATAGATCTATACGAAAACTCATGCTCTCCCTCCAAGAGACTCTGGCTACAACTCGGGCCATGACATTTAAGGCATGCTCCGATACAGTGGATCACAATTTTGTCAATGTATATATATGTATATGTAATGTATTGTTACTTGTTCTAGTATCGTTGTATATGTTCTCTTTCTAGTATAGTTGTATATGTTCTTTCTCTAGTATAATTGTATATGTTCTTCTTCTAGTATAGTTGTATATGTTCTTATAGTAGTAATGTATATGATCTCATAGTAATGTAATGTATATGTTCTCATAGTGCTAAGTACTGACTCATGAATGAACTGACTCATTGATGTAGCAATAGTTTAAGTATGATCCTGTGTTACCCTAATGGTAACTTACTAATGATGTAACTGACACGCATGAATATGGAAGCACTTTTATGTCTATATATGCACATATGATATATATAATTAATATTGAAACGACCCTCGGACGGCTACCCGACATCCCACCAGACCACATCCAAATCATGGAAAAGGAAATAGGGCGGATGGCCTTCCTAAGCCCTTTAAACATTTCTTATATATCTATACATATATGGGCATGCAATTTATAAGAAGTATAACAAAGTTTAAATAAATGTATTTGGTAAGAAAAGAGTTTGTAAAACATTTTGAAGTAAAACAGTTTGATAAACAGTTTGAACAGTGATAAAATCATTGGTTTTATAGTTATTAATCACATGTGATTGATGTAATAACTATAAGTATTCAACTTGTATTCCCCCCCCCCCCATAAAAGCATTTAAAACATTTAAAAGTATTTCAAAGGTTAGTTAAAGGGGTATGAACTCACTTGTGGTGAGTGGATTGGATTGAAATGTCGGTTACGGTGCTAGGTGACAATTGAAGACTTGTACACACGCACGATCCTAGTTATCATATAATGAACATATATACAACTAATTAGACTTATTATAATTAATAAAATGAATTGGGACACTCTAGAACCTGAAATCACCTTGTTTCAAGTGTTAAAGTTCACAAGGATTGCATCCGAGTGTTAGTAGGGCAAAACTAGGGTGTTTGGGGTCCAAGGGTAAACTCCTTGGGATTTTACGGTCTAAATGACCTTTACCCTAGGAGTTTATGGCAGTAAACTCAAGGGTTTACGGTCTAAAATCCATTTCTTGCAACTATGTGAGGTTTGGAGGTTCAACAAGTCCTTTGAAGCAACCTTGCTAAGTGGTTTAGCCTTTGGAATGGACTAGGGCTACAAAACACCCTCCTTGAGGTGTTTACGGCCTAAGGGTATTTTCCCTTGGGTTTACTACCGTAAACCCTTATGGAAGGGATATTGCCTTTGTTTCAAGTCCTTATCACAACTAGGTAAACATCTAAGTTAGTTTTTAGGGCTAAGAAAGGAAAATGGCTCATTTAAACACCTTTTTGGGTGTTTACGGTTTTGGAATATCCTTAGACCGTAAACACCTATAATTTGTGGTGTTTGATGTTTTTCAAAGCCTAAACACATCCATGGGAAGTTTAACTAAGTTAAGGTAAGTCTTAGACTTCAAACTAGGGCTAAACATGGGACTTAAGTAAATTTTGGGGGTCTTTATGGTGTTTACGGCCCAAGCATCATCTTGGACCGTGAACACCTCAATCATGGTGTTCTTGACCGATTTTCTTGGTGTTTATTTGATATACTAGCTTACAAGCACTCAGGGATGGAAGTACTTACTATAATGATGCTTGATTTTAGCTAAAAGGCCAAGAACACTTAGTGTATGTTCTTGGTGTTCTTGGTGTTTTGGAAAAATCTAAACAAAATACATAAATGAATGGATGAATAGATGCACAAACACTAGATTAAGTTTTTTACTAACTTGAAATGGTTAGAATACTTACAAGATTGGAGTTTTGGAATTAAATGTTGGATGATACTTGAGAGAGTTTTTAGAGTTTACTCTTTTGACTATTTGGGGAGTAAACACAATGACTAGGTTCTTGGGGAGTAAACTCATACATAGGCATGAGTTTACGGTTTTTGGGTGATTCCTAAACCCAAAACATAAAAGTTTGGTCGGGTGATTCTAATACGCAAAGTGTTTGCGGTTTTCAAAAATAAAAACCCGGGACGACACTTTCTTTCACCCGTTCGTTTAAAAATAATATTAAAATAATCAAACGAACTTTATATTTCTTAAAAATAAGAAAGAATGAAATTAATTCACGATACGAAGCGGTTGACTTTTAAGGTTTGACCAAATGAAAACTTCGGGTTGTCACACAATACATTCAAGATTCAACATATTCTTCTTCTCCCTCTCTTCTATTTGATCTGACATCATCTGTTTGATTGGGATTTCGCATCATCAAATGGATCTGATTGATACATAGGCAAATTAGGGACTAACAAGAACTTCAGATCTGGAACCATTAGGGTTCCTATGGCATAAAGGTGCCAACTTTATTGCCATAAGAACCCCCATGCACCATATTAACCCCATTTTAGAGCCTTTTGAGCCAAAAACGCCATGCATGGACATCAAGTTCGTAACTTTACATATAATATGCACCGTAGGAGGTCAGATCTATGGTTTACATGCCTTGAGACCTACTGAAACCGACTGTATAGTTTTGGACAGAGAGGCACTCGACGAGTCGCTTAGGTGACTCGGTGAGTCGAGTCGCAGTTTTCCCCCAAACATCTTCTGGAAATGGTCTTTGGATGAGTTGAAGGACAACTCAGCCTGCTGGGGTTTGTGATGGACTTGAAGATCAAAGGACTCGACGAGTTCAAGGAGGAACTCGGCGAGTTCAAGGCAATGTCCCAACCACATGAAGACAAACCCGACGAGTTCAAGGAGAACTCGGTGAGTCATAGACTAAACACCTTCATACGGATGAAGATGAAATCAACGAGTTCAAGTATGAACTCAGCGAGGATACATATATGTGTCATTATATGTTAACTAGGATCCCTGTGATGGGTTTTAGCCATAAGAACTTTCCTATGTGCGCATGCAAAACCCTAATTATTGGATCTAGGCTTTCTAATTAAACATGCTTTGAATCCAAGACTTCTAACGACTATTTAGGTGTAATAACAATATTGAAACAGATCTAGAATCATACCTTTTGAATTCCTTGTTGATCTTGTTGTCTTGGAGCTTCTAGAGTCACAATTGTCACTCCTCTAATGGCTTACAAACACCAAATAGCAAGGAGGATGATTTGGTAGAGAGGAGAGGGGAGGAAATCGGCCAGGGTTCTCTTACTTTAGATGAAGTGCCGATTTCCCTTTGCCATAGGGTCTATTTATACTTGTAGACTCCTTAAGGGTTACAACCTAAACCCTAATTGGATAATCTTCTCTTAAGGCTATCCAAATCCATTCCTTAGATAACTCTTGGACGATTTGAGCTATCCTTTAGCTTCTAGAATCCGTCCAATCCATATCTATATGGATTTACAGTCTAAAGTTTAACTATCAAACAATTAACAGTTTATACCCTCTTATTTAATTAGTCACCAAATTAATTCCAATTAATTCTATGACTTATATTAATCAAATAACAATATATTATTCTCATAATATACTAATAATATTTACTTCTCTTAATAAATCATCCTATCAAGTTGCTATGGTGAAGGCAACCCAAAATGACCATGCACAACCGGGTCAATTACTTGCCTAATATAGTTGCAGCCTTAGACACTATTCCAACAGTCTCCCACTTGGATAAGTCTAGTAACTATATGCACAAGTACAATTCGGTTTGCAATCGTAGCTCTCAAAGACGCTGTCAAAATCTGATCTAATCAATCTTGTCCTTTAGATAAGGGATCGTATAGTACTCTGTTAGATATCATGCTGACAATCCTATGGAATGGTTAGTCAAGCATTTAGGTTTCTCGATCTCTGATTTATTCGACATAGAACTTAATCGAACACATCAATTCAGTTCTAACCGGGCCCGACACATAAGTCAAATCAAATCATCGAGCGGCCGAGATATCGCTATTACCTTCTTAGATAAAAGTTACAGATAAACTTCGACTTATATGCATTTACTTATTTAATAATCAACTATACACAACAATGCGTTTTATAACATTGAGTTACCAATGCGTTTTCGCATTATCAATGTACAATCAATTAGCAAATAACAAACCATATATCTAGGTTTTAAGACTATATGATATTATCGTGTCGCGGTCACCCTTTTATATCATATTCCATAAGGTGATTCCAGCAAGTGCGGGTTTGTTCCAATGCTCAAAACCAGTTCATAAGCACTCATGAATGTCGCAGCAACCCTTTGCTATGTCTAATACCATTTAGACAATCTACGCACCGATTCATGACAATCTTCATTCATATCTACTTCCAACATATGAACGATTGTGGACAATTTGAACAATTCGATTATTCCTAATAAACTCAATTATTCTGGAAGTCAAAACATGCAAAGTGAAACAATAGCTAAACAATTAACATAAGATAGTAACATTACTCATAAATAAAACTCCTTTATTTAATCATCAAATGTTAATTACATTTATCTATTACACGTTTATAATACTATCTAATCTAAGCTAATATCACGCTTCAGCCCAATACTCCTAGCATGCTGCAAGTGCTTAACCCTACTCAGTCCCTTCGTAAGCGGATCTGCTGGGTTATCTTCTGATGATATCCTCTTCACTACGAGTTGTCCTTCTTCTACACGATGTCTAATGAAGTGATATTTTCTGTTGATATGTCGTGATCTACCATGATCCCTCGGTTCCTTGGTCAAGGCAACCGCTCCTTCGTTATCACAGAAAATCTCCATGGGCTCCTTTATGGCAGGTACAACTCCAAGATCACCGATGAAGTTCTTCATCCATATTGCCTCCTTCGACGCTTCGCTCGCTGTAATGTACTCTGATTCGCACGTTGAAACAGCTACGGTTTCCTGCTTGGAACTTTTCCATGTCGCTGCTCCTCCATTCAGGGTAAAGACCCAGCCCGACTGCGAACGGTAGTTGTCCCTATCGGTTTTGAAAGCTGGCGTCACTATACCCTCACACCTTCAAGTCATCACTCCCTCTGAGGACTAAGAACCATTCCTTTGTCCTCCGAAGGTACTTAAGGATATTCTTCACCGCAATCCAATGTGCTCTGCCAGGATTCTGTAACGACCCGTTCCCGGTATGTTAATTCATTGGTAATTGTTGTAAGTTTTGCAAGAGGGACTCGGCGAGTTCATAGCCTGACTCGCCGAGTAGGGTCGCGGCTGCGAGCACGCGTGAGCCGGGGACTCGGCGAGTCCATATCCTGGACTCGGCGAGTCCATCCGTCTGGGTGAAACCCTAAATCCCCGGGTTGCCCACTATTTAAACCACCTTATAACCCCATTCTCGCCTCCCTCACCCTGAGAAAACAGTGAGAAAACCCTGATTCCCCTTTGAGAGCTTATAAGTGTTTTTGGTGCCATTTTGTGAAGGTGTGAAGAAGGAGAAAAAGAAAGAAGCAAGGAGAAGAGTTGTAGTGCAAAGATCCAAGGGAAAATCTGAGTTATTTGAGGTATTTTCGGAGTTCCCTCTTGTTATATGCTTTAAACTTCCATTAGGGCTCTCCTAAGAGCTAGTTGATGCTTGTTCCAAGCCTTATGTTTGCATGAATGCCTTAATAAGTCGAGATATCTTTAGATCTGAATGATGGGGTGTTGTAGAGCCCAGATCTACTGTCTTTTTGGAGTTACTTTGCATATTGATCATAGATCTACCCATTTTATGCATCTTTTAGCCTTATTTCCCTTGTTCATGAGGTTGTGCACGTAAAGTTGGAAACTTTACGTGGTAAATCAGCTTAATGGACTCAGATCTATCAATTGTATGTGTTGGATTCAAACAAAATCGAGTAAAAATCAACTGCATGGCGGTAACTCGGCGAGTTGGGAAGAACGACTCGGCGAGTTGGGTCGCGAGTTCCCGAGTCCTTAATTTTGGTCAGTGTCGAGTGAATCTAGTGAGTTAGAGAGTGGACTCAGCGAGTTGAGGGTAGACTCAGTGATAGAGGGACTCGGCGAGTTGTTCATACAACTCGGCGAGTCCAAGGCAATCTTCTTAGGATCATGAACAACTCGTCGAGTTTGTTCATACGGCTCGGCGAGTCGGATGAAGATTGTCTGAGTTCTTGGATCAAGAGGGTACTCGTCGAGTCGATGCCTCACCCGACGAGTAGCAGCGTGTAGAACTGAGAAGTGAGAGTAGGACTCGGCGAGTTGGGTGGCCCAACTCGGCGAGTCAGCCCAAAGAGAGTTGTCTTTGACCAAGGGTAAAAGATTCATTTTACCCCAAGTGCAGTGTTTAGTATTTGATTGAGTGTGCTTATTGACTTGTAGCCGAGGAGATTCAGGAGCAGCAGCCGTTAGCTTCCCGAGCCACACACTCAGCAGCCAGCTTACGAGGTGAGTTTCCTTCCAGTAGGAACGGGTCTAAGGCCACAATGCCGGCCCGTCCAGTTAGCAGTAGTTTCCGGACTTCGGTTCGATGTAGCAGCTAGTATGTTTGATGCCTGCGTGGCTCAGACAGGATTTATGTGCTATGTTTTATGTGTTACGTGTTATGTGTTCCGGGCTACTGCTCGATGTAGTATGCAGTATATGTGTTCATGCTAGTTGATATGCTATGATATGTTCAGTCAGTTAGTTCCGGACTCCGGTCCGATGCAGGGGACAAGGCCCCAGTTAGTTCCGGACTTCGGTCCGATGCAGTTAGTTCCGGACTTCGGTCCGATGCAGTTAGTTCCGAACTTCGGTCCGATGCAGTTAGTTCCGGACTTCGGTCCGATGCAGGGGACAAGGTCCCAGTTAGTTCCGGACTTTGGTCCGATGCAGGGGACAAGGTCCCAGTCAGTTCCGGACTTCGGTCCGATGCAGTTTCCGGGCTTCGGCCCGATGCAGTGGGCAAGGCCCAATATGTGTTATATGTTATTGTATGGTATGTGGTATTTTGGGGGAGCTCACTAAGCTTCGTGCTTACGGTTTCAGTTTTGGTTTCAGGTACTTCCGCAAGCAAAGGGAAGAGCTCGGGGTGACAGCATCGCACACACCACAGCTTAGCTTTTATCCTGGGGATGGTTTTAGTAGTATGATACAGTTTTCCGCACAGTATTTTATTATGATTTGGATACATCGCGTATGTTTTATGTTATGATACTCATATTATGGTTTTGATTATATTGAAAAATGAAAATTTTGGGTCGTTTCAAGTTGGTATCAGAGCCCTGGTTTGAGGGATTCGGATACACTTTCGGGTGTATCTGAACTCAAACTAAGGGGAAATAAAAAGAATTTTTTTTAAAAAAAAAAAAAAGGAAAATGTTTTCTAAAAGAATTTTGAAAGAACTTAGGAAGAAAGGAATTTTTTTTAAACAAGATAAGGGTGTGGTGCATGCGATCAGCCGAGCTCAAGTAAGTACTCCCAAATTACCCATACAAGTTATTTGTTCAGTTTCAGTTTCAGTAGAACAGCATGCTAGTATAAGACTAAGGATCTAGGAGGATGCCTTATGTGCCTGCTTTATGTGTTACATCTTTATGAGTATTGCATGCTAGTATTGAGTAGACAGCAGTAGGATAGCCTGTTTAGGTTATGCCTGATAGTATGAGCTTAGCACTGTATGCTAGATCAGTTCCTCGTTTTGAGAATAGTTTTGCCTGAGTATGTTTCCTTATTTCGAATGCTGCTTGCTTCGTGCTTTGTGGGAGTTCTGAGTGATGGAAGTTAGCCATTAGGTGAACACGTTACACCACATGTGATCAGGGTTGAATAATCCCAGAGTGCTGGAACTGGCCCTATTGCGCAGCTCTTGTTTGAGTCCAACCATTATAGGGACGAGTCTTTTACTTGAAGGATTATCTGATCTTCGTCACATGTGATGGTGTTCAGGTGATGGTTAATTAGCATTATAAGGAGACCTGCAGCAGCTGAGGACTAGTTGAGTTGAGTCTGAGGTTTCCCTGGGGCAAGCCTAGGATGAGGGTAGTAGAGATCAGTAGTAGTAGAAGTGACCTGGGGAGTCAGGGCAGTTCTTGAAGAAAGTACGGATAGATGTGGAAGGTAGTATGGGCCTGTACTACTGGAAGCAGAGGATCCGTACTCGAATCAAGAAAGGCCGAGACAAGACCAGGAAGCTAGTTGTAGTATCAATGATCCCTCAAGATATTTCTGTTTCTGATGTAGTTGTGATGTGTTTCAGAATGGTGGTTCTGCGTTCGAGACCAGCAGCCGGCAGCGGAGGTGCCGGGGAGGGATCAGGTTCAAGTTTGGGGGATGAGCGCATGGATGAGCAGACCCGAGAGTTTCTTTCTTCGGAGATTACGCGCATCATTATAGAGCAGACTCCTGTGATCTTCGGTTCGATCGAGGAGGGGATCCTAGAGCTGATGGATGAGAGATTGGGCACCTTCCGTGCCGAGGTGGCGGCCATGATGGGGTCGCGCACCCTTACTTTCAGGGAGTTTAGGGCATGTGGAGCTTCGGACTATCATGGGGCGCGAGACCCCATAGCGAGCAGCAGATGGTTGGCGGATGTGGCCAACGCTTTCCGCACTAGCAGATGTCCCGAGGGGGACAAGGTCAAATTGGCGTCCTGTCTTCTGAAGGACAGGGCACGAGATTGGTGGGAGGAGGTCGGACATGCCATTGGGGATGATGCAGCATTGGACGCCATGACCTGGGCTGATTTCTCTACCAGGTTCAGGGCGGAGTTTGCACCGGTCATTGAGGTGCAACAGCTAGCTAGGGAATTTCAAGACCTCGCCCAGACTACAGAGACAGTGGCGGAGATCACCGCCAAGTTCAGGGAGAGGGCTCTTCTCGTTCCTCAGTATGTAGCTGATGAGGAAATGAAGAAGGCCCGTTATCATGAGATGTTGCGGAGCGATATCCGCCAGTTTGTGAGCCGGTCCAGCTGTAAAACGCTGGAAGATATGATTGCTAGGGCTCGGGAGAGGGAGATTGATCTTGAGATGGAGAAGAAGAGGAAACCGGAGGCGGTTTCGGGTTCAGGCGGTTCGGGCAAAAAGCCCAAGGTTTCAGACCACAGATCTAGGAGTCAGCAGAGCCACGGTCGATGTGGCAAGTGTGGGAGATTGCACGAGGGAGCGTGCAAGGCAGGGAGTTCTGGCTGCTACAAGTGCGTTCGGATTGGGCATTTGAGTAGGGATTGCACAGCCCCTGCTACTGCCGTCGCAGCATCAGATCTGATTTGCTTTCAGTGCAATCAGAGGGGACATAAAAAGTCCTAGTGTCCGAGTTTAGCTGCAGCAGGGAAGGTGGCTGCACCTGCCCTTGCTACCTTGAGGATTACAGATGGCCGGCAGGGCCGAGCCGAGACGCCGGTGGCGAAGAGCAGGGCGTTTCAGATGACAGCAGAGGAGGCACGAGCGACTCCTGATGTGGTGACGGGTATGTATCTTCCCTTCATCTCTTTATTATTATTATCGTTTGAGTATTGCTTATGATTGTATGTTTTATTCAGGGTCGTTCTCTGTGAACGGCATTTCTGCTATGGTATTATTCGATTCGGGGGCTACCCGATCATTCGTATCGCTTACGCTTAGCAAGAGATTTAGTAGAGCTCCAGGGGAACTGGATTGTCCATTAGAGGTTGAGATAGCAGATGATAGGACCGTGAGGGTCGGCGGAGTGCACAGAGGGTGTTCTCTTCAGTTATTTGATGAGCAGTTTTCAGTGGATCTGGTACCTATTCCCCTGCGAGGGAATAAGGTTATTGTGGGTATGGATTGGCTAAGCCCCAATGGGGCGGTGATTGATTGTGAGCTTCAGCTAGTGAGGGTTCGCACTCCCAGTGGGGGAGAGTTGGTGATTCAGGACGAGAGGCCACAGCGAGGACCGACCTTTTGTTCCGCCGCAAGGGCGAGGCGCTATGTTCAGCAGGGTTGCGCCGGTTTTGTAGCTTACGTTTTGGATGCTCGGGAGAAGGGCAAGTCGACAGTTGATGAGGTTCCTATTGTTCGAGACTACCCGGACGTGTTTCCCGAGGATTTGTCGGGGATACCTCCTGAGAGACAGGTTGAGTTCAGGATCGACCTCATTCCTGGTGCGGCTCCGATAGCCAAGGCACCGTATCGACTAGCTCCCCCTGAGATGCAGGAGTTGTCTACACAACTACAGGAGCTGTTAGACAAGGGTTTCATTCGGCCGAGCAGTTCGCCTTGGGGAGCGCCGATCCTGTTTGTGAGGAAGAAGGATGGGTCGCATCGTATGTGTATAGATTACCGGGAGTTGAATAAGGTAACGGTGAAGAACCGTTACCCACTCCCGAGGATAGATGATTTGTTTGATCAGCTTCAGGGAGCGTCTTGGTTCTCCAAGATCGATCTACGCTCCGGATATCATCAGATGCGGGTTAGAGATGAGGATGTACAGAAGACTGCTTTCAGGACCAGGTATGGTCATTACGAGTTTGTGGTGATGCCATTTGGGCTCACCAATGCTCCAGCCGTGTTCATGGATCTCATGAACCGCGTGTGTAGGCCGATGCTGGATCGGTCAGTGATAGTATTCATAGATGGCATCTTGGTATATTCCAAGACGCAGGAGCAGCACGAGGAGCACCTGTGGGAGGTGCTGGAGGTTTTGAGGAGGGAGAGACTTTTCGCAAAGTTCTCCAAATGTGAGTTCTGGTTGCGCGAGGTGCAGTTCCTTGGTCACCTCGTCAACCAGAAGGGTATTCTGGTAGATCCGGCCAAGATAGAGGCCGTGATGCAGTGGGAGGTCCCGAAGTCTCCATCTGAGATTCGGAGCTTCCTAGGGTTGGCAGGGTATTATCGGAGATTTATTCAGGATTTCTCCAAGATAGCAGTGCCGCTCACCCGACTGACCAAGAAGTCAGTGGTATTTCGTTGGGGTCCGGAGCAGCAGACAGCATTCGAGACCCTCAGGCAGAGATTGTGCGAGGCTCCAATCCTGACCTTGCCAGAGGGAGTAGAGGACTTTGTAGTCTATTGTGATGCCTCGATCACAGGTTTGGGAGCAGTTCTGATGCAGTGAGGCCATGTGATAGCTTATGCCTCGAGACAGTTGAAGCCTCACGAGGCTAATTATCCTACCCATGACTTGGAGCTGGGGGCAGTTGTATTTGCCCTCAAGATTTGGAGACATTACCTTTATGGGGTCCGCTGTACTATATACACGGATCACAAGAGTTTGCGATATCTTATGGATCAGCCGAGTTTGAACATGAGGCAGAGGAGGTGGTTGGACGTGCTAAAGGACTATGACTGTGAGATCCTTTATCATCCAGGGAAGGCCAACGTGGTGGCCAACGCCCTAAGCCGCAAGGTGTCAGCGGCCCCTATCAGGGGTCTGTGTATGAGGATGACAGTGATCACTCCACTGTTGGAACGGATCAAGGAGGCTCAGATGGAGGGCCTCATGGAGGAGAGGCAGAAGTGTGAGAGGATAGTGGGCCGAGTAGCTTCATTTGATTACGACAGTCGGGGTTTGTTGACGCTTCATGGTAGGGTATGGGTACCGTACTGGGGTGGGGTACGGCAGGTATTGATGGACGAGGCTCATAAGTCTCGATTTTCTATCCACCCAGGAGCGACGAAGATGTATCGAGATCTTCGACCTGATTATTGGTGGCCCTGCATGAAGCGAGACGTCGCTTGGTATGTTGAGAGATGTTTGACCTGCCGGAAGGTCAAAGCGGAGCACCAAAGACCTCACGGCAAGATGCAGCCGTTAGACATTCCCGTGTGGAAATGGGAGGATATCACCATGGATTTTGTCACCAAACTTCCCAGGACCGCGCGTGGAGTGGACTCGATATGGGTAGTAGTGGATCGGTTGACGAAGAGTGCCCATTTTATCCCGATCCAGGAGAGTATATCAGCGGAGAAGTTGGCCGATATCTATGTGCGAGAGATTGTGGCACGTCATGGAGTGCCGGTATCTGTGGTGTCTGACCGAGATGTCCGTTTCACATCCAGGTTCTGGAAGCGGTTCCACGACGAGATGGGTACTCGTCTCCATTTCAGCACCGCTTTCCACCCTCAGACAGACGGACAGAGCGAGAGGACGATTCAGACTCTCGAGGATATGCTTAGGGCATGTGTCCTAGATTTCGGTGGCAGTTGGCATACGTATCTTCCGTTAGTGGAATTCTCGTATAACAACAGTTACCATGCGAGCATTGACCGACCTCCCTTTGAGATGTTGTATGGGAGGAAGTGTCGGACCCCGATTTGTTGGGGCGAGGTCGGTCAGCGGGTCATCGGGAGCACGGAGGTGGTGCTCAAGACGACTGAGTTGATCCAGCAGGTCCGTAGTAGACTGCAGACTGCTCAGAGTCGGCAGAAGAGCTAAGCCGATAGGAGGCGTTCGGACTTGGAGTTCCAGGTGGGGGATATGGTCCTTCTGAAAGTCTCACCTTGGAAGGGTGTCATCAGGTTCCGGAAGAGGGGCAAGTTGGGCCCCAGATTTATTGGTCCTTTCAGGGTTTTGGCCCGGGTGGGTCGGGTTGCTTATCGGTTAGATCTTCCTGAAGAGCTTAGTCAGATCCACAACACCTTCCATGTGTCTCAATTGAGGAAGTGTTTGGTGGATGAATCAACAGTCGTTCCCCTAGAGGATATTCAGGTTGATAGTAGCCTGAATTATATTGAGAGACCGGTCGCGATTCTGGACCGGAAGACCAAGACCTTGAGGAACAAGGTGATTCAGTTAGTGAAGGTGCAGTGGCAGCACCGGAAGGGGTCTGAGTGGACGTGGGAGGCTGAGGAGGAGATGAGAGAGCACTACCCAGAGATATTTGCAGATCCAGCCGTAGCAGACTTCGAGGACGAAGTCTGAAACAAGTGGGGGAGAATTGTAATGACCCGTTCCTGGTATGTTAATTCATTGGTAATTGTTGTAAGTTTTGCAAGAGGGACTCGGCGAGTTCATAGCCTGACTCGCCGAGTAGGGTCGCGGCTGCGAGCACGCGTGAGCCGGGGACTCGGCGAGTCCATCCGTCTGGGTGAAACCCTAAATCCCCGGGTTGCCCACTATTTAAACCACCTTATAACCCCATTCTCGCCTCCCTCACCCTGAGAAAACAGTGAGAAAACCCTGATTCCCCTTTGAGAGCTTATAAGTGTTTTTGGTGCCATTTTGTGAAGGTGTGAAGAAGGAGAAAAAGAAAGAAGCAAGGAGAAGAGTTGTAGTGCAAAGATCCAAGGGAAAATCTGAGTTATTTGAGGTATTTTCGGAGTTCCCTCTTGTTATATGCTTTAAACTACCATTAGGGCTCTCCTAAGAGCTAGTTGATGCTTGTTCCAAGCCTTATGTTTGCATGAATGCCTTAATAAGTCGAGATATCTTTAGATCTGAATGATGGGGTGTTGTAGAGCCCAGATCTACTGTCTTTTTGGAGTTACTTTGCATATTGATCATAGATCTACCCATTTTATGCATCTTTTAGCCTTATTTCCCTTGTTCATGAGGTTGTGCACGTAAAGTTGGAAACTTTACGTGGTAAATCAGCTTAATGGACTCAGATCTATCAATTGTATGTGTTGGATTCAAACAAAATCGAGTAAAAATCAACTGCATGGCGGTAACTCGGCGAGTTGGGAAGAACGACTCGGCGAGTTGGGTCGCGAGTTCCCGAGTCCTTAATTTTGGTCAATGTCGAGTGAATCTAGTGAGTTAGAGAGTGGACTCAGCGAGTTGAGGGTAGACTCAGTGATAGAGGGACTCGGCGAGTTGTTCATACAACTCGGCGAGTCCAAGGCAATCTTCTTAGGATCATGAACAACTCGTCGAGTTTGTTCATACGGCTCGGCGAGTCGGATGAAGATTGTCTGAGTTCTTGGATCAAGAGGGTACTCGTCGAGTCGATGCCTCACCCGACGAGTAGCAGCGTGTAGAACTGAGAAGTTAGAGTAGGACTCGGCGAGTTGGGTGGCCCAACTCGGCGAGTCAGCCCAAAGAGAGTTGTCTTTGACCAAGGGTAAAAGATTCATTTTACCCCAAGTGCAGTGTTTAGTATTTGATTGAGTGTGCTTATTGACTTGTAGCCGAGGAGATTCAGGAGCAGCAGCCGTTAGCTTCCCGAGCCACACACTCAGCAGCCAGCTTACGAGGTGAGTTTCCTTCCAGTAGGAACGGGTCTAAGGCCACAATGCTGGCCCGTCCAGTTAGCAGTAGTTTCCGGACTTCGGTTCGATGTAGCAGCTAGTGTGTTTGATGCCTGCGTGGCTCAGACAGGATTTATGTGCTATGTTTTATGTGTTACGTGTTATGTGTTCCGGGCTACGGCTCGATGTAGTATGCAGTATATGTGTTCATGCTAGTTGATATGCTATGATATGTTCAGTCAGTTAGTTCCGGACTCCGGTCCAATGCAGGGGACAAGGCCCCAGTTAGTTCCGGACTTCGGTCCGATGCAGTTAGTTCCGGACTTCGGTCCGATGCAGGGGACAAGGTCCCAGTTAGTTCCGGACTTTGGTCCGATGCAGGGGACAAGGTCCCAGTCAGTTCCGGACTTCGGTCCGATGCAGTTTCCGGGCTTCGGCCCGATGCAGTGGGCAAGGCTCAATATGTGTTATATGTTATTGTATGGTATGTGGTATTTTGGGGGAGCTCACTAAGCTTCGTGCTTACGGTTTCAGTTATGGTTTCAGGTACTTCCACAAGCAAAGGGAAGAGCTCGGGGTGACAGCATCGCACACACCACAGCTTAGCTTTTATCCTGGGGATGGTTTTAGTAGTATGATACAGTTTTCCGCACAGTATTTTATTATGATTTGGATACATTGCGTATGTTTTATGTTATGATACTCATATTATGGTTTTGATTATATTGAAAAATGAAAATTTTGGGTCGTATTTTTGGGTCGTTTCAGATTTCCTTGATATCTGCTAACCATGCTCAAAGCAAAGGCTACATCAGGGCGAGTACAAGTCATAGCGTATATGATTGAGCCAACTGCGGAAGCGTATGGAACTCGGCTCATTTCTACTATCTCAGCTTCGGTACTCGGACTTTGAGTCTTACTCAACTTGGCATTACTTTGTATCGGTAATTCTCCCTTCATTGAGTTTTCAATACTAAAACGTTTTAGTACCTTCTCCAAGTAAGTGTTCTGACTAAGTCCAGTTAGTCTCTTACTTCTTTCTCTTACTATCCTTATTCCCAAAATGTAAGAAGCCTCTCCGAGGTCCTTCATAGCGAAGCACTTCCCGAGCCAGGACTTAGCCTTCTGCAGAGTCGGGATGTCGTTTCCTATGAGTAATATGTCATCGACATATAGAACGAGGAAGCTTACTATACTCCCACTGGCTTTGACATATACACAAGACTCATCTTCGCTTCGTACAAATCCAAACTCTTTGACTTTCTCATCGAAGCAAAGATTCCATCTGCGAGACGCTTGCTTAAGTCCATAAATGGACTTCTCAAGTTTACACACTCTATTCGGATGCTTCGGATCCACAAACCCCTCTGGCTGAGCCATGTAAACATCCTCAGCCAACTTTCCATTAAGGAAGCCGGTCTTGACATCCATTTGCCAAATCTCATAATCATGAAATGCAGCAATCGCTAGCATCACTCTAATAGATTTTATCTTCGCAACTGGTGAGAATGTCTCATCATAGTCAACTCCGGGAGTTTGAGTAAAGCCCTTCGCAACCAATCGTGCCTTATATGTGTGTACGTTTCCATCCACGTCGGTCTTCTTCTTGAAGATCCATTTGCACCTAACGGTCTTACGTCCGGGCACATAATCAACCAAATTCCAAACTTGGTTATCATACATGGATTGGATCTCGCTATCCATTGCCTCTTTCCATTTCGCAGACTCCGGGCCTGCCATGGCTTCCTTATAGCTATTAGGTTCATCAAGATTTATTAGTGTACCATCACTAATATACGTGTCCCCTTCGGTAGTAATATGAAAACCATAAAACTGGGGTAGAACTCTAACTCTATCGGAACGTCTAAGAGGTAAGGATTCGTCAATCGGTTCAACCGGAGTTTCCTCCTCGGGTTGAGTGCCAGCGGTAGAGGTTCCTTCATCTATCGACTCTTGAATCTCTTCAAGCTCGATTTGCCTCCCACCATCTCCTTGGCCTATGAGTTCTCGCTCTCGGAAAACTCCACTCCTCGCAACAAAGACAACATTGTCCTTCGGTCTATAAAAGAGATATCCAAAGGATGTCTGCGGGTAGCCGATGAAAATACATCGCTCACCTCGGGGTTCGATCTTGTCGTGAGTATCTCGTCTTACGAAAGCCTCGCAACCCCAAACCTTGATATGTGCCAACGAGGGAGCTTTCCCTGTCCACATCTCGTGAGGTGTTTTGGCAACCTTCTTAGTAGGGACTCGGTTAAGGATATGGACGGCAGTCTCTAAGGCATACCCCCAAAAAGAGATAGGTAGTGAAGCACGACTCATCATAGAGCGAACCATATCCAATAAGGTTTGATTACGCCTTTCTGCCACACCATTCAACTGCGGTGTCCTAGGAGGCGTCAATTGCGAAACTATTCCACACTCCTTGAGATAATCGTGGAATTCAAGACTTAGGTACTCTCCTCCTCGATCGGATCGAAGCATCTTGATTTTCCTGCCCAATTGATTCTCCACTTCATTCTTGAACTCTTTGAACTTTTCAAAAGTTTCTGACTTTTGCTTGATTAAGTAGATATACCCATATCTACTATAATCATCGGTAAAAGTCATGTAGAAGCGGTTCCCATCCTTCGTGGTTGATCTAAACAGTCCACATACATCGGTATGTATTAAGTCCAATAGACCCTCACCCCTTTCACACGTACTCGTGAAGGGTGATTTAGTCATCTTTCCAAGTAAACAAGACTCGCACGTGTCATCTTCCCTAAGTTCGAATGACTCCAACACTCCATCCTTTTGGAATTGGGCTATGCGTTTCTTGTTGACATGTCCAAGACGACAATGCCACAAGGATGCTTTATCCATACTAGTGGAAGAATCTATATTCAAAACATCATTTCCTAAGTTATCAACAATCATAATAGTTTCATAAATTCCATTACATGGTATAGCTTCAAAGTAAAAGACACCATTTAGATAAGCCAAAATAGAACCATTCTCATTATTAAAAGAAAATCTAAAACCTTGTCAATATAAACCATGAAATGAAATGATGTTTCTAGCCATTTCTGGTGAATAACAACAATTGTTCAAATCTAAACATAAATTATTCCTAAGCACTAAAGAATACACTCCAATCTTGGTCACAGGCGACGATCTTCTATTCCCCATGATTAGATTGATTCTTCCTTGCTCCACATCCCTACTTCTTCTTAGTCCCTGCACAAACCCAAGAAATAGCATGATTAGAATCGTTAGATTTGATTGTATATATACCTGCGAAAGATGGCTTGATCTTTCCTTCCTTGATGGCTTGCAGGTATTCCGAGCAGCTTCTCTTCCAATGTCCTATCTTGTGGAGGTGGTGGCACTCTGCCTCCTTCGGGTTAGGGCAGGGCTTAGCGGGATCAACTTTGGTCCCACTAGAAGAGGCACCATCTCAGGCTTTAACCTTGCGATAGTTCTTAGACGAAGCCTTCCTCTTCTTTCCCTTTCCTTGACCAATAGCCAAGACAGGAGCAGCGGGTGGATTGGGAGTTGGTGCAACAAACTTGTCTTTGAAGTTGCTCTCAGCGACCTTCAAGAGACCTTGGAGTTTTCTTAGGGTGACCTCCTCTTTGTTCATGTGGTAGGTCATCCTAAATTGATTGTACATCGGAGGCAAAGAGTGAAGCACCATGTCGATCGCCAAGTCTTCCCCAAAGTCAACATTTAACTTGCGAAGGCGGTCGACATACCTTTGCATCTTTTGCAGGTGCACGGTAAGAGATTCTCCATGACCCATCTTAGCGGAAATCATGTTAGTGAAAATCTCATACCGCTCTTGTCTCGCGTTTTGGTGGTATCTCTCCAATAAGTCTTGATGCATCTCGTACGGGTACATGTCCTCGTAGGACTTTTGGAATTCGGAGTTCATGGTGGCTATCATGATGCAATGTACCTTCGTTGCATCTCGCTCATGAGTTTCAAAAGCGGTGATTTCAGCCGGAGTAGCGATTTCGGGGTTGATTTTCTCGAGCTTCTCATCGAGGACATACTCCTTATCCTCATAGCGAGCAATGGTGCGAATGTATCTTATCCATTCGCTAAAGTTCGTTCCATCGAAGGTGACCTTTTGGCAAAGGCTCATCAACGTGAAAGAGCTAGCATCAGCGTTGTTGGTGTTCGACATCTACAAAGATAGATTAGAATATAAATCCCTAATTATCACCCAATAAGAAAAATTAGGGCTAGGATCCAACAACAACATTTACATATTAGAAAAGGGATGCCGTAATCTAACATGCAAATAAATTGAAGGTAGGTGAATGACGATTCACTAATTTTCACCATAAAACCTAACTATTAGTTCTAAATGTATTGAGAATTCCTAGGTTCGGATTAGATTCACTGAAACTATTCAATGGCATGTTTAAATCTCGATATGCCCCTCTAGTTTGTGACTGGGATACTGAGGATCACAAAGCGGGTGTGAATTACCATGCAAATTCACATGGTGCCTTCATTGTAACGATCACCTATTCGATGTGCCGGTAAACCACACACGCTCCATCGAACTATGATAAACAATGAATCACCCTTTGCCACCTTTGCTTAGAACCAATTAGTGTGCCGGTAAACCACACACGCTCCACTAACTTCTTAGCAAGGGTGCAAAGTGTAATTTCATGGGATTGCATCAATTCACTTTTCCTAAAGTAACTAAGATTGGGAAATTTTAAAATATGTGTAGTTACTTTGTATTTCCTATTATACTTTTAATGAGAGGATGAGGTTGCCCTATCCTACCCATTCGGCTAACGACCCTCCACCGATCAAGCAAGCGGTGGGTGTGAGTGTACACCCATTAAGTGCCATTTTATAGGCCTCAACCTTATACCCACCTTATAGAGCGGCTTCGTGAATGAGGCCTACTAACGGTAAGACTAGCATTTTAGTTACACATACATACATATATATATATATATATATATATATATATATATATATATATATATATTAATCTTCTAATATTATATTAGTATAGGGTTGTATTTTAAACATTTTAAAATCTAGGGTTTGAAATTTAAATTGTCTAAATTAAAACTTTTAATTACAAAATATAAATTTCAAAACTTGAGGAAAAGTTTTAAACATTTAAAACATGGAGGATCAAATAACAAATAATTTCAATTAACAATTAATTTCCTAATTATCTATATTTGATTTATTCAAGATTTCTTGCAAGATAATTACCAAAATAATCAAAATAATTAATTAATTATCATATAAGGAAATTAAATATTTTATTAGTTGATAAATATCTTTAATTAGATCAAGATAATAGTCATATATATCAAAAAATCGGATTAGGGTTGATCTAATATGATTAAGGTAAGTTTCCATAAGATAATCATGAAGAAATCCCGAATCTGGCCATTCCTGACGCTTGGACTCGCTGAGTGCACCAAGGGACTCGCCGAGTCAGGCCAACTCGCCGAGTCCATAACTCAGAAACACAAAAATCGAATTTTGCAGTTTAGTTTCAAACAATTAAGCAACAATTTAATGAAAACCAAGCCAGGCTCTGATACCACTGATGGGTTTTAGCCATAAGAACTTTCCTATGTGCGCATGCAAAACCCTAATGCTTGGATCTAGGCTTTCTAATTAAACATGCTTTGAATCCAAGACATCTAATGACTATTTAGGTGTAATAACAATATTGAAACAGATCTAGAATCATGCCTTTTGAATTCCTTGTTGATCTTGTTGTCTTGGAGCTTCTAGAGTCATAATTGTCACTCCTCTAATGGCTTACAAACACCAAATAGCAAGGAGGATGATTTGGGAGAGAGAAGAGGGGAGGAAATCGGCCAGGGTGCTCTTACTTTAGATGAAGTGCCGATTTCCCTTTGCCATAGGGTCTATTTATACTTATAGACTCCTTAAGGGTTACAACCTAAACCCTAATTGGATAATCTTCTCTTAAGGCTATCCAAATCCATTCCTTAGATAACTCTTGGACGATTTGAGCTATCCTTTAGCTTCTAGAATCCGTCCAATCCATATCTATATGGATTTACAATCTAAAGTTTAACTATCAAACAATTGACAGTTTATACCCTCTTATTTAATTAGTCACCAAATTAATTCCAATTAATTCTATGACTTATATTAATCAAATAACAATATATTATTCTCATAATATACTAATAATATTTACTCTCTCTTAATAAATCATCCTATCAAGTTGCTATGGTGAAGGCAACCCAAAAGGACCATGCACAACCGGGTCAATTACTTGCCTAATATAGTTGCATCCTTAGACACTATTCCAACACCTTGTGTGTGTTCAAGACTTCACATGACACCTAGCAATCCTGTTTCATCAGTTCATCCATACCACTCACTACAGGTGAGTTCATACCCCTTATTTAACCTTTTAAATGTTTTTAAATACTTTTATAGGGGGGGATACAAGTTGATCAATTATAGTTATTATATCAATCACATGTGATTAATAACTACCAGTCTAGTGGATTTCTTACTTTTCAAACTTTGTTACAATTGTGTTTCAAACAAAGGTTTCCTTATACTTTAAACTGTTCTTATCAAACAAACTGTTTTCAAATCTTTTTACAAACTGACATCAAGTCATACTTTCTTAGTTACTAAACTTTTCAATGGTTTTACAAAACTTCCTTTATACTTTTATATTGTCAAATGCATGCCTATGTATGTATAGTTATATAAGTAATGTTTAAAGGACTTAGGAAGGCTAGCTCGCTTTATCTCCTTTTCCTCTTTTGGATGTGGCTTTAGGGCATCGGTTATCCGTCTGAAGGTCGTCTCAATATTAGTTATATATTATGTATACATATATAGACATAAAATTTCTATCAGTCAATTCAATACCCTTGGGTAGCAAGGGTATACGTTCATGTTCATACGTACAGGTCATATTACTAGTAAACTACGATAGGCGTAGTTTAGGAAGTTACTAATACTATTACTAGAACAATTAAAGAATCATACAATGAGTCAGTTCATTCATGAGTCAATACTTTCTAGATACAGAGAACACACAATACAGCTAGTACACACAGTACATTTCAATACTTGCTAGATAGATAGAGAACACACAATACAGCTAGTACACGCAGAACATTACAATACATACAGGCTAGACAGAGGGAGAACATACAATACAGCTAGCACATTCATTACATATACATTATTACATTTATGTGAGCCACTAAACGGGGCATGACACTACCTGCCATGACCGTTTTTGTATCCAGAATCTCCTTAATTAGGGAGCGTATGAGTTTGCGTATAAATCTATACTGGATTGACTATCCTACACCTTGCTGCTCACTACAGTGGGACTTGCAAGTCTACGGGTGCCAAATGTCATTTCTTACGGCGTCTTACATCGTCGTTTTACTAGAGTCGGTAGCAGGATACAGGCCGATCACATGTTACTTTAAATAGCAATAGGTTTAAAGTAGTTAGTATAGCAGTAGTTACTTAATACGACACTACAGTACTATAATATTTTTTCCATTACATTCACTTTGTGAACAGTCACACGATGCACGGTAATGTAAAAACTATATTTTTGGTTAATGATATTCAAATTTGGGAAAATACACACTCTTACAAGATACACACACAGATACTAGATGCCTTGGTAGAAGGCTACTTTTAGTAGGAAACATAAGGTTTTCTAGGAGGTTCAAAACTTTTACATACCTATACTTCACATACTTACAAATACTTTCATACAAATACAGACACTAATATACTTATGATCTCACCAGCTTTAAAGCTGATACTCTCTTTCAAAATAACTTGTATCCGCATGTCACCAGTAGACAGGTACCGGTGCAAGGTTTAGAGAAGATGGAGCTCGTTCAAGACTCATCTTTCATTTTGATTTATATTTTGGTATCTATATAACTTGACAGAACATAATTAAATGAAAACATATTATTAATGCAATGGATGATGTTGTTGCTTGTTTACTACTTTGCCTTGTTGTGATACTGAACATGACGTCCTCCGCCCCAGAACGTTTCCGTCGTTCATGGGTTTTGGGTGTGATAGATTGGTAACCGAGCATTGTTTATAGTGAATTGAATATATCAACCCATAAAAGATATACAGACTATAAATACAATGGGATTAAAATACTCTGACCAAGAGTTTATACATTATATAATAAAATATTTAATTAAGTATACATGCCTGCATTCATACGAAAATCAGTGTTACTAGGACAGTACAAAGTATTACGATTGTTGGTCAGCACAAGTAGACTTAGAGACATATAGTCAAAACTGGGAAGGTATAACCTGATCAACTATATTATATGGGTGTTGACTAGCATGTGCCTAAGTGTGGTTGTGAGGTTGCAACAAGTCTAAAAACTTACCCACAATACCACAAAAAAAAAACAATAGAACCTAAACCTAAAATACCATAGGAGTATTTTGTGTTACTATAAGCTACTTATGTGCTAGATTATTATACCTCTCTTCTCGCGTAGATAATATGGCGGGATTCCATCTTCCCGGAGACCCGTACTACCCCAACCACGGCAATGCAGGATGGCTGGAAGAAGAACCAGAAGATAATCACCCAATCCCTTTGGATGATCATGAAGCTAAAGGCTTTTCTGAAGGTTCTGACTCAGAGCCAGAAGTCAACAACCTACCCCCAGCTGTTTAAAACCCAAACCCTCGTCCAACATTTCAAGGACCCACACCCCTGTGCGCCACAAACTTGAATAGATGGAGTCAGGAACAAGGTCAACCAATTCCCTACAACGGAGATAGAAGCTTCTACAACCTCACTGAGGGAGGTTCCGCTGATAAATTCCTACCCATCATAGTTCGCAGGATTTCTCGGAACACAGAGCAGGGTCAAGAAGCTATCGGCCGAGTCATGGAGATTGACGCCAACTCTGGCATTAACACAGTTCGCATTCGCCAGCTAGAGTCTGCTCATGAAAGGAATCTGGTCCACAATGCAACTCTTCAGAAGGAACTCACTGAAACCCAAGCTGAAGTCAGGGAACTTCAAGCTCAGCAAGCAAGATCTGATAGGCGTGTGAGGTACATAGAACGTCTTCTGTCGGAGTCAAGAACTCACTCTGGTAGTTCTCGTCGCCGATAGATTCTCATCAACTTCTCTCTTTTGGATATAACCTAGTTATGTAAAACTCTGGTCTAATTCCCTATCTTTGTAAATATTAGGCCTGTTAGGTCTTGGTTAGGTTGTAGTCCTGTCAAAATTTTCCCATTTTGGTTGATGTAAGGCCTCCTTCGGTTGGCCATTTTTCCCGAACTTGTTACATCTGTAATTCCAGTAATATTGACAGGTGCCTAATCGCATGGGAATTATTATCCAAATGTTATCATCTATTAGCTCTAGATCTACATTCAATCGTACTGTTGGGCTATGAAGAGTTAGTCCATGAATCATTCTCATCAAGTTTTCCTATCGATTTCTTATCAATATCTTCATCTTTGTAAACTTATAGTTCAAAGATGCCTCCACGTAAATCACCAAGACGCAATCCTCCCGCACCAACACCACCTACTCCTCAGTTCGACACGACAGCTCTAAATGATGTTGTAGCTGCAGCTGTGGCTACAGCCATGGCTCAATATCATACATCCGATTCCACTGGAGGAGCAACCCCTATCCTATCTACTCATGGTGAAATCCTTGTGCGCTTGAAAGAGTGCTCCTACAAGAACTTCACCAACTGCAAGCCATTGTCCTTCAAAGGGACTGGTGGAGTCATTGCCCTCTCGCAATGGTTCAAGAAAACCGAATCGATTTTCGAAATCTGCTCCTGTCCAGAGGAGAGCAAGGTCAAGTTTGTTGCTTGCACCTTTGAAACAAAAGCCCTAATATGGTGGAATAGCCATGTTAAGTCACTATCTCTTATAGTGGCTAATGTTATGGGCTGGGAAACTTTGAAGGACCTCATGATTGAGGAGTACTTTCCAAGGGGCGAGATCCAGAAACAAAAGGAAGAACTGTGGAGCCTAACCATGAAGGGCTCCAACGTAGTCGCCTACACTGCCAAATTCTGTGAGCTGGGGGCCGTCTGTCCCAACATGGTTCATACTGAGGGAAAGAAGATCGAAAGATACATATGGGGGTT
Source organism: Lactuca sativa (assembly GCF_002870075.4). Taxonomy (NCBI): domain Eukaryota; kingdom Viridiplantae; phylum Streptophyta; class Magnoliopsida; order Asterales; family Asteraceae; genus Lactuca; species Lactuca sativa. The sequence continues at coordinate 190,590,445 of NC_056631.2, read as the reverse complement.
GGTGCCTCTATTCCAGGGAAATGTGTTGGCTTCAAACCCCACTACATTTGATAGTGTCAAGCGATTGGCACAGCAGCTCATAGATCATGGGGTTCGTACCCCGGCCGCAACAACAACCCTGGCCATCTCAGAACCTTCCAAAACCGTTGACCCCAAGCGGAAGTTTTGGGAGGACAAAAAGAAGACGAAGGCTGCCAAAAAGCAGCAGGTCGTGGCAATTCATGCTACGATAGCACCTGCCGTTGCTGTTCCGGTAAAGCAGTACGCTGGAAGTTTGCCCAAGTGCAACAAATGCAATTTCCACCATGTCGGTGCCTGCCGGGAAATGCAGTGCTTGAACTGCAATAGGAAGGGGCACACTGCCCATTTCTGTAAAGCTCCGGCGAAGCCAATCAACCAAGTCCCCGGTGCTGGAGTGGGCCAAACTCGCTACAGATGTGGTGAGGTAGGCCACTTCAAAGAGAACTGCCCGAAGGTAGGTTTTGACAGTGGAGTGGCAAGAGTTCTGGCCATAGGCCATGAGGAGGCAGTTGCCGACCCCACAGTGGTCACTGGTACGTTCCTCCTCGATAACTCTTATGCATGCATTCTATTTGATAGTGGAGCAGCGAGGAGTTTCGTGAACCAAAAATTTGCTCATTTACTTAAGCAAAAATCACGAGCACTTAAAGAACCGTTCACTGTAGAAATGGCTAATGGAAAGATAGAGAGCACTATCAGCATATTCATAGGGTGTACCCTAACTTTAGATAGCTATTCATTTTCGATCGATCTCATGCCAGTCTCAATTAAAAGTTTCGACATCATTATCAGCATGGATTGGTTGATTTTTCATTGTGCCGACATCATGTGTTACGAAAAGGCTGTTCGCCTTAATCTGCTGTCTAGCGAAACCCTAGTAGTTTATTGCGAAAAACCCGGCATGAACCTTCGTATCATCTCGAGCATTCAAGATCAGAAATTCTTGCGAAAGGAATGTCGAGCATTCCTTCCTCATGTGGTCGATGTGAGCCAAGAAACGAAGGACATTCAAAACATTCTAGTAGTACTCGACTTTCCTGACATATTTCCAGAAGAACTCCCAGGATTACCTCCGCAACGTCAAGTCGAGTTCAGAATCGACTTAGTACCAGGGGCTACTCCCGTAGCCAAATCGCCCTATCGTCTAGCACCTGCATAGATGCAAGAACTGTCTTGTCAACTTAACGAACTGCTCAGCAAGGGATTTATAAGACCAAGTTTCCCACCATGGGGAGCTCCAGTCTTGTTCGTCAAGAAGAAAGACAGATCGTTTCGTATGTGCATCGACTACAGGGAGCTCAACAAACTGACTGTCAAAAATCATTATCCGTTGCCTCGTATCGACGATTTATTTGACCAACTTTAAGGGGCAAACTTCTTTTCAAAAATCGACTTGAGATCCAGATATCACCAACTACGAGTGCTAAGAGAGGATGTTCCTAAGACAGCCTTCCGAACTCATTATGGGCACTACGAATTCGTAGTGATGCCGTTCAGATTATCAAACGCGCCCGCTATATTCATGAACTTAATGAATAGGGTGTGTCATCCTTACTTGGATCAGTTCGTCATCGTCTTCATCGATGACATACTTATCTACTCTCGTAGTAAGGAGGAACATAGCCAACATCTGCGACAAGTCCTAGAAACATTACGTTCGGAGAAGCTTTATGCAAAGTTCTCGAAATGTGAATTTTGGATCCGAAGAGTCGAATTCTTAAGGCACGTGGTTAGCGAAGAGGGAATACACGTGGACCCTTCCAAAATCAAAGCTATTGAGAACTGGTCGGAACCGAAGACGCCTACAAAAATTGGTCAATTTCTAGGCCTCGTTGGCTACTATCGCAGGTTCATTCAGAACTTCTCCCGCATTGCGAAACCCCTTACAACACTGACTCAGAAGGGCGTGGCCTTTGATTGGGAAGAGAAGCAGGAAAGGGCGTTCGGTAGTGACAATGAACATGGTTTGGCATGCGGAATTAAAGCTTGCACAATTGAACATGGTGATTTGGGTGTTTAAGAGATATATTGAATGTATATGGTGTTACAAAAAAGATCTAGATCTAGACTATATAATTAACACACACTTACACACTCACTTCTACATCTCTCAAGCACACCTCTACAAGTGGACAAACCCACCTTATATAGAGATGTTTACATGTCTCTCTCTCTCACTCTAACTACCAAATGGGTCTAAAGGCTAAAGCAACACATGCAAGTGGGTTTTACAAAAGTCAAACATTTACAAAGTCATGAATGAAGAACTTTGCACCCCAACATTCTCCCCCTCAAAGTTAGGAATGAATGACCCACTTCAAATCTTCCAAAATCAAGCACTACGCGGTTCGAGCCTCAAAGGTGACACATGTCGAAACGAACTTCAATGTTCAATTCTTCCATGACTCTTCAATTTGGGCTCTAGGATGTGAGACCTTACAAACCGAGCAGCAACGAATGATTAAGAGTATTCCAAACTCCAAATAATCACCCAAAAGTTGCGTATAAAAACACACCCCAAAAATCTTCAATAAAACCAAACCCATTTCAGATATATCACGTCCGAACATCCAATTGCATCATCTCATAGGCTTCAAAACTTCAAGATCACTTCGGTCATCAAATCCGCATACTATGAAAAATTCAAGTTCGAATTTCCATATAAAACTTCTCCCCCTTTTTATAATCGAAATTTGATTATAAAACTCCAAAGGAAAAAAAGAACGTGCTCTATTTGGAATTTTTCGTGTCAAAACTCCCCCTTAACATGTGGCATAAACTTTGTGCTTCAATCCGGAAAATCCAAAAAATAATGAATTTTTATCTTCGTTCACGGATCGCCTTTGACAAATTTTCTCAAAAATGGGTAGAAATTGTCAATTTCAAAATTCTGCAGTGACCCATTGTGCCCAAAACAGCAAAATATGCAAAACTCTCCCCCTTTTCCAAATCTGGGTAGAAAGCGTCAATTTGAACAAACTGCAGGGGCCTGAAATGCACAATCTTCAATTTTCAGTTAAAAATAGTCATTTTTCGAATTTGGGTGCAAACTGCCAAAAATTCGAAGTCTCAGGGACCATCTTCGTAAATTCTGCCCTTTTTGCTCAAACATACGAAGACTAGTTCCAAACATATGAAGCCTCAAACAATTTTCGAAGTTGGGTGAAAAGTGTCAAAAATTCGAAACTTGCTTTAATTTTCGAAGTGTCAAAAATTCAAAGGTTCAGGGGCTGTCTTCGAAAATATGTCATTTCCTTTCAATTCATCAACATACGAAGAGTAGGATACTTTCTCTCTCCTCTTCGTAAATCTATACCCTTTGAAAAATACACCCAAAAATATAACCCTTAGCTTTTAGACCCTTCATTCTTGCTGTTTTTTTTATAGGTCTTCGTTCCAATTCCAGGAACCCTTCGTTTTTCCCAATTATACCCAAAACACAGTTCTTTGTTCCAATTCGTAGTCTTCGAATATCAACACCCAAAATCAACTATATGCCCCAAACACCAAAATCTGCTCTTCGCTTTTCAATCTAACCCAAAACGAATGAAATCGATTCTTCGTTTCTTACAGTTCTTCGTCCCAATATCAACCCTTCGTACATTAACCCTTCGCCACTGATTTCCAAAATCATTGTTCTTTTCATTACAGGGACCACATCGACCAAAATCGACTCCAAACATTCGAAGAATTCGCCCCAATTCCAAAATCAAATTTTCAAATCTTCATTCTTAAAACTTTCAATCGACTCAACCTATCTGCTTGTTGATGTCGACTCAAACCTTCGAATCAATAGTATATCAAAATCATTCAATTCTTCAAATGTCGACTTCAAAATCTTCAATCGTTCTTAATCGTCCGTGCAAGTATGAACGAACACAGTGGTCGTTCATCATGAACACACTTCTCATTTCGAAATTAAACCCCAAATCGGACGTGATTTCGACATCCATAACCTCAAAGCAAGTTGTATTAACCAATTTCAGTTACAAATTCATCTATTCATCACACAATCATCGACTTTGACTTTTTCACAGTTTTGACTTTTCGGAATCAAGAATCAATAGACAGAAAATTGAGGATTCCAACACCAAATTGTAGATCAAACTAGGTTCAAACAGTTGTTCTAACCATGTTCTTCACAAAAATTTGAGATTTCTTGATCAATTTCATCAAAATCAAAAATCCAATTTTCGATTTATAGACTAAGACTTGAATAAAACCGATTTGAAGATTGAAGACATAGTAGAAAACGGATTTACAAATCCAACTCATCATTCAAATTCCATCAATTTTTAGAGATTAAGAAACGAAAATGAATCACAAGAATACGTAAAAAACGAGATATATTCTTTAAAAGGTACCATCTGATAAAGTATGTGAAGATGAGGATCATTGACCAACAGAAACTGCGATTGAATGAATTTTATATGTCATTGGGCTCAAAAAAAATTCGTCTACTTTCAAGGATTCAAAAATGGATCAAAACAATTCATCGTTTGGGCTAAAAAAATCATAAACAGTTCAATACGTTGGGCTTCCAAACATGTATTAGATAAACAACGAATGAAAATGATTTTGGGCTTCATATCGGATTAATGAACAGTAAAAGATCACGATTTGTAACAAAAATTGAGAGTTTGATTTTTTTTTGATCTAAAAAAAATTGTTGAATCACCAATGGGGTTGAAATATATTAGATCCAACGAAACAAATCGATCAAAAATTCAAGAACATAACGCACGATTTAATGAGATTAAGAGAGATCATAGAGAGAGACTCACCAAAATTGATCAAATTGCGACAAAAATTGTCAAACCGAGAATCATTCTTCAAATATCACCTTGATCTTGAAGACCCGCTCTGATACCAATTGTAGTGACAATGAACATGGTTTGGCATGCGGAATTAAAGCTTGCACAATTGAACATGGTGATTTGGGTGTTTAAGAGATATATTGAATGTATATGGTGTTACAAAAAAGATCTAGATCTAGACTACATAATTAACACACACTTACACACTCACTTCTACATCTCTCAAGCACACCTCTACAAGTGGACAAACCCACCTTATATAGAGGTGTTTACATGTCTCTCTCTCACTCTAACTACCAAATGGGTCTAAAGGCTAAAGCACCACATGCAAGTGGGTTTTACAAAAGTCAAAAATTTACAAAGTCATGAATGAAGAACTTTGCACCCCAACACGTTCCAAATGCTCAAACGAGCCTTGTGCACCGCACCAATACTATCCCTCCCTGAAGGGATAGAAGACTTCGTTATCTATTGCGATGCTTCAAATCAAGGGCTCGGATGTGTTCTGATGCAGTGAGATAAGTTCATCGCCTATGCCTCGAGACAGCTGAAGACACATGAGGCCAACTACACGACCCACGATCTTGAACTGGGAGCAGTTGTGTTTTCTCTGAAGATATGGAGACACTACCTGTACGGTACAAAAAGCACGATCTTTACAGACCACAAAAGCCTACAACACATATTCGGCCAGAAAGAGCTCAACATGAGACAACGATGGTGGGTCAAGCTACTCAGTGATTACGAATGCGAAATTCGTTATCATCCGGGTAAAGCCAATGTAGTAGCTGACGCCCTCAGTCGGAAAGAATATTCTGGTCGTAGAGTCAAATCATTGACTATAACTATCCATTCACACTTATCCACGCAAATTAAGGAGGCTCAGCTCGACGCTTTGAAACCAGAAAACGTGGCGGGTGAATCCTTGAGAGGGATGGAAAAGAATTTGGAAGTCTAGGGTGGCAGAGCCTTATACCTCATGGATCGGATCTGGACACCAAAACACGGTGGCTTCAGAGACTTGGTCATGACCGAGGCACACAACACTCGTTATTCCGTGTACCCAGGTTCAGATAAGATGTATCTGGATCTTAAAAAGTTATACTGGTGGCCTAACATGAAAGCAGAGATTGCTACCTTCGTGAGTAAATGCCTTACTTGCGCAAAGGTCAAGGTCGAATAGCAGAAACCCTCCGGTTTACTACAACAATCGGAAATACCGGAATGGAAGTGGGAGCGGATCACTATGGACTTTATAACCAAGTTTCCCAAGACAACGGGTGGACTTGATACCATATGGGTCGTCGTCGATAGATTGACCAAGTCTGCACACTTCCTGTCGATCAAAGAAACAGACAAGATGGAGAAGCTTACAAGAACTTACATACGGGAGATTGTACGACTGCACGGTGTTCCTATATCTATTATCTCGGACAGAGATAGCAGGTTCACTTCGAGGTTCTGGCAGTCGCTACAAAGTTCCTTAGGAACGAGGCTGGACATGAGTACAGCCTACCATCCACAGACCGACGGACAAAGTGAGAGAACTATCCAAATCTTGGAAGATATGTTGCGAGCCTATGTGATCGACTTTGGGAAAGCATGGGATACTCATTTACCCCTTGTCGAATTTCCTACAACAACAGTTATCACACGAGCATAAAGGCTGCTCCATTCGAGGCCCTCTATGGCCGAAACTACAGATCCTCTCTGTGCTGGGCTGAGGTGGGTGATACCCAGTTAGCTAAAGGACGAGTTCCTGACAGCACTCTCACATGTCCGGAGATCATACGGGAAACGACATAGAAGATCATTCAGATTTGTGAACGATTGAAAGCCTCTAGAGAATGACAGAAAAGCTACGCTGATAAGCGAAGAAACCGTTGGAATTCCAGGTGGGTGACCGTGTTCTATTGAAGGTCTCACCCTGGAAGGGCTTGATACGCTTCGGAAAGAGTGGAAAGCTAAATCCAAGGTACATAAGGCCTTTCAAGATTCTCGCAAGAATCGGCCTTGTAGCTTACAAACTTAACTTACCACGCGAACTCAGTAACGTACATTCTACCTTCCACGTCTCGAACTTGAAAAAGTGTCTATCCGACGAGACTCTTGTTATCCCACTCGATGAGATCGAGATCAACGAGAGCCTCAACTTCGTGGAAGAACCAGTAGAGATCATGGACCGGGAGGTCAAGCAAACGAAGCAAAGCCGTATCTCGATAGTGAAGGTTCGCTGGAATGCCAAGCAAGGACCTGAATTCACTTGGGAGCGAAAGGATCAGATGAAACTGAAATATCCTCTTCTTTTTACTTAGTTATTTGTAACTACTTATTTGCTTAAACTCTAATTTCGGGACGAAATTCCTTCTAACGGTGGGATGATGTGACAACCCAAAATTTCTATTTTGTACAACATTTTAATTCAATAGAAGTCAGAACAGTTTCTGCTAACTTTCAAGCTTTTTGGAATAAGTTTGAGTCTTATTAAGTTAGTACTTCGGGAGATACCAGGAGAGAGGATGCCCTAATGACTATATGGTATTTGGACCATAAACCCTAATGACTATATATATGACACTTAGCCATTTTTCACACTTTTTCACCATTTCAAGTTAGAACTCAAATCCTCTCAAGTAGCATCCGACTTTTCCCCCTTGATCTTCAACTTGTAAGTGTTTCTAGCTCTATTAAGTTGATATATTACTTAATCTAGTGATTTAACACACTACCATCTGTGAAATCATTCCAAAAGGTTAGATCTTCAAGTACCAAGAACACACACTAGTGTTCTTGGACTTTTAGCACCTTTTCAAGCCTCTATCTTGTAAGTACTTCTATCCTAGAGTATCTTAAGGCTTGTTACACTTCTATATATCAAGAAATCACCCAAGAATTACCAAGATCAAGGTGTTTACGGTCCAAGATGTTCTTGAACCGTAAACCCTATAAAGGGTGCCAAAGTGTGACGTAGTCCCTTCTAAGCCTTGGAAACTAGCATAGACCCTTTCCTTCATGAGCTTAGAACTTGAAAACATCAAAAGACCATAAACCATAGGGGTTTATGACCGTAAACCCAAAGGAAAATGGTCTAAGGACCGTAAACTCCATTTAGGAGTGAAATGGTGCCCTAATCCCTTCCATAGGCTTATACTTCAAGTGGAAATGCTTCTAAGGACTTGTAGAGCTTCAAAACAACACATGGTCAAAGAAGAATGAGTTTACGACCATAAAATCAATGGGTTATGGTCACAAAACTGTAAACTCATATAAGGGTTTCCCTTGAACCCTAAACTCAATAGCAATGTCCTACCACACTTAGATGCAATCCTTAGGACCTATAGCACTTATACAAGGTGTTTAGCATGTCCTAGGATGTCTTAACTTTGTTAATTAGTTGTTTAAAGACTAATTGGATACATATATGTGTCATTATATGTTAACTAGGATCCTTGTGTGTGTTCAAGACTTCACTTGACACCTAGCAATCCTGTTTCATCAGTTCATCCATACCACTCACTACAGGTGAGTTCATACCCCTTATTTAACCTTTTAAATGTTTTTAAATACTTTTAAGGGGGGATACAAGTTGATCAATTATAGTTATTATATCAATCACATATGATTAATAACTACCAGTCTAGTGGATTTCTTACTTTTCAAACTTTCTTACAATTGTGTTTCAAACAAAGGTTTCCTTATACTTTAAACTGTTCTTATCAAACAAACTGTTTTCAAATCGTTTTACAAACTGACATCAAGTCATAATTTCTTAGTTAATAAACTTTTCAATGGTTTTACAAAACTTCCTTTATACTTTTATATTCTCAAATGCATGCCTATGTATGTATAGTTATATAAGTAATGTTTAAAGGACTTAGGAAGGCTAGCTCGCTTTATCTCCTTTTCCTCTTTGGGATGTGGCTTTAGGGCATCGGTTATCCGTCCGAAGGTCATCTAAATATTAGTTATATGTTATGTATACATATATAGACATAAAATTTCTATCAGTCAATTCAATACCCTTGGGTAGCAAGGGTATACATTCATGTTCATACGTACAGGTCATATTACTAGTAAACTACGATAGGCATAGTTTAGGAAGTTACTAATACTATTACTAGAACAAAGAATCATACAATGATTCAGTTCATTCATGAGTCAATACTTGCTAGATAGAGAGAACACACAATACAGCTAGTACACACAATACATTTCAATACTTGCTAGATAGAGACAGAACACACAATACAGCTAGTACACGCAGAACATTACAATACATACAGGCTAGACAGAGGGAGAACATACAATACAGCTAGCACATTCATTACATATACATTATTACATTTATGTGAGCCACTAAACGGGGCATGAAACTACCTACCATGACCGTTTTTGTATCCAGAATCTCCTTAATTGGGGAGCGTATGAGTTTGCGTATAAATCTATACTGGATTGACTATCCTACACCTTGCTGCTCACTACAGTGGGACTTGCAAGTCTACGGGTGCCAAATGTCATTTCTTACGGCGTCTTACATCGTCGTTTTACTAGAGTCGGTAGCAGGATACAGGCCGATCACATGTTACTTTAAATAGCAATAGGTTTAAAGTAGTTAGTATAGCAGTAGTTACTTAATACGACACTACAGTACTATAATATTTTTTCCATTACATTCACTTTGTGAACAGTCACACGATGCACGGTAATGTAAAAACTATATTTTTGGTTAATGATATTCGGATTTGGGAAATTACACACTCTTACAAGATACACACACAGATACTAGATGCCTTGGTAGAAGGCTACTTTTAGTAGGAAACATAAGGTTTTCTAGGAGGTTCAAAACTTTTACATACCTATACTTCACATACTTACAAATACTTTCATACAAATACAGACACTAATATACTTATGATCTCACCAGCTTTAAAGTTGATACTCTCTTTCAAAATAACTTGTATCCTCATGTCACCAGTAGACAAGTATCGGTGCAAGGTTTAGAGAAGATGGAGCTCGTTCAAGACTCATCTTTCATTTTGAATTATATTTTGGTGTCTATATAACTTGACAGAACACACTTGTATGAAAATATATTATTAATGCAATGGATGATGTTGTTGCTTGTTTACTACTTTGCCTTGTTGTGATACTGAACATGACGTCCTCCGCCCCAGAATGTTTCCGCCGTTCATGGTTTTGGGGTGTGACAAACACAAACCTCAACTCCGATGCCACTTGTTAAGAAGTAAAGCAAGAAACAAGCAAAACCAAAAGCATACAATAAATAGTATTTACATGGTTCGGTCAAGGTAACCTACGTCCATGGGTAAGAGGGGAATATTATTTAATTATGAGCACTCAAACAGAGATTACAAGTACAAACTCAACATAGATTTCCTTATCACTATAGAATACATGACACTTCAAATGACTAGTAGGCATCCCTATATATAGTGAAGGGATCAAACCTAAAACCCTAATAGGTCATGCCCATTGGCCCATAAGTCCATGAAAGGTTTCAATGAAATCATAATCCACCATGAAATAACTTATGGGACTTTCATCCATGTCATACAACACATGAGCATCACAATGCATATAATTGAGCACCATGAGCCATAGTGGAGCATGATGAGGCACATGTGGCGCAACATGAACACTAGTATCGCATCATCCATGATGGTAGTGCATCATGGTGTATCATCGAGCATCTTCAACTTCTGAGCAACCTTGAACAATCTTGAGCATCATAGAGGACTTCATAACATATGTGGCTCATCAAGGGATGTTATGGCTCATCAAGATCACAAGTGGCGCATCCTTGCACCAAGATGGTGAATCATCCATGAGGATGACGTGCCTTGTGTTAGGGACGGAACATCCTCTCCATGAATGACGTACCTTCCTCACATTTGGCGCATGAGGCTTCAAGGTGTCGCATCCTCCTTCCAAAGTGGCATATCTTCTTCTAAATTGGCACATCTGCTTCCCAATGGCGTACCATGCTTCAAAGTGGCACACCTTGATCATGGATGTTGCATCCATACACCAAGGTGCTCCATTTGTTGGATTAGGTGTTTAAGCTCATAACGATAATTGGTATAAACTTGAATTGATAGTATCACAATTCTTTTAGGTTGCCCTCAAACCTAGCAACTGGATAATATTATTTTGGAGAGAGAGGGTGATTTATTATTTGATTAATAAATTGAAATAAATAAATTTGTTAATATATTAAAGAAATGATATATTAATTAGAAATGATAATATTTAATTGATATTCAATCAGAACTTAATTGGAATTAATTTGGTAATTAAAAGAATTAATTAAAAGTGTCGGGTCTAAAATTGAACTGTTCAATAGTTGAGCAAGAGGCATTCTAGAACCCTCCATGAGGCTATGTACGGTTTTAAGCAGCCTTAGGGTTTCTAGAATTATCCTTGGTGGATAAGTAGGAAGCTAGATAATTACCCGTTCAAGATAACATTATTATATTGGGTTTGGGATTGTCTAGGGTTTCCTAGCTTCATTATAAAAAGGCCCCTAGTGTTATGAATTTCGACACTCTTAACCCTAGAGAGATCTGGCCGAAATTCACCTTCTCCCTCTTCATAATCCTTAGTTTCTAGTCTTGGATGTGAACCATCATAGACACGACGCTTGTGATGCTAGCTGCCAAAAGATTTGAAGAAGGATTCAAAGTTGTTTGGAATAACAATCTTCAATGTAAGTTTCTTATTCTATTGAATTCGATTTTCATAAGAAAAGTTTTGTATGATGATAGTTCATAGTATGTTGCCTATATGTGAAAGACATAGATCCTCAATAGGTTGCATGTGCCCTAATCATTTAATTGTTAAATGTTTTTCCGCTTAGCGCATAGATTTTGTAACCTATTTTTTCCATCACATTTCACTCCTAGGTGCTTCATACCTCTTCCAGTTGCCCATAACACCTTGTAGAAGATCCGTTCCTTTGGCACTTGATTCGTTCCTTATGTCAAATGATCCATTCCATTCTCAGATGATCCGTTCCTTTGTTACACGCTCCATGAGCCCCAAGTTCTCCATTGAACTCAAATTCTCCAAATGCTCAAGTCATATTTAACAATTACGAATAATATCCTTCAATGATGAAAAAGTATGGGCACATTCGTTCATATAAATGACATTAACCTCCCCATTGCATATTGATAATTATTGAGTATGAATAAATCCATTTCTTTTTGTTCCCACAAAAAAAAATTGTGTCTTACTTTACACACATATCAAGAGTGATCTCCAAACCCATCTCTGCATAGGAGTTATTTGTGTAGAAGAATCCATCATAAATTGTTCTCTTAATATCAGAGTCTTCTTTTAACAACTTATAGATGTGCTTTGTCGAGAAGCATGCATAAACACTCTCATTTTATGTTTATACTTTTGCTTTTCGATATTAGTCACTCTAATTTTATTCATTTTTAGTCACTCTCATAAAATATCTTATATATTGAGTTTTTTTACGGATTAAACTTTAATTTTTAAAACGATTTTGCATTCTTCATTTTTACCAAAAAAAAAACCTCAATTTCTTTTATTAGTTTATGAAGAAAAAAATCTTTAACCTTCTAATTTTGTTCGAACTTTGTTTTTTCATAAGAGCCCTCAGATTTGACATGTTTTTTTTTCAAAAAAAAAATCGGTAAAAATGAAAAAAAAATTGGTCTTTCTTACAAAAAAATAAAGAAAAAGGTTGAGGTTTAATCTAGAAAAAACATAATATATGAGGGTTTTTTTTACGAAATATAGTTGTATATTTTGTTATAGCACGTTATATATTGAACGATATTAATTAATTGTAATTTTGAAGTTTAATATTTATTTATTGTACTCATATCAAATTTTAAAAAATTAAAACATGACAATATATTTTATAAAAACTTATAATTAAGATATATTTTACGATATAGATATTTTAACAAAACATGTTAACCTATATATTACAATAAAATCTAATAAAAATCAATCATTGACAATATTATTAGTCTAATAGTCTAGAATGAGATATTCTAACCAAAGATACCTATGCATGTGGTTTTGATATTTCTAGGGTAGGGTTGTTACCATTTTTATACTTTTCAAATTCCTGCTATAAGGTCGGATGGAGTGAAGCGGGAAGGAGGCGCGGCAGCCATTCCCGCTCGGAGGAACACCGCACCAGCGGTGCAAGATAGGAGGCGCGGGGAGGAGGTGGGGGGAGAGATTGTCGCACTCTCTCTTCTTGTGATTTGATGTATTCTTTTTTTTTTTTTTTTTGAGTTTGTATGTTCATCGAGGAAGAAGGAAGAAGTTTCCGGAAATGGCATATGTGGCTCCTATCGAGGAAGAAGGAAGAAGTATCGAAAATTACAAAATAGACACTATATTTTTATATTCCAATTATAATTAAAATCAATTAATTTTATTTAAAAAAAATAAAACAACAAATAGGGAGGAAAACTTTCCACCCATTCCTTAGGTTTAAGTAAAGAAAGGGAAAGTGGGGGAAATGGTGTTGTGACCCACAAAAAGTGAGGAAATTTCTTACCAACACCCTCCGGCCTAAAAAATTTGTTTTAAAAAATAAAAATCAACTTAAATTAATTGTAGATTCACAATTCATTTTGTTATAAATTTGTCAAAACATAATTTATAAATATATTAAAAAAAACTAGAATATATATATTTATTATAAGCTAATTAATAGAATGGTGTTTTTGATATTTAACATAAGTTGCAAAATAATAACATACTAAAAAGATATTTTTGAGGTAAAATTAATATAAAAAATAAAATATGGTTAGAAATAAAACTGTCAAAAAAAAAAAAAAAAAAAAAAAAAAAAAAAAAAAAAAAAAAAAAAAAAAACCTGGGTTTTTCAATGTATAGAATTACGGATAATAGAGACACATAAATGTGTACTTAGTCCATGAAAGGCCCATGTCAAATGGTGCAACCCACAATCCATTACCTATCTCTAACTTTTTAAATTATAAACTTTTAGTCTTTTTATATGAAAAAACATCACACGTTAATCACTCTTGATAAGTTAGAGTGGATTTACTAGTTTGTTTGTATCTTGACATTTATGTAATAGAGAAGACTATATGTATGTATCCAAAATATATATATCTATCTACCTTATAATAAGTCACCAATAAGCCTTAGTAAATTTTACTCATTTGTTATCATTAAAATTCATAAATAGTCATCAAAAATGTCAATTTAGAATAAAAAAATAGCACCAACAAGAGATATTATAACACATAAGCCATTATCTTGGAAAAGCTATTCAATCAAAACTACCCAAATATCAACAAATCACAACCATGTGAACCTTTTTTTGTTCACAAAACATATGAAAAAAGAACATGTTTTAATGTTTTATACACCCTCTTAATCCATTAAGCACTTCTATCAGTCTCCTCATCTTCAACCTCCAAAAGAAACGGATCTTTGAGAAGATCAGAAGCAGAAGGTCTGACTCGTGGTTGACCAATACACCTTTCAATAAACCCCTTTAATTCTGAATCATTTACTTTGTTAAATGCTTCTGGCATCACTCCACTTGTAACTTTCTTGTATATTTTAGCAATACTATCACACTCTGTGTATGGAATCTCCATTGTTGCCATTTCAAGTAAACACATCCCAAATGAGTAAATATCCACCAACTCATTGTAATCCTCTTCATATAGCTCTGGTGCCATGTACTCTGGTGTCCCTAATAAAGAATGTGCCACGTGGCTCTTCCCTACAACTGCTGCTAAACCCAAGTCACCAATTTTAACCTATTTCAGAAACAAATAAATAAATAAATAAATAAACCCCATGTGAATATTTTATATAAATTGAATACAGACTGAAGAAAATGAAGTGTTGGAGAACGAATTTTACTTACCTTTCCAATGTTGCCATTGATGAAGATGTTGCTACAGTTGAGATCTCTGTGAATGACACATGGGTCATGAGTGTGGAGATAATCTAACCCTTTGAGAATCTGTTTTGACCATTTCTTTAAGGCTTTGAGGGAAACTCGTTTGTGTTTCTTTCTGTAATCTCTTAGATTTCCTGATGCACATGCTTCGGTGATGAAGTTCAAGGTGTTGTGCTCTGTGTTCCTCCAGAAACCATAGAGAACAATGAGGTTTTCGTTGTTTAATGTCTTGAGGAGTTTTACTTCTGAGAATAATCTCTTGACGACAACTGGGTCGCTGAAGTTTCTTAGCTTCACTTGGTTCCAAGCTACGTCTTTACCTTCTTTTTGATCGAATCCTCTGTAGACTTTCTTCACTGCACCTGCACCTAGGAGATCACTGTATCTACCAAATCTTCCTGATGGATCGATCTCAATAAATTCCTCTGTATCTTGATCAGATGGATCAGAATCTGTCACTTGCATCCTAAGGATTTCTTTTGAATCGACGATTGTTATCAAATAGAATCCACCAGAATTATACCTAAATCATGGAAACAACCATCAGTTTAGCTGAATACATGACATGAAGCTTAATAGCTTATAGCTAGGGTTCATTCAAGATTCGAAAATTGTGATGTTCAACTAAAAAGCAACGATTAAAGTTTCAACTGCTCAAATTAGTAATCGCAAACGAAGTAAGAGATTCACAAAACTATTTACAGTGTAAATACAATCAGAAGAAGGAAAAAAAAAGTCCGCAATAGCATAATGTAAGCTTCAATGTTCTTACTTCCATAGCCAATTGCAATAACTGATTTAAAACAGATAAACATCGACAAATATCAACACGATCATATACGAATCAACGAATTCCAACATTCGCATGCTCGACATTAACAAGGAATCAAGAATCCGATTCATTACGCCATTAATGAATTTATAAAACGCAGAATACGTAGAAATTTGAAAGAAATATGGAAAACGTTTGCGGAAATTGAACTAGGGCTATAATTTTAAGCAATATGAAATCAAATGAGATGTTAGATATAAACTTATACACAATCGACTAAGAAAAGAAGAAGATCAAATTCATACCTTGACGTTATTCAGTTCTTCAGTTCTTGACACGAAACAAACACCTGAGAATTGTAAATATGAATGTGGGAAGAGTGGGATGAATGTGGGAGTCGATGAGTATAAATAGGAGAGCGATAACGACTCCGTACTTCAAAAATTTAATTAAATATGATTTAATATTTTTTAGGGCGCTGACTTATTTATTTATTATAGATTTAAATTTGAATTGGAATTATCCGTGCGTTTCAAGGTTTGAGTATGGGCTATTTCGTCTTTTGGCCCATTTCAAAATTGTTATTAATAATTTCAATATTGTAAAATTTTAATTTTAAGAATTAAATTATAAATTATTTTAATTGTATATGAAGTAATGAAACTTTTGCGAATTTTGCGAGCTCTAGAATATTTTTTTGAATAAATATAATGCTTAATGATTGTAGTATATAATAATAGATTAAGTTACAAGAAATTGTCCTTGTCATTGCTTGATCTACAAGCTTTATCCAAAAAATTATTTAATTTTTAAGAGGTTAACTCTTAAAATAGCAACTTATTTTTATTTTGCATGTATTTGTTCATTGTAGCAGTATACGGTTATCTATTTCTATATATTTAAATGTTTTTATTACGATATTGTATGTAAAAATATATTTTATTATGGTTTATTTATTCTTGTGAACATTCCTAATCACGATCTTTGCAAGATGTCCTCCATCTCTATGTATGGACCCACATACCATGTTTCAATCACCAAATATGGAAAGTTGTTAGAAATTAAAATGCACCTTAGGGTCAGCCTTAACATGCACGCAGATGTCTATTTAAGTAGGAAGTGATCGTGCAAAAGATAAGATATAAGGAAGATACGAGGAAAGATCATGTATGCTTAGAATGGAAACTCGTATGCATTATGAATTCGTATGCCTAGAATGGAAACTCCTATTTAGGTTTTTTATTTCAAAAGAAAATATTATATTAACGGTGTTTTTGGCAAAAATAGTTGTAAGTCGGAAATAGTAATAAGAATCTTTTGAAATATGTAAAATTACATAAAATAACATAGTTATAAACTAAATTATAAATATAATAATGATAAATTAATTTTTTTAAACCGTAATTATCAAAAGTGAAAAACCATCCAAATTTTAATATCAAGTGATAATTTTTTTACAAATAAAGTAAATAAGACTTTTCAATTTTGTAAAAACTCGGACTAAATATTTTTTTTACATAAAGAAACAAATGTTTCTGACGATACCCTCTTGACGATGAGGAGTCCTTCTTCTACCCGATGTCTGATGAAGTGGTATTTTCTGTCGATATGTCTGGATATGCCATGATCCCTTGGTTCCTTGGTTAAGGCAACCGTTTCTTCATTATTGCAGAAAATCTCCATGGGCTCCTTTCTGGCTGGTACAACTCCAAGGTCTCCAATGAAGTTCTTCAACCATATAGCCTCCTTTGACGCTTCACTCGTAGCTATATACTCTGATTCGCACATTGAATCAACTACGGTATCCTGCTTGGTACTTTTCCAAGTAACTGCTCCTCCATTGAGGGTAAACACCCAGCCTGACTGAGAATGGAAGTTGTCTCGGTCGGTCTGAAAGTTAGCATCACTATACCCTGTCACTCTCAAGTCATCACTGCCACCAAGTACAAGGACCCAGTTCTTAGTCCTTTGCAGATACTTAAGAATGTTCTTAACAACTGTCTAGTGAGCTTTACCCGGGTTCCCTTGATATCGACTTACCATGCTCAACGCAAAAGCCACATCATGGCGAGTACATGTCATAGCGTACATGATCGAGCTAACGGCGGAAACATATGGCACTCGACTCATTTCCGCTATCTTTACATCAGTACTCGGACTCTGAGTCTTACTCAGTTTGGTATTACTCTAGATAGGTAACTCCCCATTCTTGGAATTCTCCATGCTAAAACGTTTTAGCACCTTGTCTAAGTAAGTACTTTGACTAAGTCCAATTAGTCTTCTACTCCTATTTCTCAAAATTCTTATCCCTAGAATATAAGCAGCCTCTCCTAGATCCTTCATAGCAAAACACTTTCCAAGCCAGGACGTAACCTCCTGCCAGGTTGGAACGTCGTTTCCTATGAGCAGTATGTCATTGACATACAATACTAGAAATCTAAATATACTCCCAATACCTTTGACATATACAAAGGACTCATCCTTACTCCTATAGAAACCAAACTCCTTTACTTTATCATCGAAGCAAAGATTCCATCTGTGAGATGCTTCCTTCAATCCATAAATGGGTGTCTCAAGCTTGCACACTCTATTAGGGTATTTAGCATCCACAAAACCTTCTGGCTGACACATGTAAACATCTTCAGCCAGCTTCCCATTAAGGAAAGTGATTTTGACATCCATCTGCCTGATTTCATAATCATGAAACACAACGATGGCTAACATAACCCTAATAGAATTGATCTTGGCCAGTAGTGAGAAGGTTTCATCATAGTCAACCCCCGGGGTGGAGTAAAGCCCTTCGCAACTAGTCATGCCTTGAACGTGTGCACCTTTCCATCCATGTCGGTCTTCTTCTTGAAGATCCATTTGCACCCAAATGTCTTCCGACCTGGTACATTGTCAACCAAGTTCCAAACTTGATTGTCATATATTGTATAGCTACAATTATATGCTAGATAGGTAGAATGCTTTGGAAAAATTGAAAATGCATGTATAATTAGAGAAAACATAGATCCAAAGCATTTAGGGTTGCATGTGAACCATAGGTGTGTTATAGTGCTCAAAACCCAACAGTGGTATCAGAGCCTAGGATTGTTTTCTATTATATTTGATGCTTACTAGATTCTCAAAGCTGAAAAAGTCAAATTTTTTGCATCTGACTGATGGACTCGCCGAGTCCACTCAGAAACAACCCAACTCGACGAGTCCAGTTCATGTACTCGACGAGTTGGTGCCCCTGTGTGCAGAATTTCGAGTTTCTTGGCCTGGTTTGGATTGGGAACACTACCACAAACTGTTTTGGATCATTGGAAATGTTTTTTATGATATAGCGGTGCTTGTTCTCATCCAACCACAAGATAATTGTCAAAGTTTTAAAATAATTGTTGTTTTTATATGATAAACAAAATTGCTTTCAAATTGTTGACTTGAAATTATCTTGATTATGAGTTTAGTTAGATCATAAATTATGTGATAATTTTAGTTGTTAGAAAAATGATCTAATTGAATTTTAATGACCTCCATAACTTGTCCTCAAGTTATGGAAAATGAAAAAATCTCATACATTAAAATGGCAGTAAACTCATATGTTATGAAAGTGAAAGGACAATTGTCAAATATTAAGATAATAGGTTAATTATTTGTATTATTTAATATGAATTGCTTTGCTACATGAGTTAGATTAGATCAATAGAATATTATATGATAATTTTTCCTTGTTAGAATTGATCTAATTATTCTTTAATGAGTTCCATAACTTGTCCTCAAGTTATGGAACATGAAAAGTCTTTTCATAAATGTTTTAATGAACTCCATAACTTGTCCTCAAGTTATGGATTATCAAGAGTCTTTTCATAAAACACACATTAAACTTATAAGTTATAGAATTGAAGAGTTTTGACAAGTTTCAAAACTTTCCCTCAAGTTTTGGAATTTGCAAAGTCTTATTAAATGAAACTTTAATTCCAAACCCTAGAGTTTTAAAAGTTAAAATTCAACCATTATAGTTTATAATATAATATGGTTAATAATATATATATATATATATATATATATATATATATATATATATATATATATATATATATGTATATATATATATATATATATGTGTGTGTGTGTGTGTGTGAGTGTGTGTGTATAAGAACAGGTCAGTCTTATCGTTTAGTAGGCCTCATTCACGAAGCCGGTCTATAAGGGGGGTATAAGGTTACTACCTATAGAATGACGGTTTAATGGGTGTCCACTCTCACCTACCGCTTCCTTGACTGGTGGAGGGTCGTTTGCCGAATGGGTAGGATAGGACATTAATTCTCCCTCATTAAAAGTATAATGATAAATATAAAATAACTAAACTTTTATTAAATTCCCAATCTTAGTTACTTTAGGTAAAATGTGAAAATGGTGCTAATCCATGAAATTACACTTTGCACCTTTGTTAAGCCGTTAGTGGAGTGTGTGTGGTTAACCGACACACTAATCCGGAACTGAGAATATGTGGTAAAGGGTAACTTGGTGTTAATCATAGATCAATGGAGCGTGTGTGGTTAACCCGACACATTGATTAGGTGATCTGTAAGATTGGGTGTACCAAGCTAATTTGCATGGTTATTCACACCTTGTTTGTGATCCTCGGCATCCCAGTCACAAACTTGAAGGGCACACCGAGATTTAAACTTGCCATTGAAAAGTTCAATGAACCTCAAAGATTTAGGAATTTCAAACCAATTAAAACTTAATAATCTATTTCGTTTTTCATGGTGGAAATTGGTAAATCGTCATTTACCTACCTTCAAATATTTTACAATTGGATTACGTCATCCCTCTTCGCAATTGTAAAATATTGTGTTGGGTCCTAGCCTTAATATTTTGTTTTGGGTGTTATATTAAGGACTTAAATAAACTAACTTGAATTTCTCCCTTTATAGATGTCTAGTTCGGACAACTATGGTCTTCCCGAATCTGTTGGAAAAGGCTTTCAAGATGAAGATGATATTGTTGGATATAGTGTTTAAGTCCATAACTTTATTTGGTATGTACTTGACTCGACCCGGCATGGTCCATTTGGGTTGCATGGCATTGCAATACTTGGATAGACAAAATGAGAGAAAGTACACTTGTGATTATTAATATATTATAAGTTCTAATATATTAATAATAGTATTATTTAGTTAGTGTTGATCAAGTATTAATCTAGTATTAATTTGGTGATCAAAGTGAGACTAATTAAATATATAGGGTTGATTATGGCAATCATCAATTCTTTTATGGTGGATTAATGATCCATGGTTTATGGGTTATGGATGTAACCACTTGGAGCTCCATGGATAGTCCATGGGAGTTACAAACCCATGAGTCATGAGAAATGAAGAGTCATGACAATTAAGAGTATTCATGATGAAACCCTAATTGTGACACCACTATAAAAGGGACCCCATGGCTAGGAAAATCGGGCAACTAGTGTTACTAGAGAGGGCATAACCGATTTTTGAGTGTAAGAAGTATTCTCTCAAGTTATTCCAAGTTTTGTGGTGTTGTGTGAAGCATTTGAGGCACAACATTTGGGGTGGTAGGCTCACAAAGTCTTGAAGGAATCCAAGCAACAACAAGGTATGTATTTCTACTAGTTTTTTATGTTTAATATATTTCCCATGCCATGCTAGTTAGGAAATAACCTTGAAAAAGAAATTTGCATGTATATAGAGAAAACATAGATTCAAGATTATTAGGGTTGCATGTACACTTAGGAAGTGTTAGAATGCTCAAAACCCATCAATGGTATCAGAGCTTAGGATTGTTTTCTATATACTTGATGCAAAATTGCTTGAAAATCGAAAAATCTGCTCACTGACGACTGGACTCGCCGAGTTCATGGTGAGGACTCGTCGAGTCCATGAACAAATTCATCCTACTCGTCGAGTAGGATAATGCACTCGACGGGTAGGAGCGTGCTGGGCAGCTTTTCGTGTTTTGTTGCTAGAAATGGTTTAAAATCATTATCCCAATCTGTTTTGGACTTGTAAAATCTGTTTTTCAAAATGATAATGATTATGTTAACCCATTTTGCATGACTTTTATCAATTTTCAAGTATTGTATATGTTTATATGATTTCTTGAAATTGCTTGATATAAATTTGTGTTCTTATGAGTTTTAAGAAGATCATAGGAGTTATGTGTAACCTCCATGTGTGTTTAATTCATGATCTTAATGGCAATGATGGTGTCCATAACTTGTCCTCAAATTATGGATAACCAAAAGTCACTTCTTTAAATTGTGATTAAAGAACCAAAGAGGTTTCATAAAATGAAGAGTCTTCATTTTTATGAACCATTAAAACTCATAAGTTACAAATTGAAGAGACTTGGAATAGTTTCAATTCTTTCCCTCAAGTTTTGGAATTTGAAAAGTCTTACACTTTAATACTTTAATTCCAAATTAAACCTTAGATTTTTAAAAAGTTTAGAAATCAACACTTATACTATTATTATAATTTTATTATATAGATATGTATAAGAATATGTCATTCTTAGCATTAGTAGGCCTCATTCACGAATTCGGTCTATAAGAGGGTATAAGGTTGTTGCCTATAAAATGGTGACTTAATGGGTGTCCACTCTCACCCACCGCTTCCTTGATCGGTGGAGGGTCGTTAGTCGAACGGGTAGGATACGACTTTAAATACTCATTAAAAGCATAATGAATTATAAAGTAACTATACATTATAAATTCCCAATCTTAGTTACTTTAGGAAAAATGTGAAATTGGTGCTAGCCCATAAAATTACACTTTGTACCTTACCAAGTCGTTAGTGGAGCGTGTGTGGTTAACCGACACGCTAACATGGACTAGTAAGAGTGGCAAAGGGTAACTTGACTTTATTATAGATCGGTGGAGCGTGTGTGGTTAACCGGCACATCGATTAGGTAATATTGTTGAGGGTACCAAGTCAATTTGTATGGTTATTCACACCTTGTTTGTGATCCTCGGCATCCCAGTCACAAACTTGAGAGGGCACAATTGAGATTCAAACATGCCATTGAAAGTTCAATGTATCTCAAAAGATCTAGGAGTTTCAAATATAATTAAAACTTAATTATATTTCGTTTTTCATGGTGGAAATTGGTAAATCGTCATTTACCTACCTTTAACTATTTTATAATTTGGATTATGGCATCCCTCTTCCAGTTATAAATAGGTTATTGGGTCCTAGCCTTAATATTTCATATTGGGTGTTATATTAAGGACTTTAAATCAACTAACTTGAATTTCTCCCATTATAGATGTCTAGTTTAGATAGCTATGGTCTTCCCAAATCTTTAGGAAGAAGCTTCCTAATGAAGATGATATCCCAAATGGCAACCAAGGTGAAAAGATCAATCCCTTTGTTGTGCATTAGTGGGACTGAAAATCATACTTCACTTCCTTCAGCTACTCCAATAAATCTCCCTATCCCACAAGTTTCAAGACCTGATAAGTTCTAAGTCACTCAACCCTATTGGCAAACAAAGTCTATATGTGCTTAGGTCTTGGAGATTAAGTCACATATTGACAATCCGGGAGAGTTGAGTGTCGAAGTCTCAAGGTAGCTGGCTGTTGACTTGGTCACTCCATGATGACAGATCATGACATGACCTTTAATGATCTTACCTATTTGCTTGATGATGCTGAATCAACAATGATTTGGAGCATTGGTAAAGCAAAATTTGATTAGCAGATCAACTTCCCAAACTTCCATGGACATTGACAATGGTAACATTGGAAGTCCAGAAAACCTTTCTCTTCCTAATTGAAAGGGATTGGCCATAGTCAACTCGGTTGACCAAGTGGTAAAGAGAAAGGCTAAGTCTGTGATAGTCCCGTGTACCGTTTCCAAAGAGTCCATATGTTTCTGTTGCCAAAGGAAGGTCATTGGTTGCGAAGCTGCCAAATTTACCTAAAAGTCCATAAGGATAGTAAAGTCAAATGTTTGACTCTACTTTAGGTAAAGTCCATTATCTAACTTTATTAAGTTTCTATTCTGAGATTCTTATTGCATGATGTGACTGGGTCACATATTGATGTTTAAGAATCAAAGAAGAGTAAAGAAACTTAAAGGAAGTATATTGTCACACCCCAAAACCAAGAACAGCGGAAACGTTCTGGGGCGGAGGACGTCATGTACAGTATCACAACAATGAAATGTAGTAAACAAGCAACAACATCATCCATTGCATTAATAATATAATTATTATACAAGTGTTCTGTCAAATTTTGATAAACACTAAAGCATAAATCAAAATGAAAGATGAGTCTTAAACAAGCTCCATCTTCCTTTCTCCTTGCATCGGTACCTGTCTATGATGACCTGAGGATACAAGTAATTTTGAAAACGAGTATCAGCTTTGAAGCTGGTGAGATCATAAGTATTTAGTGTCTTAATTTGTATGTAAGAATTTGTAAGCAAGAATTTGTATGTAAGAATTTGTATATGAACTGTAAGTATGAAAATGTTTGTAAAACAATTGTAAACGTTTGAAAAACCCTAGGAATCCCTATGATTCCTACTATTATAACTGGGAGTCTTCTACCAAGACTTAACTGATCTCTATGTAGTCTTCTACCAAGACTTAACTGTTCTATATGTTCGTCTCTTGTAAAAGTGTGTAATTTTTCCCAAGTGTAACTATCATTATCAAAATATAGTTTTTACATTTATAGTTTAAGTGAAAAGATCACTAAATATATGTAAAGGGAAAATTAATGTAGTACTAAAACGTAGCGCTATAAGAACTACTGCTGTACTAACTACCTTAAACCGGATTTATATTAAGGCATCATGTGATTAATTGCACCATACTATCGACCGGTAGCAACGACATACGAATTGTTGTAATAACGGAATGACGTTTGGCACCCGCAGACCTCCAGGTCCGGCTGTAGCTAGCAGCAAGGTGTAGGATAGTCAATCCAGTATAGATCTATACGCAAACTCACGCTCTCCCTTCAAGAGACTCTGGCTACAACTCGGGCCATGACATTTAAGGCATGCTCCGATACACATCACAATAATTAACGTATTCATATCTATGTAATGTAATGAACTGTTCTAGCTGTAATGTACGTGCTCTCTACCTAGCAAGTATAGTAATGTAATCGTTCTAGTATCATTGTATATGTTCTATTCCTAGTATCGTAGTATATGTAATGTACTGTAATGTTCTAGAAAGTATTGACTCATGAATGAACTGACTCCTTGTATGATATCGCGTTCTAGTAATGGTTCTAGTATCTTCCTAAACTACCCATATGGTAGTTTACTAGTAATCTAACTGGTACGTATGGTCATGGATGTATACCCTTACTACCAAGGGCACGGGATGAACTGTAAGGGCCTTTATGACTATATATGTACATATGTTATATAATTAATATTTAAACGACCTTAGGACGAGTACCCGATATCCCACCAGACCACATCTCAAGCGCGAAAAGGAAATAGGGTGGATAGCCTTCCTAAGTATTTTACACATTTCTTATATAACTATACATATAGAGGCATGCAATTTATAATATAAAAGCATAAATAAGTTTTGTAAAACATTTGAACATAAATATTATCTTAAGAAAAGATCGACTTGATGTCAATCTATAAAACAGTTTGAAGGCATGGGTTTGATAAAACAGTTTAGTATAAAGAAACATTTGTTTGAAACACAATTGTAAATAAGTTTGAAATATGATATACAGAGTAAAATGTACAGTGTAATAAGGAGTTTAAAACATATAAAATGTTTATAAAAATCATTTGGAGGAAACTGTTTGGTAAAACGGCTAATGAGTAGCCAAATCATTTGAATGCTGTATATTAATCACATGTGATTGATATAATAACTAGCATGGTTCTACTTGTATCCCCCCCATAAAACATTTAAAAATAGTTTAAAACATTAGTTAAGGGGTATGAACTCACCTGCAGTAAGTGACTGGAATTGAACGGACTGTTATCGTAAGGAAGGATCGGGCAAGTGCTTGGTGTCAAGTGAAGACTTTAGACACACACAATGATCCTAATTACATATGAAGACATATGTATATAAATAATTAGTGATTAAAACACTAATTATACAAGTATAAACATTTAAACGCGAGGAAAACACTTTTGGTCAAGTGCTAGGAGGCTAATGGGTTGCAACAAAGGAGTGCAATACCTCAAATGGGAGTTTAAGGTCTAATGACCATATTCTTTGGAGTTTACGGCCCAGGGGAGTAAACTCCTGTCCGTAAACTCTACATTGAGTCATTAATTGAGGCTTAAGGTTGTTACAACTCAAGTGGTAATTGGTTCTAAGGTTTAAACAAGTGTTTGGGTGTCATAATAACTCCTTTAGAGGAGTTTACGGCCTTGGGATCATATTCCCTTGGAGTTTACGGCCGTAAACTCCCTTGGGAGGGTGTTTATGGTGTTTTCAAGTCTCTAAATTAACTAGGAACTAAACTAGGCTTTTGTACTTGGCTTTATAAGATTTTATGGCACCATTTTATGGAGTTCACGGCCCTAGAACCTTTTGGGCCATAAAATCCCTTACTCTTGGTGTTCTAAGTGTGTTAGCTAGTCCAAAACTCATTTAGGTACATGCCTAAATTGGTCTCTTGGCTTAAGGAAGGAGTTAGCGTGTCATTTGACCCCTTTATAGGTGTTTACGGCCCAAGAACTTGTCTTGGCTGTAAACTCCTCAATACTAGTGATTTCTTATGTTTTCTAGGCTTTAAACACTTTAGGGTACTTGTATAAAATAAAGTCTAAGCCTTAGGTGCCTTAAAAGCACCATTTGAGCATGTTACAAGGGAGTTTACGGCCTAAGTTACTTTTGCGCCGTGAACTCCTAAACTTGGGTGGTTCTTGGTTGATTTCATGTCCCTAACACACTCCTATACAAGTCCAAGGTAGTTACTAATCACGGGGGACAATCTAGGCTTGGTTTCGGGAGTTTACCGCCCAAGAACACCTTGGGAGTAAACTCCTAAATCGGATGATTTAGCTATGTAATCTATGTTATGAACACATTTAAAGCTTTCTAACACTACTAGAAAGAGTTACTCACAATTTGGGATAAAAACCCGAAGATCTGTGAGAGAGAATTTGGCTTTTCTCTAATTGGAATTCAACTAATGAACCAATTTGGTTCAGTTTTCTATTTATAGTCCTGAGATTTTTGGCAGAAAATATTTCTATTCTCGGAATGAACTCTAATATACTAGAGTATTGGAATAACAGTGTTGCACAAAACCCTAGTGCATCCACTCTCCTAATATCTCCTTAAGTGTAAAATCCTGAAAACTGCCAAACTTATACTCGAAATCTGAGTTTTCACTGTAACTGTTCTACTTCTATTGGCTTCAAATGGTTTGTTCAGAATGGAAATTTCGGGTTGTCACATATATGCCGATTCTGATCGTGAAGATGGATTTCGATCGCATGGTTCGGTGATCAGAATTTTGAGTTGTTACTTAAGAGTTAGATATATTGCTTAGGAATAGATAACAACAAGTTTACCATATGGATTGTAAGGATAAGTTTTCCGCAAAGTTTTAAAATAAAAGAAAATGGTTTTTATTTTATTTATTTGAAGTATCCTTACAATGGAATTTGTGAAAAAGGTTGTTGCTTATATGTTTCCATTGATAAGCAATAAGGGTAAATGGATTTGATTCTTTCATTAGTGGTAGTGTCATAATTTACCAAATAAGGAAAGATTCTGATCACCCAAGTTTCAGTTGGATAGAAACTTGGAATCATGCAACTTGTATTGTATGATGAATGAGAAGTTTTCATCTTTGGGAAATTAAGACTAATTCCTTGTTCACATGTACATGTGAGTCAAGTGAAGGACTAAAAGATTGGGTACACTTGGTTGTGCACTAGTCAGGTCCACCACAAAGGTAGATAAGATTATTCGTTATGATTTACTAAAGTTTAGTAAATATGGTTACGAGTTTAAGTGTAATTCTGAAACATTGGAAATGTTTCAATGTATGTCGGAATGAATAAGAAGAATCGAATAAGGCAGAAAGATCAAAGTTTCTCCAATCTGAAGAGATGGGGGAGTACTTGTGTATTTTGTTTTATGATTATCTTAGTTATTCTGGAACCATATCACAATTGATCCTCTAAGGACACCTTAGTGTGTTTGTTGCCTAAGGAGAGGAATCGTGAATTGTTGAAATGGTTAAATCAAAAGATAATTCATACTTCGTGCCAAAAACAAATCTTGGAGTTATACTCCAAGATTGTAACTTGAGTGACATAGTCTTTAGAAATTTCCTAACACTTGTCAAATGTAGAGTAAGATGTTTCCTATTCTTGTACATTTGAGATTGGTAAGTTGTGATGTTTTGGATAAAACAAAGACCAGCTAAGACCAATAGTGAGAAGTGTTTAACTTGATAAGAATCCGCACTAGCTCTTGAATATTTGTATTGTCAAGGAATGGTTCTTGACAAAGAGAAGTCTTATATGTCAAGAGGATAGCGGGAGTCTAAAAGATTTTGAAATAGGTTCAAGAACTAATAAAGAGATGTGTTAATCACTAGCCAACGACTTGAGGTTTGTAACCTATCGTGTTGACATATTCTGTGCTCATCCCAGTTAAGGTTGGCTTTGCATTGGAGTTCTGAGAGTTCTCGATTTTTTGCATAACAACCTGGAAGCAATGCTAGGCCCTTGTGCTACCGGGTGGCAAGAAATTAAGATTGCACAAGTTCAGTCCATATGAATTTGGAAGTGTGTGATTAAGGTTTTGACAAAATTCACATGGAAAAGAACACATAAACCATAAGATCTAAGTGTCATAAGGTTTTTCTTCGATTCATGAAAATGATGGTGAGGAAATGCTTCCACTAAGAAGATTTTAAGTAGATAGCGGTTGTGATATTTGCATTCTCATATAGTTAGTGGAGCGTGTGTGGTTAACCGACACACTAACCAGTGAGAATTGCAAAAGGTCTAGACAAACATGTGAGCTATCTAAGGAAAGGTGTATGTTTTTGATAAACTATTATCAAAGCAATCTAGTATCAGAAATATGAACTTTGGTAAGAAAGTCAATAAAGTATTGATTTCTAGAAGTCAAGTTGATTTCTGAGTACATGTCAAAGCTAGTGGGAGCATGAAGTGTTATGCTGGTAATCATTATCCTAGTGGGAGCATGATGATTATGTTAAATATTGCAAGTTAGCAATGTTAATTATAGAAAATAAAAGTTTCAATTTGCTTTGAAAAGTTGTTTGCTATAATTAAGGAAGAGGATTTTATACTTCATTCCAATTCTACCAGCTTAGATTGAGTTTTATCAACTTTAGTCAAGGATATATATGAATGTTATGTTGGAATTGTTCAACATAAGGAATTTCTATATATGTTGCGTTCTCAAAATTCGATTATGATTACGGCATACCTCTTCATAGTTCGAATTGTGAGAACATGGAAAATAAAAATTTTATAGCATGAATCGTGTCCCATATGCTTCGGATATAGGATCGATTGAATGTGCTATAATATTCATCCATTCTAAATTTTCCAAATGCCTAGGGCATTAAGATGGAAAAAGGAATAGAAATGGAAATGACTAAAATGATTAAGCAAATTGTCGAGGACAATCTGAGGCTTACCAAAGATTGGTTGCTCATGGACAATTAGAAGTATAGAGTAAGGACCATATTGACATATTTTGAAAACAGGCAAATCTTGTTCATAAGTGATGGTAAAAAATGGTAATATGGAATTGTCTCCATAGGTGGAAGTTATTCTTTGAATCTGTGTAAGATTAAAGAACTTAATGCTAAGAAGGATGTTCAAAGGAATGCACTTTGAATTTGAGACTTCATTTCCATGGAATTGTTTTCCATTGGAATGCTTGCTAATGTCTGTTGCCAAGTCTTTGTGACTTCTGTGCATAGTCATTACAAGGGGATCATTGCATATAAGTTTAGAATCTAACAGATTACAGTAAATGGCAAGAGTTTGGTATTCTTGCATTTACAACAAGGATTGGAATTATGAAATGAGCATCATTGGAATATTGTTAATTGATCTATTTCACAAAGAGAGGACCATATGTACTCATAGTATGCATACTTGGAGTATGGCATAATTGTTGTTTGGAAAACCATAGTGTACATGCTTGGAGCATGGGACAACTAATGTTTTAATTCAAGCATAAAGTTGATTAATCGAAACATAAATAATGAGTAATCAATATGGTGCTTAAATAAAAGGTGTTTTATTTACACTCAAAGTGTTGGGGCCATATAAGATTAGTATTATTCTTGTGTTTCACTTTGCATGTTTTGACTTCCATAATAATTATGTTATGGTATATATCATATTATTCAAACCATCCACAGTCAGTCATATGTTGGAAGTAGATATGAATCAAGACTGTCATGAATTTGGCTTGTATGATTTGTCTAAAGTGCTTTAGACAATGCAATGGTTGCTACAACATTCATGAGTACTCATAAGGGCTGAGTATTGGATTCAACCTAGGCTCACTTGCATCACTTCATGGAATTTATCTCGAGTGATCGTGAGACGGTAATATCATATAAATCTTCAAACCTAGAGATATGAGTTGGTTATTCATTGATTGTACGAAAACGCATTGGTAACTCGATGTTATAAAACGTACCTTTATGAATAATTCAACAAGTAGTTAGTACAAGCATATCAGTCGAAGTTTATCTGTTCCTTCTAGAAATAGAAGCGATATTTGGGCCCCTCGATGATTTGGTTTTGACCTATGTACCGGGCCCTGTCAGAACCTAATTGATGTGTTCAATTTAGTTCTATGTCGAAACAAATCAGAGATCGAGAAACAAATGCTGGACAATAAGTAAGACCATGTTCCATGTGTTTGTCCGGCTGATATCATGAGAACAGAGGATTATATGATCACTTATCTTAAATGGCGTATCATCATCATCTCAGTTCCGAGAGACTTTGAAAGAGCTACGATTGCTAGTTGGATTTTTAAGTCATATTTGCAAATATAGTTATCAGACTTATCCAAGTGGGAGACTGTTGGATATAGTGTCTAAGTCCATAACTTTATTTGGTATGTACTTGACCCGACCCGGCATGTTCCATTTGGGTTGCATGGCATTGCAATACTTGGATAGAAAAAATGAGAGAAAGTACACTTGTGATTATTAATATAGTATAAGTTCTAATATATTAATGATAGTATTATTTAATTAGTGTTGATCAAGTATTAATCTAGTATTAATTTGGTGATCAAAGTGAGACTAATTAAATATATAGGGTTGATTATGGCAATCATTAATTCTTTTATGGTGGATTAATGATCCATGGTTTATGGGTTATGGATGTAACCACTTGGAGCTCCATGGATAGTCCATGGGAGTTACAAACCCATGGGTCATGAGAAATGAAGAGTCATGACAATTAAGAGTATTCATGATGAAACCCTAATTATGACACCACTATAAAAGGGACCCCATGGCTAGGAAAATCGGGCAACTAGTGTTACTAGAGAGGGCATAACCGATTTTTGAGTGTAAGAAGTATTCTCTCAAGTTATTCCAAGTTTTGTGGTGTTGTGTGAAGCATTTGAGGCACAACATTTGGGGTGCTAGGCTCACAAAGTCTTGAAGAAATCCAAGCAACAACAAGGTATGTATTTCTACTAGTTTTTTTATGTTTAATATATTCCCCATGCCATGCTAGTTAGGAAATAACCTTGAAAAAGAAATTTGCATGTATATAGAGAAAACATAGATTAAAGGTTATTAGGGTTGCATGTACACTTAGGAAGTGTTAGAATGCTCAAAACCCATCAGATATTCCACAATATCATACTTCACTTCCTCCACCACCTCCAATTATTCTCCCTAAGCCACAAGTTCAAAGACTTGAAAAGTTCAAGGTTACTCAAGCCCTATTGGCTAGCAAACACCAAGATGGAAGGTCTGTGTGTGCACATGTCTTGGAGACGAAGTCACACATTGACAGGTTGGGAGTGATAGGAGTCTTTGTGTCGAGGAAGTTGGCTGTTGACTTGGTTCTTCAGTCACTTCCCAAGTCATATAGTCAGTTTGTTAAAGACTACTATATGACAGACCGCAACATGTCCCTTATCGATCTTACATATTTGCTAATTGCTGCTGAATCAGCAATGATTTGGCACACTGGTAAAGCAAATTTGATTAGAAGATCTACTTCCCAAACTTCCATGGACATTGACAATGGAAACAACGGAAGTCCAGAAAAGATTTCTCTTTCCAAGGGAAAGGGAAAGGCTAAGTCTAAGATTATCTCGTGTACCATTCCCAAAGATTCCATATGTTTCTATTGCCAAGAGAAGAGGCATTGGTTGCGAAGCTGCCGTGTCTACCTGAAGGATCGTAAGAATGGTGAGGTCAAAAACTTTGACTCGGCTTCAGGTAAGTCTAATATCTAAATCTATTAAGTTCCTACTTATAGATTCTTATTACATGATGTAAAGTTATATTTTGAAGTTTTGTAGGATCAAAGGAAGCTTAAAGGAAAGGTATGCTGAGTCTGATCGTGAAGAGATGGATTTCAATCGCATGGTTCGATGATTGGATTTATGAGCTGCTGCTTAAGAGTTATGATAGATTGCTTAGAAATTTGTAATAGCATAGTTTTCATATGTAATTGCATTGTTAGGAAAAGTTTTTCCGCATTTTATAAATAAATAATTTTTTTTATCTTATCTTGTATCTCCTTACAATGGCATTTATGGAAAATTGATGTTTGTATTTTTAGCAATATAGATTTGATTCTTTAGTTTGTGGTAGTGTCTAAATTTACTAAACAAGGAAAGATTCTCATCACCCAAGTTTCAATTGGACAGAAACTTGGAATCATTCAACTTGTATTGTATGATGAATGAGAACTTTTATCTTTGGGAACTTAAGACTAATTCCTTGTTCACATGTATATGTGAGTCAAGTGAAGGACTAAGGGATCGGGTACACTTGGTTGTGCACTGGTCAAGTCCACCACAAAGAACAATAAGACTGTAAGTCATGATTTACTAAAGTTAGTAAATATGGTTATGCTTACAAGACTAGGTATAATTCTGAGTCATTGAAAAGTCTCAATGTATAGCAGAACGAATAAGAAGAATGAAGTCGACAGAAAGATAAAAGTTTCTCCAATCTGAAAAGATGCGAGAGTACTTGAGTATCGTGTTTTATGATCATCTTAATGGTTAAATCAATTAAGATGAATCATACTTTGTTCCAAAATCAAATCTTAGAGTCATCCTTCAAGATTGTATGTTGAGTGACATATCAACAAATGTAGAGTAAAATGTTTTCTTACTCTTGTACATTTGAAATTGGTTAGTTGTAATGTTTTGGATAAAACAAAGATCAACTAAGACCAATTGTCAATTGTGTTTGTCTTGATAAGAAATCACACTAACTCTTGAATATTTGTTTGTCAAGTAATGTTCTTGACAGAGAGAAACTTATATGACAAGAGGTCAGTGGGAGTCTTAAAGATCTTGAAAAGTTTTAAGAACCGATCAAGAGTAAATCTATTGTTAATCACTAGCACACGACTTGAAGCTTATAATCTATCGTGTTGACATATTCTTATTTTGTGCCCATTCTAGATAAAGTTGACTATGCATAAGAGTTCTATGAGTCCTCAATTGTTTGCATAACAAACTGGAAGCAATGGTAGGTCCTTGTGCTTCCAGATGGCAAGAAATTAAGATTGAATAGGTTCATTCCATATGATTTTGGAATTGTCACTAACCTTGTCTTATGATTATGGTTATGACAGTTTCACATGGATAGGAATACATACACAATAAAATCTAACTGTCATAAGGTTTCTCTCCAATTCATGAAAATTATTGTGAGGAAATGCTTTCACTAAATAGACTTTAAAGATTTAGCAATTGTGATATTTGCATTTGAAGAAATGAGAAGAAATTTAGTAAACCTAGACTAGAATAGTCCAAGTGTTGAAAATACTGAAACAGAGTTTCAGAATCGTCAGGTGGCAAGTAGTGCGGAAAATAAAGAGTTGTGAATCAATCAAATTAATAGAAAAATGTTTTTTGACTTAAGATCAATGATTCAAATGTGTCTCATATTCATGAAGATTCAATTACAAGTTTTTGAATGTAAAACACACTAAAACTCTCAAATGGCTCTCTGAAGAGTAGTCTAAGCAGCAATTGTGCAGAATGAGCAGGAATGATAAAAAAAGAGCAACTATATAATGGATCCCAATGGGCCTATTTATAGGCTTTGGTAAAGCCCATGACATGGCTTAACCAATCAGGTGTTGACACGTCATCATGACTTAGTCATCAGCTGACACCTTTGCCCTACTTAACAGAGAATGGATAGAATACTCCAATTCCATTAGGGTTCCATCCAAGTTATGAGTCTGCATAATTCTTGAACCTTCTTGATCAACATTAAAAATGTGATGAGAATCATGTTGCTCAATTTTCTTCTAAGATGTCATCAACTTCCAGAAGTATTGTTGATCATGTTGAGTTGTTTCTTGAGTGTTGGACTGTGTCTTGAACTTGAAGATGTACAACCACATGTTCATGATGGACCATGGACTAAATTCATGTTCCTTTGAGCATTTGGACGTGCCTTCATTGTACATGATGTGCCATGAGTAGTCTTGTTGAGCCATCAATGTGATCATGTTGATCCATTGACTTGAGTTGAGCCACCAAGTATTCATGTTGAGCCATCAACTCTTGTTGAGCCATAGAGTTGTGGATGAGCCAACAATGTTTCTGATGAGCCATCAATATTCTAGATGATCCACCAATATCTTGATGCTCCACATATGATCTAGATGTGCCATCCGAGATCATGATGATCCAACTAGTTTTCAGCAAGTGCTCCATGTCAACAACAAGTGCTCTAAGTAAGCTTCAAGTACTCCAACATATGATAATGTTTGTTAGAAAATGTAAATCAATACTCAACTCATTTCAAGTGACAATCACATAAAAATATTTCCAACAGCATTCTCAAATTCAATTATGATTACGACATCCCTCTTCATAGTTCGAATTGTGAGAAATGGCAAAAGGTCTAAACATTCGGAACTTATTGTTGTAAGTTCTGAAATAGTTTAGACACATATGTGAGCTATCTAAGGAAAGGTGTGTGACCTTGAGAAGCTTAGATAAAGGCTTATCGAAGCATCTAGTATCAGAAATCTGAACTTTGGTAAGAAAGTCAATAAGTATTGATTTCTAGATGTCTAGCTAATTTTGGATACATGTCAAAGCTAGTGGGAGGATAAGTGTTATGCTAGTAAGATAATAATTATTATGATAGTGGGAGCATAATTATTATGGTAAGTGTTGCAAGTTAGCAATGTTAATTATAGAAAACAAAGTTTCAATTCGCAAAGTTGCAGGGTTGAAAAGTTGTTTTGCTATAATTAAGGGAGAGGAACTTATACTTCAATTTTCAATTCTAAAAGCTTTGATTGATATTTTTTAATAAAATTTAGTCAGAGACATATAAGAATATTATGTTGAAAAGATTCGACATAAGGTAATTCTATATGGAAACGTTAATTTCATTCTCAAAATTCGATTATGATTACGGCATCCCTCTTCATAGTTCGAATTGTGAGAACATGGCAAATAGAAATATTATAGCAAAAGACTTATCAAGTATCATGTCTTTATGTAAGACATTATGAATCGTGTCCTATATGCTTCAGATATAGGGTCGATTGCATATGTAATAATATTCATGTCTTCTAATTTTCCAAATGCCTAAGGCATTAAGAGGGAAAAAGGACTAGAACTAAATATGACAAAAGTGGTTAAACAACTGTCAAGGACAATCTAAGGTTCGCCAAAGATTGGTTGCTTATGGATAGTTGGAAGTATAGTAATGGATGGACCATATTGACATTATTATGAATAGACATGATTCTATTAACAATGAGTTGTCATATGGAAATTATGGAAAAGTTTCCATAATGGGAGTTGGAAGTATAGTAATGGTTGGACCATATTGACATTATTATGAATAGACATGATTCTATTAACAATGAGTTGTCATATGGCAATTATGGAAAAGTTTCCATAATGGGAGTTGGATATCAAGAATATATGAGTAAGTTAGAAACTTATATGCAAAGAACGATGTTCAAAGTAATGTACTTTGAAATTGAGACTTTATCTCCATGGAATTGTCTTTTAACAATCTCCAAAGGAATGTACAAAAGGAATCTTTGCATAATAGTTTAGAACTAACACATTCTAATAGTGGCAAGAATTTAATATTCTTACACTTAAAGATTTGGAATTGTGAAATAAGTTTAATTGGAAATCAAATTGATTTATTTCACAAAGTAACGACCATAGGTAAACATAGTGTGCATGCTTGGAGTATGGGATAACTATTGTTTTAATTCAAGTATTCAGTTGATCAATCGAAACATTATACAATGAATAATGAGTAATCAATATGGTGATTAAATAAAAGGTGTTTTATTTACACTCACTAGTTTTGGGGCCATATATGTTTAGTATTATTCTTGTGTTTCACTTTGCATGTTTTGAATTCTAGAATAGTAAGATTTATTCAAACTATCCATAGTCGATCATACTTTGGAAGTAGGTATGAAAGAAGACTGTCATGAGTTGGCTTGTAGATTTGTCTAAGGAGTTAGGCATAGCAACAGGTTTGCTACACCAGTCATGAGTACTTCTAAATAAGATTTGAGTATTGGATCAATCCGTGCTCACTTGAATCACTTCATGGAATTTATCACGAGTGATCGTGAGACAATAATATCATATAAGTCTTCAAACCTAGATATTGTTGGATAAGGTGTCTAAGTCCATAACTTATTTGGTATATACTTGACCCGACCCGGCATTGTCCATTTGGGTTGCACTTCACCCAAACGATTTATGGATAATATTATGAGAATTGTATACTTATGTTTTATTAATATATTATAAGTTATAATATATTAATATAAAGTCATGTTATTTAATTAAGTTTTAATCTTAAATTAATTATGAATTGATTTAGTGATTAAAAGGAAGACTAATTAAATCATGGGCTATTATATTTATATGGTGTGGGCTAACACTCATTTGGGAATGGGCTTAGCTTATATGGAAGTCCATGGATGATCCATGGAGATTTTAGCCCATGGATCCTTGGAAGAGGAAAAGACATGGGTTATTAGGGTTTACCCTAATCATCTACACTATATAAACAAGCCTATGTTGCATGAATTGACACCCTAGTGTGTGTGAGAAGTGGTGGCCGATTTCTAGTGCAAAGTATACACTTTCATAAGGTTTTCCAAGTTTGTGGTGATTTGTGATTTCCACTTGAGGCATTTACATTATTGGTGCTTGGCTCTCAAACTCCAAGGAATCAACACTCATCAAAAGGTATGTAATTCCTCTAGTTCTTTTATGTTTAAAAGTTCCCCATGCCATGCTAGATAAGTTATAAACCTTGGAAAACAAATTTTTCATGTATTTTAGACAAACATAGATCCAAGGTTTATTAGGGTTTCATGTACACTTAGAAAGTGTTAGAATGCTCAATACCCAACAGTTGTATCAGAGTCAGGTTTGTTTGTTGATACTTGATGCAAAATTATGCTTAAAATCGAAATTGCTAGTTGTCTGAACAGGGGACTAGCTGAGTCCATGGGAGGACTTGACGATTCCAAGCGTTTTTTCATCCAACTCGCCTAGTCAGTTCATGTACTCGACGAGTTGGTCATGGAGAGTGCAGTTTTTCGATTGTTGCTGCTGGAAATGGACTAGAAACATTACCCTAAACTGTTTTGGTGTTTTAAAACTTGTTTTAGTTGGTGTAATGGTTGTTCTAATCCATTTACAATAGCGTATATCAAAATCTCATGCTATGTATGTGTTCATATAATTCTTGAAACTTTGATGATCATGTTCATGTTCTTATGAATTTAGAAGATGATAGGAATTATTTGCTGAATTGTTTAGGATTCATTCTTGATCATTTATGTGTTTTAATGAGTCCATAATTTGTCCTCAAGTTATGGATATCCAAAGGTCACTTCTTTTAAACACACATTTAAAACACATAAGTTACATACAAAATGAAGAGTCTTCATTTTTATGAACCTTTAATTCATAAGTTATGAAATGAAAAGTTTTGAATAGTTACAAAACTTGCCCTCAAGTTTTGGAATTTGTAAAGTTTCACAAACTTTAATAAACTTTAATTCCAACCCTTGGAGTTTTAATAGTTAAAATTCAACACTTATACTATTTATAACATTAATGGTTAATTATATATATATATATATATATATATATATATATATATATATATATATATATATATATATATATATATAAGAATAAGTCGTTTTACCGTTAGTAGGCCTCATTCACGAAGCCGGTCTATAAGGGGGGAGGGGTATAAGGTTGTTGCCTATAAAATGACAGCTTAATGGGTGTCCACTCTCACCCACCGCTTCCTTGATTGGTGGAGGGTCGTTAGCCGAACGGGTAGGACAATGACTTTAAATTCTCATTAAAAGTATAGTGATTATTATAAAGTAACTAAATATTTTAATTCCCAATCTTAGTTACTTTAGGAAAAATGTGAACATGGTGCTAGCCCATGGAATTCACACTTTCTACCTTACCAAGTCGTTGGTGGAGCGTGTGTGGTTAACCGACAAACTAACTTGGACTAGTAAGGATCACGAAGGGTGACTTAATGTTTTTCATAGATCAATGGAGTGTGTGTGGTTAACCGACACATTGATTAGGTGATAATATTAAGGGTACCAAGTGAATTAGTATGGTTATTCACACCTTGTTTTGTGATCCTCGGCATCCCAGTCACAAAACTTGAAGGGCACAATCGAGATTGAAACATGCCATTGAAAAGTTCAATGAATCTCAAAAGAATCTAGGAATTTCAAATCCAATTAAAACCTAATAATTCATTTCGTTTTTCATGGTGGGAATTGGTGAATTGTCATTCACCTACCTTTCAAATATGTTCTTATTTAGATTATGGCATCCCTCTTCTAAGTATAATATATTGTGATCGGATCCTAGCCTTAATATTACATTTGGGTGTCTTATTAAGGACTATATACATCTAATCTAAACTTGCTTTCTTCTTTTTAGATGTCTTCCAACAACAATGCTTCGGGCTCTAACCCAACTGGCTCTTTCTCTCTCATGAATCTTTTTGGGAGAGTCATCTTTGATGGTTCCAACTTCATGGACTGGATTAGGAACATCAGGATGGTTACTCGTTATAAGGACAAGGAATACGTCCTCGATAAGGAGTTAAAGGAGCTTGATGAGTCCACTGCTACTCCTGAGGAGATTGTTGAATTCAGGACGCATGAAAGAGATGCTACTAAGGTGGCATGCATCATGATGGTCAAGATGACAGCCGAGCTCCAAAAGTCCTATAAGGACTTTTACCCTTTTTAGATGCACCAAGACCTGATGGAAAGGTACCATCAGAGTGCTCGTCAGGAGCGGTATGAAATAATATCCTCCATGATAACAACCCGCATGAAGGATGGTGAATCCATCACGGGTCACATGCAAAAGATGTAAAGGTATGTGGACCGTTTGCTCAAGCTAAATGTGAACTTCCCTGAGGAGTTGGCAATTGACATCATTTTGCACTCCTTACCTTCTTGTTATGACCAATTTCATATGACATATCATATGAACAAGGAGGAAGTTACTCTTAGCAAACTTCAAGGACTCTTGAAGACCGCTGAAACCGGTCTTAAGGGTAAGTCGGTTGTTACCTCTATTACTCCTACTCCAACATTTACCTCTATTTTGGCTATCGGGCAAGGCAAATGGAAAAAGAGGAAGACCTCTTCAAAGGGTACTAAGGGAAAGTCTCTTGAAGGCTCCTCATCAAGGACCAAAAGCGGTTCTGTCACTCCTGCTGCCATTCCTAAGGATGTTGATTGCTACTATTGCCAAGACAAGGGGCACTGGAAGTGAAACTGCCCTAAGTACTTGCAGGATCTAAAGGATGGGAAAGTGAAACCCACCCACGCAGGTATTTACATAATATTGTCTAATAAGTCACCATATTCTAACCCTTGGGTGCTTGCTACAGGATGTGGTATTCACATATGTTCTGATTTGCAGGGCCTAAGAAGAAGTGAGGATGTGGAGCACGGGAAGATAAACCTGATTATGGGAAATAGGAAGGCTTCACTTGTTTCCAAGATTGGAGTTTATACCTTGTTGCTAAATAGTGGGTTAAAGTTAGATTTGAATAAATGTGTGTACTCGTCTGAAATGGCGAGAAATATTATTTCTTTTCATGGTTTGTACAAACAAGGTTTTACCTTTTCGTTTGATAATGAATGTGGTGGTATTAATGCTTTCTTTAATAATGTGTTTGATTTTAAAGCATTACCTTGTGATGGTGTGTATGAAACTGTGTTGGTTGTAGACAACTTAGGAAATAATGTATTGTATATGGTTCTTCTACTAGCCTAGATAAAGCATCATTATGGCATTGTCGTCTTAGACATGTAAACAAGAAACACATAGGCCAACTCCAAAAGGATGGAGTCTTGGAATCATTCGACCTTAAATCGAATGATAGTTGTGAATCTTGTCTACTTGGAAAGATGACAAAATCACCCTTCACTAGTACTTGTGAACGGGGTGAGGGTTTGTTGGACCTAATACATACTGATGTATATGGACCATTCAAAACCGCCACAAGGGATACTAATCGGTATTATGTGACTTTTATGATGATTTTAGTAGATATGGTTATGTCTACTTAATCAAACATAAGTCAGAAACCTTTGAAAGGTTTAAAGAATTTAAACAGGAAGTAGAAAATCAATTGGGCAGGAACATTAAGATGCTTTGATCCGATCGAGGTGGTGAGTATCTTAGTACCGAGTTCCTTGACTATCTTAAGGACTGTGGGATTGTCTCACAATTGACTCCTCCCAGGACACCACAAGTAAATGGTGTAGCTGAGAGGCGTAATCGAACCTTGTTAGACATGGTTCTCTCTATGATGAGTTGATCTTCGCTACCAATCTCTTTTGGGGGGTATGCCTTAGAGACTGCCGCCCATATCCTTAATCTAGTCCCTACAAAGAAGGTTACCAAAACACCTCATGAGATGTGGACTGCGAAGGTTCCCAATTTGGACCACATCAAGATTTGGGGTTGCGAGGCTTTCGTGAGGCGTGAGAATCATGACAAGCTTGAACCCCGAAGTGAAAGGTGTATTTTCATCGGCTACCCACAGAAGTCCTTCGGTTACCTCTTCTACAGACCCAATGAGAATGTGGTCTTTGTAGCAAGAAGAGGGGTCTTTCGTGAGAGAGTTTATAAGCCATGGAGACAGTGGGAGGCAAATTGACCTTGAAGAAATTCAAGAATCAATTGGTGAAGGAACCTCAGACACTAGCAATCAACCTGAGGAGGAAACTCCTATTGAGCCAACTGATGAGTCTGTACCTCCGAGGCATTCCACACAGGTTAGGAACACACCTGAGTTTTATTATGGTTTTCATATTACTACAGAAGGTGATACATTTATCAGTGATAGTACACTGGTAAATTTGGATGAACCTAGCAGTGTTAAGGAAGCCATGGTAGCCCGGAGTCTGCTAAATGGAAGGAGGCTATGGACAGCGAGATACAGTCCATGTATGACAATCAAGTTTGTAACTTGGTTGACAATGTACCAGGCCGTAAAAGAGTCGGGTGCAAATGGATCTTCAAGAAGAAGACCGACATGGAAGGAAAAGTGCACACTTATAATGCTCGACTGGTTGCGAAGGGTTTTACTCAGACTCAGGGTATTGATTATGATGAAACCTTCTCACCGGTAGCAAAGATTAAGTCTATTAGGGTTATGATAGCCATTGCTGCATTTCGTGATTATGAAATATGGCAAATGGATGTGAAAACCACTTTTCTTAATGGAAAGTTTGTTGAGGATGTGTACATGAATTAGCCAGAGGGTTTTGTCAGTGCAGAATACCCTAATAGAGTGTGCAAGCTTGAGAAATCCATTTATGGGTTAAAACAAGCATCTCATAGTTGGAATATTTGTTTCAATGAAAAGGTCAAAGAGTTTGGCTTCTTGAGAAGTAAAGATGAGTCTTGCGTGCATGTCAGAGCTAGTGGGAGTATAGTTAGCTTCTTGGTACTGTATGTAGATGACATACTACTTATAGGAAACGACATCCCAACCTTGCAGGAGGTTAATTCCTGGCTTGGGAAGTGCTTTGCTATGAAGGACCTAAGGGAAGCTGCCTATATCTTAGGGATAAGGATATTAAGAGAAAGAAGTGAAAGACTAATTGGACTTAGTCAGAGTATCTACTTGGATAAGGTGTTGAAAAGGTTCAACATGCAGAATTCCAAGAAAGGAGATTTACCGATCCAAAGCAATGCCAAACCGAGTAAGAATCAAAGTCCGAGTACAGAGGATGAGATAGCAGAGTTGAGTCGATTACCGTATGCTTCCGCTGTGGGATCGATCATGTATGCTATGACTTGTACCCGCCCTGATGTGGCCTTTGCTTTGAGCATGGTCAGCAGATATCAGGGGAACCCTAGCAAGGCTCATTGGACCGTGGTATAGAACATTCTCAAATACATGCGGAGGACTAAGGATTGGATCCTTACCCTTGGTGGGAGTGATGACTTGAGAGTATTAGGGTATAGTGATGCTAGTTTTCAGACTGATAGGGATAACTTCCGCTCTTAGTCAGGCTGGGTCATTACCCTAAATGGAGGGGCAATCTCTTGGAAGAGTTCCAAGCAGGAGACGGTAGCTGATTCGACTTGTGAATCAGAGTATATAGCAGCGAGTGAAGCAACGAAGGAGGCGATATGGCTGAAGAACTTCATCGGAGACCTTGGAGTTGTACCAGCTAATAAGGATCCTATGGAGATTTTCTGTGACAACAATAGTGCGGTTGCCTTAGCCAAGGAACCGAGAGATCATGGCAGATCCCGACACATTGACAGAAAATATCACTTCATAAGACACAAGATAGAAGAAGGACTCCTCGTGGCAAATAGGGTATCGTCAGACAATAATATCATACAAGTCTTCAAACTTAGAGATATGAGTTTGTAACATCCCGGAATAGCAAGAGTATAGTTGAAGGGCTAAAAGAGTAAAATTGGAAGGGGAACTCGGCGAGTCCATGGGTGGACTCGGCGAGTAGAGTCGCGACTTGGTCGCATGTTAAGTGGGTGACTCGGCGAGTCAGTAAGATGGACTCGATGAGTAGGCACTGAATGGAGGAAACCCTAAATCCGGAGGTTGAGCCCTATATAAAGAACATTATGTTTCCTCCACAGCCTCCTTATCATCCCTTGAGTTCCAGAAACCCTAATTTCATGAGGAAACCCCATTGTTGAGTGAATTGGAGCTTGGAGAGGTGGTTGTTGAAGAGATCTTGAAGGAAAAGAGACTTGGATCAAAGGACTTTGCAAGGATTCGGGTTAATCTTCTCTTGGAGCTTCTTTTTGAGGTATCATTTCATTGTTTGAGCTGCTATTGTCTAGATTCATCATTTTGGGGGTGTTAGAGATCATATCTTTTGGTGTTTTGGAGTTTAAAGGTTAGATCTGAGGTTGCTACCTCAGATCTGGAATGGAGAAGGGTTATAATGCCTGAAAGTCTCTATTTGTGAGTGATTGATGGAGCTATTATGTCCCAAACACTAG
The DNA here is from genome assembly GCF_002870075.4 of Lactuca sativa. NCBI lineage: Eukaryota > Viridiplantae > Streptophyta > Magnoliopsida > Asterales > Asteraceae > Lactuca > Lactuca sativa. Next base: position 190,547,115 of record NC_056631.2, on the reverse strand, counting down.
CCCTAAAGTGTAAAAGGCCTAGATCTCTTTGGATTCACGTAAAGTTTGCCACTTTACGTGATGGATGGGTTGTAGGAGGCTAGATCTATGTTTTGGATCAATTGCATGGCCTGGAATGCTTCTGTATGGATTCAGACCGGTGGTACTCGGCGAGTCACATGGGTAGACTCGACGAGTTGCTTGAAGATAGGCTGGAACTCGACGAGTTGGAAGAACGAATCGGTGAGTTGGATAAAGATGGACTGGAACTCGACGAGTTGGAAGAACAACTCGGCGAGTAGGTTGAAGATAGCCTTAGACTCGACGAGTCTGTTCTTGGACTCAGCGAGTCTTGTCGAGGAGTCTCAATCTTTTCTGGTTGAGCCGTGAATCGGTGAGTCAAGGGGATGATTCGGTGAGTTGTATGTGAGTGGACTCAGAGTTGTTGAACTCGGCGAGTCTCAGGGTGACTCAGCGAGTTGAGTCGCGGATTGGGGAAGTTCGGAGCATGGGGACTCGGCGAGTCATCGGGTTGACTCGGCGCGTAGAGTCAGTCAGGGGTTGATTTTGACCTTGTCTTTGACCAAGGGTTGACGAGTGTTTTCTAGGGGCGTTTTGGTAATTGTTGGATATTGTTTTGAGTTCAATGCCTTGGTGGTTGTCCAGTGGTGGAGATCGTATCAGTGATCGGAGCAGCTTGGGTTATCTATTCAGTCGGTAGTTTCAAGGTGAGTTATCCTCACTATATCAACAGGGTCTAAGGCACCAAGGCCGACCCTTATCGGATTGAGATCCGGGTAGTTGTTGTTATGTTATTGCTTTGATATGTTTGCATCCTGGTAGCTAGGATGGTATATGCTAGAGACCGGTTAGGTCGGTATCCTGGTTAGGATGATGATATGTTATGTGATCTGTTTCAACTGCTTGTTGACTGTGAATTGCTATATGATTGTATGTATATGTGCACATGGTTGTTTGGATTGGAGTTGGGTTGAGGCGGGTCCTGCTTTGTGCTTTAGGCCAAGATACCCAGGGCGAACCGGTTGTCCCGAAGGCCCAGCGAGCGGTCCAGATAGGCTGTAGGCCCCAAGAGGGCGGACCAGACGTGCCGAGGCTCGGAGAGTGGACCAGGCCGACTGAAGGCCCGGTGCGGGCAGACCAGTCATACTGTAGACTCAGAGAGTGGACAAAGTGGATTGAAGGCCCGGTGCGGGCGGACCAATCACACTGCAGACTCGATGTATGTGGTTAGATTCGGAGAGTGGACCAGGTAGATTGAAGGCTCGGTGCGGGCGGACCAATCACACTGTAGACTCGAGGTACATGGCTAGACTCGGAGGGTGGACCAGGTGGACTGTTGGCCGGTGCGGCGGACCAGTCCCACAGTAGACCCGAAGTGCATGGCTGTTCTGTGATCAGATATGTTATGGCATGTTATGCGTGTATGGTATATGTGGTTGGTATTTTGGGGGTATCTCACTAAGCTTTCGGGCTTACAGTTGTGGTTTAATGTTTTTCAGGTTCTTCAGGAGACCGTGGCAAGGCGAAGGCGTGATCGTACCGCTCCTCGTGTTTATATTGTGATGAGATTCTAGGAATACTTAAAATGAATTGTATTGAAAAGCTTTTTGTAATAATTTTAATGGTATTGGGTTGTTTTTTGAAAATTTTAAATTGGTTGAAATTTTTGGTCATTTCAAGTTGGTATCAGAGCCTTGGTTTGAGTGAATTGGAGAAACACTCGTGTGACTCCAGTCTCAAATCGAGGAGAGTTTTCAAAAGAGAGTTTAAAATGGTTTTCAAAATGAGTAAAGGAGGACGCCGAGGTACGATCAGCCGGAGCCAGTAAGTAACCCCAAAATACCATGTATGTTATTTGTTTTTGAGCTTTGATAGAATATCATGCTAGTGTTAGGCTAGGGATCTTCAGGATTTCTCTATAATGATGCCTGATTTGTGATGCCTGTAGCCTAGGGTTTCCTTGTGGGAGATTTTCAGTGTTCCTCTAGTGGTGAGGGTTGAGAGTTGTTATGCATGTTTTCACTAGGGTGTTGTGGTAGTACTTCATGCAAATATGGGTAGGTGTGGAAGGTAGTATGGGCCCGTACTACTGAAAGCACAGGACCCATACGCATATCAGGGAAACCATGACCTCTAGGGGTGGGTTGAGAGAGAGAGTTGGTTCCCGGGATAGTGGGAAGTATCTGAGTCTTTGTGGTGATTTTCAGTATGGAGATTCCGAGGCATGCTGGGAGTGGATCCGGGTCAGGATCGGGAGCAGGAAAGGGAGTTCCGGGCGGGTCAGTACCACCCGAGGTTATTGGTCAGATGAGCACGTGCGAGCTGGATGCGAGGATTCGTGAGATCCTGCGTGATGAGATTGTTGCGTTGTTCCGGGCTGAGTTGTCGGAGCTGTTTGGGTCGATCAAGACTGCCATGGTTGAGTATTTTGATGAGCGCTATGCAGCCCTTACAGAGACAGCTGCCGTGGCGGCTACAACGGCTGTAGCTGCGGTAGGGGGAGGAGCTGGTCGGGGCTTTCAGTATCGGGACTTCGATAATACGAAGCCTCCCACCTTTGATGGAGTTCAGGACCCGATTGTTGCTATGAGATGGTTATCGGATGTGGAGGGGTGTTTCTTCACATGTTCATGCCCTGCTGATCAGAGGGTGAGGTGTGCTCTGAACCTGTTGAGGCTCGGGGCGAAGGATTGGTGGAGATTGACCACGGGGTCATATTCGGATGCGCAGAGGGCTGCGGTTTCATGGGATCAGTTCAGAGAGATGTTCAGCACTCGTTATGTTCCGCAAGTGGAGAAGGAGAGATTGGCTCAGGAGTTCCTTGAGCTGAAGCAGGATTCGGAGTCGGTGACTGAGATCACCAGGATGTTCACTGAGAGGGCGATGTTCTGCCCAGAGTTCGCTTCGGAGTAGGCTCAGATGTCTCGATATCTGAGCATGCTCAAGAGGGACACCAGACAGTTTGTGTCTACGCAGAGGTGCGAGACCTTGTTGGAGTTGCAGGAGGCCGCTAGGCGGCGTGAGTTAGAGATTGAGTTGCAGTTGCGTGAGCTGAGGCAGGCTCCGGTGCAGTCACAGCCGGCGCCAAAACGGTCCAAGACCGTTGATGTTAGAGTGGGGGATCTAAGCAGCCACACTTGTGGGAAGTGTGGGAGGGGTCACACCGGAGTTTGTAGGTCTGGTGGTGCATGTCGCAAGTGTGGAAAGGAGCGGCACTATGCGAGGGATTGTCGGCAGTCAGCGCCGGTTCGGGATTTGAGGATTTGTTATCATTGTCATCAGGTTGGACATTTGAGGGTCAACTGTCCACAACTTGCTGCAGGACCGGTGCAGGCTCCAGCACCGGCCACTTTGAGGATCACGGGTGGAGGTCAGGGTGGAGCGGAGCCCCCAAGGGCTCAGGGTCGTGCTTTTCAGCTTTCAGCAGAGGAGGTCAGAGCAGTGCCGGATGCAGCTGCGGGTATGTTCTTTCTTGATGTCTTGTTATCTTGCGATTTTGTGGTGTATTGTTTATGTGCTGGTATCTTTGTGTGGTTTTCGATGCGATATTCGTCGTTTTTGAGGGTTGTGGTTTGGTTATCATTCATGAGGGTTATTAGTGGAAACCTGGCATTGGTTTGAAGGCCGGGTAGCATCTGCTTCTGAGGAGTGCTTAGATGCAGATTAAGTTTCTTTCGAGCGGGTTAATCGGTGTTGATGTGGGATCTTGTTAAGCTTGTTTATGCTTGTGGGAATCAGTCCGCGTGCAAGTGTTGGTTTTATGCAGAGTTGTTCTGGGAGGTCGGTGATGGCGACCGGTGGTTAATAGTCAGTACCCTAAGCGGGGGAGAATTGGAAAATTCTCCGGAAGGTCGATGAGCATGTGAGGTTGCTTAGCTGTTTGGGATTCAGCAGTGTTTTGTCAGTCCAGAGTGTAGGCTGTTATGAGAAAGTGTCGGGCATGCGGGGCAGGATACAAACCTAGGGCATTCGATTGTGGAAGGCCTAGGATTAGGCCGGGATCGAGTATGTATGATGGAGATAGAGTTCGGAACCCCAAGAGGGCTAGAACGGTATGCACGGGAGGATTTCCCGGAGAGATAGCTCAGAATGATGAATGCTAGTTGAGCGGTCCGGATAGACTAAAGGCCCGTAGGCGTAGCAGTCAGGCCGAAGGCTCGGAGGACGGTCCAGCCAAACTGAAGGCACTGAGAGCGGTCCAAATTGGCTGAAGGTTCTAAGAGTGGTCCAGATTGGCTGAAGGCCCGGTGAGGTGGTCCAGTCATGCTGAAGACTCTGCAGGTATTGTTGGATCGGTTTGAGGATATGGATTGTGTATGTTGCAGTGTGATTGCATTAGAAGGTTTGGCCCCGGGTAGTAATATTGATTAGTTGAGATAGTGCACGGGCTTGAGAGTCCCTGCGATTAGAGTCAGTGTATGTGTGTTGGATGGATAGTGGATACGCTATAAAAGGGTGGTGTAGCATTGGGCGAGCATCGTGGCACTTGTCGGAGTGACAATGCGGCTAAGTGGATTCCTTGGTAAAGGAAAAGAGAGAGGTGTGTAACTCCGAGAGGGAGTGCAAGTTCACGGAAGTGAAAGCCGCAGAGCAGAGTTATGATTAGAGTAATCCGAGTATGGTTATTGAGAAGCGTGTTTGCGGCAGTGGAATGGAAGCACATCCGGTTTGGGATGTCTGCTGAGGTCGCGGAGGGAATTCCGCAGGTGTAGAGCCAAGAGGCTCAGAAGGGATGCAGGGAGGGAGTCTTGGGCTCTCTGTGTGATTCTGATCAGGGAATTGTGTATGTATTAGTGGTTCATCTTGGGGGATGTTTGAAGATATCATCAGTGTATCGGGTTTTCCCAACCCGAGGGTGCTAGAGCTAGTTCAACATGTGTATGTGATTGCAAGAGGAGAATGTCACACCCCAAAACTGGACCGGCGGAAACATTCTGGGGTGGATGACGTCATGTCAAGTATCACAACACATGCATTATAGTAATCAAAGTACAACAAGACATTGCATTAATAGTAATAATTTTACATGGTTACAGTAATACATCAATTCAAAGTAATACAAGTAATAGAATAGATATAACATGATACTAAGCTATCTTCATCAACAACTCCGAGATGTACCTATCTAATGCTAACCTGAGAATACAAGTTATTTGAAAAGCGAGTATCAGCATTTTTACAAATGCTGGTGAGATCATAAGTATTTAGTGACATTTCATTCAAATAACTTTATAAAGTAATAGTTTAAGTGTTTACAGTGTATTAGAGTTCTTTCCAGAAAAATCCTATATTTTCTTTAATCAAAGCAGCCTTCTACCAAGACTGGTCAGTGTTATGTGGTAAAAAGTGGTTTTCCCTTAATTGTTATTATTATCAAAATACTAAATTTGATTATTAAAGAAAGCGAGAGACAACAGGGAAATAACATATACCTCAGCAGTGAGGACTGCTGACTAAGGCAAAGGAATCATAGACTCCAGGAGAGTATCGAACTAACGACACGCCTGGTTCAGTCCAACAAGTAGAGACTCAGACCCCAGAAGGTACCAAATGAAAGATACAGCTGGTAAGGTCTAAAACAGTGAAAAACAGACCCCAGACAGTATCAAATGAAAGATACGTCTTGTAAGGTCAAAACAGAGAAAACAGACCCCAGACAATATCAAATGAAAGATACGTCTTGTAAGGTCGAAACAGTGTGACTCTGAAAATGAATTACCAGCATACAATGTAAATTGCCGGTGAAATACCATTACCTTAAGGCTAAAGAATTATAAGGTAACCCGGGATACTCGTAACCATACTGACTAGAGTACCAGACGCCCTACAAGCGTCTAAATATGACATTTGTCACCCGTTGGCTTGGTAGGCCAGGACTGTAGCTAGCATTCTGGGTGCGGGGTTGTCAATCTTGTATAGATCTATACACACAATGTCCGCTCTCCCTACAGGAGACTCTGGTTACCAACTAGACGACGGAGAAAGGCCGTGTCCTGAAGATGCATCCCAAATAGTGGGTAGAGACTTCCAAATAGTGGGTTTCTAATGTAAGTGCTGAACTAGATGTAGAGACTCATAACTGAAATGACTGAAGTGAACCCGTATGTCTATGCTGGTGTACATAATATATAACTAATGAATCAACGACCTTCCCACCAGACCACATCTCAACGAAGAAAAGGAAATAGGGCGGGCAAGCCTTCCTAAGTCCTTCAATCATTATTTATATGCATCTGTACAAGCACAGACATACATCTAACTACGCTTGAGTATGTATCAAGTGGAATCATATCGTGAAGTATAAGTGTACAGAGTGGAATGATCGACTTGTGAAGTATAAGTGTACAGTGAGATATCCGAATCGTGAAGTATAAGCGTACAGAGGAACATCCGAGTCGTGAAGTATAAGCGTACAGTGGAACATCCGAGTCGTTAAGTATAAGCGTACAGAGTGGGATAATCAAATCGTGAAGTATAAGTGTACCAAGTGTAAGTGTATCACGAAGTGGAGACGATGATAAGTGAAGTAAGAGTGTCTATCAAGTATAAGAGGCTACAAGTATAAGCGATATAGAGACAAAAATCCGGTATAAGCGTATCACGAAGGAATGCGTTATCAAGTAGGAGTTTTAAATAAGTAAAAGCGAAGCAGCAGTAACAAACAAATAAAAGTATACGTTGTGAAAGAGAACTTTGATTAAAATCTTGTAAAACCTTTATAAACCAGTTTAAAGTGAGTTTTAAATAAAGCATTATAAATAAGAGTCTTGAAACAAACGAAAAACCTTTTTGAAAACCATTATAGTGTCCTACTCGGTAAAACAGTGTACAGTGTGGTAAAATCTTGAGCATGCGGGTTATCAATCACATGTGATTGATATGATAACTGGCATGTTTAACTTGTATTCCCCCCCCCCTATAAAACATGTAAAAGCATTTAAAAGGTTCATTCAGGGGTATGAACTCACCTGGTGTAAGTAGGTCCGACGAAGGTGCCGTTTGGGCGTTCGGTGTCACGCAAGGACTCAAACACACACAATGACCTATTTAACATATGATAACATATGTTCACATACAATTAGTATATTTAATGCTAATTAAACAAATATACGTGCTCAAAGGAGTGGAAAACACTTTGGATAAGTGTTTGGGTGTCCCGGGTAGCGTCTAAAGGTGTGTATGGCTAAGGAATGGAGTTTACTCTCCAAGAGTAAACCCTTATTATATAGTTTACGGCCCAGGGACTACTCGCCATGAGTTTATGGCCGTAAACTCATGGTGAAGCGTTCTAGGGTGTTTAAGGCTTCTAGCTTGTTCATGGGATTTTTCTAAGTACTTTTCCAAAAAGGCATGAGTGGGTTTAAGGCTTCTAAGGGCACCTTATAGGAGTTTACGGCCTAGGGACAACTCCTAAGGGAGTTTACGACCGTAAACTCTCAATCTTTGAGTTAAGTGAAGTTTTAAGCCCCTAATACCTTCCTAGCAATTTATAATGGAGTGAGATGCCATTTTGGGGGATTAAAACTATCATTTAGGTGTGTTTTGGGGAGTTTACGGCCTAGGTACTTGCTTGGGCCGTAAACTCCAATTATCCCCATATTTCCTTGTGTTTAAATGTTCCAAACCCTAAATAGCATGTCCTTATTTTATGTCTTAAGCCTATGGGTGGTTTGGGAGTGTTTGGAACTTGAGTTAACAAGTTTAGAGGGTGTTTACGGCCTAAGCATGTGCTTGGGCTGTAAACCCTCTTTTATGCCACAAATCTTGTTGTTTTGGGGTTCAAACACTCCTAGGCTAAATCCCCTAATAGTTTCTAAGCTTAAGGATGAGTTTAAAGGCATGTTTGGCACCATATTAGGGGTTTACGGCCCTAGACTATTCATGGGTCGTAAACTCCTTATTCCATGCCTTCTTGGACGATTTTTGGGCTATAAACACAAATCATAATGTTTAGAATAAGCTAGGGTAAGCGGACTTATGATTTGGAAGCGTTTGGTTGCGGATTTGGGGCGAAAACGGGTCTAGAGAGAGAGCATAGAGAGAGGGTGTAAAAAGTCTCCAATGGACTCCACTCACCTTTATATAGGTTTCCGAGTCGGGGCTCAGTGGAATTTTACCCGATACTGCCGTTAAACGGGGCTTTTGGTCGCACCCGATTTAGTGGTCGTAATAATAAAACTTAACATTTTCCAACAAAATGGAAATGTGTGTTTTTATTCTCTTTCATCATGACTTAACGGCATATTAAACATAAACAAATGGAATGTTTATTAAATTGACGACCTCTAATTAACGGAACTTTTGTAAACTGGAATATTTCGTTAACGGTAACGGGGAAATGTAACGGAACAGCTTGGGTTGTCACATCATCCCCCCGTTAGAGGGAATTTCGTCCCGAAATTCAGGTCTAGGCAAGGAAGTAGGTATGAATGGCCAAGTAGAGGTAAGAGAGTACTTCCTATACGATTGTCCTCGCATTCCCAAGTGATCTATGGTCTGTGTTTGTCATCCCAACAGACCTTCACGTACGGGATGCGGATTCCGTCTAGTGTAGCTAGTGGGTTCCAACTGGTGTATCTACAAGGTTAGGGTTCTCAATGGATTCTATCAAGATGAGTGAGGCACGAAGAGTGTTGTTGGGAAATCACATATCAAGTCTAAGAAGTGGATCGACCGGGTGTGAATCTTGTGGTACATCCAAAGGTAGTGGCGGCCTGAAAAGGGTTGGACCAAATCTCCATGAGAATTCTCATATGGTCCTAAGCTCTTGGAATGGTAGAGCTTTTTAGTACTCAGAACATAGTGTACTTCTATGGTAAGATCATCACTGGTGTGATCGCCATTCCGAAGTTCCTAACGTTCTCTCTCGTACTGTGTGTGTGTAGTCCTTCAGGTTGGTTCTTAGAAAGCTCGGGTGGTCTTTGGTTTCGTGTTTCCTGTCAACTGGCCGATAGAGACTTTCTAGGTCATTGGATGGGTTGCGTATCCGAGGATATCTGTCTGCTGTAGAGTGTCTATCTCAAGCTTGTGCAAAATGGACCTACACTAACGAAGCTTGAGATGCGGAAACCCTGGAGGGTCGGGGAGATAGGGTTTCACCAGACGAGTGCTGGACTATCTCGGGAGGTGGTTCTACTATCTCTGTGTGAGATAGTATTCGTGGAACATGTAGTAGTCCAAGGATTTTCCAAGACTTTGGTTTATTTCAGTGCGGAAAGCGCATGTTCCTGCATAACCCCTCGACTGACACCTGTGCTGGCGTCCAGTCGATAATCTCTTCGGGATCTGGGTCACGAGGTTTAACATCGCTACTCCCGCACTTTGACCAAGTATTCTTGGCTGCGAAGGTTATCCTGTGGTTCTTAGTATCCTAGTGTTCACTTCGGAGAATGTATTTTTATCGTCTACAGGGCGACGACAATTTCCTCCATGCAAGAGGGTGGGGGATGATAGGCACTACCTGTCTATAACAGGGTGGGCGAAGTGCCTGAGTAGTGCGGGCATATACTGCAACTACTCTTCCGAAGGTTCTGAGTTTTCTCAGTCCAGGTCAAATCTAGTGAGTATAGGGTCTCATCACTCGGAACTTTAATAGCTCAACCTGCAGTGATTCTCTTGACTCCGGCTCCTATTTTATGGAATAGGATGAAGGGTCTCACTAAGAGGTTCATGGTAGAGCTCATACTTAGCCTAACCACTAATACTGGGTGTATGCAAGAAGTATATAATTGAGGTCGGTAGGATGTTCAGCTGTGCGACTCCACCCCAAAACCACAACCCAACGAGGAATAGGGAGTAGGGAGGAAACACACACCTTAAATCTTTTTTTATCTCAATTATATACCACCATTGCGCATATAACTGGTTTTAGTGGTCATTCCTTATGAGTTCTAATCTCTATGATTACGAACCTGACGTGCGAGGTGCGAAGGGTCTTTCTGAGGAATCTACGGAGTATGCTTCGGTTGGTGGTCGTCTTCTAGAGTATATGCAGCGTCTTTCACTTCAGTGTCCATCTGACTATGAGGGGTCGGTCAATAGCGTACGGTACCCTCTCTTGGGTACTTCGGAAGGTTTGAGATAAGAGGGACTTGACGGATCGCATTAGGTTTAGTTATTTGCATTATGTTTAGGTTCAGAAGAACCTTTATTTGTCGACATGGCTACGGAGAAAGTTCTTTTTACACAGCACTAAGAATGTCCACATGGTTGCACGAAGTCAAACCATGATCAATAGAGTCGTCGAAGTTGGCACACTCCGACATGATATATAATGAAGATCAATAGAGTCATGTGTCGAACAGGCACACAAGTTCTAGGCATCTCGGGTTTCGTCCTATGTATCACTACCGCAGATACTTGGACTGATAGAGTCGATGCGGAACTATAGAGATTTCTAAGTGTTTCCGAATAGAGTATCTTTTCATGAAGGAATTCTCACAAGGCATTTCTATAATCGCCTCACATATACTAGTCATGTATATTTAAGGTGGGGAGGACCGTTGATTGAGCGACCCCGCCCTAAATCCACAACCAAACGAGGAACAGGAAATGAGGCGGCATTCGCTCACTGTAGGTCTGTCCATCTTAAATATACATGGCCGTAACGTATATGTTTAGCCATTATAGTTTTACTTGATGAATTTTTAAATTTTATAACAGTGCTGCGACTTTCGCCTTACTGGGAAGAATTTACATTTGAATTAGTCTTTTATTGTTTTTAGTTTAGTTACCCGAGATCGAGAGACGTGCCAAAATCTAACGAGTTCCTTGATGCTTCTCTCTAAGCAGTAGAGTTAGGCTCCTCCTGTGTCTTTGTTGTTTCCTTCAGCTGGGAAATCCTTCTTGAAATGTCCCATTTCACCACATAGGTGACAAACTGGATTGGTCGCCGCATTAGTGATCGATGCAATACGCTCCACCGGAGTTCTGCATACACGAGCAGTATGCCCCTTCATGTTGCACCTAGCACATAAGAGTTCCCAGAAGGCACCATGATGATGGTAGCTGCACTTACTGCATTGGGGAAGGTCTCCTAGGTATGGTCTTCTTGAGGTCGGGAGGGAAGGATTGACAGGGGTATAGACTGCCTTAGCTCGTCGCCTTTCAGAAGGTCCTTGAGCCGAGGTACTTCCCTCCTCAATCTTGAGTTTTCTCTTTAGTGGGTTCGGTGAAGGTTTTTGGGTGACTGGGTGTGAAAGTGTTGGTTGCTGCTGTCCATCGCCAGGATTGGAAATCCCAACAGGGCCCTTGCTAACATTGGCGGTGTTAGCATTCAGGTGAGCCATGACAGCTGCTACGGCTGCTGAGACTGCAGCTTGGAACGTAGCTTCATCGAATAGGAGAGCAGGTTTCTTGCTTGCGGATTGGTTATGCTTCTTCGGTGGCATGGTTTTCCTACACGGAAAGGAATACAAGGTAATGAGAGACGATGGTTAACCCTGGACATTTCTGTCCTGAACGTATTAGGCATAAATTTTTTTCCGTGCCTTGGGTACTGGTCGTCTGAGTGTCGACCTACATCCCTATGATGTAGTCCTGGTAATCGATGTGAGTGTATGAGTATCGGAAAAGGCCATAAGATGCGAGTCGTTCCTACTAAGTTACCTTTATACTGGCAAAGGTTTCACTCTCCGGCCTGGAGAGATTTGAGAACGGTTCGGAACGAACTGCGGAAAGAGAGGCTCACAAGGGCAGATGGCTAAAATTTTCTCAAATAGAGATGCGGGGATCTGCCCTAATCGTGTATCTGGCAACGGGAAATGACGATTTACCTAACACATAGCGTGAGTAGTGTAACAACTACCTCACTAAATTGTATTATTTTATGGGTGTATTAGCGTGACAAACACGAGGAAAAGACAATTCCCGGTTTCCATGTACTGGCTCCCTCGGTTTGCTTCGTATCTTTGACTGGAATCGGCATTGGTTTCCTTCGGGTAGTTTCCTAGGGTTCTCTTCTCGTATGGACATATTGAATTTCTACTCCGCCTTCCTTCTGATTCCAACTCTGGGTGTTATCACTTCATGATGGATGACTGGGAATCTCCGAAGTTTAGGTGAATCTTTCACCACTGTCCCTAAAAGAATATGGGCACTCGGTGCATTCAATAGTCTCGACCCAGTTCATTTATTTCCGAACAGGAAATTTTCTCAATGAACCTCCTCGGGGTCGGAATCAACTCTTCTGTCAAGCACTGAAGTGGGTAGGGTTGTCTACAGGGTTCATGCGAGAATGGAAATGTCTAAAGAATCCTAAGAGATTATTAACATTCCACTAGATGATCCATATCGAGTCCTGCTACGATTACACAAGGTATACAAATCATATATAACTTAGATCCGATAGGCCTTTGAATATGCGATACTACTCTAGAACCACATCCCAACGAGGAAAAGGAAATAGAGCGAAACCACACATTCTTAGCCTATGGGATCCTTATTGTATATAACCTTGGGAGTATACTCTCTGTAGTTGTAGGTATATCAATAAGGATCTTTTTAGTTATTCACGCAAGGTTGTTAATGGATTCTAAAATACCCCTATGGTATTTTAATTCTTGTTTGATTCTTATCTTCTGATTATGATTCTGGGATTAGTGTGGATCTTTTAGCGTTCTAAAATACTCCTATAGTATTTTAACTTTATGTTTGGCTCTAGCATTCCTAGTTGTTAAGTTTCAGACCTGTTGCACACCACTATCACTCCCGAGCACATGTTCATCGCATCTCGGATAAATGTAGTTGATCAGGTTACATTTATCCCAGCTTATGATTACATAACTGCCCAGTTTTGACGGCAATGCTCAACATCCGAAGACTTTTATTATCGTTCTTCTTGTGATACTTTTGTTCGAGTGTTTAGATTCTGGATGTTATTATACTTTGGTAAAATATGGTTATATTTTAAAGTATAATTCTTGGTCGGAGTGTTTTATCCCTTTGTGTTTATAGGTTGTATATCTTTTATGAATTGATATACTTAGCTCACTATAAACAATGCTCTGATACCAATCTGTCACACCCCAAAACCGGAACGGCGGAAACGTTCTGGGGTGGATGACGTCATGTCAAGTATCACAACACATGCATTATAGTAATCAAAGTACAACAAGACATTGCATTACTAGTAATAATTTTACATGGTTACATTAATACATCAATTCAAAGTAATACAAGTAATAGAATAGATATAACATGATACTAAGCTATCTTCATCAACAGCTCCGAGATGTACCTGTCTAATGCTAACCTGAGAATACAAGTTATTTGAAAAGCGAGTATCAACATTTTTACAAATGCTGGTGAGATCATAAGTATTTAGTGACATTTCATTCAAATAACTTTATAAAGTAATAGTTTAAGTGTTTACAGTGTATTAGAGTTCTTTCCAGAAAAATCCTATATTTTCTTTAATAAAAGCAGCCTTCTACCAAGACTGGTCAGTGTTATGTGGTAAAAAGTGGTTTTCCCTTAATTGTTATTATTATCAAAATACTGAATTTGATTATTAAAGAAAGCGAGAGACAACAGGGAAATAACATATACCTCAGCAGTGAGGACTGTTGACTAAGGCAAAGGAATCATAGACTCCAGGAGAGTATCGAACTAACGACACGCCTGGTTCAGTCCAACAAGTAGAGACTCGGACCCCAGAAGGTACCAAATGAAAGATACAGCTGGTAAGGTCTAAAACAGTGAAAAACAGACCCCAGACAGTATCAAATGAAAGATACGTCTTGTAAGGTCAAAACAGAGAAAACAGACCCCAGACAATATCAAATGAAAGATACGTCTTGTAAGGTCGAAACAGTGTGACTCTGAAAATGAATTACCAGCATACAATGTAAATTGCCGGTGAAATACCATTACCTTAAGGCCAAAGAATTATAAGGTAACCCGGGATACTCGTAACCATACTGACTAGAGTACCAGATGCCCTACAAGCGTCTAAATATGACATTTGTCACCCGTTGGCTTGGTAGGCCAGGACTGTAGCTAGCATTCTGGGTGCGGGGTTGTCAATCTTGTATAGATCTATACACACAATGTCCGCTCTCCCTACAGGAGACTCTGGTTACCAACTAGACGACGGAGAAAGGCCGCGTCCTGAAGATGCATCCCAAATAGTGGGTAGAGACTTCCAAATAGTGGGTTTCTAATGTAAGTGCTGAACTAGATGTAGAGACTCATAACTGAAATGACTGAAGTGAACCCGTATGTCTATGCTGGTGTACATAATATATAACTAATGAATCAACGACCTTCCCACCAGACCACATCTCAACGAAGAAAAGGAAATAGGGCGGGCAAGCCTTCCTAAGTCCTTCAATCATTATTTATATGCATCTATACAAGCACAGACATACATCTAACTACGCTTGAGTATGTATCAAGTGGAATCATATCGTGAAGTATAAGTGTACAGCGTGGAATGATCGACTTGTGAAGTATAAGTGTACAGTGAGATATCCAAATCGTGAAGTATAAGCGTACAGAGGAACATCCGAGTCGTGAAGTATAAGCGTACAGTGGAACATCCGAGTCGTTAAGTATAAACGTACAGAGTGGGATAATCAAATCGTGAAGTATAAGTTTACCAAGTGTAAGTGTATCACGAAGTGGAGACGATGATAAGTGAAGTAAGAGTGTCTATCAAGTATAAGAGGCTACAAGTATAAGCGATATAGAGACAAAAATCCGGTATAAGCTTATCACGAAGGAATGCGTTATCAAGTAGGAGTTTTAAATAAGTAAAAGCGAAGCAGCAGTAACAAACAAATAAAAGTATACGTTGTGAAAGAGAACTTTGATTAAAATCTTGTAAAACCTTTATAAACCAGTTTAAAGTGAGTTTTAAATATAGCAATATAAATAAGAGTCTTGAAACAAACGAAAAACCTTTTTGAAAACCATTATAGTGTCCTACTCGGTAAAACAGTGTACCGTGTGGTAAAATCTTGAGCATGCGGGTTCTCAATCACATGTGATTGATATGATAACTAGCATGTTTAACTTGTATTCCCCCCTATAAAACATGTAAAAGCATTTAAAAGGTTCATTCAGGGGTATGAACTCACCTGGTGTAAGTAGGTCCGACGAAGGTGCCGTTTGGGCGTTCGGTGTCACGCAAGGACTCAAACACACACAATGACCTATTTAACATATGATAACATATGTTCACATACAATTAGTATATTTAATACTAATTAAACAAATATACGCGCTCAAAGGAGTGGAAAACACTTTGGATAAGTGTTTGGGTGTCCCGGGTAGCGTCTAAAGGTGTGTATGGCTAAGGAATGGAGTTTACTCTCCAAGAGTAAACCCTTATTATATAGTTTACAGCCCAGGGACTACTCACCATGAGTTTACGGCCGTAAACTCATGGTGAAGGGCTCTAGGGTGTTTAAGGCTTCTAGCTTGTTCATGGGATTTTTCTAAGTACTTTTCCAAAAAGGCATGAGTGGGTTTAAGGCTTCTAAGGGCACCTTATAGGAGTTTACGGCCTAGGGACAACTCCTAAGGGAGTTTACGATCGTAAACTCTCAATCTTTGAGTTAAGTGAATTTTTAAGCCCCTAAGGGCCCTAGAGTGTTCATGGGTCGTAAACTCCTTATTCCATGCCTTCTTGGACGATTTTTGGGCTATAAACACAAATCATAATGTTTAGAATAATCTAGGGTAAGCGGACTTACAATTTGGAAGCGTTTGGTTGCGGATTTGGGGCGAAAACGGGTCTAGAGAGAGAGTATAGAGAGAGGGTGTAAAAAGTCTACAATGGACTCCACTCACCTTTATATAGGTTTCCGAGTCGGGGTTCAGTGGAATTTTACCCGATACTGCCGTTAAACGGGGCTTTTGGTCGCACCCGATTTAGTGGTCGTAATAATAAAACTTAACATTTTCCAACAAAATGGAAATGTGTGTTTTTATTCTCTTTCATCACGAGTTAACGACATATTAAACATAAACAAATGGAATGTTTATTAAATTGACGACCTCTAATTAACGGAACTTTTATAAACTGGAATATTCCGTTAACGGTAACGGGGAAATGTAACGGAACAACTTGGGTTGTCATAGAGAACTCATGGGAGATTTCTCTGGAGAATGTGTCTTTCTGTCAGCGGAATGATTAGAGTTGGCTTCGGATCGGTAATCCAGTGGTTCATGGTTATCTTCTAGCTCATATGGGTCGAGTGATGGTTGTGATTTGGAGCAGTGTTGCATCGTGAGTAGTACTCAGTAGTTAAGTGGTGTTATCGGAGGGTAAAGTCGGTGGCCGACTTGAGTCAATGGTTAGGACACCGTAAGAATGGAGAAAGTGAGTTTCTGGTTTCTATGGTTGTGTTTTGAGGAACCTGGTTGGGTTAATGCCAGGTGGTGCGTGGCGGGGGTATTTTTGGAATTGAGTTGCCGCAGGCTTCGAGGACGAAGCCTAATGTAAGTGGGGGAGAATTGAAACATCCCGGAATAGAAAGAGTATAGTTGAAGGGCTAAAAGAGTAAAATTGGAAGGGGAACTCGGCGAGTCCATGGGTGGACTCGGCGAGTAGAGTCGCGACTTGGTCGCGTGTTAAGTGGCCGACTCGGCGAGTCAGTAAGATAGACTCGGCGAGTAGGCGCTGAATGGAGAAAACCCTAAATCCGGAGGTTGAGCCCTATATAAAGAACATTATGTTTCCTCCCCAGCCTCCTTATCATCCCTTGAGTTCCAGAAACCCTAATTTCGTGAGGAAACCCCATTGTTGAGTGAATTGGAGCTTGGAGAGGTGGTTGTTGAAGAGATCTTGAAGGAAAAGAGACTTGGATCAAAGGGATTTGCAATGATTCGGGTTAATCTTCTCTTGGAGCTTCCTTTTGAGGTATCATTTCATTGTTTGAGCTGCTATTGTCTAGATTCTTCATTTTGGGGGTGTTAGAGATCATATCTTTTGGTGTTTTGGAGTTTAAAGGTTAGATCTGAGGTTGCTACCTCAGATCTGGAATGGAGAAGGGTTAGAATGCCTGAAAGTCTCTGTTTGTGAGTGATTGATGGAGCCATTATGTCCCAAACCCTAGCCCTAAAGTGTAAAAGGCCTAGATCTCTTTGGATTCACGTAAAGTTTGCCACTTTATGTGATGAATGGGTTGTAGGAGGCTAGATCTATGTTTTGGATCAATTGCATGGCCTGGAATGCTTTTGTATGGATTCAGACTGGTGGTACTCGGCGAGTCACATGGGTAGACTCGACGAGTTGCTTGAAGATAGGCTGGAACTCGACGAGTTGGAAGAACAACTCGGCGAGTTGGATGAAGATGGCCTGGAACTCGACGAGTTGGAAGAACAACTCGGCGAGTAGGTTGAAGATAGCCTTAGACTCGACGAGTCTGTTCTTGGACTCGGCGAGTCTTGTTGAAGAGTCCCAATCTTTTCTGGTTGAGCCGTGAATCGGTGAGTCAAGGGGATGACTCGGTGAGTTGTATGTGAGTGGACTCAGAGTTGTTGAACTCGGCGAGTCTCGGGGTGACTCGGCGAGTTGCGTCGCGGATTGGGGAAGTTCGGAGCATGGGGACTCGGCGAGTCATCGGGTTGACTCAGCGAGTAGAGTCAGTCAAGGGTTGATTTTGACCTTGTCTTTGACCAAGGGTTGACCAATGTTTTCTAGGGGTGTTTTGGTAATTGTTGGATATTGTTTTGAGTTTAATGCCTTGGTGGTTGTCCAGTGGTGGAGATCGTATTAGTGATCGGAGCAGCTTAGGTTATCTGTTCAGTCGGCAGTTTCGAGGTGAGTTATCCTCACTATATCAACAAGGTCTAAGGCACCAAGGCCGGCCCTTATCGGATTGAGATCCGGGTAGTTGTTATGTTATTGCTTTGATATGTTTGCATCCTGGTAGCTAGGATGGTATATGCTAAAGACCGGTTAGGTCGGTATCCTGGTTAGGATGATGATATGTTATGTGATCTGTTTGATCTGCTTGTTGACTGTGAATTGCTATATGATTGTATGTATATGTGCACATGGTTGTTTGGATTGGAGTTGGGTTGAGGCGGGTCCTGCTTTGTGCTGTAGGCCAAGGTACCCAAGGCAGACCGGTTGTCCCGAAGGCCCAGCGAGCGGTCCGGATAGGTTGTAGGCCCCAAGAGGGCGGACCAGACGTGCCGAGACTCGGAGAGTGGACCAGGCCGACTGAAGGCCCGGTGCGGGCGAACCAGTCATACTGTAGACTCAGAGAGTGGACCAGGTGGATTGAAGGCCCGGTTCGGGTGGACCAATCACACTACAGACGCGATGTATGTGGTTAGATTCGGAGAGTGGACCAGGTGGATTGAAGGCTCGGTGCGGGCGGACCAATCACACTGTAGACTCGAGGTACATGGCTAGACTCGGAGGATGGACCAGGTGGACTGTTGGCCGGTGCAGCGAACCAGTCCCACAGTAGACCCGAAGTGCATGGCTGTTCGTTGATCAGATATGTTATGACATGTTATGCGTGTATGGTATATGTGGTTGGTATTTTGCGGGTATCTCACTAAGCTTTCGAGCTTACATTTGTGGTTTAATGTTTTTCAGGTTCTTCAGGAGACCGTGGCAAAGCGAAGGCATGATCGTACCGCTCCTCGTGTTTATATTGTGATGAGATTCTGGGAATACTTAAAATGAATTGTATTGAAAACCTTTTTGTAATAATTTTAATGGTATTGGGTTGTTTTTTGAAAATTTTAAATTGGTTGAAATTTTTGGTCGTTTCAGAGTTGTTACCTATGAGTTGGTTGTGCATTGGTTGCACGAAAACGCATCAGTAACTTGATGTTATCAAGCGTGCCTTTGTGTGCAATTCAACAAGTAGTAGAACAAGCATATGAGTCGAAGTTTATCTATTCCTTCTAGAAATAGAAGCGATATCTAGGCCCCTTGATGATTTTGTGTTGACCCATGTACCGGGTGTAACATCCCGAATTCAGGAGTGCAAGTTCAGGGTTCAAATTGAAAATGTATAAGGACAACTCGGCGAGTCCATGGGTGGACTCGGCGAGTAGGGTCGCGATGTTGGTCGCGTGTTAAGTGGCCGACTCGGCGAGTCGGCGGCTGGACTCGGCGAGTAGGCGCTGAGTGAGAAAACCCTAATTTCAGAGGATGAGCCCTATATAAAGGACATTATACCCTCTCCCCAGCCTCCTTACCTTCCCTTAAGTCTAGAAAACCCTAGAAGCGCGATTGTGAAGGATTGGAGTGCGTTTGAACCTTGGAAAAGAGATTTGGAGGAAGATCTTGGAGAGTTAGGAGGCTTGGAGCAAGGGGCTTTGCTTAGATTCGGATTTCATTGCTGCTGGGGCTTCCTTTTGAGGTATAATCTCGTTCTTGGGCTGTTATTCTTCTAGATTCATGATTCTTGGAATGTATAGGAGGTTTAGCTTGTGGTATCTTGAGTTTGAAGAGTAGATCTGAGGTTGTTACCTCAGATCTGGAGTGGAGGAGGTCTTAAGTGCATTAAAGACCCTGTTCTTGAGTGATTAGTGAAGCCATCATGTCCCAAACCCTAGCCCTAAAGGGTAAAATGCCTAGATCTCTTTGGATTCACGTAAAGTTTGCCACTTTACGTGATGGATGGGTTGAAGCAGGCTAGATCTACATTTTGGATCAATTGCATGGCCTGGAAGGTTCTGTTTGGGATGAGATCTAGAGGCACTCGGCGAGTCACAAAGGTGTACTCGGCGAGTTGCTTAAAGACGGTCTGGAACTCGGCGGGTTGGAAGAACAACTCGACGAGTAGGTTGAAGATAGCCTTGGACTCGGCGAGTCTGTTCTTGGACTCGACGAGTTTGGTCGTGAGGTCCAAGTTTCTTCTGGTTGAGCTGTGACTCGGTGAGTCAAGGGATGACTCAGTGAGTCGAGTGAGAAGGACTCAGAGTTGGTGGACTCGGCGAGTCTTGGGGTGACTCGGCGAGTTAAGTCGTGGATGGGGGAAGTTCTGTGTATGTGAACTCAGCGAGTCATTGGGTTGACTAGGCGAGAAGAGTCGGTCAGAGGTTGGATTTGACTTTGACTTTGACCATGGGTTGACCAGTTATTTTCCAAGGGCATTTTGGTAATTGTTGGATATTGTTTTGAGTTCAGTGTCTTGGTGTTGGCCAGTGTTGGAGATCGTATCAGTGGCTGGAGTAGCTTGGGTTTATCTGTTCAGTCGGCAATTTCGAGGTGAGTTATCCTCACTATATCAATAGGGTCTAAGGCACCAAGGCCGGCCCTTTATCAAATTGAGATCCGGGTATTTGTTGTTATGATATTGCTTTGATATGTTGCATCCTGGTAGCTAGGATGGTATATGTTAGAGACCTGGTTGAGGTCGGTTTCCTGAGATGTAGGGTGATGCTATGCTAGTGACCGGTTAGGTCGGTATCCTGGTTAGGGTGATGATATGTTATGTGATCTATTTGATCGGTTTGTTGACTGTGAATTGTTATATGATTGTATGTTTATGTGCACATGGTTGTTTGGACTGGAGTTGGGTTGAGGCGGGTCCTACTTCGTGCTGTAAGCCAAGATACCCAGGGCGGACCGATTGTCCCGAAGGCCCAGCGAGCGGTCCGGATAGGCTGTAGGCCCCAAAAGGGTGGACCAGACGTGCCGAGGCTCGGAGAGTGGACCAGGCCGACTGAAGGCCCGGTGCGGGCGGACTAGTCATACTGTAGACTCAGAGAGTGGACCAGGTGGATTGAAGTCCCGATGTGGGCAGACCAAACACACTTTAGACTCGATGTATATGGCTAGACTCGGAGGGTGGACCAGGTGGACTGTTGGCCGGTACGGCGGACCAGTCACACAGTAGACCCGAAGTGCATGGCTGTTCTGTGATCGGATATGATATGGCATGTTATGCGTGTATGGTATATGTGGTCGGTATTTTGGGGATATCTCACTAAGCTTTCGGGCTTACAGTTATGGTTTAATGTTTTTTTTTCAGGTTCTTCAGGAGACCGTGGCAAGGCGAAGGCGTGATCGTACCGCTCCTCATGATTATGTTGTGATGTGATTCTGGGAATACTCTGAATAAATTGTATTGAAAACTTTTTTGTAATAATTTAATGAAATCGGGTTATTTTTGAAAAGTTTAAATTGGTTGGAATTTTTCGGTCGTTACAAGTTGGTATCAGAGCCTTGGTTTGAGTGAATTGGAGGAACACTCGTGTGACTCTAGTCTCAAATCGAGGAGGGTTTTCAAAAAGAGAATTTAAAATGGTTTTCAAAACGAGTAAAGGAGGACGCGAAGGTACGATCAGCCAGAGCCAGTAAGTAACCCCAAAATACCATACATGATATTTGTTTTTGAGCATTGTTAGAACAACATGCTAGTGATAGGCTAGGGATCTTCAGGATTTCATGATAATGTTGTCTGATTTATGATGCCTGTTAGCCTAGGGTTTCCTTGTGGGAGATTTCCAATGTTCCTCTAGTAGTGAGGGTTGAGCGCTTGTTTTGTATGTTTTCACTAGGGTGTTGTGGTAGTACTTCATACAAATATGGGTAGGTGTGGAAGGTAGTATGGGCCCGTACTACTAAAGCACAGGACCCATACGCGTATCAGGGAAACCATGACCTCTAGGGTTGGGTTGTGAGTTGGTTCCCGGGATAGTGGGAAGTGTCTGAGATTTTGTGCGACACCCAATTTTTTTTGCAAAAATTTTAAACTTTTAAAACCCATCTTAAATTAAATTAAAACAACTGAAATAGTCATAACATAATCCATCAACTTAATAATCATATAAAATAAGTGCGGAAGTAATAATAATAATAATAAGGTCCCAACAAAATAACTAGTAGCGATGTCCCGATGCTCCATGTCAAGCCTTAGCCTCTTTAATCTTAACACCTGAAAAGTTATAAGGGAAAAACGTAAGCACGAAGCTTAGTGAATTCAAACACAGACATTGTACTAACATTCATATTTACTAGCCCTAATCCATTTTCCAATTATAATGATAAAGGCAAAGAACGAATCAATGTCTATATTACGAGAAGGACTTGTAGGTTTGAACCGCACCGGGAAGATCCCGTATCATTTGGCCCTAATCACCGCACCTCACGAAGAGTATTACGTTGGTCATCTTACCTACCCAACGCACCGGTAAATCCGTATCCTTTGGTGGTGTCCCCATATCCATAATTAGTTACATACAGTGCACATGTACGAATTAAAACAATACTTATATAGCATGCTTTTATAATAAATTCAAATAATCACACACGAGCTAACTAGCAAACACAATCATCAATACAACGGTGTGAGAGAACTCACCTTGAGTGAGTATTAAGGATGGCTAACAATCAAATAATGCTACCAAGCTTGAGCAAACTTCAAAACCTCGCCTAAAGAAGGACTAAAGGTTAGAAACGAGAAGTAATGAAGCTATGAGTTGAGAAAAGAGTAATCACAGCAAGGTCTCTAAAACAGACCTGCTGTTCAAAACGGATTTACTCCAAAATCTAAAACAGAAACATAGCTTTAACTAAATTTTATAGGAAACTATGATTGCTCAGTATTCCATAACTATAAAGAACTCATTCTAACTCCAAAAGATGAATTAAATATGAATTTTACAAAATGGTGTATCACTTCTGTCTCCAACAATACAGTCAAGTGATGTTGGCCAATTCTACCCAATTTGTGAGTAGAATTCGTCCAAAAGAAAATTAAGAGAAGTAAAGTACATACAAGTGAAAGTCTCAGAGTTGGAATTGAATGAAAATCATCTCTCAAACTCCAGATATAAAATTCACATTGTGGACAATCACAACACTAGCAAAAACTGGTGACTGCCCACTGACCTGGAGTGTCGATCCATTATTACCAATTTATAATTGGAAATAACACCCCATATTCTCCAGATCTTAAATTCATAATATAAGGAACATATAGAAACTTGGAATCACTCTGGATCCTTTTCCAAGCCTTAGAAATGATGAAAACAAAATGACATATCAGAACAGACCCGGATCAGACCTAACAGCAAACATGCCATTCTTTCACATAGATAAAGCCCTTATCAGTGAGGTTGGCCTTCTTAAGAAAGTTAGCCAACTCAATTTTTGAACTTTTGGAACTGGTTTGGGGTCCGTTTGTGTTCTAGAACTCCATATATGATTTTTACAAAATGACTACAGATCTGATGGAAAACAGAATCGTAGCCACCCGTGATTCCTTTTTGGCTTATCCATCCTTCTCCTTTTGAAACACATTTTAAGATGTGTTCATCATCCCAATTCAGTCCCCATGATAATGGTGGTACTAAAAAGGGTTAGGGATCATTAGGATTTCATTTAGCCACAAGGATGTAATAATAATCAACATGAAAATAAACATAAGCACATAAAATCATCATTCTTCCTTTTAGGGTTTCCATGATCTTTTGCCACATGTAATCCCCTAGATCCATCATCCACCATATATGGGGTGAAGATAGGATCTTGAGATGATGTATAAAATACAATTACAAATAAAATAAGAAGGAGAAGAGGTGAAGATGAAATCATAAAACTAGAACAAGGTTATGAATCAAGTTGTAAGAAAGGATAAGGAGGTTCATACCAATACAAATCAAGGCTGGAAATGAACAAGAATTAAGCTCCAAACAGCCCCTTGGCTGCTCTTGATCCCAAAGAGAGAGAGAGGGATGATTTTTGAGAGAGAGGGAGGGTTTAGAGTGTTTTCCTTGGGTGTGTTCCAAATGATTCAATTTACACATTAAGTACTATTAACTAGATGAACTTTGCAAATAGGCCCATAGCCCATGGACTTCAATAAAAGGAGTTTACAAGATGATCAAAAGAGTCCAATAACATAAGAAATCAGACATTGGTTAAATAAATTAACCCAAGGTTACAAGGATAATTAAATTAAAATAACCAAACGTACCGAGAAAACCCGGGGCGTTACATTTTGTGGTGTTTCTTTTCAGTATGGAGATTCCGAGTCATGCTGGGAGTGGATCCGAGTCAGGATCGGGAGCAGGAGAGGGAGTTCCGGGCGGGTCAGTACCGCCCGAGGTTATTGGTCAGATGAGCACGTGCGAGTTGGATGCGAGGATTCGTGAGATCCTGCATGATCAGGTTGCTGCGTTGTTCCGGGCCGAGTTGCCGGAACTGTTTAGGTCGATCAAGACCGGCATGGTTGATTATTTTGATGAGCGCTATGCAGCTCTCACAGAGACGGCTGCCGCGGCGGCTACAGCGGCTGTAGCAGCGGCAGGGGGAGGAGCTGGTCGGGGTTTTCAGTATTGGGACTTCGATAATACGAAGCCTCCCACCTTTGATGGAGTTCAGGACCCGATTGTTGCTATGAGATTGTTATCGAACGTGGGGGGGTGTTTCTTCACGTGTTCATGCTCTGCTGATCAGAGGGTGAGGTGTGCTCTGAACCTATTGAGGCTCGAGGCGAAGGATTGGTGGAGATTGACCACGAGGTCATATTCGGATGCGCAGAGGGCTGCGGTTTCATGGGATCAGTTCAGAGAGATGTTCAGCACTCGTTATGTTCCGTGGGTTAAGAGGGAGAGATTGGCTCAGGAATTCCTTGAGCTAAAGCAGGATTCGAATTTAGTGACAGAGATCACCAGGATTTTCACTGAGAGGGCGATGTTCTGCCCTAAGTTTGCTTCGGAGCAGGCTCAGATGTCTCGATATCTGAGCATGCTCAAGACGGATATCAGACAGTTTGTGTCTACGCAGAAGTGGAAGACTCTGTTGGAGTTGCAGGAGGTCTCCAGGTGGCGTGAGTTAGAGATTGGGTTGCAGTTGCGTGAGCTGAGGCAGGATCCGGTGCAGTCCCAGCCGGCGCCGAAACGGTCCAAGACCGTTGATTCTAGGGTGGGAGATCTGAGTAGCCACACTTGTGGGAAGTGTGGGAAGGGTCACACCGGAGTTTGTAGGTCCGGTGGCGCATGCCGCAAGTGCGGAAGGGAGGGGCACTATGCGAGGGATTGTCGGCAGTCAGCGCCGGTTCGGGATTTGAGGATCTGTTATCATTGTCATCAGGTTGGACACTTGAGGGTCAATTGTCCACAGCTTGCTGCAGGACCAGTGCAGACTCCAGCACCAGCCACTTTGAGGATCACGGGTGGAGGACAGGGTGGAGCGGAGCCCCCCAGGGCTCAGGGTCATGCTTTTCAGCTTATAGCAGAGGAGGTCAGAGCAGTGCCGGATGCAACCGCGAGTATGTTTCTTTCTTTATGTCTTCATTATCTTGTGATTATTGTGGAAGTATTGTTTATCTGCTAGTCTCTTTGTGTGGTTTTTGGTGTGGTATTCGTTGTTCTTTGAGAGTTATGGTATGGTTATGGGTCAGTGTTGGGAATTTCGTTGGTTATCATTCATGAGGGTTATTAGTGGAAATCTTGAGTCTGGTTTGAAGATTGGGTAGCATCTGCTTTCTGAGGAGTGGTTAGCTACAGATTGAGTTTCTTTCGAGCGGGATGATCTGTGTGGAAATGTGATTTTTGTGAAGGTTGCTAGTGCTAGTGGGAATCAGTCTGTGTGTAAGTGTTGGTTTTGTGCAGGGTTGTTTCGGGAGGTCGGGATAGCGACCGGTGGTTGTTAGTCAGTGCCCTAAGTGGGGGAGAATTGGAAAATTCTCCGGAAGGTCGATGGACATGAGAGTTTGTTTAGCTTCTTGAGATTCAGCTGTGGTTCTGTCAGCCAAGAGTTTAGGCTGGTATGAGTAAGTGGCAGACGTGTGGGGCGAGATACAGACCTAGGGCATTTGTTTGTGGAGGGCCTGGGATCAGGCCGGGATTGAGTATGTACGATGGAGATAGAGTTCGGAACCCCTAGAGGGCTAGAACAGTATGCAAGGGAGGGTTTCCCGGAGAGATAACTCGGAATGATGAGTGTTAGTTGAGCGGTCCGGATAGACTGAAGGCCGGTAGGCGTACCAGTCAGGCCGAAGGCTCGGAGAACGGTCCAACCAGAATGAAGGCACTGGAGGGCGGTCCAGATTGGCTGAAGGTTCTGAGAGTGGTCCAGATTGACTGAAGGTCTGGTAAGGCGGTCCAGTCATGCTGAAGACTCTGCAGGTATTGTTAGACCGGTTCGAGGAAATGGATTGAGTATGTTGCGAGGTGTTAGCATTAGAAGGTCTGGCCCCGGGTATTGATCTTGATTAGCGGAGATAGTGCATGGACTCAAGGGTCCTTGCGAGCAGATTCAGAGCATGTGTGATGCTTGGATGGCGGTTATGCTAAAGGAGTGGTGTAGCGTTGGGTGAGCACCGTGACACTTGTCGTAGTGACAAGGCGGCCAAGTGGATTCCCTTGGTAAGGGAAAGAGAGAGAGGAATGTAACTCCGAGAGGGAGTGTAGATTCACGGAAGTGAAAGCAGTAGTGCAGAGTTGTGATTGATGTGTTCCAATTATGGTCTTTGAGTAGCCTGATTGCGGCAGTGGCATGGAATCACATCCGGATGGGATGTCTGCTGAGGTCGCGGAAGGGATTCCGCGGGTGTAGAGCCAAAAGGCTCGGAAGGGATGCAGGGATGGAGTCTTGGACTCCCAGCTTGATTTTGATCAAGGAGTTGTGTATGTAGTGGTGGTTCATCCTAGGGATGTTTGGAGATGTCATCAGTGTGACGGGTTTTCCCAACCCGAGAGTGCCAGGGCTAGTTCAGCATGTGCATGCGATTGCAAAAGGAGAACTCATGGGAGTTGCTCTGAGGCTGAAGAATGTGTCATTCTGTCAGCAGGATGTGGATAAAGTTGGACTCGGATCGGGATTCCGGGGGTTCATGGTTATTTCTAGCTCATATGGGTCGAGTGATTGTTGTGATTTGGAGCAGTGTTGCATCATGGGTAGTACTCAGTTGATAAGTGTGGTTATCAGAGGTTGAAGCCGGTGGCCGACTTGAAGCGGTGGTCGGAACACCGCGGGAAGGAAAAGTGAGTTTCGGGTTTCTATGGTTGTGCTTTGAGGAACCTGGTTTGGTTAATGCCAGGTGGTGCGTTGCGGGAGTATTTCTGGAGTTGAGTTGCCGCAGGCTTCGAGGACGAAGCCTAATTTAAGTGGGGGAGAATTGTAACATCCCGAATTCAGGAGTGCAAGTTCAGGGTTCAAAGTGAAAATGTATAAGGGCAACTCGGCGAGTCCATGGGTGGACTCGGCGAGTAGGGTCGCGATGTTGGTCGCGTGTTAAGTGGCCGACTCGGCGAGTCGGCGGCTGGACTCGGCGAGTAGGCGCTGAGTGGAGAAAACCCTAATTTCGGAGGATGAGCCCTATATAAAGGACATTATACCCTCTCCCCAGCCTCCTTACCTTCCCTTAAGTCCAGAAAACCATAGAAGCACGATTGTGAAGGATTGGAGTGCGTTTGAACCTTGGAAAAGAGATTTGGAGGAAGATCTTCGAGAGTTAGGAGGCTTGGAGCAAGGGGCTTTGCTTAGATTCGGATTTCATTGTTGTTGGGGCTTCCTTTTGAGGTATAATCTCGTTCTTAGGCTGTTATTCTTCTAGATTCATGATTCTTGGAATATATGGGAGGTTTAGCTTGTGGTATCTTGAGTTTGAAGAGTAGATCTGAGGTTGCTACCTCAGATCTGGAGTGGAGGAGGTCTTAAGTGCATTAAAGCCCCTGTTCTTGAGTGATTAGTGAAGCCATCATGTCCCAAACCCTAGCCCTAAAGGGTAAAATGCCTAGATCTCTTTGGATTCACGTAAAGTTTGCCACTTTGCGTGATGGATGGGTTGAAGGAGGCTAGATCAACATTTTGGATCAATTGCATGGCCTGGAAGGTTTTGTGTGGGATGAGGTCTAGAGGCACTCGGCGAGTCACAAAGGTGTACCCGGAGAGTTGCTTGAAGACGGTCTGGAACTCGGCGGGTTGGAAGAACAACTCGACGAGTAGGTTGAAGATAGCCTTGGACTCGGCGAGTCTGTTCTTGGACTCGACGAGTCTGGTCGTGAGGTCCAAGTTTCTTCTGGTTGAGCTGTGACTCGTTGAGTCAAGGGATGACTCGGTGAGTTGAGTGAGAAGGACTCAGAGTTGCTGGACTCGTCGAGTCTTGGGGTGACTCGGCGAGTTAAGTCGCGGATGGGGGAAGTTCTGTGTATGTGAACTCGGCGAGTCATTGGGTTGACTCGGCGAGTAGAGTCGGTCAGAGGTTGGCTTTGACTTTGACTTTGACCATGGGTTGACCAGTTATTTTCCAAGGGCATTTTGGTAATTGTTGGATATTGTTTTGAGTTTAGTGTCTTGGTGTTGGCCAGTGTTAGAGATCGTATCAGTGGCTGGAGTAGCTTGGGTTTATCTGTTCAGTCGGCAATTTCGAGGTGAGTTATCCTCACTATATCAATAGGGTCTAAGGCACCAAGGCCGGCCCTTTATCAGATTGAGATCTGGGTATTTGTTGTTATGATATTGCTTTGATATGTTGCATCCTGGTAGCTAGGATGGTATATGTTAGAGACCTGGTTGAGGTCGGTTCCCTGAGATGTAGGGTGATACTATGCTAGTGACCGGTTAGGTCGGTATCCTGGTTAGGGTGATGATATGTTATGTGATCTGTTTGATCGGTTTGTTGACTGTGAATTGTTATATGATTGTATGTTTATGTGCACATGGTTGTTTGGACTGGAGTTGGGTTGAGGCGGGTCCTGCTTCGTGCTGTAGGCCAAGATACCCAGGGCGGACCGGTTGTCTCGACGGCCCAGCGAGCGGTCCGGATAGGCTGTAGGCCCCAAAAGGGCGGACCAGACGTGCCGAGGCTCGGAGAGTGGACCAGGCCGACTGAAGGCCCGGTGTTGGCGGACCAGTCATACTGTAGACTCAGAGAGTGGACCAGGTGGATTGAAGGCCCGGTGCGGGCGGACCAATCACACTGTAGACTCGATGTATATGGCTAGACTCGGAGGGTGGACCAGGTGGACTGGTAGCCGGTGTGGCGGACCAGTCACACAGTAGACCCGAAGTGCATGGTTGTTCTGTGATCGGATATGATATGGCATGTTATGCGTGTATGGTATATGTGGTCGGTATTTTGGGGATATCTCACTAAGCTTTCGGGCTTACAGTTGTGGTTTAATGTTTTTTTTTTCAGGTTCTTCAGGAGACCGTGGCAAGGCGAAGGCGTGATCGTACCGCTCCTCATGATTATGTTGTGATGTGATTCTGGGAATACTCTGAATAAATTGTATTGAAAACCTTTTGATAATAATTTAATGAAATCGGGTTATTTTTGAAAAGTTTAAATTGGTTGGAATTTTTCGGTCGTTACACCGGGCCCGATCAGAACTAAATTGATGTGTTCAGTTAAGTTCTTTGTCAAACAAATCGGAAATCGGGAAACAACTACCATACAATAAGCAAGACATTGTTCCTTGTGTTTGTCCGGATGATATCATGAGAACGGAGGATTATATGATCACTTATCTAAAATGGCGCTTCATAGTTCAATAGAGTTTTCGAGAGCTACGATTTTCGGTTGGTTCCTGAAGTAATATAGGCAAATACAGTTATTAGACTTAACCAAGTGGGAGTCTATTGGATAAGGTGTCTAAGTTCATAACTTATTTGGTATATACTTGACCCGACCCGACATTGTCTATTTGGGTTGCACTTCACCCAAACGATTTATGGATAATATTATGAGAATTGTATACTTATGTTTTATTAATATATTATAAGTTATAATATATTAATATAAAGTCATGTTATTTAATTAAGTTTTAATCTTAAATTAATTATGAATTGATTTAGTGATTAAAAGGAAGACTAATTAAATCATGGGCTATTATATTTATATGGTGTGCGCTAACACTCATATGGGAATGGGCTTACCTTATATGGAAGTCCATGGATGATCCATGGAGCTTTTAACCCATGGATCCTTAGAAGAGGAAAAGACATGGGTTATTTGGGTTTACCCTAATCATCTACACTATATAAACAAGCCTATGTTGCATGAATTGACACCCTAGTGTGTGTGAGAAGTGGTGGCCGATTTCTAGTGCAAAGTATACACTTTCATAAGGTTTTCCAAGTTTGTGGTGATTTGTGATTTCCACTTGAGGCATTCATATTATTAGTGCGTGGCTCTCAAACTCCAAGGAATCAACACTCATCAAAAGGTATGTAATTCATCTAGTTCTTTTATGTTTAAAAGTTCCCCATGCCATGCTAGATAATTTATAAACCTTGGAAAACAAATTTATCATGTATTTTAGACAAACATAGATCCAAGGTTTATTAGGGTTGCATGTACACTTAGGAAGTGTTAGAATGCTCAAAACCTAACAAATATATGAGTTGTTGACTATGAATTAGTTGTGCATTGATGATACGAAAACACATCAGTAACTTGATGTTATAAAACGTATCGTTGTGCATGATTTAATGAGTATTTAGTACAAGCATATAATGTCAAAGTTTATTTGTTCCCTTTTATCCTAAGAGGATTAAAAGCGATATCTTGGGCCCCTCGATGATTCTGTTATGACTATGTGTCGGGCCCGGTCAGAACTAAATTGATGTGTTCAATTATATTCTATGTCAGACGAATAAGAAATCAGGAGACAAACTGCTGGACAATAAGTATGACATTGTTCCATGTATTTGTCCACCTGATATCATGAGAACAAAGGATTATATGATCCCTTATCTAAAGTATGCGTCACTGACTGGGTCAGAGTTGACAGTGACTTTTGCAAGCTTACGATTGCTAAGTCGGATCCCGAAGTCACATTGGCAGTTATAGTTACTAGACTTTTCCAAGTAGGAGACTATTGGATTTGGTGTCTAAGCCCATAACTATAACTAGGATGTACTTGAACCGATTGTAGCATGGTCCTTTTGGGTTGCCTTCACAAGTGCAATTTGATAGGATGGATTTTGAGAATAAGGTTGTTTATGGTTATTAATATATTACAATTATAATATATTAATATGAAACGATATTATTTAATTAGTATTGATCAAGAATTAATTTGGAATTAATTTTATGATCAAAAGAGACTAATTAAATATATGGGGATTGATTATGTAAATCAACGATTCTTGTAGTGTGGGCCAATGATCCATGATTATGTAGATGGGCTAAACTAATCCATGGATAGTCCATGGAGGTTAAATCCATGGAGTTTGAGAATGTGGAAAGTCATGGATCATTAAAGTTTACAAATTGTAACCCTAGCATGTGCAAAACTATAAATAGAACCCCCCCCCCCCCCCCCATGTACTAAAATCGATTGCCACATCTCTTTGAGATAAGTAACTTATTCTCTTAAATCCTCCTCTTGCATATGGTGTTTGTGAACCAATAGAGGCATCACACTTGAGGTGTTAAAGCTTTTAAAGGACAAGAACTCTACCCTACTCAAGAGGTAAGCATCCAAAACAAGTTTATATTGTATAGCTACAATTGTATGCTAGATAGGGAGAATGCTTTGGAAAAATTGAAAATGCATGTATAATTAGAGAAAACATAGATCCTAAGCATTTAGGGTTGCATGTGCACCATAGGAGTGTTATAGTGCTCAAAACCCGACAATAATAATCTAATAAAGCGTACTCTCTTTATAAATGTCATTCTAATCAAGATCTACTTATGAGGGAAACCAAAAAAGGACTTTCCTTCTAATTACAAGAATATATCAATTTAGTTACTGACTTAGACACCTTAATTCCATAGTCTCCCACTTAGATAAGTCTGTAACTGCAACTACAAGTATAGAACTTGAACTAAACAATAAAGAGTGCTTTCCAATGTCACTACCAAACTCTGATTCAAATCAAACATTGGACCTAAGATAAGTGATAAGTTGTTCCTTCGTTCTACAAGATATCGTATGAACTGAGTCATGTATTAAGCGATCAACCTCATGTGCATTTATTCTATTTCCTAGTTTCCCAATTTGTGATCAATTTAGACTACAAAATTGAACGTATCAATTTAGTCCGGACCAGGCGCCTAGTTTTCATAGATCAACTCAAATTACCGAAGGATCCATAAATATCGCTTTTCCTTATTCAGGAAAAAGGAACGAATTACATTAACTATATAGTCATATAATTTACACATCAAATCGCACATGGAATAACCCGTTATAACACCTAGTTACGAGATGCATTTGAGCAAACCAATGCACAACTGATCTATAAATATGAACTATACATCTCTACTTTAAGAATAGAAGATATTATTATCTTAAAATTACTTATGATTAAAATCCATGAATCAATCTCTAAGCGTGGGTTTATCTAATACTTAAAATCTCTATTTTTAAAGTACTCATGGATATTGTAGCAATTCCAATTGCAATTTCTTAACCTCAATCGACAATCTACAATCAATTCACGATAGTGTTAATTCACTACTTACTTCCAAAAGTATGCACGACTGTGGAATTTTGAATAATATTAAAATTACTCAGGGAAGTAAAACATGCAAAGTGAAACACAATAGTAAATTAATTGACTATGGTATCATACCTACTGATCATAAATAAATCCATATTATTTAATCATCATAACAATTACGAATTTATTCATTGTATAATGTTTCAAGTAATAAACTAACTACTTGAATTAGATAACATCAGTCATGCCATGTTATGAACATGCATACCATGCCTCTCGATGGTCCTTCTTTGTGAACAGATCAACTGGACATTACTCCAATGATCCTCATTTCACAACTCCAAATTCTTGTCCTTATTTAAGATGTAGTGGAATTTCATATTTACATGTGTTGTCTCTTTGTGATTTCCAGGTTCCAAAGTCACGGCGACTGAGTATCGGATATTACATAATGTTTCACTGGAACTTGTTACTAGGAAAAATTCCATTGTTATGAAGTATCAAATGCTCGCTTGCACTCACTCACCAAATCACACACAACAATATGTTTTATAACACCAAGTTACTGGTGCATTTACACATTATCAATGTGCAACCAACTCGCAAGATACAACTCACACATCTCGGTTTCAAGAATATAAGATGTTATCATCTCACCAATCACTCGTGATAAAATCCATGAAGTGATCCAAGTGAGCTTGGGTTTAATCCAATGCTCAAATCATATTCATAAGCACTCATGAACGTTGTAGCAAACATTTGCTTATGTCTTATGCTCTTTAGACAATCCACACACTAATTCATGACAGTCTTCATTCATATCTACTTCCAACATATGAACGACTGTGTCCCGTTTGAATAATTTAACTGTTCTAAATCAATTTAAATTATTCAGGAAGTCAAAACATGCAAAGTGAAACACAGGAATAATACTAATCCCATATGGCCTCAAACCTTGAGTATAAATAAAACACCTTTTATTCATCACCATATCGATTTCTCATTATTTGTTGTTTCGGGTAATCAACTTCTTACTTGAATTATTACAACACTTGTCCCATGCTCTTAGTATGCACACAATGTTTACCTATGGTTCTTACTTTGTGAAATAAATCAAATGAACACATTTCCAATCATACTCATTTCACAACTCCTAATCCTTTTCACAAGTGAAAGAATATCAAATTCTTGCCACTTATGGAATATGTTAGATTCTAACATTTTATGCAATGATCCTTTCGTAATATCAATGCACTAAAGTCACAATGACTATTGCCAATGAAATTACAAAGTCCTCTATCGGAGATTATTACAAGACAATTCCATAAATGTGATGTCTCTCACTCAAAGTACATTCCTTTGAACATCCTTTTGCATAAAATTTCTAATCTAGACATAGATTTTCATTATCCAACTCCTAATATGGAAATGTTTCCATATTTTCCATATGACAACTTATTCTAAATATAATTTTTTCTATTCATAATAATGTCGATATGGTCCATCCAATACTATACTTCCAACTACTCACAAGCGACCAATCCTCGGCAAACTTTGGATTGTCCTTTGATAGTTGTCTAATTATCTTAGTCAAAACCGATTCTTGTCCTTTTCCCTCTAAATGCACTAGACATTTGGGAAATTTTAGAATGGTCAAATATTATAGCATTTGCCATCAATCCTATACCCGAAGCGTATGGGACATGACGCATAATGTCTTACGTAAAAATTTGATATTTTATCAATCTTCTGCCATAATATTTTATGTGCTACGTTCTCACAATTCGAACTAAGAAGAGGAATGCCATAATCATAATCGAAATTTAAGAACGCGCTATGAATAATTTATTAACATTCCACAACCTAAGCCTTTAGATTTGAAATGAAGCATAATATTCTCTCCCTTAATTATAGCAAAACAACTATTCAACCCTTACAACTTTTGCAAAGTATGACTCTTGTTTTCTATAATTAATATTGCTAAATTGCAATACTTGCCTTAATAATCATGCAATCATAACATTTATGCTCCCACTATCACGATGATTATTACAAACATAACACTTATGCTCCCACTAGCTTTGACATGTATTCAGAAACAACTTAACTTTCAGAAAAACAATACCTATTGAATTTCTTAAGTTCATGTTTCTAATACCTAATGCTTTGATGATCTTTTATCAAGGCTTCTTAAACTTATACACCTTTGCCTTGGATAGCTCATATGTGTGTCTAAACAATTCAGACTAATTGCCAAATCTCACAATTCGAATCATGGAAAGGGATACCGTAACCATAATCGAATTCGAGAATACAATTTTCACAATCACTATCTTCTTAAAATCTTCCTTAGTGAAAGCATTTCCTCACAGTGATTTTCATGAAGGAGGGAATCTTATGACACTTAGATTTTATGGTGTATGTGTTCCTATCCATGTGAATTTGTTAAAACCAAAGTTTATGACAAATTCAAACTCATATGGACCGAACTCTTATTCTTGATTTCTTGCCTTATGGTAACACAACTGCCCACCATGTCTTCCAAGTAGTTAAGCAGCTCACCCTTTCTTATCAATGTACATTTAATTGATCAAGGTGTTTTCCTTTTATGCGTTCAAATGAGAACTCATAGGGCTCACATGCATAATTAACTCAATTGGAACGGTACAGAAACAATATAGTGTCAACACGATAGGTTGTAAACCTTAACTCGTGTGCTAGTGATGATCGATAAGGTTTATTCTTGATTTTTTCTTGAACTTTTCAAGACCATTAAGACTCCCACTGACTCCTTGACATATAAGATTCTCTTGTCAATAAACATATCTCAACAACCAAATATTCAAGAGTTAGTGCAGCTTTTATCAAGACAAAACACTTCATAAAATTGATCCTAGTTGGTCTTTGTCTTACCCAAGACATCACAACTTACCAATTTCAAATGTGTGAGAATAAGAAAACCTTTTTCCACATTCTACATTTGATGAATATTATAAACCTTCTTAAGACTTGTCACTTAATGTCACAATCTTAACTCTAAGATTTGTTTTGGAATGAAGTATGATTGACTTTTTGATTTTAACCATTTCTTCAATTCTTGATTCCTCTTCTCAGACATACAATTGTACTAAGACTTACTTAGAGAATCAATTGAGATATGGTTCTCAATCATTAAGACAAATCATAAAGCATAAAAGGTACTCTCCCTTCTTCTTAGAATAGAGAAACTTTTATCTTTCTGTCTACTTGATTCTTTTATTCGTTTTGCTATTGATTTAAACCTTTTTAATCAATTCAGAATTCCACTTAATCTTGTAAGTATAATCATATTCACTAAACTTTTAGTAAATTATGACGAATATCTTTGTTACTCTTGTGGTGGACTTGATCAACACACAACTTTGTGTACTCGATCTCCTAGTCCTTCACTTGACACTTTGTCAACGAATTAGTCTAATTTCCAAATATGAAATTTCTCATTCATTGTGCAACCAAGTTGCATGATTCCAAGTTTCTGTCCAATTGAAACTTGGGCAATGAGAAACTCTCCCTATTTGGTAAATTCTTGACATTTACACTTTTAACACAATTAAGAATCTTATCCATTCATTGTAGAAATATATGAACATCAATTTTTCATAACGATTTCATTGCAAGGAAATAAATATATAAATAGATGAGTTAAAACAAAATTTATTTTATTCATAAAAGCAGCGGAAAACATTTGTCCTTACAATGTAAAATCAACTGAAAACTATGTAGTCAAAAGGAAAATTTTCTAACAACTCTATCATAACTTTCTAAGCTCAAAATCTAATCTTCAAATCTATGCGATCGAGATCCATTTCTTTGTGATTAGATTTATCTTGCTTTTCCATCAAGCTTCCTTTCCTTTCACTGATCCTGCAAAACATTCAAATGTAATCTTATCACATCATGTATTAAGAATCAACGAATAGGAACTTAATGGAGTTAGATAGTGGATTTTACCTGAAGCACAACCATACTTTTTGACTCTCCCATCTTCTAGACTCTTCAGGCTCTTAGGGCAGACTTGTATCCAACGCCCTTTCTCTTGGCAGCAAACGCAGGTCGATTCTCCTAGAACATCCTTGGAAGAATGGTTGGTTGACTTTCCCAACAAATATGCTCCATTGCTTTGCCAAATCATTTCTGATTCAGCGGCAATGAGCATGTAAGTTAGGTCAATGAGGTTTGCGTCATGATCCATCATATAATACTTTCTTTTGAACTCATTATATGATTCAGGGAGTGATTGTAGAACCCAGCCTATAGCCAACTCATCAGGGAATGACGCACCCAACATTATCAACCTATCGATGTGTGATTTCATTCCTAGAACATAGGCACACACGGGTTTACCATCTTCATGTTTCATTTCCAATAGGACTTTAGTGACATTGAACCTTTTGATTCTTCGATCTTGTGGGTTAGGGAGAATAATTTGAGGAGGAGGAAGTGAAGCATGATTTCTTGTTCCTCAATCGAATCGTGGAATATCATCTTCATGTGGAAAGCTTGTTCCACGGGATTTGGGAAAACCATAGTTGTCGTACTTTGACATCTACAAAACGGGAGAAAAACAAATTCAAGTTAGTTGATTGATTGAGTCCTTAATAAATCACCCAAATGAGATATTAAGGCTAGGACCCAACACAATATGCTACAACCTAGAAAAGGGATGCCGTAATCTAGTTGCAGAATATTTGAAGGTAAGTGAATGACGATTCACTAATTTCCACCATGAAAAACACAAAAGAAATTGAAGTTTTAATTTTATGAAAACTCCTAGATCCTATGAGATTCATTGAACATTTCAATGGCATGTTTAAATCTCGATATACCCCTCTAGTTTGTGACTGGGATGTCGAGGATCACAAAGCGGGTGTGAATAACCATGAAAACTTACATGGTGCCCTCACATGTTACAGTCACCTATTCGATGTGCCGGTAAACCACACACGCTCCACCGAACTATGACAAACATTGAGTCACCCTTTGCTTCCTTTTCTTAGAACCATTTAGTGTGTCGGTAAACCACACACGCTCCACTAACTTCTTCGCAAGGGCACAAAGTGTAATTTCATGGAATTGCATCAATTCACTTTTACCTAAGTAACTAAGATTGAGAATTTGAAAAACATTTAGTTACTTTTGTACTTCATGAATCAGGCCTATCCTACCCGTTCGGCTAACGACCCTCCACTAGTCAAGAGTGCGGTGGGTAAGAGTGGATACCCATTTAATCGCCATTTTATAGGCAATTTCCTTAAACACCCCTTATAGACCAGCTTCATGAATCAGGCCTACTAACGGTAAGACTGACTTTTACTCATACATATATATATATATATATATATATATATATATAT
This sequence comes from Lactuca sativa, assembly GCF_002870075.4. Classification (NCBI taxonomy): domain Eukaryota; kingdom Viridiplantae; phylum Streptophyta; class Magnoliopsida; order Asterales; family Asteraceae; genus Lactuca; species Lactuca sativa. Next base: position 190,509,396 of record NC_056631.2, on the reverse strand, counting down.
ATATATATATATATATATATATATATATATATATATATATATATATATATAATGTTAGAATTTTAATGTTATATATATAGTATAGGGTGTATTTTACACTTTTAAAATATTATGTGGTCAAATTTAACAATTATACTTTTAATTCAATTAAATTCTAAACCAAAACTTTATGGATTTATTAAACCTCTTTTAATTATACACCTTAATTAATTAACAAAACCATAAGGGTGTGATATGAACTTTTCAAAAACATCACTAGGGTTTTAGAATTTAACATTCCTAAATTAAACTTTTAATCAACTTTTAAATTCCAAAACTTGAGGGAAAGTTTTGAAACATTTCAAAACATTAAGGTTTAGAATTTAAAAATACATCAAAATTAAACTTTTAATTAAAATTAAAATTCCAAAACTTGAGGGCAAGTTTTGAAACCTTTTCAAAACATTAGGGTTTCAACTATTTAAATTTTAAAACAAAACTTTTAAGTTCAAATTTAAACTATAAAACCTAAAGGGGGAAAATTGAAACTTTTCATACAAGATAATTCAAATCTAAATTACAAATAATCAAATTTTATCTAATAAAAACAAATGATTATCTAAATTTGACAATTATCTTCTATTTAGGTAAGGATAATCACCAAACATTGATAAAATTCGGATTTTATAGCAAAAACATATTTATGGTAATTATCCAAAGCCAAAACTGGAAGAAAATCGCGAAAATTAGCTGTCAGACGTTTCAAATCGTCGAGTCTAGACTTGGACTCGTCGAGTACACCTGACTCGGCGAGTGCACCAAGTGACTCGGCGAGTCAAACACTTAGAACCCAAAAATTTCGATTTTCAGTGTAGATTTCGATCAAATATGCATCAATACAATAGAAACCAATCAAGGCTCTGATACCACTGATGGGTTTTGGCTATAAGAACATCCTATGTGCTCATACAAACCGTAATGCTTGAATCTAGGTTTCTCTATTGTACATGCAAGTTATCCAAGACTATAAACCCTAGATCTAGCATATGATAATCAATATGACATATAAATTAGGGTTTAGATTATACCTTGATTGTTATATAGCAATAACAATCTCAAATCCTTCTTGTAATGACTTTAGAAAGCTTAGAGTCACAAATGCCACTCCTCTAATGGTTCAAAAACACCAAAAGCAATAGGATGAAGAAGAGAAGAGAAGGAGGCTGCGCAAAACGTGTGGAAACCCTAGAAGAAGTCTTGTCCACGTTTTTGGGGCATAAGGGTTCCTTAAATAGTGAGGCTATCAGGGTTATCTAACAAGGAAACCCTAATTTGGATGCTTAAGCCCTAAGCAACCTATGGGCTCCCTCCTTAAAGGCCTTTGGACGATTTCTAATGGGTTTCCCCATAGAATTCGTCCACCCCTTTAATATGGAGTCCATTAGCTCAATATTCAACTATCATACAATTGACAGTTCTAGTCCCTTAAGTTTAATTAATGTCTTTTTGTCACAAACTTAATTCTTATTAATTCTTGACTAATATTAATTAAACAATATGATTTCTCCTTTAATATATTATTCTCATAATATATTAATAAATCATAATTAATCCTCTCTCTCCATAATACATCCTATCAAGTTGCTTTGGTGAAGGCAACCCAAAAGGACCATGCACCATCAGGTCAAGTACATACCAAAATAGTTATGGACTTATACACTAATCCAACAAGTATATGTGTTCAAACCCTTTCATGACGTGATAAACATAGGTCCTGAAAGATTAAACAATTCATTGTCACTCCTTACAAATAGAAATATGAAGAAGGATGTCATAATCATATTGTGAAATTTAGAATGCAATTAATACAACCAATATCCATACTGCTTTTTATCATATCCTTAAAATATACAAGTGAAAGTGTTTCCTCGTAACCGTTTTCAAGAATTAGAGTGAAACCTTTTGCTACTTAGATTTAAAGGTGCGTACGTACGTTTCCATCCATGTGGATCTATCATTTCCAACCTATAGTTATAAGACAAGGTCTAGGGAAAACCAAAATAAAAATCAATTTTCCTTCACGGACTGAACTTCGCTATTAAATTTCTTGTCTTCTGGTAGCACAAGAGTCCACCAATGCTTCCAAGTTGTTAGCAGATCATCTGTATTGATCAGTGTACTTTAATTGACCAATGTGCTTTGCTTTTGCAGTTCAAAGAACAACATAGAACTCATAAGCATTGCCAACTCAACTGGTGGTGCAAATAAATACGTTAATTAAACATGACAGGTTATTAACCTCAGTTTGTATGCTAGTGATTTCTAAAAGGATTATAGTAATTTGACGATTGCAAGATCAAGATCGACATGAATCCTATTGACTTCTTGACAAGTGAGTTTTCTCTCAAGGAACATTCCTTGTCGAGCTAAAACAAACATTCAAAAGGTCATGTGAAAATACTTCATAGAATAGTACTCAGTTTATCTTTTGTTTCTTGATTAACGAAAAACATCAAAACTCCAACTCTAAATGTTATAGAATAAGAAAAATTATTACTCCACATGTTATCATCATTCTTAGTTTGAATTTAGTTTCAAGATACGATTCATAGTTACTAGTGCATGGCTCTAAAACTAGATTTGGAATGAAGCATGACTCATCTATGATCGAACCATTTCCAACAATGTTCGATTCCTCTTCTTAGTCATACAATTTCACTAAGATGTTCTTAGAGGATTAATTGTGATACAATTCCATAATTAATAAGAAGATCATAAAACATGATACCAAAGTACTCTCCGTTCTTTTCAAATTGGAGAATATTTTATATTTTTGCTTAATTGATTATTTTATTTGTTCTGGTACTCTTTGAATCTTTTCAAAGTATCATAATTTTGTTTAATTTTATAAAAACAATCATATTTACTGAAACCTCAATAAATCATGACGAATATATTTATCGTCCTTAGTGGTGGATCTAAAGAGTCCATATCAACATGTGCTAGATCCATTAATCCTTCACTTGCCTCACATAAGCATGTGATAGATGAATTAAGTCATAATTTTCCAATAAACAACATTCTCATATATTATACAATTCGACTTGTACAACACCAAGTATCTGTCCAGTTGGTGATGAGATTTCTTTTCATTTGGTCAATTATGACAATAGTACGAGCGATATCATGAGAATCAAATCCACAATTAATATTGCTATTATTAGAAACATAACTAACATTTTCATTAGCGCAATTACAAGGAAATAAGATAAGACAACTAAGTAAACAACAATTTTACATTTATTGAAATAAATGAAAATTTGGAACTTGTCCTTACAATGCATAAAATGAAAAACTATGTTTCTAAACATCTCTGAAGAGTAATAACAATATATTAAATTATCCTAACTCCCTAGTAGTAGCTCCAAATTCTAACCATCGGACCATGTGACCAAATTCCATTTCCCACGATCAGATTTAGCTCACTTCACTTAAGCTTCCTTCTTTCTTTTAGATCCCGCAATACCATCAAAATTTGATCATCACATTAGTATAAAGATTATAAGGAATATGAACTTATGGAATTAGATAATGGATGTACCTGAAGTAGAGTCATACGAATTGAATTTACCATCTTCAAGATCTTTTAGGTAGTTTGAGCAATTTCGCTTCCAATGTCCCTTCAATTAGCAGTAGAAACAAATGTACTCATGGTGGTCAACATTGGGAACGATCTCAGAATGTGCCTTTATCTTTACCATACAATCAAATGGTTTTATCTTGGTTGATCCCTTTCGATTGGGAAGATAAATCTTTCCTCGATTACCATTGTCAACATCCAATAAACATTTGGAATTAGATCCTTTAAGCATTTTTGCTTCAGTTGTACTCATAAGCATCTCTGCTTCCACAATTATCAACATCCAAGCTGTTGGGTTTTGAGCATTCTAACACTCCTAAGTGTACATGCAACCCTAAATACCTTGGATCTATGTTTTCTCTATTATACATACAAATAAGATCATCCAAGGTATAATCCTAATCTAGCATACAAAACAATGAGTGTAACAAGATAGAATACATACCTCTTTGATGTAGAAAGTCTTCATGAAACTTGAGTGCATAGCCCCAATAGTGTGGAAGCCTCAAATGGAATCACAATCATCAAAACACTTAGAATAGCTTGAGAGAATTCTACAACTCATGAAATCGGCTAGCCCTTTCACTTCACACACTAGTGGCCAATTTTGATCAAGAATAAGATGCTTATATAGTTAGGGTTACACCATGTAAACCATAATAGACATGGCCTTTCATTTCCATGATCCATGGGTACAAATACACCATGGACCATCCATGGACCATCCTATGGGTTTTAGCCCAACTTGATTATCCATGGAGCATTAGCCCACTATACAAGTATGGATGATTTACACAATCAACCCATATATTTAATTAGTCTTCTTTTGATCACTTAATTAATCCTAGATTAATTCTTGATCAATACTAATTAAATAATCTTATTATTCTTATTATTAATATACTAGAACTTATAATATATTAATAACCATAAGTGTCTTATTTCTCTCATTATAGTCTATCTAAGTGCATGATGGTATGCAACCCAAATGGACCATGCCGGGTCGGGTCAAGTCTTACCAATTATAGTTATGGACTTAGACATTAATCCAACAGTCTCCCACTTGGATAAGTCTAAAACTATTATTGCGTATGACTTCAGGAACCAACTGGCAATCGTAGCTCTCAAAAGCTTCTGTCGAACTCTGACCTTGTAGATGAACTCTGACCTTTGTCAGTGACTTGTCCATTAGATAAGGGATCATATATTCCTCCATTCTAGATATCATATGGACTGAGACATGGATTATAATCATTCTCTCTGTCCATTTGTTGTTTCCCGATTTGCGATTTATGACGACTGACTAATTGAACAAATCAAATCAGTCCTGGCTCGGCCGAGCACTTCCATTTGTCATCATCAAATCATCGAGGGGCCCACAGATATCGCTTTTATCCCGAAGGTAAAAGGAACGGATAAACTTCGACTCATATGGCTTGTTCTACTACTTGTTGAATCATACACAAAGGCACATTTTATAACACCGAGTTACCGTATGCGTTTACGTGCAATCAATGTACTATCAACTCATAGTAACAACTCATATCTCTAGGTTTGAAGAATATAAGATATTATCGTCTCATGATCACTCGTGATAAAATCCATGAAGTGATTCCAATGAGCACGGGTTGAATCCAATACTCAGAACTTATGAGCACTCATGAGTGTTGTAGCCCTTTGTCCAACACCTTAGACCTCTACAAGCCAACCCATGACAGTCTTAATTCATATCTACTTCCAACATATGACCGACTGTGGATGGTTTGAATAACTTAGTCATTCCGGAAGAATAACCCAGTTTATTCGGGAAGTCAAAACATGCAAAGTGAAACACAATAATAATTGAATCCAATATGGTATCAACCCTTTGAACATAAATAAAACACCTTTTATTTATCACCATATGATTACACATTATTCATTATATACTGTTTCAGCTATCAACTTTATTCTTGAATTTAAAACAATAGTTGTCCCATGCTCCAAGCATGTACACTATGTTTTCTTAAACACTAGTCATGCCATACACCAAGTATGCATACTATGTTTGTCTATGATCTTTACTTTGTGAACTAGATCAATTGAACATAACTTCAATGATTCTCTTTTCACACTCCCAAATCCTTACCGCAAATGCAAGAATTCCAAATTCATGCCATTTACTGAAATCTGTTAGATTCTAAACTTATATGCATTGATCCTCTTGTAATGATTATACACAAAGTCAGAAAGACTTGACAACAATCATTACAGAGTATTCCAAAGGAGATCAGCTCCTTGGAATCATCCTTCTTGCATTAAGTTTCCTAATCTTAAACAGATTGAAAGTTCTAACTTTGAAACATTTCCAGATTCCATTTTGACTATCACTTCTGAACAAGAGTTGCCTCCTTACAGACTATGTCAATATGGTCCTTCCAGAATTATCACTTCCAACTGTCCTTGAGCACCCAATCTTTGGTAAACCTTAGATTGTCCTCGACAATTGTTTAATCCTTTTAGTCATATCCAGTTCTAAACCTTTTCCCTTCTTAATGCCCCAGGCATTTGGAAAATTTTAGAAAGGATGAATATAGCACATGTAATCGATCATATATCTGAAGCATATGGGAATCGATTCATGATGTCTCACATAAAGACTAAACCAGTCTTTTGCTATAACATTTCCATTTCTATTTGCCAAGTTCTCATAATTCAGATTATGAAAAGGGATGCCGTAATCATAATTGAATTTTGGAACGCAAATAATGGACCCGTATACAGAATTTCCTTATGTTGAGCCATTCCAACATGAAATTCATATATATCCTTGACTAAATGATTAAAACCTCACGATCTAAGCTTATAGATTTGAGATGAAGTATAATTTCCTCTCCCTTAATTATAGCAAAACAACTCTTTCCCAATTGAAACTTTTGTTTTTCTATAATTAACATTGCTAACTTGCAATACTTATCATAATTATCATGCTCCCGCTAACATGATGATTATTAGCATAACACTTATGTTCCCACTAGCTTTGACATGTACCCAGAAATCAGCTGGACTTCTAGAAATCAATACTTCATTGACTTTCTTACCAAAGTTTAGATTTCTGATACTAGATTGTTTTGATAAGACTTTATCAAAATCATACACCTTCCCTTAGATAGCACACTTGTGAGTCTAAACAATTATGAAGAGGTATGCCGTAATCATAATGGTTAGACCTTTTTGCCACTTCTCACAAGTCCATGTTAGTGTGCCGGTAAACCACACACGCTCCACTAACGACTTCGAGAATGCAAATATCACAATTGCTATCTAGCTAAAATCTACTTAGTGAAAGTGTTTCCTCACCATCATTTTCATGAATCGGAGAGAAACCTTATGACACTTAGATTTATATGGTGTATGAGTTCCTACCCATATGAATTTGTCAAAACCATAATCACAAGACAAGGATAATGACAAATCCAAACTCATATGGACTGAACTCAATCTTACTTTCTTGCCACCTGGCAGCTTAAGGGCCTGCCATTGCTTCCAAGTTGTTGTGCAACAAATTGAGAACTCTAAGAACTCATATGCAAAACCAACTTTAACTGGAATGGGCACAGAATATGTCAACACGATAGGTTATAAACCTCAATTCGTGTGCTAGTGAAGAACTTCAGGTTTTATTCTTGATTAGTTCTTGAGACTTTCAAGACCTTTAAGACTCCCACTGTCCTCTTGACCTATAAGACTCCCTTGTCAAATATCCAAGAGATAGTGTGGATTCTAATCAAGACAAACACTTCAAACAATTGGCCTAAGTTGGTCTTTGTTTTATCCAAAACATCACAACTTACCAATTTCAAATGTACAAGAGTAGAAAACTTTTACTCTTACATTTGACAAGTGTTTTAAACCTTCTTTAAGACATGTCACTCAAGTTACAATCTTGGAGTATGACTCTAAGACTTGTATTGGAACGAAGTATGACTCATCTTCTTGATTTAACCATTTCAACAATTCAAGATCCCTCTTCTTAGTCATAAGAATGCACTAAGACTTCCTTAGAGAACTAATTGTGCTATGGTTTCTTAATCATTAAGATGATCACAAAACTGATACTAAAGTACTCTCCCATCTTTTCAGATTTGAGAAAGTTTTATCCTTCTGCCATTTTGATTCTTCTTATTCGCTCTGCCATATATTAGAACCTTTTCCAATGTCTTAGAGTTACACTTAAGCTTGTAAGTATAATCATATTTACTGAGCTTTAGTAAACTATGACGAATAGTCTTATCAATCTTTTGTGGTGGACTTGACCAGTGCACAAGACTATGTACTCGATCCCTTAGTCCATTACTTGACTCACACATCCATGTGACCGAGTAATTAGTCTTAATTTTCCAATACTTGAAAGTTCTCATTCATCATGCTATACAACTTGCATGATTCCAAGTTCCGGTCCAAATGAAACTTGGGTGATGAGAATCTTTCCTTATTTGGTAAATATAGACATTACCACAAATGAAAGAATCAACTTCATATTTCCACTCTTGCTCTTAATGGAATCACATAAGCAACAGTTTTTCCTCAAATGCCATTGTAAGGATATTTTAAAATAAATAAAATCAAAAATTTTTCTTTTATTTTAAAACTTAGCGGAAAAAACTTATCCTTACAATCCATAAGCACATGAAAACTTGTTGTTATCTATTCCTAAGCAATATATCATAACTCCTAAGAAGTAGCTCAAGAATCCGATTTTTCAAACTATGCGATAGAAATCCATCTATGCGATCAGATTCAGCATATTCTTTCTTTAAGTTTCTTCACTTTTCTTTGATTCTTAAAACATCACCATGTGACCCAGTCACATCATGTATCAATAATCTCAGAATAGAAACTTAACAGAGTTAGATAGTGGACTTTACCTGAAGTAGAGTCAAACTTATTGACTTTAACATCCTTAGGTAAATTTGGCAGCTTCGCAACCAATACTCCTTTCTTTGGCAATATAAACATATGGACCCTTTGATAATGGTACACGAGACTATCACAGACTTAGCTTTTCTCTTTACCATTTGGTCAACCGAGTTGACTATGGCCGATCCCTTTCCATCGGGAAGAGAGAGCTTTACTAGATATCCAATGTCATCACTGTCAATGTCCATAAAGTTTTAGGAAGTTGATCTTAACAAACAGATAAGATCATTAAGGGTCTTGTCATAGTCTGTTTCATAGGTGTTCCAAAAGAACTCACTATGTGACTTAGAAAGTGATTGAACCACCAACTTTCTCAGGACTTTGACACCCAACTCTCCCGGCTTGTCAATATGTGACTACATCTCCAAGATGTGATCACACCTAGACCTTGCCTTGCCAATAGGACTTGAGTGACCTTAAACTTTTTTAAGAACTTGTGGGTTGGGGAGAATAATTGGAGGAGGTGAAAGAAGTATGATTTCCAAAGGACATCATCTTCATTTAGGAAACCTTGTTTCAAAAGATTTGGGAAGATCATAGGTGCCTAAACCAGACAACTTTTGGGAGATATTCAAGATAGTTGATTTAAAGTCCTTAATATGACACCCAATATGAAATATTAAGGCTAGGACCCAACAAACTATTTTATAACTTAGAAGAGGTATGCCGTAATCCAAGCTATAAAATATTTGAAGGTAGGTGAATGACGATTCACCAATTTCCACCAAGATAAACGAAATGTATTATTAGGTTTTAATTGGTTTTGAAACTCCTAGATCTTTGAGATTCATTGAACTGTTCAAAGGCATGTTTCAATCTCGAGTGTGCCCTTCAGGTTTTGTGACTGGGATGCCGAGGATCACAAAACAAGGTGTGAAGTAACCATGCAAATCACTTGGTACCCTTAATAAATTACCCCTCAATCGATGTGCCGGTTAACCACACACGCTCCATCGATATTATGATAAATATTAAGTCACCCTTTACCTACCTTGTTAAGTCCAAGTTAGTGTGCCGGTTAACCACACACGCTCCACTAACGACTTAGACAAAGTGTAAAGTGTAATTTCATGGGTTAGCACCTTATTCACATTTTTCCTAAGTAACTAAGATTGGGTATTATTAAGAGTTTAGTTACTTAGTATTATCATTAATACTTTTAATGAAGGAGAATTATAGTCTTGTCAAACCCGTTCGGCTAACGACCCTCCACCGGTCAAGCAAGCGGTGGGTGAGAGTGGACACCCATTAAGTTGCCATTTTATAGGCAACAACCTTATACCCACCTTATAGACCGGCTTCGTGAATGAGGCGTACTAGCTGTAAGACTGACTTTACTCTTATACATATATATATTATTAACTTATAATATTATAAAGTATAAGGGTTGAATTTTAACTTTTAAAATTCTAAGGGCTAACTTGGAATTAAAGTATTCATAAGTGAAAACTTTTCAAATTCGAAAACTTGAGGGCAAGTTTTGAAACTATTCAAAACTAATTAATCCCATAACTTATGTGTTTAAAGTAGTTTTAATCCAAAAACTCTTCAAGTTCCATAACTTGAGGACAAGTTATGGAAGACTTTAAACTAATAAAAGAAGTAACTTTTTCTTTATTTTATAACTTATGGATTTAATTATGGTTACATATTTTTCTTTAATGAAGTGACTCTTGAACTTCCATAACTTGAGGACAAGTTTGGAGTCATAAAAAAATTATTCAATGACACAAGACTCTTCATTTTGTAACCATTGCCAACCTTTATGAGTTTTATGAGTCTTAAATGTGACTTTTCATATAACTTGAGGACAAGTTACAAAAACACATTTTAGAATCAACTCTTAGATTAATTTGGATTGAAAACACATAATCAATTAACTTTTCTATTAATCTAAGCAACTCATAAGAACAAGATAATTCAAATCAAACTTTTTCATGTAATTAGTCTAAACCTTAAACTAATACAAAACATGAATCTATTGACAATTATCTTTGAAAATGGATTAGCATGAACATTACCACATCAAAAACAAGTTTATAAGTTGAAAAACAACTTAGGGTAATGTTCCTAGTCCATTTCTAGCCAAAAAACTCGAAAATATGTTGTCTGGGGGTCCAACTCGTCGAGTGCATGAACCAACTCGGCGAGTTGGATCGAATTGATCACATTTTAGGCATGGACTCGCCGAGTCCTCTGATGGACTCGCCGAGTCTGATGATCAGACAGCACCAAATTCGTTTTTTTAGCTTCTATTGCAGGTATAACAAGAAAACAAGCCTAGGCTCTGATACCACTGTTGGGTTTTGAGCATTCTAACACTCCTAAGTGTACATGCAACCCTAAATACCTTGGATCTATGTTTTCTCTATTATACATACAAATAAGATCATCCAAGGTATAATCCTAATCTAGCATACAAAACAATGAGTGTAACAAGATAGAATACATACCTCTTTGATGTAGAAAGTCTTCATGAAACTTGAGTGCATAGCCCCAATAGTGTGGAAGCCTCAAATGGAATCACAATCATCAAAACACTTAGAATAGCTTGAGAGAATTCTACAACTCATGAAATCGGCTAGCCCTTTCACTTCACACACTAGTGGCCAATTTTGATCAAGAATAAGATGCTTATATAGTTAGGGTTACACCATGTAAACCATAATAGACATGGCCTTTCATTTCCATGATCCATGGGTACAAATACACCATGGACCATCCATGGACCATCCTATGGGTTTTAGCCCAACTTGATTATCCATGGAGCATTAGCCCACTATACAAGTATGGATGATTTACACAATCAACCCATATATTTAATTAGTCTTCTTTTGATCACTTAATTAATCCTAGATTAATTCTTGATCAATACTAATTAAATAATCTTATTATTCTTATTATTAATATACTAGAACTTATAATATATTAATAACCATAAGTGTCTTATTTCTCTCATTATAGTCTATCCAAGTGCATGATGGTATGCAACCCAAATGGACCATGCCGGGTCGGGTCAAGTCTTACCAATTATAGTTATGGACTTAGACATTAATCCAACACAAGCCAGATCAATTATGGTCTCATTGAGATTCCTCATATGAAAGTTCTTAACGGACTAACCATATGACTCAGGAAAAGAAAGAAGAACCAAATCAATGGCTTTCTCTTTTGGGAATATGCTACCCATCCTTTCCAACTTGTCAATGTACGACTTCATTTTTAGAATGCGCACACACAGATGTTCCATCTTCATGTTTGCATCCCAATAGGGCTTGAGTAATTTCATATCTTTCAACTCGAGGGAAACGTGATGTTAGGAGAGTCGCAGGAAGAGGTGGAAGAGTTAAATAGAGACAATGTCCAGTTCCACCATTTCCTAAGGAAGAGAAAACATTTTCATCTTGGCTTGAAAGTGGAAGAATATCTCCATAAGATTGAGGAAACCCATTTCCATAAGAACGAGGAAGACCATTTCTATCCTCAAATGAGATCTAAAATTAGGAGAAGAGAGAATTCAAGTTAGTTGATTTTAATCCTTAATTATTAACCCAAATTTTAAATTAAGGATAGGATCCATATTTTCGATTCAAACTTTGAAGAGGGGTGTCGTAATCAAATTCGAATCTATTTTAGGTAGGTAGTGTCATCTCACCAATTTTAGTCACATGAAATTCCTAGATCTTTTGAGATTCATTGAATCTTATCAATGACATGTTTAATCTCGATTATGCTCTTACTAATTGTGACTAGGGTGCCGATAATCACAATTAAGACGTGAATAACCATGCACACCCGCTTGAAAACCTCGAGGTCATTTATCATCTCAAATTGAAGTGTCGGTTAACCACACACGCTCCATCAATATCAATTTATCCATCACCTCAACTTTATGGTCCTAAATTAGTGGGCTTGTTAGCCATACACACTCTACTAACGACAAATAAAGAGTGATGTGCATTTTTATGGATTAGCATACGATTCACATTTTTCCTAAAGTAACTAGAGTGAGATTTATAAAAGATTTAGTTACTTTATAGTATCATATTTTTAGAGGCTATGTCTTATAAAACCTGTTCGGTTAACGACCCTCTACCATACAAGTGATCGGTGGGTGAGAATGGACACCCAATGATGATTATTTTATAGGTCGTTTCCTTATACCCCCTTAGAGTATGACTTCGTGAATGAGGCCTAATATTAATTTGACGGACTTGTCTTATACATATAATATATTAAAGTTTTAATCTTATATAGTATAAGGTGTATTTTAAAACTTTTCAAAATACTAAGTTCAAAATTAATTATCTAAATTAATCGATTATTTAATTAATCATTTAGACATTTAAAATTAACTATAGTAATCAATTAATTAATCACTAAACCTATTGTGGATTTATAATTATCATTTAATTAATATTATAATTAAATTTGTTATTAAATCCATAAGGATAATTCAATTATTAATCTTATAATTAAATATTATATTTCCAAGATTATCTCATAATATTTAAGGTTTTTATTTTAATTATCTAAGGCATTCAAAAATCTAATTTTGATAGATTTAAAACTAGATAATTACCAAAATTAACCACACAGATAAGATTAGGCAGCAAAATCCCGAAAATCGGTTTTAGGCTAACGTCATGTCGTGGCATAAGGTATGTCATGTCGTGGCAGAAAACTTTTTGAAAATTTTTGTTTTGTTCAGTTCATCTCATGTACAACCAATGCTAGACACACCTAGGCTTTGATACCATATATGAAATTTATAAGTTACAAAAAAAAACTATGTGCTTGCAAAATTTCACTTAACACTTAAGGGCACACCCAACCTAAAGGATCTATGGCATACACTTCGAATGCAACATACAATGAACAACCAAATTAGCATAACCCTAATGAAACCCTAGTGTAATCAAATCAAAAGAACTAGGGTTACATACCTTTGATTGGTTGTAGTAAACAAATCACTTCAATCCTTCCTTGAAGAGCTTGGAAAGCTAGCACCAAAGGTATGATGCCTCTAATGGATCACATCCAAACCCTAGAACTAGAAGATGATTTAGGAGGTAGGCGGAGAGGAAAATTTCATTCCTAAGGCTTGTGGGAAGTGCATGAACGAAATTAAGGCCATAAGGGGTCCTATTTATAGTTTAGGTATCTTAGGTACGAAGCAAGATTTGAATGGATTTAATCCCAATCCAAATCATTTCCTTATACGCATCAAAGAGGCTTCTAGGAACCCCAATAAGTCTCCCAAAACCGTCCACCCTTGGATGGTTCTAGAATTGCTTCTTTTGTTCAACTATTGAACAATTACAATTTACCCCTTACACCTTTAATTAGTTCCAATTAATACCAAATTAATTCCACACTAATTATGATTAATAATTAATTAATTCTAATTGATTTCTTATTAATTTATCAAAATTATAAACTAACAAATCAATTATTTAACTATTGATCTCATATTAATTTATTAATCACATAATAAATTAACAAATAAGCTATCTCCTCCAAATTAATATATTAATCATATAATATATTGAAAAATCATTTCCTCATAATTTATATTTAGTTTATTAATCATATAATAATCTAATAAATCATACTCTCTCCATAAATGTCATTCTAATCAAGTTCTATTTATGAAGGCATCCCAAAAAGGACTTTGCTTCTAATTTCAAGAATATACCAATTTAGTTAATGACTTAGGCACCTTAATTCAACAGCTTTATGGGTCTTGGGGGTTATATGTATTAGATATGAACTCTTCTCAAATTTTAGTGCCATGCATGGAGTTTGAACTCCATTTCTTACCTTTTTTAACTTAGTTTAAGTGAAGGACATGCATGGGTCATGCATGTCGATAAAGTTAAGATTTTTATGAACCTTTAGATTTCCAAGAAGCCTTCTGTAAATTTTAAGAAAAGGGATTAACATATTAATAGCTTAATCATGTAAGTTTTCTTCAGCCAGAAACCACGGTGTGACATGTTGCTCACCACGACATGGTTAGGGGTTTATGACTATTTTGTCAGGTTGTTGCCATGGTGTAGTGGAATGCTTTCCACAACGTGGTGGCAGATCTAGCCGTGACTGTCTTGTCGAAGAATAGCCATAACGTGGCCAGTAGTTGGCCACAAAATGGTGAGTGTTGAGCGTTGACTTTTTGACTTGGTTGACTTTTGGTCAAATTGCTAGTTTTATAGGATAAACTAAGTTTTAACCTTGAATGTTTCCTTAAGTTGTTTTAAGCACCAACTTTTTGGTTGTGAGAGCTTTTGTATTTCGTCTTCGACTGAGAGGTAATTCTTCTCGCTATACTATATAGGATGCTAGTTGTCTTTGTGACTCTTGCATGAAAGACCAGGATCTGGCCCATGAAAATTATATGAAAGACCGGCCGAGATCTGGCCCCTATTTATTATATGAAAGACCAAGATATGGACCCTAGAAATTTTATGAAAGACCTGGATTTGACTCTTGGAAAATGCATGAAAAACCAGGATCTATCCCCTGATACTAGTATGTAAGACCATGATTTGGCCCATGGCAGGAAGTAATTGTAAGACTATGATTTGGCCAATCACATTCACTTGCAGGATGAAATAGAGCTGTGATATTATGTATGATATGTGGTATTTTTGGAAAGTCACTAAAATTTTTGCTTACGTTTTTATGTTTACATGTTTCAAGTACTTCTCGTTCGAAAATGGAAAGGTCCAACTTGATCGTACTGCATCCCCTAGAATTTTTCGCATTATCTATTTTATGACTTTCCTCTGATGTTTTGAGGATACATAATACTCTGATTATCTTCTTAATGGTTAAGTTCATGGTTTTGGTTGCTTGAAAAATGAAATTTTTACGTTGTAATTTTGGGACGTTACAAATTAGTATCAGAGCCTTAGTTTCATGGATTCTGTCACACCCCGAAAACCAAAGGCGGAAACATTTCCGGGGTTGACTCCATGTTGAGTATCAAATCCAATGCACATAGTAAAATAGTAAACACAAAACATTACATTACATAATATTGTTTACATCAGTTTGAAAGAAAAGTTATACAAGTGTTTTATACATATATGATATGAACAAAAGTAAAGACGAGTCTTCGGGACGCTCCGTCTTCTCCAAAGGGTGGTGGTGTACCTGTCTAACGCTGACCTGAGAATACAAGCGGTTTGAAAATCAGCATAAAGCTGGTGAGTTCATAAGCGGTTTAGTTTTGAAAAGATCGAATTTCCTTTGTTACAATTTCAAAAACGGTTGGTTAAGTCATTCCAGGAAAATCCCATATTTTCCTTATAGTTTTAGTTATTCGTTTGTTACTTTATCCGTTTATGAGTTGATGTGCTACCCAGGAAAATCGCATATTTTCCTATGTGTTGAGTTGCCTATTTGTATCTAAGTTCGTTACTGGTTGGTTCTTAGGATTGATTTCGATGTACTAGTAATTACCATGTGTATAGTATTAGTTAAGTATTCTAAACCCTTAGATATTCTACATTCGAATGACTATTATCTACTAACTTAGTTGTATTTTTGAATATTTGGAATCACACAGAAGCGTACATTACAGTATTTTTGAAGTTCTGTTGAGTTCCAAAAGAGTACATTAGTTGTATAATCGAAGCTCTGTCGACATTTTGAGGCGGATATATTCGAAACTCAGAAGAGGTCCAGAGGCGTATTTTCGTATTTAATTTGAAACTCTGGTGACACTCAAGGGGTACACTAGCTGTATATTCAAAGTCTTGGTGTCATCCAAAGGCGTTATTTCGCATTCGTATTACTATTTCTATTCGTATTCGTACTAGACTATTTGTTAGATTCATATTCGTATTCATTCTATCCTATTAGTTATATTTGTATTCACATTCGTATTCGTACTAACCTAATAGTTATATTCGTATTCGTTCTATCCTATTAGTTATATTCGTATTCACATTCGTATTCGTACTAACCTAATAGTTATATTCGTATTCATTCTATCCTATTAGTTATATTCGTATTCGCATTCGTATTCGTTTAGTATTAATCTTAGTTATGATTAGTATGATTTCTTATTCAAAGAGAATATAATTATAACACTTTTAAAAGAAGTCTATGTTTAGTCTAACTGTTTAACCTGCAATTCGAACCATTAGTTATCACAATTATCATTATTAAAATCATTCATGAAATAAAACATTTGAAATGAAAATACGTTTAAGTACAAGATTTATTGTACTTTTTCTTGTATTCCCCCTGAAAACGTTGAAAACCATTTAAAAAGGGTAGGGGTATGAACTCACCGGTTGAGAAACGCATCGGTTTGGATCCTAAATGTCAGTTTGGGGTTCGCGAATGCACAAGATTCCTATGGATTATCAAATGATACATATTTGTATCTAATTAGGACTTGATTAATTTATTTGTTAGGTATATACACTTCTAGTTGCGGAAACACCCCATTACAAGTGTTTGGAAGGACCCGGGTGACATTTGGGGACACATATAGCTAGGATATTGAGTTTACTCTTCAAGAGTAAACTCATACTAGAGTTTTCGGCCCTAATGACATATTCCCCATGAGTTTATGGCTGTAAACTCATGGTGGGGTACTTTTGGTTGCTAAATGGCTTCAAAACACTTGGGGAATAATGCTAGACTTGGATTTTAAGCTTTGGAATGAATTATAACACACTTAGGGACCATTTATTGGAGTTTACGGCTGTAAACATGGACTTTACAGCTGTAAACATGGAGTTTACGGCCGTAAACTCCCCCTTATATCCAATCCTTAATGTTTTGGCCCTAAAACAATCACATGTGATTCTAATGATTTTTCCTAAGCTTTGTATCAATTTCCGGGGGACTTTTGGCATGGCTTTAGGAGTTTACGGCCCATGAACCCCCCTCATGGCCGTGAACTCCCTAAATGGGTGATTTATTATGTTTTAGGCTTCTAAACTTGTTTGTGGACACTTCTAGAATTTATCCCAAGGCTTTAGGTGTGTTAAAGTGGCATTTTAACACATTTAGAGGAGTTTACTCTCCAAGAACAATGAGTTTATGGCCCAAGCATGTTCTTGGGCAATAAACTCAAGTTTACTCCTCTAAATTGATGTTCAAGGTGTTCCAAGGCCAAATCCATAATTCTAAAATTCATATCTAAGCTTCAATGGTATTTTGGAAGGGTTTAAGGGCATAAAAACCCCATTTATATGAGTTTACGGCCCAAGCATGTTCTTGGGCAGTAAACTCATGTTTACTCTTCAAAATCCATGTTAAAGGCATTCTAAGTCCAGTCCATTAAGCCATTAAGCCATTAAGCCATATCTAAGCTCCAAAGGTCGATTGGAAGGGTTTTTGGGCTCCAAAACCCATTATATATGAGTTCACGGCCTAGGGCTGTTCCAGGGCTGTAAAATCATGAATGTGGTCCTATTCCATGATTTGAACTCGAATTTGAAGGCTAGAGGGGTTGCATAACAAGTTAGGGAAGGTACCTTGGTGATTAGAAGCCTTAAATTTGAGATTTGGACCCTTAAACTTGGATTTAGGAGAGAGGTTAGAGAGAGAGTAGATAGAGGAAGCAAAAGCTTCAAATGAATGTTTAAACATGTTTAAATAGATCCAAAAACTTGGACACGATGGAATTCTACCCGATACCGGCATTAAACGGGGCTTTTGGTCGCACCCGATTAAGTTGCCGTTACCCGACGGGATAGAATTTAGAAATTTCAAGTTAATGATTTTGGGCCATTTTTATGAGTTTTAAATGGATTTGAACACTTACGATATTAAAATAAACTTATAGTTTATATATCTTAGCCCAAAAACGAAAACGGAACGAATCGATAAAGGCGGATTTTTACGCGCGGAACGGATTTCAGCGATGGACAACTTCGGGTTGTTACAGATTCAGGCACACTTCATAGTATGTTTGAACTCAAACTGAGGAATAATAAATTATTTTAAAAGAACCATTTTTCTAAAAGGATCTTATAAAGAAAGGGGTGTGATGCATGCAATCAGTCGAGCTTAAGTAAGTGATTCCTAAAATACCCATACATAAATATTATATATTTGTATATGGCTATGGAATTCCTCAGGGTTGTGAAATATAATGGTTTATAGGAGAGATGCCTTTATATGCATGTTATGTGATAAGGTGCCTTTGAGTTTACGCTGACACTAGAAATTATTTGATGAATGCACTTGGGTGGTATATAGTTAAGTCTAGATAGCCCTAGAATATTTGATTCATCCTTATTGTATGTTCTTGTTTGATGAAGGCCTTATGGTTGATACATTTTTTTGAGCATCTATATATATTACAGTTGTGTATGACTTGCTTCATTACATGATTGTTAGTGTCGGCAAAGACTTTCATGGCATGTGCGGAGAGAAGAATACTAATAGAGTCTTGGAAGTGTCTTATCATGATTGTGTACACTATTTAGCGATGTATCCATGTGAGGGTAGTCATAGTGGAGTAACTTAGAAGATCTATAATGACTCTTGAGGAAAGTACGAATAGGTGTGGAAGGTAGTATGGGCCTATACTACTGAAAGCATTGGATTTGTACTCGAATAAAGGGATGTCACGAGGATTCTAGGGAGTTTGTAATATGAGAGATTCCTTGAGTATGATTTGACCCTTTTTTGTTTTTTAGAATGGTGGTTATGGTTATGGTTCTAGTTCAAGATTGGGAAGTTAGCCTGGTGATATTGAGCTACGTGAGTTCATCACATCTGATATTTATCAAGCTATCCTTGAGGCAACCTATATCATGTTTAGGTCGATCAGTGAGGGTTTGATTCAGCTGATGGAGGAGCGTATGGGGGCTTTTCCTGCGAAGTTGGTTGTTCTTAATCTCGGGGCCAATGCTCTCACCTTTCGTGAGCTTCATGTTTGTAGGGCTCCTGAGTTCGTCGGGAAGAAGGACCCTATAGCCAGTAGGCATTGGATTTCAGACATGGAGAGTGCCTATCAAATAAACTTCTGCCCTGAGGGGTCGATGGTTAGATTTGCATTTAGTCTTTTGAGGGATATGGCTCACAATTGGTGGGAGGAGGTAGGCCATTCTTTGGGAGCAATTATCGTCGAGGCTATTACCTGGGTAGAATTTATTATCAGGTTCATGGTAGAGTTCACGCCTACTATCAAGGTTCAGCAGCTGGCGCGGGAGTTTCAAGACCTTCTTCAAACGATGGAGATTGTGGTGGAGATCACCGCCAAGTTTAGAGAGAGAGTTTTGCTTGTTTCGTAGTATGTTGTGAATGAAGATATGAAGAAGGTACGATATCATTGTAACATCCTAAAATTTAAGACTATATCCTTAAATTAATAAAGTAATAAATAAAAAATAATTTATATAGATAAATCACCAAGGATTACTCATGTAGTTTGTGGTATGAAGTTTGGAGAGCTAGAAGTGAAAATAATAACATTTTAAATGTTAAAGGGCCAAAAGTCTTAAGTTGGAAAAATGAGTTAAGCAAAGGGTTGACTCAATTAAACGAAGTGACTAATAAAGTTGTATAATGGATAATGGGAGACTTATCATGCCAAAACTCAAATTAAAATAATAAATATTGAGATTGAGCGTGTTTTGGCCAAAAGATATAAACTAGAGGGACCAACATGTGAAAATGTTGGGAAATAAGATGAACACTCCACACATTCTCCTTTCAGATCCTTAATTGCAAGCAAGAGCTCTCAAATGGCATTTTTGATTCTTAAGAACTCCTAGGGTTTGATTCAAGTGGATATTGGAACATCCAAGCAAGAAAGGAAGTAATCAAAAGCTAATAAGGTATAAAACCTTCACCTCTAACTCTATTTTTTGAATTCATGGTTTGGAGAAAAGCCCAATCTCTAAATTAGCTTCTTGTAATGGTTAGGGGTTGGTTTTCTAACCTCCATTTAGTGGTTTCTGTGGTTCTAACATCAATATAATCATCTCATTGACGGATTTGATGATTTGGGTAAAAATCTCCATGAACTCTAGAAAACCCGAATTGGGAATATTACATTGATGATGAAATGGTATTGGATTTTATGACCTAGATGAAATTTAATAGCAACAAATCAAATTAGAATGATCAAATTCATCCATAATGGTAGGATCATGTATATGCTAGAATTGGAATGGAATTGATTGAAATGCGATGAAAGCTATGGAGTATTTTGTTTGTGAGAATTTGATGAGTATATGATACTCATAAAAATGAGTTGATACTAAAAATATGATTTGGATGAAAGAAAATGAAGTCTTGAATGATTCCTAGCTGAAATTATGGAATATTTGGCCATAAGGGTATTTTTGGTAAATCTACGGATTGCTTCATACAGATTAGCATCTAAGAAGTGAATGGAATTCATGAAAATGAATTGACACTCTATGGATGATATTGGAACATAAACATGAAGGGGTTTTACTGAGTTTTTAGTTCTAATGATTTTTTTGACTTAAAGGGTAATTTGGGAAATATATAATGAATTTGAGGATTCCATAGTTAGTTTATGTACTTACAATGAGATTAATGGTGGTTTTATATACTTAAAAACTTTAATATGAGTGTTCAATGAGTTAGGAACAAACTATGTGAGTTTTGGAACGTGCCATTAAACAATAGACTAGTTAATCTTTCTTTTACAACTTGAATATCATTATTTTCTTATGGGTTTCAATGAACACTTAATGGATTAAGTGGAGTGTTTTTAGATGATAAAACACCTATTAATCATGTTCGAGAACCTATATAAGTGATACAAAGTAAATTGGAAAAAGGGTCTTTAAGAACTATGCAAAGTAGAGTGACATTTTGAGAAAAAAAAAACGAGTTTGTACCTGACTGAAATCGTCCTATGTCTGGGTAAAAATCGTCCTGGTTGAGTTTAACAGTTTTAGGAAATTCTCAAAACCTCCAAAACCTTTGCATACAGATTCTAAATCACGCACGGTTTTCACCTATAATCATATTTTCAAATAAGGGATGATTTGAGACAATACATTATAGAAATAAAACTCATGAGGGTATTTTGGTCATTATATTGACATGAACTAGTATGATATAGGAAACATTTAGAGAATGTTTACTTGGAGTAAAGAAGCTTGAAAGGGAGTAGCTATCCTTTTGTGATTGAGGTGAGTAGGTGTTGGAATTTTCTCACTTTGGGGTACTTGGCAAAATGATTTTTTTGATAATGAAATGCAATGATTTGATATATGAAATGTTTTGAAATGAAAGTGTTAAATGTTTTTGAAAAGAATGTTTTGAAAGAATTCCTTGAAAGTAAGAATGTTTTGAAAGCAATGAATATTTTGGAATAACAAATGTTTGATATGTAAAATGTGTACTTTCAAAGTATATATTCCTAATAAAATATTCTATTATATATTATGATATGAGTATTGATAATGTGGAAAGTGAAAGCTAAAAATCAAGTAAAAAGGAAAGAAAGTAGAGAAATAATGAAAATTGTTCGGGCCATGATACTTCAAAAGAGGCACTAGAGGAATCTACTGGGGTGGTACCTTCCCCGCCGCGAAGTAGATGTTCTAATGGAAATGATGCCTTGGTGGATTGATTTTTTCATTCCACCTTGGTCTAGACTTGGGAGTGGCTCCTTAATTAGATGTAGACCCTAAGTATAAAAATGGTAACAGTTTAATACCAGAATTAGCCCTTAATGAAAGAATGAATAGAATGTGAAAAAGAATGTCTTTTGAGTTATGTTATGTCTAATGAAATGTTTTGATATGGAACAAATCGTGGAAAATGTCTATTTGAAATATATTTTTTAAAGATGAAATTTTTTTAGTGTGAATGTGATAAATGTTTTGGGTCACAAACCAGCATAGCTCACGAGACATTTTTGTCTTACGTATCTCTTTTAATGCCATGTATCCCAGGTTGCAATTAAGGATAAACGATGATAGATGGAAGATAAAAGTTAAGAGATAGAGAATGGAGTGGAACTTGTTAAGTTCCTTTTTAAATGATACTAATGTAATTTTGATTTGCTTAATATGGTTTGTATGATGCTTAATGGTAAGACCCAATGTTTTAATCATAAATGTTTTTGTAGGACTAGTTTTTGTTAAATGTGGGTTAATACCCGAGAAGATTTTGTTTAAACCATTGCATTTTAAAGTTTGAAAATTTTCGGGGTGTTACAATCATGATATGCTGAGAGACGACATCATGGATTTTATTAGTATTTCGATCTACCAGACTTTGGAGCAGATGATTGATAGAGCTCGTGAACAGGAGATTGAGTTGGAGCTTCTGAAGAAGTGGAAGCCAGTATAGATTCAAATAGCAGGAACTCCATCGAAGAAGCCTAGGACTTTTGATTTTTGATATGGAGGCCATTAAGGTTGGGGCCTCTGTGATAAGTGCGACAAATCACACGATAGGGTTTGTCGAGCAGGTGGTTTGGGCTACTACAAGTGCGGCAAGACATGTCATATTAGTAGGGATTGTACTCAGGGACCAAGACTAATTTTCTTTCATTGAAATCATGTGAGCCATAAAAAGGTCGACTGTCCGAGATTGTCAGGAGGGGCGGTGTGGGTACCTTCTCCAATTACTTTGAGGAGCAGAGCTTTTCAGATGACAGTCGTGGAGGCCAGAGCAACGTCAGATGTTGTCACTGCGATGTATTCCTATTTATTTATTGATGTTTAATTATTCATGATTAAGTTCGTATATGATGTTATTAGGGATGTTCTTAGGTGATGGTATGACTTCTCTTGTACTTTTTTATTCAATTGTTACCCGATTATTCGTGTCTCTTGCCCTTAACAAGAAGTTCCATGTTTTTCCGGGGGTGCTGGCTTTTCTGTTAGAGGTACAGATTCCCAATGACCCAACTATGAGTACTTTAAGGGTCCACGAGGATTGTGTATTGGATACGTTTCATTTTTAGTTTCCTATTGATCTCGTTCCTATTTCTCTGAGAGGGACGAGGATCATCGTGGACATAGATTGGGTGAGTCGGTTTGGGGCTATGATCGACCGCGTGCGCCAGCTAGTGAAAGTTTGAACCCTAAGTGGGGGAGAATTGATCATTCATGGTGAGGGTGCATGATACGGTGTAACGCCCCGGGTTTTCTCGGTACGTTTGGTTATTTTAATTTAATTAACCTTGTAACCTTGGGTTAATTTATTTAACCAATGTCTGATTTCTTATGTTATTGGACTCTTTTGATCATCTTGTAAACTCCTTTTTGAAGTCCATGGGCTATGGGCCTATTTGCAATGTCCATCTAGTTAATAGTACTTAATGTGTAAATTGAATCATTTGGAACACACACAAGGAAAACACTCTAAACCCTCCCTCTCTCTCAAAAATCGTCCCTCTCTCTCTCTTTGGGATCAAGAGCAGCCAAGGGGCTGTTTGGAGCTTAATTCTTGTTCATTTCCAGCCTTGATTCGTATTGGTATGAACCTCCTTATCCTTTCTTACAACTTGATTCATAACCTTGTTCTAGTTTTATGATTTCATCTTCACCTCTTCTCCTTCTTATTTTATTTGTAATTGTATGTTATACATCATCTCAAGATCCTATCTTCACCCCATATATGGTGGATGATGGATCTAGGGGATTACATGTGGCAAAAGATCATGGAAACCCTAAAAGGGAGAATGATGATTTTATGTGCTTATGTTTATTTTCATGTTGATTATTATTACATCCTTGAGGCTAAATGAAATCCTAATGATCCCTAACCCTTTTTAGTACCACCATTATCATGGGGACTGAATTGGGATGATGAACACATCTTAAAATGTGTTTCAAAAGGAGAAGGATGGATAAGCCAAAAAGGAATCACGGGTGGCTACGATTCTGTTTTCCATCAGATCTGTAGTCATTTTGTAAAAATAATATCTGGAGCTCTAGAACTCAAACGGACCCCAAACCAGTTCCAAAAGTTCACAAATTGAGTTGGCTAACTTTCTTAAGAACTCCAACCTCACTGATAAGGGCTTTATCTATGTGAAAGAATGGCATCTTTGCTGTTAGGTCTGATCCGGGTCTGTTCTGATATGTCATTTTGTTTTCATCATTTCTAAGACTTGGAAAAGGATCCAGAGTGATTCCAAGTTTCTATATGTTCCTTATATTATGAATTTAAGATCTGGAGAATATGGGGTGTTATTTCCAATTATAAATTGGTTAGAATGGATCCACACTCCAGGTCAGTGGGCAGTCACCAGCTTTTGCTAGTGCTGTGATTGTCCACAATGTGAATTTTATATCTGGAGTTTGAGAGATGCTTGTCATTCAATTCCAACTCTGAGACTTTCACTTGTATGTCCTTTACTTCTCTTAATTTTCTTTTGGACGAATTCTACTCACAAGTTGGGTAGAATTGGCCAACATCACTTGACTGTATTGTTGGAGACAGAAGTGATACACCATTTTGTAAAATTCATATTTAATTCATCTTTTGGAGTTAGAATGAGTTCTTTATAGTTATGGAATCCTGAGCAATCATAGTTTCCTATAAAATTTAGTTAAAACTATGTTTATGTTTTAGATTTTGGAGTAAATCCGTTTTGAACAGCAGGTCTGTTTTAGAGACCTTGCTGTGATTACTCTTTTCTCAACTCATAGCTTCATTACTTCTCGTTTCTAACCTTTAGTCCTTCTTAGGCGAGGTTTTGAAGTTTGCTCAAGCTTGGTAGCATTATTTGATTGTTAGCCATCCTTAATACTCACTCAAGGTGAGTTCTCTCACACCTTTGTATTGATGATTGTGTTTGCTAGTTAGCTCGTGTGTGATTATTTGAATTTATACTATATAAGTGTTGTTTTAATTCGTACATGTGCACTGTATGTAACTAATTATGGATATGGGGACACCACCAAAGGATACGGATTTACCGGTGCGGTGGGTAGGTAAGATCACCAACGTAATACTCTTCGTGAGGTGCGGTGATTAGGGCCAAATGATACGGGATCTTCCCGGTGCGGTTCAAACCTACAAGTCCTTCTCGTAATATAGACATTGATTCGTTCTTTGTCTTTATCATTATAATTGGAAAATGGATTAGGGCTAGTAAATATGAATGTTAGTACAATGTCTGTGTTTGAATTCACTAAGCTTCGTGCTTACGTTTTTCCCTTATAACTTTTCAGGCGTTAAGATTAAAGAGGCTAAGGCTTGACATGGAGCATCGGGACATCGCTACTAGTTATTTTGTTGGGACCTTATTATTATTATTACTTCCGCACTTATTTTATATGGTTATTAAGTTGATGGATTATGTTATGACTATTTCAGTTGTTTTAATTTAATTTAAGATGGGTTTTAAAAGTTTAAAATTTTTGCAAAAAAAAAAATTGGGTGTCACAAGTTGGTATCAGAGCCACAGTTTGAGGGAACTAGGCATTCTTGTGGATGTTCTAGACTCAAATTTGAGGCTCTATAATAGTTTATTCTCTTTTTAAAAGATTTTTCAAATTTTCTGAAGACTAGTAGTGAAAGATGTCGCGGTGTGCCAGTCGGCCAGCCAAGTAAGCCTTATTTCTTATGTTCAATGTTTATGTTAAATTGTTGACTATGAATTGGATTCTACTAGTCTTAAAATGCTAGATTACACACTTATTTAATGTTAACATGTGAGAGAGATGTAAAATTAACGGCTAGAGCGAGCTGGAAATTTTGAAACTAGACGCGATTGCGAAATTGGAACTTGTGTGGAAGATAGTAGAAGGGCCCCTACTATTTGAAACATCGGTGCCGGTTTCGGGTCGGGGCAAGGTTGAGAAATTTTCGGCAAGCTGAGTGTTTCGTCTTCCTAGAAATATCTAGGCTGAATTATTTCTAAATATTTTCCTCCTTCTACGGATACAGATGGCTCCGCCTGCTCGCCTTAATCAGCTCCAAATGGAGCAAGTTAGGAATATTGTCGCTGAGGAATTCAATAACGCTTTCAATGAATTAATCCCGGGCGTGACCAATGACATAATCACCCAGGTCAAAGCTCTTCTGGATGAGCGCCTCGCAGCTATTCCCGGGGGAGCGTTATCGGCTCCGCCCGTTCGGGATTCGGCATACTACTTCGAGAAGTTCAACAAGTGTAGCCCTCCTCTTTGGAATGGTGAATCCGACCCAGTTGCTGCTAAGCATTGGGTGTCAGATGTTGAGGGCGCCTTCATGACTGTTGGGTGTCCGGACCAGTACAAAGTTGTGATCGCCATGAATCAGCTGCGAAAAAGGGGAAAGACATGGTGGAACACCATCACCGCTCTATTAAACGAGGAAGAAGTGAGGGCCATGTCTTGGGCCCAATTTGTGGAGAGGTTCGAGGCACAATATGTGCCCAAGGTGGAGCAGCAGCGGATGCAGCAAGAGTTCATGGCCTTACAGCAAACTACCGAGTCTGTTAGCGACTTGAACGCCAAGTTCTTGGAGATGCTATCTTTTTGTCCCTCATTTGCTGGGAATGAGGCCTGGTTGGTCAGCTAATACACTACCATTCTACGTACCGAGATTCGGGAATTCGTTAGCATGCAGGAGTTCCCGACTTTATCCGCGATCATGGATGCAGCGAGGAGGAGGGAAATTGAGTTGCAGACCCAGACCAAGAAGAAGGCCAATGACACCTCCTCCAAGACATCCGGAGATGCCCAGAAAAAGCAAAAGCAGGGTGGTAAGTCAAGGTATGAGTACAGGCCGTCTTCAAGCCAGGGCGAGAAAAATCCGTTGATATGCTACAACTGTAAAAATCCAGGGCATCATTGGAAGAATTGTAGGGCTCCCCCTGCGAGTGCAGTTCCTCAGATTACTTCTGCTGCTCCCTTCTGCTATCACTGCAACGAGACGGGACACAAGAATCCCGAATGTCCGAAGTTGAAGGCTGGTAAAGGAAGCGGGGGTACAAATCCTGCAATTGCATCGTCTTCTAAGGGACCCACTATGGTGACACGAGGTCGTGCTCACCAGATGACTGCGGATGAGCCGGTGATTACCGCGACAGTGGCAGGTAAATTTCTTTTTTTTCTTTTCTCTCCTGCCATTATTTAATAAATGGTAATTAGAATTGTTTACATGATTGTATGTGGTAAATCAAGCACTTATTTGCTAGATTCCGAGCCTGCTGTTGTTATGTTTGATAGCGGTGCTACCCATTCTTTTGTATCTCGCACGTTTATTAATCGTCTGGGGTGTAGTATCGGAAAATTGGCTCGCCCAATGGTTGTCGAAGTTGCCGACAACCGACCTACTTATGTCACCGATGTCTATCGGGGTTGCACTCTCGAGTTTTCTGGAGTTGAATTCCCTATTGATCTTATCCCTATTGCGATGCGAGAGCTCTGCGTTATCGTAGGCATGGATTGGCTTGATGCGTTTGATGCGGAAATCCACTGTCGTAAGAAGCAAGTTCGTGTTCGAAACCCTAGAGGTGGAGAACTTATTATTCAGGGGGACATTCCCCACCTGGCTATGGCTTCTTGCTCTTCTGCTATAGCACTAGACGACGTTCCTATCGTTTCCGACTTCAGCGATGTCTTTCCGGAGGAACTCCCTGGCTTGCCACCTGTACGGCAAGTGGAGTTTCGCATTGATTTGGTGCCAGGTGCGACTCCGGTAGCGAAATCTCCTTACCGCTTGGCACCACCTGAAATGAAAGAGCTCCAAGATCAACTTCAAGATCTAAGTGATAAAGGGTTTATACGGCCAAGCTGCTCGCCTTGGGGTGCTCCTATTCTCTTTGTGAAGAAGAAAGATGGATCCCAGCGAATGTGTATTGATTATAGGGAGCTAAACAAGCGCACGATAAAGAATAGGTACCCGTTGCCACGTATTGACGATCTTTTCGATCAGCTTCAGGGAGCATCTTGGTTTTCCAAGATTGATTTACGTTCCGGTTACCATCAGATGCGTGTTCGTGAAGAAGACATTGAGAAAACAGCATTCCGTACTCGATATGTGCACTTTGAATTCGTAGTGATGCCTTTTGGGCTCACCAATGCACCCGCAGCGTTCATGGATCTCATGAACCGGGTGTGTAGCCTGATGCTTGACCGTTCGGTCATAGTGTTCATAGATGATATCTTAGTCTATTCTAAGAGCAAAGAGGAGCATCAGCAACACCTTCGGGAGATTCTGGAAACTCTGGCAAGAGAAAGGCTTTATGCTAAATTTTCAAAATGTGAATTTTGGTTGGAAGAAGTTCAGTTCTTGGGGCATGTGTAAACAAACAAGGTATCAAGGTCGATGAAGCCAAGGTTGATGCGGTTAAGCAATGGAGGATTCCGAAAACACCTTCTGAAATTCGCAGTTTCTTGGGTTTAGCCGGTTATTACCGGAGGTTCATTGAAAATTTCTCTAAAATCGCCTTACCACTCACCCGATTGACCAAGAAATCAATGAAATTCGTTTGGGGCCCGGAGCAGCAACTGGCGTTTGATGAGTTAAGGAAACGATTGTGTGAAGCTCCGATTTTGGCCTTACCTGATGGGGTTGAGGATATGGTGGTTTACTGTGATGCATCGCTTCAAGGTCTTGGTGCCGTGTTAATGCAACGAGATAGGGTGATAGCATATGCCTCCCGACAGCTGAAACCCCACGAACGAAACTACCCCACTCCTGATTTGGAGCTTGGGGCTGTTGTTTTCGCTCTTAAGATTTGGAGACACTATCTCTATGGAGTGAAGTTTATCATATACACTGACCATAAGAGTCTAAAATATTTGTTCGAGCAGCGGGATTTGAATATGAGGCAGATCCGATGGTTAGATGTGGTAAAAGATTATGATTGTGAAATTCACTACCACCCCGGTAAAGCTAATGTGGTAGCTGATGCTCTTAGTCGTAAACAATCTGCCGAACCAATTCGAGCTAAGTGTCTCCGGATCACGATGGTGTCGTCTTTGTTAGATCTAATCCGGGACGCCCAAAAGACGGCAATACTGGAGGAAAACATCAGGCGTGAGAAGATTGGGAAAGAGTTGCCTAACATGGAAAGAGACGGGCGTGGTTTGCTGACTCGCTACGGTAGGATTTGGGTTCCATATACCGGGAGAAATCGGAAATCCCTAATGGATGAGTCTCATAAGTCAAAATTTTCTATCCATCCTGGTGCTACTAAAATGTATCGGGACCTTCATGAGGCTTACTGGTGGCATGGAATGAAGAATGATGTGGCTCGATTTGTGGAAGAATGTATGACCTGTCGAAAGGTCAAGGCGGAACACCAGAAACCGCATGGGAAGTTGCAACCATTGGAGATTCCTGAATGGAAATGGGAGCATCTAACCATGGACTTCATTACAAAACTTCCTAGAACTGCCCGAGGATCAGATACGATATGGGTGATTGTTGATCGTTTGACTAAGAGTGCTCACTTTCTGACTATAAAGGAGAACTCATCGGCGGAGAAATTAGCCGAGATCTTTGTTCGGGAGATTGTCTCATTACATGGGGTGCCCGTTTCTATCATCTCTGATCGAGACACCCGATTTACCTCTCGGTTCTGGAGGAAGTTTCAAGAGGAATTGGGCACACGATTACATTTTAGTACCGCCTTCCATCCGCAGACAGACGGGCAGAGTGAGCGGACGATTCAGACCTTGGAGGACATGCTTAGGGCGTGTGCGATTGATTTTGGGGGTAGTTGGGATGACCATCTACATCTAGCTGAGTTTTCTTATAACAACAGCTATCACTCGAGCATTAAAATGCCTCCGTATGAAGCCTTGTACGGGAGGAAGTGCAGGACGCCCGTTTGTTGGGGCGAGGTTGGGCAGAGGGTACTTGGGAGTACTGATATCGTGCTACAGACTACGGAGAAAATCCAAGTGATTCGGGATCATTTGGTCACAGCGAGCAGTCGTCAGAAAAGTTATGCTGACAAAAGACGCTCCAATCTTGAGTTCCAGGTGGGAGATTATGTGTTGCTTAAAGTCTCCCCCTGGAAAGGTGTGATTCGATTTCGGAAGCGGGGAAAGCTCGGACCCCGATTCATTGGACCCTACAAGGTCATAGCTCGTGTGGGGAAGGTGGCTTACCGTTTAGAGCTTCCTGACGAGCTTAGTCTAATTCATAATACGTTCCATGTGTCTCAGTTATGAAAATGCGTTGTTGATGAGACCGCTGTGATACCACTGGAGGACATACAAATTGACGAGCGTCTCAATTATGTTGAGAAACCAATCGATATTTTAGAACGAAAGACGAAAGCTCTCCGCAACAAGACTATAAACCTGGTTAAGGTGCAATGGCAACATAGGAAGGGTTCGGAATGGACTTGGGAACCGGAATGCGAGATGCGGACTCATTATCCGGATCTGTTTCTAGGTGTTGACTTCGAGGACGAAGTCCGTTCTTAGTGGGGGAGAGTTGTAACGCCCCGGGTTTTCTCGGTACGTTTGGTTATTTTAATTTAATTAACCTTGTAACCTTGGGTTAATTTATTTAACCAATGTCTGATTTCTTATGTTATTGGACTCTTTTGATCATCTTGTAAACTCCTTTTTGAAGTCCATGGGCTATGGGCCTATTTGCAATGTCCATCTAGTTAATAGTACTTAATGTGTAAATTGAATCATTTGGAACACACACAAGGAAAACACTCTAAACCCTCCCTCTCTCTCAAAAATCGTCCCTCTCTCTCTCTCTTTGGGATCAAGAGCAGCCAAGGGGCTGTTTGGAGCTTAATTCTTGTTCATTTCCAGCCTTGATTCGTATTGGTATGAACCTCCTTATCCTTTCTTACAACTTGATTCATAACCTTGTTCTAGTTTTATGATTTCATCTTCACCTCTTCTCCTTCTTATTTTATTTGTAATTGTATGTTATACATCATCTCAAGATCCTATCTTCACCCCATATATGGTGGATGATGGATCTAGGGGATTACATGTGGCAAAAGATCATGGAAACCCTAAAAGGGAGAATGATGATTTTATGTGCTTATGTTTATTTTCATGTTGATTATTATTACATCCTTGAGGCTAAATGAAATCCTAATGATCCCTAACCCTTTTTAGTACCACCATTATCATGGGGACTGAATTGGGATGATGAACACATCTTAAAATGTGTTTCAAAAGGAGAAGGATGGATAAGCCAAAAAGGAATCACGGGTGGCTACGATTCTGTTTTCCATCAGATCTGTAGTCATTTTGTAAAAATAATATCTGGAGCTCTAGAACTCAAACGGACCCCAAACCAGTTCCAAAAGTTCACAAATTGAGTTGGCTAACTTTCTTAAGAACTCCAACCTCACTGATAAGGGCTTTATCTATGTGAAAGAATGGCATCTTTGCTGTTAGGTCTGATCCGGGTCTGTTCTGATATGTCATTTTGTTTTCATCATTTCTAAGACTTGGAAAAGGATCCAGAGTGATTCCAAGTTTCTATATGTTCCTTATATTATGAATTTAAGATCTGGAGAATATGGGGTGTTATTTCCAATTATAAATTGGTTAGAATGGATCCACACTCCAGGTCAGTGGGCAGTCACCAGCTTTTGCTAGTGCTGTGATTGTCCACAATGTGAATTTTATATCTGGAGTTTGAGAGATGCTTGTCATTCAATTCCAACTCTGAGACTTTCACTTGTATGTCCTTTACTTCTCTTAATTTTCTTTTGGACGAATTCTACTCACAAGTTGGGTAGAATTGGCCAACATCACTTGACTGTATTGTTGGAGACAGAAGTGATACACCATTTTGTAAAATTCATATTTAATTCATCTTTTGGAGTTAGAATGAGTTCTTTATAGTTATGGAATCCTGAGCAATCATAGTTTCCTATAAAATTTAGTTAAAACTATGTTTATGTTTTAGATTTTGGAGTAAATCCGTTTTGAACAGCAGGTCTGTTTTAGAGACCTTGCTGTGATTACTCTTTTCTCAACTCATAGCTTCATTACTTCTCGTTTCTAACCTTTAGTCCTTCTTAGGCGAGGTTTTGAAGTTTGCTCAAGCTTGGTAGCATTATTTGATTGTTAGCCATCCTTAATACTCACTCAAGGTGAGTTCTCTCACACCTTTGTATTGATGATTGTGTTTGCTAGTTAGCTCGTGTGTGATTATTTGAATTTATACTATATAAGTGTTGTTTTAATTCGTACATGTGCACTGTATGTAACTAATTATGGATATGGGGACACCACCAAAGGATACGGATTTACCGGTGCGGTGGGTAGGTAAGATCACCAACGTAATACTCTTCGTGAGGTGCGGTGATTAGGGCCAAATGATACGGGATCTTCCCGGTGCGGTTCAAACCTACAAGTCCTTCTCGTAATATAGACATTGATTCGTTCTTTGTCTTTATCATTATAATTGGAAAATGGATTAGGGCTAGTAAATATGAATGTTAGTACAATGTCTGTGTTTGAATTCACTAAGCTTCGTGCTTACGTTTTTCCCTTATAACTTTTCAGGCGTTAAGATTAAAGAGGCTAAGGCTTGACATGGAGCATCGGGACATCGCTACTAGTTATTTTGTTGGGACCTTATTATTATTATTACTTCCGCACTTATTTTATATGGTTATTAAGTTGATGGATTATGTTATGACTATTTCAGTTGTTTTAATTTAATTTAAGATGGGTTTTAAAAGTTTAAAATTTTTGCAAAAAAAAAAATTGGGTGTCACATACGGTCCGACCATTTGTTCTTTTGCGAGAACTAGAAGATACTTGCAGCAAGGAATTTCAGGATGTTTGGCTTATATTATGGATACACAAATTGAGGAGAAAAAGTCTATCGAGGGTACACCGATAGTTCGGCAATTTTCGGATGTGTTCCCTGAGGATTTATCATGAGTGCCTCCTAAGAGGCGGGTGGAGTTCCAGATTGATTTATTTCCAAGTGTGGCTCCAATAGCCAAGGCACGTTATCATTGTGCACCTCCATAGATGCAAGAGTTATCCACACAACTTCAGGAGCTGCTAGACAAGTGGTTCATCAGGCCGTAGTTCTCCTTTAGGAGCACCCATTTCGTTTGTGAAGAAGAAGGATGAATCCTATCGGATTTGTATTGACTATAAGGAGTTGAATAAGATAATTGTGAATAGTCGTTATCCAATCCCAACGATTGATGATTTATTTGATCAACTTCAGGGAACATCTTGGTTTTCCAATATTGATGTAACACCTATTTTTCCAGGATAGATCAATTTTGGGTTTCAAAGAGTCAAAAGGTCGAATTTTGGAAGAAATGGGGTCTCACGACGTGACCTCTAAGTGGTCACGACATGAGCAGGGTTAATATGTATATTGTGCTCCAAACTTATCTCACGACGTGAGACACAGAGGCTCACAACATGAGAACTGATGCAGCCCAAGCACATGATCTTTTAGGGTGTAACACCTCAACTTTAAAACCAAAATTTTCATTATTAAATTATACCCCAAAATGTTGTTCATAAAACAAACCATCATAAAATCACAAGTATCAAGTACAAATCGTCACTACAAATAACAGAATGCCACAAAATGGCTAGTAACAAAATCTTCCAGCGAGTGTGTACAATCAGATCTTTGCTTTCCCGCGATCTTCATAAGTACCTGAAACACATATAATCAATAACTTTAAGCACTAAGCTTTGTGATTTCCCCAAGATATCTCATACAACATAACACATAAACAATTATGGGTTATCAGCAACCCTGGAGACTACACGAAGTCACAGTGGGCAAACATCACGTCCTGTGGGTTATCAGCAACCTTGGAGACTACACGAAGTCTTAGTGGGAAAACAGCACACCCTATAGGTTATCAGCAACCTTGGAGACTGCACGAAGTCTTAGTCACATATAAACAACATAGTCATGATAATAATAGTTAGACCCAGCAGGTCATCACATATACAACTATTCTACAATACAGGTAAGAATAAGTGAGGAGACTCAACTGATACTGATGATAGCTAAATCTCACACCCGAACTGCTGGAACAAGACTATGCCTAATAAACACAAGTAACCCTAGTCAATTAGGGTTATAACCCGACTCATAGGTCCAATACCACCACTATGCCCCTGAAGGGAAAAAAGACCATTTTTCCCTTCCATGGTCCAAAACCCTAAGACTTTATACCAAAGTCAAAAGTCAACAAAAGTCAACAAGTCAACATTCACGCCCGTACGTGGGGCGTACACGTACCTACGTGGAGCGTACAATTTGAGTCAGAAATCATCAGGTATAGGCCTGACTACGCGGGGCATAGCCAGGAGTACATCCATTGTACTGTGCCTGGTCCGTAATCAACAACTTTTATGTATTAATCTTTTAAGACACTTATCCCAACTTCATATTTGACCACTATAGAATGTCTTAACCCATAAGGTCACTAACTTTAAGCATTTGCATGGCTAGATAGTTCTCAATACACAAAACCTTAACATCTATAACACTCTAAGTCACTTAACTCATGCATGGGCCAAGGGAAACGATCAAGCAACCATTTTTATGAATCTAAGCACTCTAATACATCTAGAAGGACAATCAATATGCTTTGGAGTACCCTATACTCACAAAGGTCCAGGCTTTGGGACAAAAATCTCATAAAAACCCATCTAAAGAGATCTAGGAAGAACATCAGCAAGGTATGAACTTTATACATTCAAAAGATGCACAAAGTGAGGTAGTTTCTGGATCCATTAGTTTACGAGCAACACCACCTTCTTCAATAGTCTTCTTCTTTAACAAGAAAGCACCGAAATCACTAAAAAGCTTCAAAATCTTCACACACAAGGTTGGGAATCAAGATTAGGGTTTGGATGGAGTGGAGGTTGATTATGGGAGGTCCAAGCGTGAGTTAATGTTGTGACAACCCAAGTTATCCCGTTACATTTCCCCGTTACCATTAACGGAATATTCCACTGTATAAAAGTTCCGTTAATTAGAGGGCATCAATTTAATAAACATTCCATTTGGTTACCTTTAACATGCCGTTAAGTCGTGATAAAAGGGAATAAAAACACAAGACACACATTTTCATTCATTTAGAAAATGTCAAGTTTTATTATTACGACCACTAAGTCGGGTGCGACCAAAAGCCCCGTTTAGCGGCAGTATCGGGTAAAATTCCACTGAGCCCCGACTGTGAAACCTATATATGGGTGAGTGGAGTACATTGGAGACTTTTTACACTCTCTCTCTATACTCTCTCTCTCTAGACCCGTTTTCGCCCCGAATTCGCAACCAAACGCTTCCAAATTGTAAGTCCGCTTACCCTAACTTATTCTAAGCGTATTGATTTATGTTTATAGCCCAAAAATCATCCAAGAAGGCATAGGATAAGGAGTTTACGGCCCAGGAACATTCTAGGGCCGTAAACCCCTAAAAAGATGTTAAAAATGCCTTTAAACTTGACCATGAGCTTAGAAACTATTAGGGGATATAGCCTAGGGGTGTTTAAACACTAAAATGCATGGATTTAGGACTCAAAGAAGATTTTACGGCCCAAGCACATGCTTAGGCCGTAAACTCCACAAGATATGGTCCCAAATGTGCACCAAACTCATCCTAGGGCTTATTACATATTTTAGGGACTTATTCCTTTGAGTTTAGGACACTAGAACACTCCAAAATGAATTCAAGAAAGGAGTTTACGGCCCATGAATAGTCAAGGCTGTAAACTCCCTAAATCATGCCCAAAAGTGTGATTTTTGCCCCCCTAATGGCCTTAGACATTTACCATAAAATGCTAGAATGGAAATAAAGGCTTAAACACAAGAAAAATGAGACATTTCTTGGAGTTTACGGCCCAAGCATTTTCTAGGCCGTAAACTCACCTAAAACCCCCTCAAATGTTGGTTTTAATCCTCCAAAATAGCATCACACTTCATTAGAAATCACTAGAAAGGCATTAGGGGCTTGAAACATCATCAAACTCAATGATTTAGAGTTTACGGCCGTAAACTCCTTTAGGAGTTGTTCTTAGGCCGTAAACTCCATTATAAGGCCCTTAGGAACCT
Organism: Lactuca sativa; assembly: GCF_002870075.4. Taxonomy (NCBI): domain Eukaryota; kingdom Viridiplantae; phylum Streptophyta; class Magnoliopsida; order Asterales; family Asteraceae; genus Lactuca; species Lactuca sativa. Next base: position 190,472,859 of record NC_056631.2, on the reverse strand, counting down.
CAAATCCAATCATGCCTTTGATGAAAAGTGCTTAGAATAAATCAAGGAACAAGCTAGAAGCATCAAAACCCCAAGAACATGACCTTGGGAGTTTACGGCCGTAAACTCCCTTAGGTTGGGCCGTAAACTCCTTGTTTGGTCCATATTGATGCTTTAAACCCCTTTACACCCTTGATACTTGAGCATAGCAAAGTCCCACAACTGATAGGAGACCCTTAGCACCCTTAAACGCTACCCGGGACCCCAAACACTCAACCAAAAGTGTTTTCCACTCCTTTGAGTGTGTATAATTGTTTTATTAGTATATTATATGCTAATTGTATGTGAACATATGTTATCATATGTTAAAATAGGTCCTTGTGTGTGTTCAAGTCCTTGCGTGACCCCGAACGCCTAAACGGCACTACCGTCGGACCTACTTATACCAGGTGAGTTCATACCCCTGAATGAACTTTTTTAATGCTTTTAAATGTTTTCATAGGGGGGGATTACAAGTTAAACATGCCAGTTATCATATCAATCGCATGTGATTGATAACCCGCATGCACAAGATTTTACCACTGTACACTGTTTTACCGAGTAGGACACTATAAATGGCTTTCAAAAAGGGTTTTTAAATTGTTCAAGTTCTTACTTTCATAGCTTATCAAAGACTCATTTCAACTGATTTATAAAAGATTCTCAAAGATTTCTAAAGATTTTCACACCTATTTTATCAAAGAATACAAATGCGATTTTCCTGAGTAACAAAATCTTTAAGGGTTTTTCATGAATACTTTTAATTGTTAGATACCACTGCTTCGGTTATACTTATTTTATGCTCCTACTCTGTAATGTTTTTGCTTATACCTGAAGTCACTTATACCTGATAACGCTTATACTTATTTACCCTCTTACTTAGTGATACGATTCTACTTCGCTTGTATTTGAGATCGACTTTACTTCACTTATACTTGATACGCTCTTACTTCACTTGTGGTCATATCTACTTCGCGATGCGCCTATACTTATTCGACACTTATACTTCACTTGCGACCGCTCTTGCTTCACTTATTAGACACTCCTACTTCACGAGAATCACTTTCACTTGATATACACTTAGTCATAGTTAGATGTATGTCCGTACTTATATAAGTATATATAAGTAATGACTGAAAGACTTAGGAACGCTCATCGGCCCTATTTCCTTTTCTTCGTTGAGATGTGGTCTGGTGGGATCGGGTAGCCGTCCGAAGGTCGTTTGGTCCATTAGTTAAATACTATGTATATGGGTATGGACATATAGGAAATTCTCTAGTCAAGTCAATTAAGAGTCTTTTCATCTATTCTACACTTACTTTAGAAACACACTACCCACTGTTTGGAAGTCTCTACCTCTAGTATATCATTTGTGTACCCACTCCCCTCAAGAAACACACTATTCTCTATTTGGGATGCATCTTCGGGACGCGGCCTTCTCCGTCGTCTAGTTGGTAACCAGAGTCTCCTGTAGGGAGAGCGGACATTGTGTGTATAGGCCTATACGGGATTGAAAACCCCGCACCCTGACTGCTAGCTACAGTCCACGGCCCACCAAGCCAAGGGGTGACAAATGTCATATTATATAGATGCTTGTAGGGCGTCTGGAACTCTAGTCAGTATGGTTACGAGTATCCTGGGTTGCCTTATAATTCATGGCTTTAAGGTAACGGTATTTTCGTCAGCAATTTACACTGTATGCTGATGTCACTTTTCAGAGTCACTCTGTTTCGACCTTGCTAGTTGTATCTTTCATTTGATACTGTCTGGGGTCTATAATCTCTGTTTCGACCTTGCTAGCTGTATCTTTCATTTGATACTGTCTGGGGTCTATAATCTCTGTTTCGACCTTGCTAGCTTTATCTTTCATTTGATACTGTCTGGGGTCTATAATCTCTGTTTCGACCTTGCTAGCTATATCTTTCATTTGATACTGTCTGGGGTCTATAATCTCTGTTTCGACCTTGCTAGCTTTATCTTTCATTTGATACTGTCTGGGGTCTATAGTCTCTGTTTCGACCTTGCTAGCTGTATCTTTCATTTGATACTGTCTGGGGTCTATAGTCTCTGTTTCGACCTTGCTAGCTGTATCTTCCATTTGATACTGTCTGGGGTCTATAGTCTCTGTTTCGACCTTGCTAGCTGTATCTTTCAATTGATACTGTCTGGGGTCCGTAGTCTTTGTTCTGACCTTGTGAGAGATACCTTTCATTTGGTATCGTCTTCGGTCTATATTTACTGTTTCGACCTTACCAGCTGTACTTTTCGTTTGGTACCTTCTGTGGTCTATGTCTCCCCTTTGTTAGACTGAACCAGGCGTGTCGTCAGTTCGATACCCTCCTGGAGTCTATGATTCTTTGCCTTAGTCAGCAGTCCTCACTGCTGAGGCATATGTTATTCCCTGATGTCTCCTGCTTTCTTAAATAATCAAATTCAGTATTTTGATAACAATGTCAATTAAGGGAAAACTACCTCTTACCACAATGCACTGAAACAGTCTTGGTAGAAGGCTGCTTTATTTAAAGAAAATATAGGATTTTCTGGAAAGGACACTGAAGCACTGAAAGCACTTAAACTACTACTTATTAAAGTTATTTGACTAAATTACACTAAATGCTTATGAACTCACCAGCATTTGTAAAAATGCTGATACTCGCTTTTCAAATAACTTGTAATCTCAGGTAAGCAATTAGACAGGTACATCCCCGGAGCTGCTGATGAAGATGGCCTAAGTACCTTGCTGCACTTTATATATGTTGCTTGTATTACTTTGATACTATGTAATGTAACCATGTAAAATTATTACTATTAATGCAATGTTTTGTTGTACTTTGATTACTATATGCATGTGTTGTGATACTTGACATGACGTCATCCACCCCAGAACGTTTCCGCCGTTCCGGTTTTTGGGTGTGACAGATTGGTATCAGAGCATTGTTTATAGTGAGCTAAGTATATCAATTCATAAAAGATATACAGCCTATAAATGCAATGGGATAAAACACTCTGACCAAGAATTATACTTTAAAATATAACCATATTTTACCAAAGTATAATAACATCCAGAATCTAAGCGCTCGAACAAAAGTATCACCAGAAGAACAATAATAAAAGTCTTCGGATGTTGAGCACTACAGTCAAACCTGGGCAATTATGTAATCGTAAGCTGGGATAAATGTAACCTGATCAACTACATTTATCCGAGATGCGATGAACGTGTGCTCGGGAGTGAGAGTGGTGTGCAACAGATCTGAAACTTACCAAATAGGAATTCTAGAGCCCAACATAAAGTTAAAATACTATAGGAGTATTTTAGAACGCTAAAAGATCCACACTAATCCCAGAATCATAATCAGAAGATTAGACTCAATCAAGAATTAAAGTACCATAGGGGTATTCTAGAATCTATAAACAACCTTGTGTGAATAATTAAAAAGACCCTTATCGATATACCTACAACTACAGAGGGTGTACTTCCGAGATCCTATATAATAAAGATCCCATAGGCTAAGAAGGTGTGGTTTCGCTCTGTTTCCTTTTCCTCGTTGGGATGTGGTCCCAGAGTAGTATCACATATTCGAAGGCCTATCGGATCTAAGCTATATAGGATTTGTATACCCTGTGTAATCATAGCAGGACTCGATATGGATCATACAGTGAAATGTTAATAATCCCTTAGGATTCTTTAGACATTTCCATTCTCGCGCGAACCCTGTAGAAAAACCCTATCCACTTCAGTGCTTGACAGAAGAGTTGAGTTCGACCCCGAGGAGATTCATTGAGAAGATTCCCTGTTCGGAAGTGAATGAACCGGGTCGGGACTATTGAATACACCAAGTGCCCATATTCTCTTAGGGACAGTGGTGAGAAATTCGCCTAAACTTCGGAGATTCCTAGTCATCCATCATGAAGTGATGACTCCCATAGTTGGAATCAGAAGGAAGGCGGAGTAGAAATTCGATATGTCCATACAAGAAGAGAACCCTAGGAAACTACCCGAAGGAAGCCAACGCCGATTCCAGTCAAAGATACGAGGCAGACCGAGGGAGCTAGTACATAGAACCCGGGAATTGTCTTTTCCTCGTATTCGTCACGATAATTCACCCTTAAAAATGATGCAGTTTAGTGAGTTAGTGATTACACTACTCACGCTATGTGTTAGGTAAATCGTCATTTCCCGTTGCCAGATACGCGATTAGGGCGGATCCCCACATCTCTATTGAGAAAATTTTAGCCATCTGCCCTTGTGAGTTTCCCTTTCCACGATTTCGTTCCGAACCGTTCTCAATTCTCTCCAGGCCGGAGAGTGAAACCTTTCCATGTATAAAAGTAACTTAGTAGGAACGACTCGCATCTTATGGCCTTTTTCCGATACTCATACTCTTACCTTGATTTCCAGGACTACATCATAGGGATGTAGGTCAACGTTCAAACAACTAGTACCCGAGGCACGGGAAAAATTTATGCCTAATGCGTTCAGGACAGAAATGTCCAGGGTTAACCATCATCTCTCATTACCTTGTATTCCTCTCCGTGTAGGAAAAACCATGCCACCGAAGAAGCGTAACCAATCCGCAAGCAAGAAACCTGCCCTTTTATTCAATGAAGCTACGTTCCAAGCTGCAGTCTCAGCAGCCGTAGCAGCTGTCATGGCTCACCTGAATGCTAACAACGCCAAGGTTAGCAAGGGCCCTGTCGGGATTTCTAATTCTGGCAATGGACGGCAGCAACCCACTCTTCCCCACTCAGCCACCCAAGAACTTCCACTTAACCCGCTAAAGAGAAAATTCAAGATAGAGGAGGGAAGTACCTCGGCTCCAGGACCTTCCGAAGGACAATGAGCTGAGGCAGTCGATACCCCTGTAAATCCTTCCCTCCCGACCTCAAGAAGACCATACCTAGGAGACCTTCCCCACTGCAGCAAGTGCAGCTACCATCATCATGGTACCTGCCGGGAACTTTATTGTGTTAGGTGCCACATGCTGGGGCATACTGCTCGTGTTTGCAGAACCCCGGTTGAGTTCATTACACCAACCACCAATGTGGCGACCCGTATGGTTTGCCACCTATGTGGTAGAATGGGACACTCTAAGAGGGACTGCCCAACTGAAGAGAAAGACAAAGACACAGAAGGAGCCTGACACTACTGCTTAGGAAGAAGTAGCAAAGAAACTCGTTGGATTTTTGGTACGTCTCTCGACCTCGGATAACTAAGCTAAGAACAATAAAAGACTAATTCAAGTATAAATTCTTTCCAGTAAGGCGAAAGTCGCAGCACTGTTATGAAATTTAAAATTCATTAGGTAAAACTATAATGGCTAAACATATACGTTACGGCCATGTATATTTAGGATGCATAGACCTAGAGTGAGCGAATGCCGCCTCATTTCCTGTTCCTCGTTTGGTTGTGGATTTAGGGCGGGGTCGCTCAGTCAACAGTCCTCCCCACCGTAAATATACATGACTAGTATATGTGAGGCGATTATAGAAATGCCTCGTGAGAATCCATTCAAGAAAAGATACTCTATTCGGAAACACTTAGAACTCTCTATAGTTCCGCGTCGACTCTATCGGTCCAAGTATCCGCGGTAGCGATATATGGGACGAAACCCGAGACGCCTAGAACTTGTGTGCCTGTTAGGCACATGACTCTATCGATCTTCACTTTATATCATGTCGAAGTGAGCCAACTTCGACGACTCTATTGAGCACGGTTTGACTTCGTGCAACCATGTGTACATTCTTAGTGCTGTGAGCTTTCTCCATGGCCATATCGGCAAATAAAGGTTCCTCCGAACCCGAACCTAACACAAATAATCACATCTAATGCAATTCGTCAACCATCCCTCTTATCTCAAACCTTCCGAAGTACTCAAGTGAGGGTACCCCACGCCGTCGATCGACCCCTCGTGGTCAAATGAACACCAAAGTGAAAGGCACTGCAAATACCTCAGAAAACGACAACCATCCGAGGCATACTCCGTTGAGTTCCCTGGGTGACCCTCCTCACCTCACACATAAGGTTCGTGAACCCAGAGAATAGAACTCATGAGGCTGGCCACTATGACCAGGTGTACTGCTGGCATCCATCAAGTATGGGCAGTTAAGCCACGCATGAGTTCTACCATGAACCTCTTCGCAAAACACTTTCACCCCATTCGATGACATAGGAGCAGAAAATCAAGAGAACTACTGCGGATTGAGCTAGTAGAGTTCCGAGTGAAGAGACCCTATGCCCACTAGATTTGCCTTAGACCGAGAAAACTCAGAACCTTTGGGAGAATAGTTGCGGTAGGTGCTCGCACTACTCCTGCACCTTGCCCACCCAGTTATAGGCAGGTAGTGCTTATCATCCTCCACCCTCTCACAAGGAGGAAAATCGTCGTCGCCTCGTAGATGATGAATCATATTTCCCGAGGTAAACACTAGAATACCGAGAACCATAGGGTAACCTTCGCAGCCAAGAATACTTGGTCAAGTGCGAAAGTAGTTGCGTTAAATCTCATGACACGGATCCCGAAAAGATTATAGACTCGACACCAGTTTTGGTGTTAGTCGAGGGATTACGTCGGAGCACGCACTTTCCACGCTAGAATAAACCACAGTCTTAGAGATTCCTTGGACTAATAGGTGTTCTCCGAATACTATCTCAAGCAGAGATAGTAGAACTACCTCGCGAGATAGTCCAACACTCGTCTGGTGAAACCCTATCTCCCCGATTCTCAGGGTTTCCGTATCTCAAGCGTCGTTAGTGCAGGTCCATTTTGCACAAGCTGGAGATAGACACTCTATAGCAAACCGATGACCATAGTCGCGCAACCCACTTGACGATCTAGGAAGCCTCAATCATCCAGTGGAAAGAAAGCATGAAACTGAAGACCACTTGAGATTCCTAAGAACCAACCCGAAGGACTACACTACCAGTATGAGAGAGAACGTTAGGAACTTCGGAACGGCGATCACGCCAGTGATGATCTTGCCATAGAAGTACACTATGTTCTAAGTACTGAAAGACTCTACCCTTCCTAGAGCGTAGGACCATCCGGGAATCCTCATGGAAATTTGGTCCAATCCTTTTCAGACCACTACTACTTTCGGATATACCACAAGATTCACATTCGACCGATCCACTTCTTAGACTTGATATGCGAGTATCCGACAACACTCTTCGTGCCTCACTCATCTTGATAGAATCCATCGAGAACCCTGACTTCATAGATACACCAGTCGGAACCCGCTAGCTACACTAGGCGGAATGCGCATCCCGTATGTGAAGGTCTGTGAGAATGACAACCACAGACTAGAGATTACTTGGAAATGCAAGGGCAACCGTATAGGAAGTACTCCCTCATCTCTACTTGGCCATTCATGCCTACTTCCTTGTCTAGACTCGAATTTCGGGACGAAATTCCCTCTGACGGGGGGATGATGTGACAACCCAAGTTGTCCCGTTACATTTCCCCGTTACCATTAACGGAATATTCCACTGTATAAAAGTTCCGTTAATTAGAGGGCATCAATTTAATAAACATTCCATTTGGTTACCTTTAACATGCCGTTAAGTCATGATAAAAGGGAATAAAAACACAAGACACACATTTTCATTCATTTAGAAAATGTCAAGTTTTATTATTACGACCACTAAGTCGGGTGCGACCAAAAGCCCCGTTTAGCGGCAGTATCGGGTAAAATTCCACTGAGCCCCGACTGTGAAACCTATATATGGGTGAGTGGAGTCCATTGGAGACTTTTTACACTCTCTCTCTATACTCTCTCTCTAGACCCGTTTTCGCCCCGAATTCGCAACCAAACGCTTCCAAATTGTAAGTCCGCTTACCCTAACTTATTCTAAGCGTATTGATTTATGTTTATAGCCCAAAAATCATCCAAGAAGGCATAGGATAAGGAGTTTACGGCCCAGGAACATTCTAGGGCCGTAAACCCCTAAAAAGGTGTTAAAAATGCCTTTAAACTTGACCATGAGCTTAGAAACTATTAGGGGATATAGCCTAGGGGTGTTTAAACACTAAAATGCATGGATTTAGGACTCAAAGAAGAGTTTACGGCCCAAGCACATGCTTAGGCCGTAAACTCCACAAGATATGGTCCCAAATGTGCACCAAACTCATCCTAGGGCTTATTACATATTTTAGGGACTTATTCCTTTGAGTTTAGGACACTAGAACACTCCAAAATGAATTCAAGAAAGGAGTTTACGGCCCATGAATAGTCAAGGCTGTAAACTCCCTAAATCATGCCCAAAAGTGTGATTTTTGCCCCCCTAATGGCCTTAGACATTTACCATAAAATGCTAGAATGGAAATAAAGGCTTAAACACAAGAAAAATGAGACATTTCTTGGAGTTTACGGCCCAAGCATTTTCTAGGCCGTAAACTCACCTAAAACCCCCTCAAATGTTGGTTTTAATCCTCCAAAATAGCATCACACTTCACTAGAAATCACTAGAAAGGCATTAGGGGCTTGAAACATCATCAAACTCAATGATTTAGAGTTTACGGCCGTAAACTCCTTTAGGAGTTGTTCTTAGGCCGTAAACTCCATTATAAGGCCCTTAGGAACCTCAAATCCAATCATGCCTTTGATGAAAAGTGCTTAGAATAAATCAAGGAACAAGCTAGAAGCATCAAAACCCCAAGAACATGACCTTGGGAGTTTACGGCCGTAAACTCCCTTAGGTTGGGCCGTAAACTCCTTGTTTGGTCCATATTGATGCTTTAAACCCCTTTACACCCTTGATACTTGAGCATAGCAAAGTCCCACAACTGATAGGAGACCCTTAGCACCCTTAAACGCTACCCGGGACCCCAAACACTCAACCAAAAGTGTTTTCCACTCCTTTGAGTGTGTATAATTGTTTTATTAGTATATTATATGCTAATTGTATGTGAACATATGTTATCATATGTTAAAATAGGTCCTTGTGTGTGTTCAAGTCCTTGCGTGACCCCGAACGCCTAAACGGCACTACCGTCGGACCTACTTATACCAGGTGAGTTCATACCCCTGAATGAACTTTTTTAATGCTTTTAAATGTTTTCATAGGGGGGGATTACAAGTTAAACATGCCAGTTATCATATCAATCGCATGTGATTGATAACCCGCATGCACAAGATTTTACCATTGTACACTGTTTTACCGAGTAGGACACTATAAATGGCTTTCAAAAAGGGTTTTTAAATTGTTCAAGTTCTTACTTTCATAGCTTATCAAAGACTCATTTCAACTGATTTATAAAAGATTCTCAAAGATTTCTAAAGATTTTCACACCTATTTTATCAAAGAATACAAATGCGATTTTCCTGAGTAACAAAATCTTTAAGGGTTTTTCATGAATACTTTTAATTGTTAGATACCACTGCTTCGCTTATACTTATTTTATGCTCCTACTCTGTAATGTTTTTGCTTATACCTGAAGTCACTTATACCTGATAACGCTTATACTTATTTACCCTCTTACTTAGTGATACGATTCTACTTCGCTTGTATTTGAGATCGACTTTACTTCACTTATACTTGATACGCTCTTACTTCACTTGTGGTCATATCTACTTCGCGATGCGCCTATACTTATTCGACACTTATACTTCACTTGCGACCGCTCTTGCTTCACTTATTAGACACTCCTACTTCACGAGAATCACTTTCACTTGATATACACTTAGTCATAGTTAGATGTATGTCCGTACTTATATAAGTATATATAAGTAATGACTGAAAGACTTAGGAACGCTCATCGGCCCTATTTCCTTTTCTTCGTTGAGATGTGGTCTGGTGGGATCGGGTAGCCGTCCGAAGGTCGTTTGGTCCATTAGTTAAATACTATGTATATGGGTATGGACATATAGGAAATTCTCTAGTCAAGTCAATTAAGAGTCTTTTCATCTATTCTACACTTACTTTAGAAACACACTACCCACTGTTTGGAAGTCTCTACCTCTAGTATATCATTTGTGTTAGAAACCCACTCCCCTCAAGAAACACACTATTCTCTATTTGGGATGCATCTTCGGGACGCGGCCTTCTCCGTCGTCTAGTTGGTAACCAGAGTCTCCTGTAGGGAGAGCGGACATTGTGTGTATAGGCCTATACGGGATTGACAACCCCGCACCCTAACTGCTAGCTACAGTCCACGGCCCACCAAGCCAAGGGGTGACAAATGTCATATTATATAGATGCTTGTAGGGCGTCTGGAACTCAAGTCAGTATGGTTACGGGTATCCTGGGTTGCCTTATAATTCATGGATTTAAGGTAACGGTATTTTCGTCAGCAATTTACACTGTATGCTGATGTCACTTTTCAGAGTCACTCTGTTTCGACCTTGCTAGTTGTAGCTTTCATTTGATACTGTCTGGGGTCTATAATCTCTGTTTCGACCTTGCTAGCTGTATCTTTCATTTGATACTGTCTGGGGTCTATAATCTCTGTTTCGACCTTGCTAGCTTTATCTTTCATTTGATACTGTCTGGGGTCTATAATCTCTGTTTCGACCTTGCTAGCTGTATCTTTCATTTGATACTGTTTGGGGTCTATAATCTCTGTTTCGACCTTGCTAGCTTTATCTTTCATTTGATACTGTCTGGGGTCTATAGTCTCTGTTTCGACCTTGCTAGCTGTATCTTTCATTTGATACTGTCTGGGGTCTATAGTCTCTGTTTCGACCTTGCTAGCTGTATCTTCCATTTGATACTGTCTGGGGTCTATAGTCTCTGTTTCGACCTTGCTAGCTGTATCTTTCAATTGATACTGTCTGGGGTCCGTAGTCTTTGTTCTGACCTTGTGAGAGATACCTTTCATTTGGTATCGTCTTCGGTCTATATTTACTGTTTCGACCTTACCAGCTGTACTTTTCGTTTGGTACCTTCTGTGGTCTATGTCTCCCCTTTGTTAGACTGAACCAGGCGTGTCGTCAGTTCGATACCCTCCTGGAGTCTATGATTCTTTGCCTTAGTCAGCAGTCCTCACTGCTGAGGCATATGTTATTCCCTGATATCTCCTGCTTTCTTAAATAATCAAATTCAGTATTTTGATAACAATGTCAATTAAGGGAAAACTACCTCTTACCACAATGCACTGAAACAGTCTTGGTAGAAGGCTGCTTTATTTAAAGAAAATATAGGATTTTCTGGAAAGGACACTGAAGCACTGAAAGCACTTAAACTACTACTTATTAAAGTTATTTGACTAAATTACACTAAATGCTTATGAACTCACCAGCATTTGTAAAAATGCTGATACTCGCTTTTCAAATAACTTGTAATCTCAGGTAAGCAATTAGACAGGTACATCCCCGGAGCTGCTGATGAAGATGGCCTAAGTACCTTGCTGCACTTTATATATGTTGCTTGTATTACTTTGATACTATGTAATGTAACCATGTAAAATTATTACTATTAATGCAATGTTTTGTTGTACTTTGATTACTATATGCATGTGTTGTGATACTTGACATGACGTCATCCACCCCAGAACGTTTCCGCCGTTCCGGTTTTGGGGTGTGACAAATGTGCTTAAATAGGGGTCAAACCCTAAAAATTAGCGTTTGGCATCAGCTCGCGTACGCCCGACGTACTCCCTCGTATGCCTAACATACACTACCTCCATCCGGACTCAATTAAGGACTTACGCCCAACGTACATGGCTACTACCCCTTTATAAGTTGGAAGTTCTGAATACATAAATTAATAAATAAATAGATTAGTACCTTGGGATTCGGGATGTTACATAAAGTTTCCTTCGTATTTATGCCCCTCTAAACCCATTTTAGGGTTCATTATCAGCCTCCGAACCTCTTTTCACCTCAGAAAACTCTAACCTTTATTCCTTGCTAGATTGTTGGTCTTTTTGGAGCATTTCTTGGTTTGAAGAAGAAGAGAATAAGAAACGAAGAAGGTGATCTTTTGGTGAGGCTTGCAAGGAATCGTCATTATCATCACTTCACATTGTTTATGGACCCTTGTAAGTGTCAAAGCTTCCACCTTTATTATTGTTTGTGGCTAGATCTAAGTTGTGTTCACTTTTCTCCTTAATTGAGAAAGTTTGAATGAATGGAAACCATAAATTTGGAAACTTCATGGGTTATAAGGATCTTTAGAGTGTCATGAAGTTCAAATCTAGTGACTGGTTGAGTTTTGGATCCTTTCATGAAACTTGATGACCTTTTTCCACTTTTTTTATCCAAATTAGGTCTAGACATGTATTAGACATACATTTCCATTTAGCATCAAATTTTAAGTGTATTTTGGAGTCATAAAACCTTCTGGAAAGTTGGAACAAAAGACTTAACAGGATAATAACTTAAATCTTTGGATTTTGGCTTCGGACTGTGCTCACGATGTGAGACATGAGATCTCATGACGTGATATTGGAAGAACCTTTTTTGTTGCTGATTTATTTGGGGCTCACGACATGACGAAAGGCTGCTCACATTGTGAGGTCATCTCATATGGTCTTTCCTTGACTGAGTTGTGTGGTTTGGGTTGGTGCGAGTTGGAATTGGACCGAGTGGACTCTCACGACATGACCAAGGGTTGGTCACAATGTGAGGCTGAATAGTTGACATTATGGGTTGTTGATTTTGAATTTGACCGTTGACTTTTGGTCAAGATGACTGATTTAAGTGTGTAGTCCAAGGTTGGACCTTTTATGTTGTGATAGGAGTGTTGTAGCAGCGGTTATGAGGCTTTGAGTTGTGGTTCAACTGATACATGAGATAGGTGAGCTTCTCCATACTATACTCATTGGTCGAAGGCACCAATGTCGGCCCACTAGGTTATGTATCATAGAATATAGGATGATGATATGTTGATTGTATGTTAGATTGGTAGATATGTATTATTACCTATACTTGCTAGTTATATGTTTATCTTTTACATATGTCGACATAGTGTAGGTGGGTTGAGGTCGTACTGCTTTGTGTTGTTGACTAACAAACCTGAGTAATCCAATATGCAAACTATGGTCTAGTGGCAATCCAATTGAGATATTGTGGGCCACTGTGGCAATCTAATAGGGAGATTATGGGTTGGTGGCAATCCAATCGGGGGCTTGTGTGTAACATCCATAAATTTTACACCAAATTTAAACTTTTTCAATCATAAATAAAAATCAAACAGCATCATTTACAAAAATGTTTTCAAATCAATATCCATCAGAGTGTCCCAAAATCATAACATAAGGATGAGGAGCGGTACCCTGCCATGATCTCCTGAAGTACCTGAAACAATAAACTGAAAACTGTAAGCCCGAGGGCTTAGTGAGCTACCCCCAAAATACCAATACCACACTGACAATGCCATATTAGTAACAATCAATCAATCAACATGCATACTGGGCCATCGGCCCGACTGGACCGCCCTATTGGGCCTACAGTCTATCTGAATATATCCCGAGCCTTCGGCATAACTGGTCTGCCACGTGGTCTGCCAATACAACAACTTTATGATTCCAAAACTTAAGGAGGGTCCAGATCTGAAGTTACAACTTCAGATCTAGCCCATAGCCCACCTTATCAACCTTAAAATCCATGAAAACCCCCAAAACTCAACAAAAAGGAAAAAAGGGAAGTAAGGATGGCAACTTAATACCTCCAAGGGATGCTAGCTGAGGTAATTTCTACTTCCCACACCTTCCTTGCTTCAATTCCTTTGCACTTCTAGCTTTTCTCTTCTAGCCAACCTTATTTCCAAGCTTAAGACACACCAAAATGGAATACCACACGAATTAGGGTTTTTAAGGAGCTCTCAAAGACTGCAAAGAGGCCAAAGGAGGCTAAGGCTCCTTTAAATAGAGGTGCAAACCCCAGGATTTAGGGTTTCATCTGCCAACTCCAACTCGCCGAGTCCCAATGTGGACTCATCGAGTAGGTCACTTAACACGCAATACCACCCCACTACTACTCGACAAGTAGGTCAACCAACTCGTCTAGTAGAGCTTAACCCTATAAATCTTATTTAAACAATGTCTGAGAATCGGAGCGTTACCACTCTCCCCCACTTGAACTAGACTTCGCCCTCGAAGCGCGTTGGAATAAACAATGTCGGGTAATGCTCGCGCATCTCCGCCTCCGGCTCCCATGTCCACTCGGATCCCCTCTGATGTTCCCACTGTACCTTTACGAAAGGTATTTCCTTGTTCCTTATAATCTTCTTCTTCCTTTCCAAAATAGCCACAGGCCTCTCCACATAGTTCAGGCGCTCATCGACCTGAATGTCAACCAACGATACCACTGCCTCCTGATCCATAATGCATTTTCGCAATTGCAAAACATGAAATGTGTTGTGGATCCGGCTAAGCTCCTCCAGAAGCTCTAGCCTATAAGCCACCCTGCCAACCCTGGAAACAATCTTGAATGGCACAATGTGACGGGGACCCAATTTTCCCCTCTTCCTGAAGCGGATCACTCCCTTCCAGGGTGAGACCTTCAGGAGAACCATATCACCCACCTGAAATTCTAGCTCAGATCGGCATCGTTCGGCATAACTTTTCTGCCGACTCTAAGCGGTCTGCAGTCACTGTCTAATCTGCTATATCATCTCGGTAGTTTGCAGAACTACCTCTGTCCGACCCATCACCCTGTGCCCAACCTCGCCCCAGCAGACTGGGGTCCTACACTTCCGCCCATACAACAGCTCTAAAGGCGAGGCGCCAATTTTGGAGTGATAGTTGTTGTTGTAGGCAAACTCTACAAGCGGTAAGTGGGAATCCCAACTCCCACTGAAATCAATGACGCACGCCCTCAACATATCCTCGAGGGTCTGGATGGTCCGCTCACTCTGCCCATCAGTCTGCGGATGGAACGTCGTACTAAAATGCAGTCTCGTACTCAGTTCCTCGTGGAACTTCTGCTAAAAACAGTAAGTAAATCGTACATCCCGATCGGAAACAATGGAAACTGGAACCCCATGGCGACAAACAATCTCGCGGACGTACAGATCAGCCAACTTCTCTGCCGACAAACTCTCCTGTATGGCTAGGAAATGGGTACTCTTGGTCAATCGATCCATGATGACCCATATAGCATTGAACCCCTTTGCCATCTTCGGCAACTTCATGATGAAATCCATCACGATCCATTCCCATTTCCATATGGGAATCTCCAGAGGCTGCAGCTTACCATGCGGCCTCTGATGCTCGGCCTTAACCATCCTACAGGTCAAGCACCTCTCAATAAACCAAGCGATATCTTGCTTCATGCCAGGCCACCAATAACTCGAACTCAAATCATGATACAACTTGGTGGCTCCCGGGTGAATAGAAAAACGAGACTTATGAGTTTCCTCCATCGCTGTCTGTCGGACCCCTCCGGACATCGGAACCCAAACCCGACCGTAGCGGGTCAACAATCTGCGGCGATCCTGAACAAACCGGGCGCTTTCTCCCTTAATCCTCTCCAACTTCCAGTTCTTTGGTCTCATACCCTCAATCTAAGCATCCCTAACCAAACCCACCAGCGGGGAATCCACTGTTATCTTCATACAGTTGGCTGGGATCGAGGACCCAGCTGACTTGTGGCTCAGAGCATCCGCAACCACGTTTGCTTTACTAGGATGGTAAAGGATCTCGCAATCATAGTCCTTGACCACATCCAGCCACCTGCGTTGCTTCATGTTTAGGTTCGGCTGATCCATGATGTGTCTCAAACTCTTGTGATCTGTGTATATAGTTCAACGGACCCCGTACAGATAGTGCCTCCAAATATTGAGAGCGAAGACCACTGCTCCCAACTCAAGATCGTGTGTGGGGTATCTCGTCTCATGCCGCTTCAACTGCCTCGACGCATAGGCTATCACTCGTCCCCTCTACATGAGGACTGCTCCTGAGCCTGTGATGGACGCATCACAAAATACCACAAAATCCTCAACTCCCTCGGGGAGTTTCAACACCGGCGCCTCGCATAAACATCGACAAAGGGTCTCAAATGCCCTCTGCTACTCAGGGCCCCACCAGAAATCCACCCCCTTCCTCGTTCGACAAGTGAGAGGTACGACAATCTTGGACAAATCACGAATGAATCTCCGATAATACCCTGCTAAACCCAAGAAACTCCTGATGTCTGCGGGGGATTTCAGAGTCTCCCACTGCACAACCGCCTCCACCTTGGTCGGATCGACTAAAATCCCTTCCTGGTTAACGAGATGTCCGAGGAACTGGACCTCTCGCAACCAAAACTCACACTTTGAGAACTTGGCATACAGCCGTTCTCGCCGCAGAACCTCCAGTAGCTCCCTGAGATGCTCCTTATGCTGCTCTCGGGTCTTGGAATATACCAAGATATCATCTATGAACACAATGACCTAGCAATCGAGCATTGGTCTGTAGATTTGGTTCATCAGATCCATGAACACTGCTCATAATGACCATAACGAGTCCGAAACACGGTCTTCTCCATATCTTCCTCCCTCACCCTGACCTGCTGGTATCCTGATCTCAAATCAATCTTGGAAAACCAAGATGCACCCTGCAGCTGATCGAAAAGATCGTTCATCCTAGGGAGTGGATAACGGATCTTCACCATTAACTTGTTCAGCTCCCTATAGTCAATGCACATCCTGTGCGAACCGTCCTTCTTCCTGACAAAAAGGATCGGTGCTCCCCAGGGTGAACTACTCGGACGAATAAACTGCTTACCTAGCAGCTCCAGCAACTGAGATGATAGTTCCTACATCTCAGGCGGTGCCAAACGGTACGCCGCCTTGGCGATAGGGGCCGCACCTGGCACTAGATCAATCCTAAACTCAACTTGCCTCACCGGAGGCACTCCAGGTAACTCCTCTGGAAACACATCAGCAAACTCTCTAACCACCGGGACCTCTGAAACTGAGAGTTGCACTCTAACCCGCGTATTTACCACATACGCCAAATAACTGGCACACTCGTGTTGAATATACTATCGAGCCCTGGCTGTCGAACAAAACCGTGATCCCAACCTGGTGCCCTCACCATATACTACTAGTTCTCCCCCACTTGGGGATCAAACCACCACCCGATGTCCCTCATAGTCGATCATGGCACCAAAATGGCTAAGCCAATCCATCCCTACAATCATGCATACATCCCCCATGGGGATAGGAATCAAATCTATCGGGAAGGACACCCCGAAAATCTCCAACTCGCATCCTCGGTAGACCGAAGAAGCGAAAACCTCGTGCTCGTTGGCGATCGAAATTCACAACGGACACTCAAGATCATCTATTGGCACACTAAACCCTCTACTAAAAGTATGAGATACAAACGAGCGACTCGCCCCCGAGTCAAATAAAACCAAAGCAGGAAAAGAATTTACTAGAAACGTACCTAATCACAGGTACAATCCATAAGCATAACACAAATACAATAATTGAGACAGAGAATAGAAACGTACCAGCAACCACATCTGGTGTTGCTTTGGCCTCTTCAGCCGTGAGCTGGAAGGCGCGACCCTGAGCCTTTGGAGGCTCCACCTTGACTGGCCTCCCATCTCCAATCCTCACAGCAGCTGGTGCGGAACCCTACGCTGACTTGGCGACGAGCTGCAGATAGTTGGTCTTCACATGACCAACCTGATGACAATGGTAACAAATCCTCATGTCTGCGGGAGGCGCGTATTGACGGCAATCCCTGGCAGAGTGCCCCTCCTTGCCACATTTGTGGCACCCACCACCTGCTCTACAAACTCTCGAATGAACCCTGCCACACTTTCCACAAGTGCGGCTCTACTGACCCCCAGACCGTGTATCAGCGGTCTTAGACCGCTTAGACGCCAGCTGAGACTGTACCGGTGCCTGACGCTGCTCCGTCAGCTGCAGCTCTATTTCCAACTCACGCCGCCTCGCGGCTTCCTGTAGATCCAAGAGGGTATCAAAACGCTGTGTAGCCACAAACTGCCTTATATTCGTCTTGAGCATAATCAGATAACGAGTCATCTGAGACTACTCTGATGCAAAATTCGGGCAAAACATAGCCCTCTCGGTGAACATCCGGGTAATCTCCCTCACAGACTCCCCATCCTGTCTCAATGTCAAAAACTCCTGAGCAAGCCGTTCCCATTCCACGCGCGGAACGTAGCGGGTGCGAAACATATCCCGGGACTGCTCCCAAGTAATAGCAGCCCGCTAATCATCAGAATATGAACCTGCCGTCAATCTCCACCAGTCATTTGCCCCAAGCCTAAGCAGGTTCAGAGCACACCTGACCTTCTGGTCAGCAGGACATGAGCACGTGAAGAAACACCCCTCCACGTCAGATAACCACCGCATAGCTCTGATCGCATCCTGTGTACCATCAAATGTCGGGGGCTTCGTATTATCGAAGTCCTGGTACTGGAAAGCCCTCCCGACTCCTCCTCCAACCCCTGCCGCAGTTACAGCCGAAGTGGCTGCAATGGCTGCTGTCTCTTCCAGAGCTGCATATCGCTCATCAAAATACTCAACCATCACGGTCTTGATCGACCCAAACATTTCTGGTAGCTGCGCTCGGAAAGCCGCAGCGACCTCATCGTGCAGAATCTCCCGTATCCTGGCTTCCAGCTCCTCAGTCCCTATCTGAACCACGGGCTCATGTGCTACCGGCACCTATGACCCTCCGTCTCTCAACCCTGACCCTGATCTAGATCCCGATCCTTATCTGGACGCAACAGCAAAACGTCTCGTCACCACCATACTGAAAAGTAAACTCAAGACATCAGATAAACAACATAATATTGGGATACCAAAACCCACAAATCCTAGGGGTTGTGACTTCCTTGTTACGCGTATGGGTCCTGTGCTTTCAATAGTACAGGCTCATACTACCTTCCACACCTACCCATATTTGTCTCAAGTATCACCACAATGCCCTAATACTATACTCAACATAATGTGCGCTCAACCCTCACTACTAGGGGACATCGCCTATCTAACAACTGATCCCATGACTCTGCACAACGCACACCTCCATGGAACTTCCATCAACCCCTGCAGTGCTAGTGTATGCTAGCCGCA
The DNA here is from genome assembly GCF_002870075.4 of Lactuca sativa. Classification (NCBI taxonomy): domain Eukaryota; kingdom Viridiplantae; phylum Streptophyta; class Magnoliopsida; order Asterales; family Asteraceae; genus Lactuca; species Lactuca sativa. The sequence goes on along the minus strand of NC_056631.2, from coordinate 190,453,862 downwards.
CATAACACTGGACCCGATAGACTTTCGAATATCCAATCCTACCCTAAGGTCGAATCAGACATTGTCAGGCTATAAGATCTTGACTATACACAGCTGTGATGCATATACTAAACATCTACAGTTATGATGTCAATTCCATATACATGAAACCCTAGGCTAATAGGTATCATATAATCAGGCAAATCTATCATGCGATTCCTGAAGATCCCTAGCCTAGCACTAGCATGTTGTTCTAACATATCAGAATATCAAATAACTATATGGTATTTTGGGGTTTTCTTACAGGCTCCGGCTGATCGTACCCTCTACATCCTCCATCCTTTATTTTGAAAACCATTTTTTAAAACTTACTTTCCAAAAATCTCCTTGATTTGAGACTGGATTCACACGAGTGTTCCTCCAATTCAGTCAAACCAAGGCTTTGATACCAACTTGTAACATCCATAAATTTTATGCCAAATTTAAAATTTTTCAATCATAAATAAAAATCAAACAGCATCGTTTACAAAAATGTTTCAAATCAATATCCATCAGAGTGTCCCAAAATCATAACATAAGGATGAGGAGCGGTATGGTCACGCCTTCGCCTTGCCATGATCTCCTGAAGTACCTGAAACAATAAACTGAAAACTATAAGCCCAAGGTCTTAGTGAGCTCCCCCCAAAATACCAATACCACACTGACAATGTCATATCAGTAACAATCAATCAATCAACATGCATACTGGGCCATCGGCCCGACTGGACCTCCCTACTGGGCCATCATATACTATCTCACTGATCATCAATCATAGAATTTTCTCGTAACTAGAGTACCGACCTAGCAGGTCACTAACATACCAATCCTTACGGATCATAAGAGCATAACATACTGTCTACTGTGATTCCGATCTAACAGATCATAACCACATGTAGCATACCATAACAATAACAACTAAAGGGCCGGCCTTGGTGCCGTAGACCCTATCGATATACTGAGGATAACTCACCTTGCAGATGTCGACTCGGAAGATAGACTCCAACTCTCGGATCACTTTAAACAGGATCCACCACCTATGATCATAGTACAATGTACTCATAAGTCCTTAACCTAATAAGGTACTCCATAACCCACTAGTCAACCCCTGATCAAGGTCAAAGTCCTCAGTCAAGGTCAACAGTCCATGTTGACCCCAACTCGCCGAGTACCCTCGTCTACTCGGCAAGTTCCTTGAAGCACATTCCAACTCGCCGAGTCATCGGGGTGACTCGTCGAGTTCCTTCGACTCTCGTTCAAACTTTAAGTCCACCCGTCGACTTCCCTCCTTGCAACTCGACGGATACACACGCTGTGACATCCCCAATTTCACGGCCAGAAAAGACCGATTTATTTATACTTTGTTTTATAAGATCAAAGTAATCCCTTGATTAAAAGAGTTGTGGAATTTGTTCCCAAAACAAAATATGATAAAATTTATCAAAACGTTTCTCAAAGAGAATGTATTTTCATTAAATAATAAAACCTCGGGATGTCATGTTCCGATACAGACCAAAAGCACAAACAATATAAAATAGACCTTATAACAGTTATTTATAACTACCGGTCTATAATCCAAAATCTCTCGTCAAGTCCACCAACTTATACTCTTGTGCCATTACTTGTAATGCAAAGAAAACTGAGTGGGTCAGGCTTGGGAGCCTGGTGTGCATATAGGGTTTTCAACCCACAATAACAAATTTATTATATTCAATTATCAAACAATCAACCCAAATACCCATCCCCATATCTCCTATATTTTCTCAAGGGTTTACCCTAAGAACCAACTATCCTTCACTCATTCACTTCTAAGGATTTACCTAAGGAACCGGCACAAAGTCCATTTGTTACCACGGTTTATACAACAGGCACTATGTCGCATAGTCACCAGGGTTCATACAATAGGCACTACGTCTCATAGTCTCCAAGGTTTACACAATAGGCACTACGTCTCATAGTCACCAGGGTTTACACAACAGGCACGAAGTCACATCGTCACTAAGGTTGATCAAATAGGCACAAAGTCGCATCGTCACCAAGGCTTACTCAATAGGCACGAAGTCGCATCGTCACCAAGGCTTACTCAATAGGCACGAAGTCGCATCATCACCAACTATTCCATCTACCCATGTTCTACCCAACATTTTTCTATATATAAATACAAACGCAGTTTAAATCATTTCACACCCATATAAAAACATCAATTCCAAGCCCATCTCAAATAGACAAATAATATATAACACATAGCACGTATTTCATAGCTAATATTTTATATTTATGTGTTAGAAGAAAGTAACTATACACTCACTTGATCAGAAGATGATCGGACATCACTACGGCGTGTAAAAGTAGTATTCTTCGGTAGATCTGGAAGATCTTCACAAAATCGGGCTTCTTGCGGGCACAGCTTTGGCTCGGGAATTTCACTTCTCGGGATCTTCGGGGCCTCGGGACTTGCTTCGGGTCTCGGGAATGATATCGGGGCTTCGGGATATTTCTTGCACGAAAATGGAGGAAAAACGGGAGAGAGAAAAGAGAAAATGAGCAAAGAAATAAGGCAGCCTCGCACCCTTTATATAGGGTCTGATCCTCGGACTACGTTGGGCGTAGTCTTATGTTATGCGGGGCGTAACTCGGATAAGAGGGCCACGTGGCGAGTTCTCGGTGGTTGATCGTGGCTCTCTCTCGGACCGCATAAGACCGAGGTACGTTGGGCGTACTTAAAGGTTACGCGGGGCGTACCCTTCGGATCAGGCCGATGACTCCTCCCTTCGGATAATATCCGAATTTATATTAAAATTTAATATCTTAATTATTTAATAAACTTGAAAAATTCATATCTTCCTCATACAAACTCCATTTTTGACGTTCTTTATATCCACGCATAGGTAAGACTAAGTTCTACAAATTTCGTTTAGACTCCATCGGCTAATTTTGAATTTATTTTTATTATTTATTTTTAGTAGGCCGGGACAAAAAAACTCCGTTATAAATTCATAACTTCTTCATCCGACATCCGTTTTCGTCTTTCTTTTTATCGTTGCACTACTATCAACAATATCTTCTATTCTCGTTTAGATCGCTAAGGCTAAATATCACTCTAACGTAAATTCAGTTTTTACGTCGCGCTGTGTCGTGCCGGTTCTGTCGCGAAACTTCGACAGATCGTAACTTCTTCGTTATAACTCGAATTTCGGCGTTCTTTATATGTACGGAATCCATGTAACAAATACTAAAACTTAGTTAAGATTATTCCTTCAAAATAATCTTCCATCAAAAAGTCATTTTTGACGCTTATTGATCTTAAATTGACTAGCCCTAATCTATGGGCGTTACACAAGCATACATATCCTATGGAAAACTCATTCGACTCGCCGAGTTGTTCTTCAAATCATCGAGTCTTATGGTAATCTTTATCGGACTCACCGAGTTGTTCATCCAACTCGTCGAGTTCACGGCCATCTTCATGTGACTCGCCGAGTCAACCTTGCGACTCGCCGAGTCCATTCAGTCCTTTTTCGATACAGGCCTATTTTTAGCCATGCAGCGGCTCCAAATCACTGATCCAAGCTTCTAGGGCATGCTTTTTACGTAAAGTTGCAAACTTTACATACATGCATAGCTATAAAGGTTCTAAATGCCAAATCTAAGCTCTTAATGGGGCTTCATGCCCAAGAGAGACCTCGATCACGACCAATACAGCAACTTTATGATTCTAAAACTTAAGGAGGGTCCAGATCTAAAGTTACAACTTCAGATCTAGCCCATAGCCCACCTTATCAACCTCAAAATCCATGAAAACCCCCAAAACTCAACAAAAAGGAAAAAGGGAAGTAAGGATGGCAACTTGATACCTCTAAGGGATGCTAGCTGAGCTAATTTCTGCTTCCCACACCTTCCTTGCTTCAATTCCTTTGCACTTCTATCTTTTCTCTTCTAGCCAACCTTCTTTCCAAGGTTAAGACACGCCAAAATGGAATACAACACGAATTAGGGTTTTTAAGGAGCTCTCAAAGACTACAAAGAGGCCAAAGGAGGTTGAGGCTCCTTTAAATAGAGGTGTAAACCCCGGGATTTAGGGTTTCATCTACCAGCTCCTACTCGCCGAGTCCCAATATGGTCTCATCGAGTAGGTCACTTAACACGCGATCCCACCCCGCTGCTACTCGACGAGTAGGTCAACCAACTCGTCGAGTAGAGCTTAACCAATTAAATCTTATTTAAACAATACCTGAGAATCTGGGCGTTACATTGTGGGCTAGGGTAATCTAGTCGGGAGACTGTGGACCCGGCATGCAATATGTATATTTGTTTGGTTGTGTGGTACTTTAGGAGAACTCACTAAGTTTTGGCTTAAATTTTAAGTGTTATGTTTAAGGTACATCAGATGATCGGAGCAAGGCGAAGGCTTAATCGTACACATCCTTCAGATTTTATGAGATTTGAATTTAGGATACACTGATTTGCAATTTTGACCTTTGGAAACTATGTTTTGTAAGCATTTATGGTTTTTGTTTTGGTTTTGAAAAATGAAAATTTTACCTTGGTTCTTGGGATGTTACAAGTTGGTATCCGAGCCCTAGTTTGAGAGAATTGGATGAACATTCGTGTGAATCCATACTCAAACTAAGGATCTACAAAGTTTTCAAAATATTTTCAAAATTGTTTTCAAAAGTAACCAAGGAAGGATGAGATGTGTACGATCAACCGAAAGAAGGAAGTATTCCCCAAAATACCCACACTGTTGTTCGCTTATGATGAATATGATTGAACTACATGTAGAATATGGATCTTCAGGAATTGCATGATAGAATTGCCTAAATTATGATGCCTTATCTCCCGTAGAGTTTTTCTGCTTGAATGTTGCTTGCTTCTTGCTTAGTTGGACTCTTTCAGGTGTTAATTAACTACTAAATGAATACGTTAAGTCACATGCTGCAAAGGTTAAATAATATTAGAGTGAAGGATTTGTTCCTATTGCGCAGCTCTCGTATGAATCCAACCATTGGAGGATTGAGTTTTTTAATCTAAGATTATTTAAGTTATGTTTGATGTGATTGTAGTAATGAAGTAGTTAATTGGCACTAATGGGGATCTTTCAGTAGCTGATGATAGGGTGAGGTAAGGATCCTAGGAGATCCTAGGAAGTTCTTTAGTGTGGTTTCTATGTTGTTTAGCGAGATTTGGGAGTAATATTATGAGTAGGTGATTTAGAGGACTCGGTGTGCTTCTTGAGGAAAGTATGGATTGGTGTGAAAGGTATTGTTAGGCCTGAACTAATGGAAGCACAGGATCCATACCCGAATTGGGGGAAGTCATGAGGATTGTAAGGAGCTGGTTGAGGGTACATAGCATGGTTTGATAATCATGATTCGTGGTAGTGTTTCCGTACCTATCAATATTTTCAATATGGTTGTCCAGGTTGATGATGGGTATGGTAATTGTTTGGGCCTTAGTGGACACGTCAGGTTGGGTTTGAATGGTGTAGGCCTAGGTAAGTTAGTTGATTTTGAGGTCTCGAAGGCCTTACTCGAGGTAGTGTCAATTGAGTCTCGGGACTCAAGAAAGAAGTGATTGTTACGATCAAAGGCCTAGGAATATAGTCGGAGGCTGAGTGATTGGCAGATGGATTGGAATGTCACTATCTATGGAGGAGGCAATCTTCTTCCAGATTTTTGTGTTCATAGAGGAGAGAGAGAGATAGAGAGAGAGAGAGAGAGAGAAAGAGAGAGAAAGAGAGAGAGAGAGAGAGAGAGAGAGAGAGAGAGAAAGATCAGACATTTGATTTTTAGAGTTAGGATGCAGACCCAACATGCGGCTAGATGACTACATTTTTGGCGGCAATATGGTAGTGTGGGAATTCACAAGAAGATTCTTGTGGATGCTTGCCTTGAGATGAGATCAAGGGTCTACTTTCTCGGGATATAAGCAACTCAGGTGCTAGTTGATGGTTACAGGCAATCAGGGAAGTGAATCAGGAGCGACAACTTTTGTTGTCTCTGATGTATCCTGACTATGAGAATGATGCCTTTTGTATTTATGAATGATTCTTGTGACTAATTAACGATTGGGATTTGCAGGCAAGGAGTGTCGTAGTCTATTTGTTTCTAGATAGGAAGTTGGTGTTATGAATGGACTGTTATAATTATTGATGTGCATCTGCATGGAATTTTTGATGTTAGAGGCAGTCATGATTGGGGAGTTCCCGAGGTCTCCATATGAGATTCAGAATCTCTTTGAGTTTGCTTGCTATTTATCCAGAAGATCATCTTGTGTTGTGTTATACATTCAAAGGGTTAGGGATGTTATGTATCTGGGCGAGCAGGTTTGAGTATTGGCCTGTTTGCAATGTCAGTTGGTGGTAGCTCGGACCCTGGGTGGGGGAGAGTTCAATATTTTACTTAGAGGATCATCGATATGTTCGAGTTCTGGTTTCATAAGAATGGGTCATAGGGATTTGTGATTCGGGTATGCGAAACTTCGGTGCAAGATTTGGTCGAGTTGGGGGTACAGAGCAAGTTTCCACCAGATGTATATGTTCAGGAATGCAAGATTCGTCTTCGCAGCAAGCTGTTGGACAAGGAGCTTGTTGTAGCAAGTGGTTCCTTTCAGGAACGTCAAGGAATATGTCAATAGGAATTTAGGTCACTCAGTTTGAGTATCGATTGTTGAGGAATTTGTCAGCTTGTTGTTGTGTGTGTCTATATATATATATATATATATATATATATATATATATATATATATATATATATATTCTAGGATGGGCAGTTGTTGATCGGTCAATCAGTTTCAGAGTTTGGTATGTTTAGTTCATCATGGGCTTTGTCCAATAATGATTAGACCAATGGATTAGTGGTCAATGCACTCTCGATTTTCGGTCTTTTCGTTCACTGTCAATAGCAGAGGTTCTTCGGAAATTTCAAGTTGTATTAGTTGGAGTTCAATGGAAACGTTAACCTATTGTCAAAATTTGTACATTGTACATTTTGGCTTTTGGGTATAGGTACCCTCAATGGTTGGTTGTGAAATTATTGTTCATAGTAGGCTCGAGTTTGGCAGATCCCCTTGGTTATTGGAAGTTCAGATATTAGGGCAGCATTGTTTAGTTTTTTAGGTGTGGCTTTGGATCAGCGCAAAATCCAATTTGGGCGTATTTCGTCGGCAGGGTTGGTATTTAGATTGACCCGACCAGGGTTTTGACAACAAATCTGATGGCTTTGGAAGTTTTATCGAGCTAATTGCATATTGGTAGGATCTATTAGGCTTCAATCAAGGTGTGGGATCTTAGGTTCGGCCATTCATGAGGATGTTTCTGCTAGCGATTGAGTTTCGTCATTTCGGTTAGAATGAGTGTAGTATATATAGGGTTGGTTATGTGTTTTCCATTGGAGATATATGTAGGCTAATTAAGATAGTGTGAGAACACTTGGCTCGAGTTATTGGCATGGTTCTTAATTGGTTTGTAGCCCTTAAATTAGAACAAGAGTGCAACCACCTATCTTATTCTTTGGTTATGTGTGACCATGTTTTTGCCTGATTTTGCCTTGGTAGCAGCATGTATCTGTACTATGAAATGAATTGTGTGTGTGATAGAAGGGTATAACATGTATTGTGTTCGGTTAGCATTGAGAGGGATTTTGATTAGGTTCCTGCAAGTCGGTGGATTGATGTTGTGTATAATTAGGCCCATGTGGTGTTGGTTGTGAGTCTTCAAGCCATTGATGGGATGACAGCAAGATCGGCATAGTACCGTGAGCTTATCATTAAGTGGTTAGAAGGTGTCACGATGTATCGTGAACCAGTGGTTGTATGATTCATATCAGTGGGACCCGACAGTCATTTGATTGAGACTCTTAGGTCTCGGATCATTAGTTTTCTTGGCATGTTTGGGTGTTAGTGTATTATGGGAGTCAGGCGACATAGTGACCTGCTTATTTAGATCATGTGTGTAGTTAAAAGTTGTTAGGAGTAATACTTGTGCATCAAAAGTCTCTTGTGGAGTGTTTTCATTATGAAATACGTTTTCTTGCGGGCTATTTATTAGGAGTTTGGTTACCAATGTTGGGTATCGGTTATGGAATCTCGAGTCATGAAGTTCATTTTGAATGTCTTGGGTGATTTGTCAGGTGGAGGTACACCTGAGTAGATAAGGGATTTGGATGCAACATGGAATTCTTGGATGGACCATCATTATGCTCGTGGGAGCAGTGGGTTGGTGATGGCTTCTCAGGAAGTCAAGTGTGTATTTAAGGTTTTTGGGTACAATTTCCGGATATGGGATTGGGTGAAATTCGCAATCAGTATGTTTTGAGTATTATTTCTGCATGTTTTGGTGGTGTTCCTAGTCAGGGACTAGGGGTAGGTTCGAAAAATGGATGATCATAAGTCTTAGAGTATGGTTTCTAAAGTTTAAAACTGATGGGTTCCCGGTTCCAAGAAGTATATTGATGGAGTTAGTTTCTGGTTGTAGCTTTGAGAGTTCCCGGTTATGTGTTTCTCACTGGAAGTTGGGTCTTACATTTAGGGAGAGAAAGATAGTCGTTGTGATTAAGTATTAACAAGTTATTGGGTTGTTTGTTGGCAGTTGTGGGTTTCCGAGTGGTCTCTTTAGTTTTCATTATAAGATGCCTTGATTTAGAAGCGGTTAAATGGAGTTTGTGGAATGTGTTGATGTTGTTCGTTTTCCACTACATCGGTTATTTAACTGAGACTCGTGTTGGGAGTCGCCTTTGTTTTCAAATGGAGGGTTCAACAGTAGTGAATTGTCAGAGGTTCTGTTTTCTAATGGTATCAAAAAGATAATTCGGGGTCGGAAGAGTTATGTATAGGTCGGGTTGTGAAGTGAAGTCAAATGATTCATTATTAGTCAGGGTATGTAAGTTTCACTAAGATTGGGTTTTGATTTTAGTATGGGAAGGCAGTCATTTGTATGAGTTGACTTCTTAGTTCAGATTGGGGATGTGGAATAAGTGTCCAAGATGTCAGGTATGTATGGAAAGTAGTAAGGAGTGATTTCAAGGACAAAATATAATCTAAGTGGAGGAGAGTTGTAACAACCATTTTTCCACGATGGATCAATTTAGGGTTTCAAGGAGTCAAAAGGTCGACTTTTGGAAGAAATAGGGTCTCACGACGTGACCTTTAAATGGTCACGACGTGAGGAGGGTTAATATGTAAATTATGCTCGAACTTATTTCTTGACATGGGCCATAGAGGCTCACGACGTGAGAATTGATGCAGCCCAAGCCCATGATCTTTTAGGGTTTCTTTCGTATTTAAGCCCCTTTAAACCCATTTTAGGGTTCATCAGCCTCCAAACCCCCCTTTCACCTTAGAAAACCCTAGCCTTCATTCCTTGCTTGATTCTTGGTCTTTTTTGAGCATTTCTTCGTTTGAAGAAGAAGAGAAGAAGAAGGTGATCTTTTGGTGAGGCTTGCAAGGAATCATTATCATTACTTCACATTGTTTTTGGACCCTTGTAAGTGTCAAAGATTCCACCTTTATTATTGTTTGTGTCTAGATCTAAGTTTTGTCCCACTTTTCTCCTTGATTCAGCAAGTTTGAATGAGCAGAAACCCTAAAGTTGGCAACTTTATGGGTTATAAGGGTCTTTAGAGTGTCATGAAGTTCTGATCTAGTGAATGGTTGAGTTTTGGATCCTTGCATGAAAGTTGATGACCTTTTCCACATTCTTTGATCCAAATGAGATCTAGACGTGTATTGGGCATACATATCCATAAAGTATCGACATTTAAGTGTATTTTGGAGTTATAGGACCTTTTGGAACGTTAGAGCAAAAGGATTAACGGAATAAGGACTTAAATATTCGGATTTTGGCTTGCTCACAACATGAGACAAGAGATCTTACAATGTGAGATTGGAAGATCCCCATTTTCTGTTGATTTATCTAGGGCTCACGGCATGAATATAGGCTGCTCATGTCATGAGGTCAGCTCATATGGTTTTTCCTTGACTGAGTTGGCTGGTTTGGGTTGAGGCGAGTTGGAATTGGACCGAGTGGACTCTCACGACGTGACCAAGGGTTGGTCATGACGTGAGGCTGAATAGTTAACGTTGTGGGCTATTGATTTTGACTTTAATTTTTGACCTGGGTTGACTTTTGGTCAAGATGGCCGATTTTAGTGTGTAGTCTAAGGTTGGACCTTGTATGTTATAATAGGAGTGTTGTAGCAGTTGTTGCGAGGCTTTGAGTTGTGTTTTACCTGACATGTGAGATAGGTGAGTTTCTCCTCACTGTACTTGTAGGTGGGTTAAGGTCGTACTGCTTTGTGCTATCGTCCAACAAACCCGAACAATCCAATAGGGAGATTGTAGGCCAGTGTAAATCCAATCGGGAGATTATAGACCAGTGTGGCAATCCAATCAGGAGACTGTGGGCCGGTGGCAATCCAATTGAGAGAATGTGGGCTAGAGTGGCAATCTAATCGGGAGAATTTGATCCACAGTAATCCAGTTGTGAGACTGTGGACCCAGCGTGCAACATCTATATTTGTTTGGTTATATGTGGTCCTTTGGGGGAACTCACTAAGCTTTGTCTTACAATTTAAGTGTTATGTTTTAGATACTTCAGATGATCGGGGCAAGACGAAGGCTTGATCGTCCACATCCTTCGGATTTTATGAGATTTAAATTTTGGATACTCTGATTTGTGATTTTGACATTTGGAAACTATGTTTTGTAAACATTTATAGTTTTTGGTTTGGTTTTAAAATATGAAAATTTTATCTTGATTTTTGGAATGTTACAATTAATTTGAGATCGGGTTATCATCAGATGAAGTTCACAAACGAGGATGTTTAGATAATGACCTTCAAGACTCATTACGACCATTATGAGTTTATGGTGATACCATTTGGACTCACCAACGCATCGGCAATGTTTATGGACCTCATGAATCGGGTTTGCAGGCCGATATTGGATCAGTCGGTGATTGTATTTACTTATTATATCTCTGTCTTTTCCAAGACCAAGGAGCGGCATAAGGAGCATTTGAGAAAGGTTCTCAAGACTTTGAGGAGGAATAGATTTTATGAAAAGTTCTCCAAATGTGATTTTTGGTTGCACGAGGTTTAGTTCTTGGGTCATCTCATCAACCAGAATGGTATTTTGGTCGATTCGGCCAAGATTGAGGCTATGATGCAGTGGGAGGTCCCGAGGTCTCCATCTGAGATTTAGAGTTTCCTATTTTAGTAGGGTATTATTGGAGATCCATTAATGATTTCTCTAATATTGCAGTTTCTTTGACTCGTTTGGCAAAGAGGAATGTCACTTTTCTATGGGGGCTTGAGCAGCAGGCAACATTTGAGAGACTGAGACGAAAGCCGTGTGAGGCTCCGATACTGACCCTTTCGGAGGGTGTGGATGATTTTTTGGTTTATTATGATGCGTCGGTTATGGGTTTGGGTGCAGTGTTTATGTAGAGGGTATAAGTAATCGCATACGCTTCAAGGCAGTTGAAGCCTCATGAGGCGAATTATCTTACGCATGATCTGGAGTTAGGTGCTGTGATTTTCGCCCTCAAGATTTGGCAGCAGTAATTGTATGGGGTCCGGTGTACCATCTACACGAATCACAAAAGTTTGAGATATTTGATGGATCAATAGAACCTAAATATGAGGAAGCACAGGCGGTTGGATGTGGTGAAAGATTATGATTGTAATATTTAGTATCATCCTAGGAAGGCCAACGTAGTGACGAATGCCTTGAGTCACAAGGCGGCTAGTGCTCTTATCAAAGACCTATGATTGAGGATGACTATCACTTCACTACTATTGGATTTAATTGAAGAGGCGCAGATTGAGGGGTTACAGGAAGATAATCGAAAGAGAGAGAAGATCAGGAGTCAGATTTCTACATTTGTCATGGATATTCAGGTTATGTTGACTTAGTGCGGTTGAGTGTGGGTTCCTATTTCTAGTGGTCAGAGCGAGAAGACCTTCCATACTCTTGAGGATATGCTTCGAGCATGTGTATTGGATTTTGGTGGGAGTTGAGATACTTATTTTCTTTTAGCTGAGTTCTCCTACAACAAAACCTATCACAACACTAGTATGCCTCCCTTTGAGTTTCTTTATGGGAGAAAGTGTAGGACCTTAATTTGCTGGGGTGAGGTTGGCCAACGAGTGACAGTGAGCATTGCGGTAGTGCCTAAGATTACGGAGTTGATACAATAGGTGCGTAGTAGACTGTATACCACATATAGTACACAAAAGAGTTATGTTGATCGGTGTCATTTCGACCTCGAGTTCCGGGTTTTGGATTTCGTGCTTCTGAAGGTGTCACTATCATCCGGTTTCGTAAGCGGGGCAAGTTGGGCCCTAGATACATCGTTCATTTTAGCGTTATTGCTCGGGTAGTCAAGGTTTCTTATCGGTTGGATCTTCATGTGGATCTTAGTCATATCCATAACATCTTTCATATTTATCAGTTGTAGAAGCGTTTAGATGATGATTCTACAGTGGTACCCTTGGATGACATTCAGGTTGATGAGTGTCTGAATTATATAGAGTGACTAATTTCCATTATCGACAAGAAGACGAAGACCTTGCACAAGAAGGTGGTAGGTTTGATCAAGGTGCAATAACAGCACCGGAAGGGTTCCGAATGAACTTGGGAACCCGATAAGGAAATGAGAAAGCATTACCTTAGTTATTTGCAATAGCGGATTTTAAGGACGAAATATGATTCAGGTGGGGGAGATTTGTAACATCCGGTATTAAGGTATGAATTTTGGTGTTTAATTTTTGCGCAATTTGGTGGCCACGTCGTGGTGGGGAAGATCACTACGACATGGTAAACACTTCTGGGCTGCAATCATTTTTTGTGGCCATGACGTGGTCACGTATTGGCCACGATGTGGCGACATCCCAAGATCAAACCATAATTTTTCGGGCTTAAGGCCTATTTAAAGGATGTGATGGCTAGGGTTTCGTCCACCCTTAGCCTCTGTTACCCTCCAAGTTCATAAATCAAACCCAAATCCCTTGATTCCTCGTTTGAGCTCACTTTGGTCTTCTTGGTGATCCTTGAAGAAAGAAGAAGAACTTTTTGGTTAAGGGAACCACTTGGAAAGCTTAGAGATTTCATTAACTTATGTACCTTTGTAAGTCTTCTATTTCAGATCTTGATGATTGGTTTCTTATAGGAAACCTCATGGTGAAGTTTGAATGGTTAGTTACCCTAAATTTTGCAACTTTATGGGTCTTGGAGTCCCAAATGCCTTATATGTTTTAGATCTGAACTCTTGTGAAGTTTTAGTGCCATGCATGGAGTTTGGAATCCATTCCTCAAATTTTTTATCTACTTTGAGTGAAGGACATGAATGGCTCATACATGTCTATAAAGTTTGGATTTTTATGAACCGTTAGGTTCCCAAGAAGCCTTTCTGGAAAGTTTGAGCAAAGGGCTTAACAGATTCAAAGCTTAATCAATTAAGCCAGAAACCATGACGTGACATATTGCTCGCTACGACATGGTGGGGGGTTTTCACGATTATTTTTCCAGGTTGTTGCCATGGCGTGGCGACATGCTTGCCACAAAGTGGTGATGGATTTGGTCACAACTGTCTTGTCGGAGAAGCCACGATGTGGCAAGTAATTAGCCATGGCATGGTGAGCATTGATCGTTGACTTTTTGACTTGGTTGACTTTGGGTCAAATTGCTAGTTTTAGAGGGTAGACTAAGGTTTGACCTTGAATGTTTCCTTAGGTGGTGTGTAGCACCATCTTTTGGTTGTGAGAGCTTTTGTATTACGTCTTCAACTGAGAGGTAAGTCTTCTAAATATACTATGTAAGATGTTAGTTGTCTTTGTGATCCTTGGATGAAAGACTAGGATCTGGCCCCTGACACTTATATTAAAGACCAGGATCTGGCCCCTGACAAATGCATGAAAGATTAGGATATGGCCCATGACACTTGTATGTAAGACCATGATTTGTCGCATGGCAGGAAGTGATTGTAAGACTATGATTTAGCCCATAACATTATGTTAATATGTGAGTATGAAGTACATTATGTTTTGATAAGTTGAATAAGAATTATCTTTAGAATATGTGTTATGTACGAGATCCACATTTCATAAGTCATTCTTACAGATTTATTTATTTTTAGAGTGGCCTTGAATGAAAACACACTGTAATTTTGCATGTAGTATGAAATGAATTTGTGGAGTATTGTTGGTGAAAGTAAAGGAGTAAATGTATAGGTTTGAAAGTTTCCCGTCCAAGTCGAATCAATACGAAATGTTGGAAAATATGTCTATATAACTTGGAACACGGCTTGGCAAGTCGCCATAAGTTGTTTTGCCATATAGTAAGTTTCCACTGGATTTTTATGACTTTAGACATGATTTGGCATATCACGTAAGCGTAATTCGTGAGATACAAAGCAATTTGAAAGTCATCCAGCTTGGTTAATAGTGTCCGGTGGTATCTATTACAAGAGTTTTCTCATCTATTTTACAACAGTCTTATAAAGACAATTTGGGGACCAAGATTGGAACCTGTTAGAGACATTAAAAAGGCCTTATCATTTCATTATATACTTATAAAGCTTGTATTTTTTCTTGAACCACATTCATTTGAAACTCCCATGTATTTTTTTTCCTTTCACCACATTCATTTGAAACTCCCATGACTTTTCAATTTCGTTCTAATAATTATTATAAGTTGGTTAATAAGGTTAAATAAATATCAAACCTAAAGTGTAATCATATATAAACTAAATTACAATATTAAAAACATATATTGTCTTCTACTTATAAAGTTTGTTTTTAACTTTTAACATATTATACTTAATTTATTAGGTTTAATATGTTGTATGTAAACCATTATCATTTTAAAGCTACAACTTTTGATCAATTTGTATAAAATACTTAAATTGTTAATTTAAATATAACCTTATATGATTAACTTAAATATAAAATTTAGTTCAAATTAAACAACCCAAAAAATATTTTGTAAATAGTTAATAGTGATAAATTATAGTGTCTTTCTAATAATGATTATAAATTGGTTAATAAGGATAAATAAGTATCAAACCTAAAGTGTAATAAAAAAATAAACTAAATTTCAATATTAAAATAATATTTTTACTTCTACTTATAAAGTTATGTCTTTAACTTTAAACATATTATACTTAATTTATTAGATTTAATATGTTGTTGTATGTAAACCATTATCAGTTTAAAGCTACAACTTTTGAACTGTATGGACAAAATACTTAAATTGTTAATTTAAATATAACATTACAGTGTCAACTTCAATATAAATTTCAGTTCCACTTAAAAAAACCCAAAGAATATTTTGTGAATAGTGAAAGTGATAAATTTTAGTTCTAAATGCAGAAACTAAATTGTAATATCAATTCACTAAAATATTTCTAAATATATTTTTATAATCGTTAAAAGTTTTGAAATAAGTAGCTTAAAATAACTTATAATAACAATAGTTAAAGTAACTCTATATAAATTATTATATTGTTATCTTTAAAATAAAAAAAAAATTGTTTGATGTTTTAAATAATTAAACTAATAAAAATTAAAACGTTAACAAATAAATTTTAAAAATGAATTAACAATAACAATAACTATAAATAATGTTAAACCATATATTATATTTAATTTTATTCATGAATAACGCGCAGGTAGATGTCATTCAAAAGATTGAGATTATGCAGTTTTAATAAATGTGTATATATATATATATATATATATATATATATATATATATATATATATATATATATATATATATATATATATATATATAATTCAAAATAATCAATATATTATATCAACTAAGTATACGAATTATTATATCAAATTTAACAACGGCATTATTTTTATATTTAAAAAAAACATATATTTGTAAAGATTTCAACTATATAAATGTTTCTGCGCAACACGCGGGCATTCGCCTAGTTTATTATAAACCTCTTAAAAACTAGTGATTTTGCATTCTATCAGGCGGAATACAATTGGACTGAACAGAACAAGTTCAACCTTTGATCAAGCCCAAATTCAATTGGACTGAACAATGAACACAACAACATGGACCTTTGATGAAGCCCAATAGGACTGATTCTTCAAATTTTATCCACCCTTCACCCCTTATTTTCGTTTATGGCTTCTTTGGCTTCATAAGTAAAAAATAAATAAATAAATAATGTATCACCTCTATCAGAAAAAGATTATTATGTAAGTACTTTAGAAATAGACTAGGATTTGTGTAATCCGTTTAAAAAAAAAAAAAAAGAAATAATAACATTCAAAAGTCTAATATGAATTCTTATGGAGCTGGTTAATATGGATAGCCATTTCAACCTTCAAGTGCATAAAAACGGAATTCAAGATTTTTTTACGTAAAATTTAGAGTTGTAAACTTATTCCACACCATTTTTACATGGATCACTCCAATTAATTTTGTGATATTATTCACTTGTTATAACTATTTTCATTGATACTATTCACTTGTTTTATTTGCAATCCAAAAAAAAAATGAGCTCATCAATTATACTCGTTTCAAATTTATTTTGCACACGAAATACCAAACCCTAAACCCTAAATACAGATGAATCGATAAACATAGCTCATCTAACGAAGAAAAATTAACACAAAAACATGCTCTCAACTAGAGAGCTAACCATATCTACACAAAATACAAATACAAATTTCTCATCCGTATTATGCTATAAATCTTCATCCACAAACTTTACACAAAAGCAACTAAATAAAAATCGACACAAAAGATACACAATATAAGACCGAATTCTTTTGCTAGTTTTGATTTCTAAATAAAAACAAAACAAAAGGACACGTTTGCTTGCGGATATGATGTATCAAACATCTGGAATCCTGATCAAGATCCACTGGGGAAAAGCTGATCAGGACTGAAGATGTCAGACTTTTCCCCCTACCCACCCACCCAGTGAGGTGGGGTGGATCAGATCAGGGTTCTAGTTTCATGGAAACTACCCGTGATTGTCTGTTACGCTTTGCCACCCTCACAAAGACTACAGATAAACAAGATGGGGCCCACCATGGTCGCCGAACCTTTTGCTCCCCCTTCAAGCAAGCCACTAGAGGATCATCAACACAAACCTAATCAATTTCTTTACTACAAAACATTCCAAAAATCGAAACTTTATGCTAATGAGATACCACATTTTAGTATTGTAAAAGCCACCATTCAAGATTATAAAAACTATAATAAAGGAGCTTGTAAGAGCTAAAGAGAAACTAATAAAACATATTATAATAATAATAATAAAAAAAGTATTGCAAGAAAGAAAGTTTAAAAGATATATAACCTTTAATCCTTCTGAGTTCTTTGCATAGCGTTATAAAGTCACCCCATTTCATGTGACAACGTCGAATAAACCTAAGAATTTGTTCTGTTGTAAACATGGACATGCCTTCAAGATACTCTCCATTAACACCATTTTCTTTAAAAGTTTGGCGATACCCTCCAAGATTTATTTCCTCCAACCAAAGCCCAACATCCTGTCACACAAATTTTGTCCACAAAAAAGTCAACCACTAACCCACTAAATGCAATTGCGAAGGCCTTGTTACATATAAAATGGAAATTCGAATGTAAAAGAATGGGATTATGAGCAAAAATAGAAATCAAGAGCAAGTATAGACTATAGAACACAAAGACGTATTGATATGTCTTAATAAATTTGGTAGAATCATCCGAGGACCAAAGGGATGATGGATCAAAATTGGGTGTCATTTAGAATAAATTTGGTTGATTTATGGGTATGGTAGGTATGCTGAATTGACTATTTGATCCTAAGCACATGTGGAGTATCTGTAAAAAGAAACCTCAAACATGATGATGTAATTTGATGCTTTCAGTGAGCATGATTCTGAGAAGGAATGGTACGACTGGAATTATAATTTATCAGAAAGGATGTGTAATTGTGCACAGTTTGTGTAAACCATACAATCGCTTGCAGAAAACGAAGAACATGATCCCAAAAGGGCTCGACAATTTCAATTTCCCTCCCACATTTCTCGATTAAAACAACGAAATGCCCAATTAACACAAAACACAATTGAACCACGAGATCTGTAGATATAAAACAAGAAGTGATTAGGCATACCTCAACCGTCCAAATGAAGAAATCAAGCGGCTCCGGTGGCCGTTCTTTGCTCATCTCACAAAATCTCCACTCCCGAAACAAGAAAACGAACCAACCAAAACCCTACAAAAAGTTTCAAAAGTCAAAATCGCAATTCAGTCGATAAGATCACGAATTGAACGAATCTTGGAATAGAAAACAACAGAATCGAAGAGATTTACCAAGAAAAAGGTGTTCCGATGAGGTTATTGATTCAGTTCATATGATAGCGAGAGAGAACATAATGCCCTTTTTCAGTGTGTGTTGTGTGTGTGAGAGAGAGAAGGAAGAAGGCAAGTTGAAAGCTTGAAAGGATGGTTCTTTGTAGTTTGCACCGAAGCTTGTAGTGTGTGACCCAAAGTCTCTTTTTGTTTGTCAATATTGACATGTGGGCCCACCCTCGTCATTTTGCTTTAGTATTTTCTATTTTGTCACCTTTTTAAATTTTACTTGTGGTCTAGCATGCTTAAACATAATATCAAATCAACTTTTGAAGTTAGAATTTGACTCAAATGCATTCCACTCAAATTTGATCGAACTAAAACTCAAGTCTAAGTATAATACGAATGTGGAACATAGAATTTGTGTCTAAGAGGAGAGACTAATTGTCACAATCTAGCTAAATATTTAATTTTCCTAATCAGACTAGAGGTGTAACTATTAGATGGCCAATGGAAGAAAACTCCATGGGTTTCTCACTTTTCATGTCTACTTTAAGCAGGAGAGGAGAAAGAAAAACAAATGATTTTTAGGGACGGAAAAAATACTAGAATTTCATGTTTTTGCGACAAAGAAATCAAGAGTAAACAGTAAGTAAATCTCTCTTTTACTTGTCTTTATTATTAGGGTTTATGAACCTTAGGTAAAAACCAAGTGTTCGGTTTCATTTTTGTTGAGTTTTTTGGGTTAGATCTAATGGGTTTTATAGGTTACAAAATTATTTGCACAACATATTTTTACATAAACATTTATGGGTACATGCAACCTAGAACTCTGACATTTTCTCAAGTTATAACAACATACTTATTGAACAATCATTTAACCTATATTATATCAAAAATCATATGGTTAGAATACACACCTTTTGTTATAATCAAATATAACAACTCATATATTCAAATCTTCTAAAGTTCTATGGAAAGCGAACAACTAATAGTATGAATGTCTCTAATGGTTCACACTCAAAACCCTAGTTACCAGACAGACAAGTAGAGAAAAGAGATGATGATAAATTCATATTTCTCATCCTATAAGGTATTAACTAGGGCTGGCAATTCTCGACACGACACGCGACACGACCCGCGACACGACACGAAATAAATGGGTTTGGGTTGAGTTTTTCAACCCGCCAACCCGCTAACCCGTCAACCCATCAACCCGTTTATTAAACGGGTCATATATAGGTTTCTCAAAAAATAAACAGGTTGACCCGCCAACCCGTTTATATTCTTAATAAAAAAATATTATATTTTTAAATGTATTTATGTATCAAGTATTAATATTTAATAAGTATTATATAATATATACAATTTATTCATAGACTAGTTGATTGTTTTGACATTATTACTCGTGGTGGATGGTCTAAGGTCATAAGTCGTAACCTATAAGACTAAGTCTGTAACATGTTTCTATGAATGTTTTTAATTTTCATTTGGATGTTTAAGACTTAAATATCTAAAATTTAGACCCACGAACCCAAATCTGACCCACGAACCCGCCAACTTGTGAACCCGTATAAATAAACGGGTTGGTGGGTCATATATGGGTTTAAGTTCCAAACCCGTCAACCCGTGACCCGCCAACCCGTGACCTGTATATTTAAATGGGTCGTGTTTGGGTTGGCATATTTTGACCTGCCAACCCGCCAACCCGCGACACGCCAACCCAAACACGACACGATTGCCAGGCCTAGTATTAACCATGACATTGTGATGCATAATGGTCATATTTATAGTTTAGGTAACTTGCAGATAAATTCGGATTTGAACAATTAAATATTAGAATTAATCCCCAATTTAATTCTTTTCCTTATCAGATGCCAGGAGGCATCCCGAAATCCTAGAAGCCCTTTAGAAACCGTCCATGCATTTAACCATTCTAGAATTGCCTCTTTTGTTATTGAACAATTATAATTCAACACGTGCACATTTAAGTAATTCCAATTAATCCCGAATTAATTTAGAATAATTATGATTAATAATTAATCAATTCCAACTATTTCTAATCAATTTATTAATCATATAATATATTAATAAAATATTTTATCTATCTCTTAAAGTCATTTCTAGATATTTCTAGCTTTTGAAGGTAACCCAAAAAAGGATTTTACTTTTATTGACTAAGACTATACCAATTTAGTTAAGACTTTAAACACCTTAATCAAACAGTCTTCCACTTAAATAAGTCGCCAACTACAATATCAAGTATATGCTTTGAATAACCAATAAAGAGTGCTTTCCATAACCACTACCGAACTCTAATTAAAATCAAATGTTGGCCCTAAGATAAGTGATAAACTATTCCTTCGTTCTTCAAGATATTGTATAGATATGAAACATATATATAAATCAATCTCATAGCCCAAGATTATGTTTCTCGATTTCCGGTTTATGATGACTAAATTCAGACTACTAATTGAACACATCAATTTAGTCCGAGCTAGGCCTAACACATGAATGTCAACATCAAATCACCGAGGGCCCCTAAATATATCACTTTTCTTGCTAAGGAAAATGGAACGGATAAACTTTGACTATATAATCATACCCTTTACTCACTATGCCATACATGGAATTACATTTTATAACATCCATTTATAGATGCGTTGATGTAAAACCAATGCACAACAGACTTGCAAACTATGTCTTATACATCTTTGTTTCAAGAATAGAAGATATTATTGTCTTAGAATTACTCATGATTGAATCCATGAAGTAATCTCTAATCGCAGGTTTAACCAATCCTCAAAATTCTTATTTCCAAGTACTCGTGAATAGTGCAACAATCCTTATGCAATGTCTAATCACCATAGACAATCTATAAATATTTCATGACAGTCTTAAATCAATACTTATTCCCAGAAGTATGACTGACTGTGGTATTTCGAATAAAGTAATATTTAGGAAGTAACATGCAAACTGAAACACAATAATAAACTAATTGTCTATGGTATCGTACCCCTGAATATAAATAATTCTCTGTTATTTAATCACCATAAAATTACCAATTTATGAGTATAAATGTTTTGGGATAATTGACTTAACAACTAAACTTTTCATCATTTTTCATGCCTATGCTCTTAGCATGCACATCATGGTTTCATGTGTTCCTCAGTATTGTGAACGAATCATCAAGAACATACTCACTTCACAACTAGATCTTCATCCTCAAATTTATCTTGGATGTAGTGGAATTTCCTCTTTCTATGCATTAACCTTTTGCAATCTCAAGAATCCTTGGTCAACATAACTGCACTTTCACATAATATTTCTAATGGCAGTTTGTTACTCAAAACAACTCTAAGTTCAACCATGAAGCTTTTTATTCCATGTACGCTCCTTGGATACTTGATTCACACTAATGTAGTCTGACCCATATTGGTGAATCTACCACTAGATCTTACATGAAACATTTCATGTTATCACACTACAATTCAAAATGAATATTCATTTAGACTATGACTCAAAGTCATCCCTAAAAATTTATGCTACATAGCTCTTCTTAATCATGTTCTCTACTGTCTACAAGTAATCAGTCCTTGGTATTTCTTAAATACCTCAAAATGTTGTTAATAGTTGCATAGTGATTCAATCAAAAAAAAATTCTGACACAATTTCATGGTGCTCAAAACATTTGAGACATCATAATAAGCACAAGTCATAACATACATGATTGAGTCTATATATGAAGCATATAGGACTCGTCTCATCCTATCATTTTCATGAATAGAACAAAACTTTGGGATTCACTCAAGTGAGAATGTTTCCTCATAATCAATTTCTTGATTCTGAACGAAAACCTTTTCCAACGTACTAACTTTGAAATCGTGTACATTCATGTCCATGTTAGTCTTCATATCGAAGATCTAATTGCAACCTACTATCATATAACTAGGCGTTGGATCAACCAATTTCAAACTTGGTTATATTTTATGGATTGAATTTCTCTATCCTTAGACTTTTCTCATTGGAAGCCTAAGGGCACGACATTGCTTCCTAGTGGCTATTAGCTTATCCTAGTTGATCATTATTTTATTATCACTAATAAATGTAACTCCTTCTACAGTTAGATGAAACTTATAAAGCTTGGGAGGTGAGCTAACTCTACTAAATCGACGAAGAGGAAAGGCAATATCGTTTGACTCAACTAAACACTTAGAAATTCCCAATCTTAGTTACTTAGGAAAAATGTGAATTTGGTGCTAACTCATTAAATTGTACTTTGCACCTTGTTAAGTCGTTAGTGGAGCGCGTGTGGTTAACTAGCACACTAATTTGGGGCTGACAGTGTGTAGCAAAGGGTAGCTTGATGTTAATCATAGATCAATGGAGTGTGTGTGGTTAACCGGCACATTGATTAGTTGATCTATAACATTAAGAGTACCAAGCACATTTGCATGGTTATTCAGACCTTGTTTGTGATCATCGACATCCCAGTCACAAACTTAAAGGGTACAATCGAGATTTAAACGTGCCATTGATCATCGGCATCCCATTATCTAACTCTATTAAGTTCATATTTGGAGATTCTTAATACATGATGTAATGTAATTACATTTTGATGTTTTGTAGAATCAAAGAAAAGAAAGGGAGCTTAAAGAAAGAGTGATTCTAATCGTGAAGAGATGAATTTCGATCGCATGGTTTGATGATTAGAATTTTGAGCTGCTGCTTAAGAGTTATGATAGATTGCTTAGGAATACATAACAAGATAGTTTTCATATGTATTTGCATTGTAAGGAAAAGTTTTCTGCAATTTTAATAAATAAATTTTGATTTATTTTATTTTAAGTTTCCTTACAATTGAATTTGTGAAAGTTGTTGTTTATATGTTTCCATTGATAGCAATATTGGAAAATGGATTTGATTCTTTCGTTTGTGGTAGAGTCAAAATTTACCAAATAAGGAAAGATTCTCATCACCCAAGTTTCAGTTGGATATAAACTTGGAATCATGCAACTAGTATCGTGTGATGAATGAGAACTTCATCTTTAGGAAATTAAGACTAATTCCTTGCTCACATATATATGTGAGTCAAGCGAAGGACTAGGGGATCGAGTACACTTGGTTGCACGTTGATCAGGTCCACCATAAAGAAAGGTAAGACTATTCGTTATAATTTACTAAAGTTTAGTAACTATGGTTATACTTACAAGATTAAGTATAATTCTGAACCATTAAAAAAGTTTCAATGTATGACAAAACGAATAAGAAGAATCAAATTAGGTAGAAAGATAAAAGTTTCTCCAATCTGAGAAGAAGGGAGAGTACTTGAGTATCGTGTTTTATGATTATCTTAGTGATTATGAAACCATATCACAATTGATCCTCTAAGGACATATCAGTGCATTTGTATGGCTAAGAAGAGGTATTGTGAATTGTTGAAAGGGTTATGTCAAAAAGAGAATCATACTTCCAAAATCAAATCTTAGAGTCACACTCCAAGATTGTGCCTTGGGTGACATAATCTTAAGAAAGGTTTATAAAACTTATCAAATGTAGAGTAAAATGTTTTCTACTCTTGTACATTTGAAATTGGTAAGTTGTGATGTTTTGGATAAAACAAAGACCAACTAAGACAAATTGTGTGAAGTGTTTGTCTTGATAAGAAACCGCACTAACTCTTGAATATTTGTTTGTTAAGTACTGTTTCTTGACAAAGAGAATCTTATATGTCAAGAGGTCAGTGGGAGTCTTGAAAATATTGAAAAGTTTCAAGAACTAATCAAGAGTAAACGTATTGTTAATCACTAGCACACGACTTGAGGTTTGCAACCTATCGTGTTGACATATTCTTATTTTTGTGCCCATTCCAGTTCAAGTTGGCTATGCATGTGAGTTCTAAGACTACTCAATTGTATGTATAACTACTTGGAAGCAATGGTAGGCCCTTGTGCTTCCAGGTGGCAAGAAATTAAGAATGAACAAGTTCAATCCATATGAGTTTGGATTTGTCACTAACCTTGTCTTGTGATTATGGTTTTGACAAATTCACATGGATAAGAACACATACACGATAAAAATCTAAGTGTCATAAGGTTTCTCTCCATTTCATGAAAATGATTGTGAGGAAACGCTTTCACTAAGTAGATTTTAAGAAGATAGCCTTTGTGATATTTGCATTCTCAAATTCGATTATGATTACCGCATCCCTCTTCATAGTTCGAATTGTAAGAAATGGCAAAAGGTCTAAACATTTGAGACTTATTGTTGTAAGTTCTAAAATTGTTTAGACACACATGTGAGCGATCCAAGGAAAGATGTATGAGTTTGAGAAGCCTAGATAAAGTCTTATCAAAGCATCTCGTGTCGGAAATCTGAACTTTGGTAAGGGAGTCAATAAGTATTGATTTCTAGAAGTCCAGCTGATTTCTGGGTACATGTCAAAGCTAGTGGGAGCATAAGTGTTATGCTAATAAGAGTGTAATTATTATGCTAGTGGGATCACAATTATTACGTTAAGAGTTGCGAGTTAGCAATGTTAATTATAACAAAGGTTTCAATTTGCAAAGATGCAGGGTTTGAAAGGTTGTTTTGCTATAATTAAGGGAGAGAAATTCATACTTCATTTCAAATCTAAAAGCTTAGATTGAGATTTTGGTCGAATTTAGTCATTGACATATGTGAATGTTTTGTTGAAATGATTCAACATAAGGAAATTCTATATGTGGAAATAGTATAGCAAGAGACTGTTAAAGTATCACGTCTTTATGTGAAACATTTTGTATCGTATCCCATATGCTTCAGGTATAGGATTGACTACATATGTTATAACATTAATATGTTCTAATTTTCCAAATGCCTAGGGCATTAAGAGGGAAAAAGGACTAGAACGAGATATAACTAAAATGGTTAAGCAAGTTTCGAGGATAATCTAAGTTTTTACCAAAGATTGGTTGTTTATGGACAGTTGGAAGTATGTTCTGAATTTTGGAAGGGTCATGTTGACAATGAATAATGTGTAATCAATATGGTGATTAAATAAAAGGTGTTTTATTTATATTCATAATTTCTGAGACCATATTGGATTCAATTATTCTTGTGTTTCACTTTGCATGTTTTGATTTCCTGATTAACTAGGTTATTCAAACTATCCACAGTCGATCATACTTTAGAAGTAGGTATTGAGGCAAGACTGTCATGAATCTAAATGTAGATTGTCTAGGTGTTTTAGACATAGCAAAAGTTTGTTGCAGTGTTCATGAGTACTCCTGGAATGAGATTCGAGTATTGGATTAAACCCACGCTCACCTAAATCACTTCATGGATTTTATCACGAGTGATTGTGAGACGATAATATCTTATATTCTTGAAACCAAGACATGTGAGTTGTAGTTTACAAGTCGGTTGCACATTAACATATGTAAATGCACCAGTAACTTGGTGTTATAAAACATATTGTTGTGTGTGATTTGATGAGTAAGTACAAGCGAGCATTTGAGTCAAAGTTTATCTATTTCTTTACCCTTAGAGGGATAAAAGCGATATTTTTGGGCCCCTCGATGATTTAGTGATGACAACCCTAAGTGTTTGGCCAAGGACTGATTTGATTTGTTAAAATAGTCAGTCGTCATAAATCAAAAATTAAGAAACATCAAATGGACAGAGAGAATGATTATAATCCATGTCTCATGTCCATACGATATCTAGAATGGAGGAATATATGATCCCTTATCTAATGGATGCGTCATTGACTAGGTCAGAGTTCGACAGTGGCTTTTAAGAGCTACGATTGCTAGTCGGGTTGTGGAGTCGTACTTGCAATAATAGTTATTAGACTTATCCAAGTGGGAGGCTGTTGGATCAGGTGTCTAAGCCCATAACTATAATTGGTATGTACTTGACCCGAGAGTAGCATGGTCCATTTCGGGTTGCATATCACCAGGACAATTTGTGGATGGATATTTGAGTAAGAGGTTATTATGATTTATTAATATATTATAAGTTCTAATATATTAATATGAAATCATATTATTTAATTAGTATTGATCAAGAATTAATTTGAAATTAATTTAGTGATCAAAAGAGATTAATTAAATTAACGGGGATTGATTATGTAAATCAATGATATATATATATATATATATATATATATATATATATATATATATATATATATATATATATATGGTTTGGGCTATTGATCCATGATGGGCTAAGCTTATGTAAGTTTCCATGAAGATTTAGCCCACATGAAATATGGATCATAAGCCAAAGTGTATGGATTAGGGTTTACCCATGACTCTTGGATTCTTACATATATATAATATAACCCCATGGCTAAAATCGGTTACAACAAGTGTTCTTGGAGTTCATAACCGACTTTTGTGCCTAGCAATCTCTCTCAAGTCTTCCAATTGTTCAAGGTTGTGTTGTGAACTGTTTGAAGCATCACACTTGGGGTGCTAAGTTCTTAAAGGCCAAAACAATAAGCTACAACAAGAGGTAATTCTATAACACACTTTTATGTTGTTTATGTCAATTATATGCTAGTTGTAGGCTTAATGCTTTGGAAACAATATTGCATGTATAATTAGAGAAAAATAGATCCAAAGTAGTAAGGTTATATGTGCACCATATGATGTTGTAGTATACTAAAACCCAATGATATGTTCCCTAAAAACATAATTGGTAGTGAAGCATGATTCATCATAGATCGAACCATATAACATTTTATTCTTCTTTTAGAAATACCATTATACAATGATGTTCTTAGAGGATCCAATTGGGAAACTATTCCTCGATCTCTATGGTGATCATTGACCTTGATACTAAGGTTGTGACATACCTAATTTCACGGCCAGAAAAAGACCGAATTATTTATGCTTACTGAAAATCAGAGTATCCTTTTTAAAAAATAATATTATGGAATTTGATCCCCTAAAACATGATAATGATATTATCAAAGCATTTCCTAATAAATGTATTTTATTTATATAAAAAGTGTTGGGATGTCATCGTCAATACAATACATAAGCATAAACGGAAATATTGTTGGCCTTACAAACATTAATTATTCTATCGACATATAGTCCACAAATATCTCATCACTCATCACACATGTGCTCTCGTGTCACTACCTATAATACAAGAAACTGAGTGGGTCAGGCTTGGGAGCATGGTGAGCACATAGGGTCTTCAACCCACAATTATATATTTATTTTCATCAAATCATTCAACCCGATTACCTATTCCCGTTATCCTCACTCTCTGTCCCTAAATCATCTAATTCGAGGGACTTATCCTAAGAATTATCTTCAGGATAGTCAACAATGCTCAAGGGATTCCTTACCACTACATGTCAATAAGGAAACCGTTGGGAGGATGGAGTACACCCGGTCAACACTTAGTTTAAAAACACCTACAGGTTGTGAGCCTGTTAGCGTTCAACCAGACTGTCTAGAATAGTATGTGGTCATCATCTATAACCCGCTACATGACTGAATTATCTTTAAAGTCAAGGCCTCTTATCATCTATTTCATCTTTCATCTTTCATCATCTATATTACCTTTCATCTACCCATCTCTACCCAATATATTTATATGTGTAAAATACATATACAGTTTAAATCAAGTAAAACATGTATAAATCATTCGTCTAGTATAGATACAAATGATATGTAAATATTACATGTAATTATCTTAAATATTTTATATCTATGTGTAAGATGAAAGTAACTATGCACTCACTTATTAAATTGGATGACTAAAAAGTAGGACAACACTTCGATTCAGCACTTGACTTTTCCTTAAATATGACCTAGGTTCAGTTATCTATAAGTCTTAGTTTATTATCTCTTATGGCTATTTTAATTTTATCAACAATCCCAATGTCTACTGATCTATATCTGATAAGAGACAACTAGTTAGGATCATATCAGAGGAAGGGTTCATTTACTATACATAGTATACTGTTTGGAAATCCCACTTTAAACACATCACTAAATCCAGCCTAGACATCATCCCTATAAGTAGATCAATCAGTAATATGACGTTGGAACCACTGACATATCTTATTTATAAATTCATAAAGACTATGAATTTTAAATATAAATTACACTAAAATAGTATAGAGTGTAATTTAACTTAGAGAGATTCCTTAGATAAAAGTCTGGAAATTGTATTGGCAGAGTTCCTACTTGATGGCTACTACTTGTCGGACACTCGGGGATTGTAGGACTTCGTCGGGATACTAACTCTAAGGACATTTTGGGATTAAAACTGAAAGAAATCGAGAGAGAACTGTATGGACGGTGTGAGGAAGAATGAACTCGCACCAGCTATTTATAAAGCCAAAATTCATATGTATGTTGTGCGTAGACCAGATGCGCACCGCACACTGGCGTGGTTGGCCCTCTTTACAACTGACACGTGTCCGATTTTAGCTGGATCCATGTCGCCTCCTTCTAGATGGTATGCGCACCTCGCACGCACGTGTGATGAATTTCAGAATTTCAAAGTTGCATAACTTCTTCATATGGACTCCGTTTTTTTACTTACTATATATCCACACATATCTATAAACGAGATCCACAACTTTCATTTAGACTCTATCGGTTAATTTTGACTTTATTTATTTCACACAAGCTTAGACTGTTAAAGTCTGTGTAAAATACATAAATTTATCATCCAACGTCCGTTTTCAACTATCTTTATATCGGTGAACTCCTGTCAACGAGATATTCAACTCTCGTTTAGATTATTTTGGCTAAAAATCGATCGATCTAAAATTCGATTTCAGAGTTGTATACAGCTACGCTGAATCTTAGAAAAACCATAACTTTCTTTGATGAAGTCAGATTTAGATGTTCTCTATATGCATGCTCTCGGTTTAACGACTATTACGACTTTCATTTAGATCACTAAGGTAAAAAGTAATCTAACAAAAAAAATACTTTTTACAATGCGCGTTTTCGTATTGGTTTTAATTGCAAAACTTCAACGGATCATAACTTCTTCGTTATAAGTCTGATTCAATCATCCCTTATAACTCCATAATCCTTGTTACGAGTACTTTAACTTTCATCAAGGATATTTGTCCTAATTATTATTCTTTTTAGATGTGTATTTTATTCTTATTTTATTATATTGTTATAAGCACGTATGCTACAAATATTTACACATAGAACATGTAGTCTTCACAAAATCTTCTTTTATTATATCGAATAGGTTATAATTGTTGACCCTAACTATTATATCATCTTATTAATTGTCTAGCGGGAAACGCGGGCGTTACAATTCTCTCCCGCTTAGGATGATTTCGTCCTCAGAATCATGCATCAATAAAAAGATGTAGAAAGCGATTATTTATCTCGCTTTCTTTTTTCCCAGGTGAGGTTCGACCCATTCGAATGTTTCCAACACACTAGCATTAATTCGACCATCTTACGTTGTAACTTCTTCGTCTTTCGTTCAAAAATGGTTTCAGGTTCTTCGATTAACTTCTTGTCTTCATCAATCCTTATCTCTGAAAGTGGAATTATATCGGGGACTTGTCCCGAGAACCTCCTCAAATAACACACGTGGAAAGTGTCTAAATGTCATCCAGCTCTTCTAGCAATTCCAACTTGTACGCTTGGTTCCCATCTCTCTGAAGAACCTTAAATGGTCCAATAAATCTTGGAATCAGTATCCCTCTCTTTCCAAATCTGATAATTCCTTCCATGGCGACATTAAGCAACACCAAATCTCCAACTTCGAAGGTCATTGGTCGCCGCTTCTTGTCAGCATAGCGCTTTTGACGATCTTGATCTGCTATCATCGCTTCTCTAATTACTTTTAGATTTTCAGCAGTCTGATGGACTATATCCGGTCCCATAAATTGCTTTTCTCCAGCTTCAAGCCAACAAGATGGCGTACAACATTTTTGTCCGTACAAGGCTTTATAAGGTGCCATCTTAATGCTTGAATGGTAACTACTGTTGTAGGAAAACTCTACTAGGGGTATATGCTCGTCCCAGTTACCTTTGGAATTCTAGGGTACATGCTCTCAACATATCTTTCCAGTGTTTGAATTGTCCTTTCACTCTGACCATCAGTCTGTGGATGGTAGGTTGTACTCAAACATAACTTCATACACATTTCTTCTTATAGGCTCTTCCAAAACCATGAAGTGAAACGACTATTGTGATCTAACACAATCGTTAGGGGAACACTATGAATCCTTATTATCTCTTTCACGAAGACATCTGCAAGCTTATCCATAGACCACCTCTCATTGGTCGCTATGAAGTGTGCACTTTTTGTGAACCGATCCACAATTACCCAAATTAAGTTGTGACCATTCTTCGTCATAGGTAGTTTAGTCACAAAATCCATGGTGATGTCTTCCCATTTACCCATGGGTACATGCAAAGGCTCTAACCTCCCATACGGTTTCTGATGTTGCGCTTTAACTCTTGCGTAGGTGACACACTCAGTGTAACATCCCAAGAATTTATATAAATTTTGTTTTTAAATCATTCTCAAACATACAATAATCATGTCAAATCAACCAAAAATATATCATAGCGAAAATATCATCAGAGTATAAAATCCCAAAATCACATAATGCGGAAACACATGGGCGGATGCGGTGCGATCAAGTCGGGCTCTTCCCTTTTGAGCTGGAAGAGCTGAAACATAAACTGAAACCGTAAGCACAAAGCTTAGTGAGCTCCCCAAAATACCCCATACCATACATATATAACAGTCAAAACATAATTGGGTCTATTTCACCCCCTTCGGTCTCTTTCAACTAGTACTGGGTCTA
Organism: Lactuca sativa; assembly: GCF_002870075.4. Taxonomy (NCBI): domain Eukaryota; kingdom Viridiplantae; phylum Streptophyta; class Magnoliopsida; order Asterales; family Asteraceae; genus Lactuca; species Lactuca sativa. Next base: position 190,422,727 of record NC_056631.2, on the reverse strand, counting down.
TTTCACCTCCCCCCCTTCAGTCTCTTTCAACCAATATTGGGTCTATTTCAACCCCCTTTGGTCTCTTTTAACCGTTACTAGATCTATTTCACCCCCCTTCGATCTCTTTCAACCGACATCACGTCCATTTCACTCCTACAGATAGCATACAATCATAATAGCAAGAGTCACAGAGACAACAAGCAAAAATAGGCATAACAGGAACTTATGACAAAGACACTTTCATCCTATAAACATAAACTAGTGGGTTGGCATTGGTGCCTTCGACCCATGAGTACAGTAAAGAAACTCACCTCGCAAATCAGCTAAAAAGTCAACATGCCCTCAAAATCCGACAACAAGTGCTAAACGCCACCTAGATAATCACACAAGGTCGGACCATAATCTACTCATTAGGACATTAATATTTGAACAAAAATCCACAAGTAACAAGTCAACCCTCAAGGTCAATGTTCAAAGTTAACAGTCAATGTTAACTCCAGCCGACCATCATGACGAGGTCTTCCTTGGCCACGTCGTGGCCTGCATATGACCAAATAGTCAGGAAATTCTCAGCCACCATGCCGTGGTAACCGAGGTTCCAACATCTTAATGAATTAAGCAGTTCTCTTAGATTCCAAGAGTTCCAAACCTCGGATCTTATTCAAAATGTGATCTAGAAGGCTAATGTTTCTAAATTTATCCATTAGGACCACCCCAAAAGGTCCAGAACCCAAATCCCTATGTTCCAAAAGGTTTAACAATGCAAGAACCTAACCAACAAGCACTATTCAATATAGTATGAAGTCTATCCTTTCTAGAAGTGATTCTAGCACCAAAACTAACCTAAAAGTTGGTTCTTCATAGACATGCATGTCCAATGCATGTATTGGAGCCATAATAGGTCAAAATGAGGGTTTATGACCTAAATCTCATGCATGGATTGAAAACCCAACCAAACTCCAGATCCAAAGCACAAACTACACAAAATGCCCTAGAGAGTGATAAAGTTACCAACTTTAAGAGATCTCACCACCCCAACCAACAAGAACAAGAAGTTTATGGGACAAAACTCAATATCTAGCAACCTATCATGATAAAAATCAAGTCTTGGACACTTATAAAGGTCCAGAAGAGTGCCAAGCTGAAGAATAAAGACTTGCTTGCTTGATCTTTGCTTCCTTCTTTACCTTCAAGGAATACCAAAAGTAGCTAAATAATGGAGGAAAGTGATTAGGGTTTCTTTAGGGCTTGAGGGGGCTAATGGAGACTGAGGATGAGCAAACCCTATCCTCCCCATTCCCTTAAATATGGAGCAAACCTGGAATAATAGGGTTTTCATGTCAGCCGTCCACCACACTGTGGTCAATACTACCACGCCGTGCTGGCTTAAATAAAACACTCGAACCATTCTTGCCTCGCCACATTGTGGTGGTGTCTCTCTCCACCACATCGTGGCAATCCTCAAAATGATAATTTTATTACGAATAAACTACCTCAAGATCCGACCATTACAACTCTCCCCTACTTGAATTAGACTTCATCCTTTATTTCCGCCACCTCAAACAACTCAGGGTAATGCTATCTCATCTCTTCATGCGGCTCCTACGTCCATTATGAACCCTTACAATGCTTCCACTGCACCTTCACGAGATCACAACCTTGTTTAACAGAGTCTTCGTCCTCTTGTCAAGGATCGTCACTGGTCTCTCTATATAATTCAATTGTTCATCCACCTGAATGTCCTCCAATAGAACCACTGCGGAATCATCAATAAAACATTTCTTTAACTAAGAGACATGAAAAGTGTTATGAATCTGACTGATCTCCTCGGGAAGATCCAAATGATACGCAACCCTGCCCACATGGGCCAAAACCTTGAAAGTACTAATATACCTGGGGCCCAGCTTTCCCCGCTTCCTGAATCGAATGACACCTTTCCAAGGTGACACCTTCAGGATTACCATGTCCCTAACTTAGAACTTTAGGTCTGATCGGCATCTATCTGTGTAACTCTTATGTCTGGTCTATGCAATCTGAAGTCTGTCGTGAACCTATTGGATCAGTTTCATCATCCGGAGTAGCACCTCTGTACTACCCATAACCCGTTGACCGACCTCGCCCACACATATTGGGGTCTTGCAGTTCCTCCCGTAAAGCATCTCAAAAGGAGGTCGATCAATGATAACATGATAACTGTTGTTGTATGAAAATTCCGCCAAAGGAAGAAATGTATCCCAACTCCCGCCAAAATCGATTACACATTCCCGCAACATGTCCTCCAATGTCTGGATAGTCCGCTCACTCTGACCATCAGTCTGCGGGTGAAAAGCCATACTGAAATGCAGACGAGTACCCAACTCCTCGTGGGATATCTTCCAAAATCTGGATGTAAACTGAACATCTATATCGAAAACCACAAAAATTGGCACCCCATGTCATGCTACTACATCTCTAATGTAAATTTCGGCCAACTTTTCAGCCGAAATACTCTCATGGATCGAAATAAAGTGTGAGATCTTAGTCAATCGATCCACGATGAACCATATCGAATCCACTCTGCACGCCGTACGAGTTAAGTTTGTGATAAAATCCATCGTAATATCTTCCCATTTCCAAACGGGAATTCCCAACGGCTCTGTTTTGTCGTGTGGTCGTTGATGCTCGACCTTGACTTTCCTACAAGTCAAGCACATCTCTATTGGGTTATGAGCATACTAACACTCCTATGGTGTACATGAAACCCTAAATACCTTGGATCTATGTTTTCTCTATTATACATGCAAATATCAATTTCCAAGGTATTTATCCTAACTAGCATATTATGAAGTACAAGTAATATAAAAATCTAGTAGAATTACATACCTCTTTGTTGGTGCTTGATTCTATGGAGCTCAAGAGCCTAGTGCCCCAAATGTGACACCTCAAATGGTTCACACAACACCATGAACATTTGGAATAACCATTAGAGAAGATATGAGTCTTATTAGTCTATGAAATCGGCTTGCCCTCTATGTTGTACACTAGTGCCGATTTCACCAACAATGGGGTCTTTATATAGTGTGCACATTAGGGTTTCACCATGTAACCCATGACTTTATCCATTCCTTATGCTCCATGGGTTTTAACCTCCATGGAGTATCCATAGGCCACCACATGGGTTAAAGCCAACATAAGGAATCATGGATCATAAGCCCACATATATAAGAATCAATGATTTACACAATCAATCCTCATATATTTAATTACTCTATTTTTTTATCACTAAATTAATTCTTGATCAATACTAATTAAATAATATGATTCCATATTAATATATTAGAACTTATAATATATTAATATGTCACAAATATCTTCTTCTCGTTAAAAGGTCTACCCAAATGTTCCGATGCCATGCAACCCAAATAGACCATGCCGGGTCGGGTCAAATATATATCAATTATAGTTATGGACTTAGACACTAATCCAACAATCTCGACATACCAGACCATATCCCGCATCATGCATGGCCACCAATAGTCAGGTCGGAGATCTCTATACATTTTTGTTGCTCTGGGATGAATAGAGAACTTCGACTTGTGCACCTCCTCCATCAGAACCTGACGTTCTCCAACCAAATACGGAACCCACACTCTCCGATGAAGGGTCAATAATCCCTCTCAATCACAATCAAAGGAAGCCACTTGAACCACTATATGCTTACTCTTTCGGTGCTCTTCCTTTATAGCCTCAACCTGACCCTCTCAGATCTGCTCCAAGAGTGGGGTAATCACAGTCATCCTCAAACATACATCCATGATTGGTCTAGTAGCTGCCTTGCAGCTGAGAGCATTGGCCACCACGTTGGCCTTCCCTGGTTGATAAAGGATCTCACAATCACGATCCTTAACTACATCCAACCACATACGTTTCCGCATGTTCAGATTCAACTGATCCATCAGATACCTCAGACTCTTGTGATCCATCTAGATAGTGCAATGGACCCCATAAAGATAATCTCCAAATCATTCCTAGGATAATTTTCCTCATGAGGCTTCAGCTTCCTCGAATCATAATCGATCACATGACCCCGCTGCATCAAAACTACACCCAAACCCACGATCGACACGTCACAGTATACCACCAAATCCTCTACACCCTCAGGCAGGGTCATAATCAGCGCCTCACAAAATCTCTGCCTCGGAGTCTCAAATGTTGCTTGTTGCTCAGGCCCCCAGCAAAAAGTGATGGTCTTCTTTGTCAATCGGGTCAAAGGAACCGCTATGTTGGAGAAATCCTGAATGAATCTCTGATAGTAACCTGCCAATCCAAGGCAACTCTGAGTCTCAGATGGAGACCTCGGAACCTCCCACCTCATCATCGCCTCAACCTTGGCCGGATCGACTAGAATACCGTTCTGGTTGACAAGGTGTCCCAGAAACTGCACCCCACGCAACCAAAACTCACACTTGGAGAACTAGAGAGTTTTTGGATTCTAGAAATCAAATTCATCTTTGATTCTATTCATAATTCGATTTACTTCACTAGAATTCAAGTGATTTTTACTTTCTCTTGCTAGAAAACCCATTCAAAATCACTTTCTCTCTCTAGAAATCTTCAATTTTTTGTGATCATGGTGAATTTGCCGTACAATTCTTGGATTGTGATCGTTGAAGATATGAAATACAAAGTCAATAAAGATCAATATTATGGGTTGGTGTTAAACAATTTGATTAAATGGGGAACTATGGTTTCTTATGGAGGATCGAAGGATGATCATGGAAGCTTGATATTTCAACCACTTTGTGAGATTAAATGGTTAGCTGAAATTACAAGGTCCATATTAACACGTAGTTGTGATAAGAATGGAGAAGAAAAATATTTGTTCAATAAGAAATATGTTTCTCTTATTGAAGACCCAAATGATCTTCGTGCTCTTAAGTTTGTTGAAGTTCAAGACAATGGAGTTCAATGTGATGTTCTTGATGTTCTTGAAGTTCATGATAAGAAGATTCAAGTTGATTCTCATGATGAAAAAAGTTTTTTGCTCGATTGGAGTTCAAATCGATGATATTTTGTGTTATTTTGATTCGTTTGAAGGAATGATTCCTTATCAGAAGCCGATGATCCAAGAAATTCACAAGTATCAAACTCCAAAAGAATTGATTCAAACTCACAAAGTTCAAGTTGTGGAAAGTTGGTTTGTTCATGAAGTCAAGTCTTCAAGATGCAAAAAGATGAGAAAGAAAAAGAAGAAGAAGATCAATTGCAAAAACAAGCGGGTTTACTCACAAAAATCGTCAAATGTTGTGAAGCCGAAATCCGTGAAACAAATTTGGGTTCCAAAGCAACAATCTCCAAAGGTTGCATTGAATTTGAAGTCAAAACCCAAATGTCTAGGTCGTTCTTTTGAAGATGTTCTTGGTTTGATGAAGAACATGAAGAACACGAAGAACGAGTTGTACATATCGCATAATGAATGGTACAATGTTCAAATTGGAGATTTTCTCATTCCAACTAAAGATCCAAGATCTTCTAAATTTGATTCGCTCGTTGCAAACGGAAATCGATTCGTCAAAAAGGTATCTCAAGTTCTCAAATGGATTCCAAAATGTTCTTAATTTCGATTCGCACGTTGTGTTTTTCATTTTTGATCGATTTGCCTCATTGGATCAAATCCGTTTCAACCCCGTTGATTGAATCATTTTTTTTTAAGATCAAAACATCAAAATTTAAAATCATTTTCTAAATTCATTTAATGTTCAACATTGTTTCAGCCCAATAATTCAAAATCCAATTGTGATAATATCACTGTTCATTGAATTAATTCAGTCCAATTGGTATGATATGTTACTCTTTATGATTTCTTTTACAGATCGTTATTGTCTTCCTGATACTCAACTTTTTACTTTGTTCTTCAAATCTCACAGTTGAAATTCAAAATTGATTCTAGTCTCTTCTCAATCGTTTGATTTGAGTCTCACATGTTTGATTGGAATTTTTGAGTCGAACTAATTTGACTGATGTCGGTTTCGATTTTAAAAGTTTGTATTGCTTGGATTATCGTTGAATCTTAATTTGAGTCTAAGTCAAAATTGAAGCTGTTATCAATGGTATTGAGTTCAAGTAGACTATTGAGTTTTGAATGATAATACTTGTTCACGTTAGGATCGATCTGTGATTGTTCTCTTGGAATCGATTCAAAAGAGAAATCAAACTTGAAAAAGTCAAAATCTGATTTGGAAGAGTCGATAGTTTGATATTTGCGTCTTGGGCTGATAACTGAAATCAAAGAGTTGTTTAGTGATTTCGAAGGTTTGGAGTAGGTTGGAGTTGATTGATGAACGGATGGAGTCAAGAAATCGATGTTGGTTAACAATGGCTTGATAACGAACAAGATGAAGCAATTTGATTGTTGATTTCGAAAGTTGATTTGTTAAAAAGAGAAGTCGATATTTGGAGTTGATGTATTCATGTCGATGACTGATTGTGAAAAGCGAAGACTGGAATATTGAGATCGACTTAGGAGATTTCGATTTTGAAGTCGATGATTGAAGAATAACGAAGTGAAAAGAAGAAAGCACAAATGTTCGAAATCGGTCCCTCAACTTTTAACGAAGTGGCAGAAAATGTCCAACTTCGTCGTTGGAGTAAAAATTTGTGAAGAATGGCAGAATTCCTCATTTAGCCCCTGTAGTTTCGAAAAGTTGGTAGCAAATACCCAACTTCGAAATTGGGCTAATTTTCTGAGAAATTGAAGAATGTTCATTTCTGGTCCCTATAGTTTGCGTGAATTAACATTTTCTACCCAGTTTCGCAAATGGGGGAGAATTTCGCATATTTGGCTATTTTTGGCGCAATGGGTCCCTATAGAATTATGTTATTGACAATTTTTACCCTGATTTTGAAAAATCTTGCAACTTTCACCCAAAAAGTCAAAAATTTTCACGAATTTGGAAATTTTTTGAGGCTTTTTCGTGATTGTTTTTTTGTGCAAGATTTTTGGTGATTCATTTTTGGTAGATATCAAGGGGGAGTATTGTGAAGTTTATTCCTCGGGCACTTCTCACCCTTAATGGGTTTTATAATACCTTTTTTGATTATAAAAGGGGGAGAATGATGGGTATTCGAAGCGGGTTTGTTGGATATTCATTTGCGAATTTGAAGACCGATGTTACTTCGAGGGGGAGTTTGGTCTTGATCGTGCTAGCTCGTTGGAGACTGAAGCCGGGATATCCAATCCTAACTTTGAGGAGGAGAATGTTAGGGTACAAAGGCATGCTTGGATGTGGAGTCTTAGGTTTTACCCCTTTGTATGTGTAAATGGGTTGAGTATTTCCTATAAATAGGAAGTGAGTGACTCCCATTATGTAAGGGATCATTTTGGAGTGTTAGACTATAGAGGGAAATTTGTACAAACCCATTTGTGTATCATTTCTAGATCTAATATGAGCTTACACATATTTATTTACTCCTTGTGTTCTTGAGTTTACATGATGATTCACTAGATCTTTTCTTATTCTGCACATGCCATCATAATCAACACCACTACAGATACCCGAGCCCAAACCATATCCATATCCTGAACCTCCTTCCCCACCGCATGTCATCACTATGCTGAAACATAACACATATTCAATCAGTATACACATGAAGAGGTTCACACTTTAAAAGTTTCCTGAGTTAATCATGGCCTTCCTTGTCTTGGGTGTAGATCTTGTGCTTCCAATAATACGGGCCCAATACTACCTTCCACACCTATCTATACCCTCCCCAAGGACTGTCTCGAGTCATCCAAGTCACTTCCTTTCTATCTATTATTCCTCTCCTACTATAGAGCGCTCTATGCGCCAAGACATATACTAGGAACTCCCTAGGGTTCCTTTCCTTATTACTCTATGCTATCAACTGCGTAACGAACTCCCCCTAATACCATCTAACTACCACACGATTACAATTACATACTATCGGTACTATATAATTCTTCGAGTGAAAGGTCTCACACTACAACAGTTGGACTTAGACAAGATCTATGCAATAGAGTTAAACCTAACCCTCTAAAATTACTTAATCTCGACTTTATGTAACCAAGCACATTCGTCCAACAGTTAGCTGATATTACTGAGAATTCCTAATAGCATAAAGCCCGCAACATTCAAGCATTAAGCAATTCGAGTATGAACATAACCTAATTAGGTCATCCTATTAGGTAACTGATCTCATACTAGCATGCAAATATATAAGCTCATATGATAGGCATATAAAGGCATCTTTACTAGCATTCTATCATGCAATCCTGAGCAAACCCTTAGCCCTAATCTAGCATGCGGTTCTTATATCATAATGCAAAACATATAACATGTATGAGTATTTCAGGAAGACTTACTTGAGCTCGGATGATTGAACATATCATACCCCTTTATTTTATTGGAAATCCATTAATAAAATGTTCTTTTTATGAAAAATATACCAAATCCTCAGTTTGAGTTCAGGCACACCTGAGATTATGCCTAAATCCCTCAAACCAAGGCTCTGATATCAACTTGTAACATCCCAAAAATTCAAATAATTTTTTTTAATAATTCTTAAACATCCAGTAATCATGTCAAATCAACCAAAAATGTATCATAGTGAAAATATCACCAAAGTATAAAATCCCAAAATCACATAATGCGGAAAACATTGGCAGATGGGGTGCGATCAAGTCGGGCCCTTCCCTTTCGAGTTGGAAGTACCTGAAACATAAACTGAAAACCATAAGCACAAAGCTTAGTGAGCTCCCCAAAACACCCCATACCATACATACATAACATTCTAAACATAACTGGTTCTATTTCACCCCCTTCAATCTCTTTCAACTGGTATTGGGTCTATTTCACCCCCCTTCGATCTCTTTCAACTGATACTGGGTCTATTTCACGCCCTTCGGTCTCTTGCAATCAGTATTGGGCCTATTTTACCCCCTTCGATCTCTTTCAACCGGTATCGGGTCTTTTTCACACCTTACATCTGGCATAAAATCATAATAGCAAAAGTCATAGAGATAACCAGCATAAATAGGCATAACAAGAATTTGTCATGAAGACACTTTCATCCTATAAACATAAATCAGTGGGTCGGAATTAGTGCCTTTGACCCATGAGTAAAATGAAGAAACTCACCTCGCAAAGCAGCTCAAAAGTCAACATGCCTCAAAACCCACAAGAGGTGCTAAACGCCACCTAGATAATCACACAAGGCCGGACCTTAATCTACTCATTAGGACATTAATAGTTGAACAAAAGTCCACAAGTAAAACGTCAACCCTCAAGGTCAATGGTCAAAGTCAACAGTCAATGTTGCCTCTAACCGACTGTCATGACAAGTTCTTCCTTAGCCACGTCGTGGCCCGCATATGACCAAATAGTCAAGAAATTCCCAGCAATCACGTTGTGGTAGCCGAGGTTCCAACAACTTAATGCATTAAGCTATTTCCTTCGATTCCAAGAGCTCCAAAGCTCGGATTTGATTCAAAATGTAATCTAGAAGGCTAAAGTTTCTAACTTTATCCATTAGGACCACCCAAAAGGTCCAAAACCCAAATCCTTAAGTTCCAAAAGGCTTAACAATACAAGAACCTAACCAACAAGCACTTATTCAATATAGTCTGAAGTCCATCCTTTCCAGAAGTGATTCTAGCACCAACACTAACCTAAAAGTTGGTGCTTTATAGACATGCATGTCCAATGCATGTATTTGAGCCATAATAGGTCAAAATGAAGGTTTATGACCTAAATATCATGCATGGATTGAAAACCCAACCGAAGTCCAGATCCAAAGCACAAACTACACAAAATTCCCCAGAGAGTGATAAAGTTGCCAACTTTAAGAGATCTCACCACCCCAACCAAAAAGAACAAGAAGTTTATGGGACAAAACTCAAGATATAGCAACCTAGCATGATAAAAATCAAGTCTCGGATACTTACAAAGGTCCAGAAGAGTGCTAAGGTGAAGAATGGAGACTTGCTTTGTTGATCTTTGCTTCTTTCTTCCTCTTTCTTCCTTCTTTAGCTTCAAGGAACACCAAACTAGTTCAATAATGGAGGAAAGTGATTAGGGTTTTCTTTAGATCTTGAGGGGGCTAATGGTGGCTAGGGATGATCAAACCCTAGCCTCTTCATTCCTTTAAATAGGGAGAAAACCTGAAAAAATAGGGTTTTCACGTCAGCCCTCCACCACGCCGTGGTCAATACTACCACGCCGTGGTGGCTTAAATAAAACATGTGAACCCTTCTTGCATCACCACATCATGGTGGTGTCTCCACCACGTTGTGGAAATCCTCAAAATGATAATTTAATTACGATTAAAGTACCTCAAGATCCGGGCATTACACTCAACCACATACTTAGAAACACCGAGCTTCATCAATCATCCCCTATTCCCCAATTCGATTTGATCCAGGGCAGGAGCAGGTTGTGCCGTCGGCTACCAGTAATAAGGTTTAAATACATATACATCTTGGTGCTTCCTGGATGAACCGAGTACATGGTCTTGTGAGATTCTTCCATCAAAATATCTCTCATTCCTCCCATCTTAGGTACCCAAATCATGTTTTGGTATACCTGAAATCCTTGGCCTTTTGTACCGTATTCCAATGTTTTTCCCAAATGCTGTTCTTTTCGGTGATCTCCTTCTATGGATTCTTCCTGAGCTTTCTTAATACTTTCTATAATTCTTGAGACAATTTTAATCCTTACCGCTCTTGGCATTTTCCTTTCTAGGTTTATTTTTCTTCTCATAGCATCTGCGATGGCATTCGCTTTACCAGGGTTGTAAAGGATCTCGCAGTCATAATCCTTGAGTAACTATACCAGCGTCATTGTCTCATATTCAATTCCTTTTTACCATAGAGATATTGGAGACTCTTATGATCGGTGAAAATCTTACACTTAGTGCCATAAAGATAATGTCTCCATATCTTTAGCACTAAGATGATTTTTTCTAACTCCAGATCATGAGTGGGGTAGTACTTCTTGTTTTCTTTCAGTTGTCGAGATGCATAGGCGATTACTTTCTCTCTCTGGGTCAGAACACAACCTAACCCAACTCCAGATGCATCACCACAAATTATGAAGTCTTCAACTTTATTAGGTAAATAAATAATCGGTGCTTTACAAAATTTCTTCTTTAATTCTTCGAAAGCTTCTTTGTGCTTTTCACTCCATGTATATGTACCTCCTTTATGGGTCAAAGTTGTTAATGGAGCAACTATTGAAGAAAAGCCTTGGATAAACTTCTGTAATATCCAACTAATTTTAGAAAGGTTTTCATTTTTGTGGGACTTTTTGCTCGTTCCCACTTCATTATAGCTTCGATCTTTACTGGTTTAACCATTATTCTTTCCTGGTTAACCACGTGACCCAAGAATTGGACTTCCCGAATCCAAAATCACACTTGGAGAAATTTGCATACAACTTCTCCTTTTTAGGACTTCTAACACCTCGTGCAAGTGTTTTCCATGATTATGCTGACTCTTCAAGTATACGAGAATATCATCTATGAACACTATTATGGATTTGTCGAGGAAAGGTTTATAGTGTGTATTCATCAAAACCATAAATGTTGCTGGAGTGTTGGTTAGCCCAAACGACATAACCAAAAACTCATATTGTTCATATCTCATTCTGAAAGTAGTCTTCTCTATATCCTGCTCTCTTACCTTTAGTTGATGATTTCTTGACCTAAGATCGATCTTCAAAAAATAGCTCGCATCCTGCAGCTGGCCGAACAGGTTGTTAATCCTTGGAAATGGGTACTTGTTCTTCACCTTTGCCTTGTTCAACTCTCTATAACCTATGCACATCCTCATTCTCCCGTCCTTCTTCTTTACGAATAACACTAGATCTTCCCAAGGTGATGAACTAGGTCTAATGAAACCCTTGTCTAACAACTCCTGAAGTTGTATCATTAGCTCCTTCATCTCTGTTGGCGCTAATTGGTAAGGTGCATTCACTATAGGTGCGGTTCTTGGTAACAAGTCTATCCTAAACTCTACTTGTGTATCAAGGGGTAATCTAGGAAGATCTTCGGGAAAGACTTCTGGAAAGTCGCACATCATGGGTATCCTTCTTCTCCTTCTATGCATCACGAATGTCAGGTATGATGTACATCCTTTGGACAAACACTTTATGGCTTTCATTAGGGAGATGATTCCAGAATTTACTCTATGTTTGTCCCCGTACACCATAAATGGTTCTCTTCCAGGAGGATTTACTCTCACCATCTTCTTCCTACATACTATCTCGGCATCATTCGAACTAAGTCAATCCATTCCTAATACTATGTCGAATTTGTTTAACTCAAGGGACAACGATTCCTCGTGGAATTTATTTACATTCAAGTCTATGATGTTGTTCTTTACGCAATCCCTAATAGGTATGAATTTGCCACTAGAAACTTCTATTACTAGAGCACTATCTAGTTTCTCTACATGCAATGCTAGTCTTATACCAAATTTATATGATATAAAGGATTAATTAGCTCCATAATCAAAAAGTATATTTGCAGGTAAATCATTTACAAGAAAGGTACCTGAAGCAACATCTACTTCCTCCCTTGCTACTTCCCGTGTCATCTGGATAACTCTCTCCTTTGGCCTAGGAAACACATTGGTCTTTGAAACTTCGTTCTTCTTTGGGCAGTCCTTTGCGATATACCCTTCTTCATTACATCCGTAACACACGTTTTTGTTGGATGTACACTCATTGGCGTAGCGACCAATCCTCCCACACTTGTAACAGGTCAAATCCTCTCCACATTTCCCATAGTGCTTCTTCTTGCAATTCTCGCACCATTTTGCTTCTTTTCTACCTCCAAAATTTTTGGAACTAGATTTCAAAAATCTGCTCTTCTTGTTGGACATTGAAGATCCATCAAAATTAATTTTCTCTCCAACCTCCGTTCTCTCTAGACCCTTCTCCCGAAGTTGGGTCTCCACATTCTTGGCTACTCTGACGGATGCCTTCAAAGTGGTTGCCATCTTTACCGTTAGACCAAAGTCTATTGGCAATCCATCAGCAAACTTCTCTATCTCAAAGAGTTTATTAGGCACCAAGTAGGGTAACAGCTTCATTTTTGCAGTGAATGCGGTGACATACTCATCAATGCTCATATTCCCCTTCTTCAGGTTCTGAAACTCGTTGTTGAGGTCTATGAGATCCACCTCCGAGCAGTATTGCATCTTCAACTGCTCCAGCAATGCTTCCCAAGACATCCTCAAGGCTTCTCCCTGCAACATTGTATGTGCTACCAACTTCCACCAACTTAAAACCTCGGTCTTCAACTATCTAACTGCAAGAATGGTTTTCTGCTTGTTGCTACAGTTACAGCTCTCAAATACCATCTCCATCTCGGAGATCCAATCCATAATCTCTATTGGCTTTGGACTTCCAAATAGACTTGGTGGCATGGCATCCATGAAGTCTTTATACTTACACTCATGTCCATCATTTCCTTCATTATACTCTCTCAGGGTTATCTATTCTAACCACTTGAGGTTCTGCTCAACTAACACTCCTGCTATAATTTCCTTCCTCAGACTGTTCTATATTCAACTCAGGTTACTAAAAAAGCGATGTAGGCTCTCTACTGATCTCACGGTTTAACTACCTCATTTCCTCTTTTTGTTCGGCTAATAGATCCATAAGTGTTGCCATAGTGATAGGTTTGGCACTTCTTCAGGTGCATGTTTAATCACTCATGGCTCAGGGTGCTGATTTCCATTAGCGTTTCCTATACCGTTGCGTGTTCTTACCATGATGTTCTATACACCAAAGCAGACATTCAGTGTATAGTGATGATAATTAAGGTATGGAAAGCTCTGTTTAAGATAGACGTATAAATCTCCTTAACACTCTAAAAAATTATATGTCGGCTCTAATATCGTTATTAAACTTTTAAAAACCTGAACACATAAAATTTTCAGATCTGGTCGGCAATAGACCATAGATTCGGTCAAATAATAGCATCCTAAAGCATATAAGTCATATTATAGCTATAACATAAATCATTTAGCACATACAAGCATTTTAGCCATCTTCCCTAAAATAAGCTAGTCCTCGTGTCTATTCAGGCATACTTCCTAAATCTAGCAGATACTCATCTAACAATCATCTCTTATAATTTTAAGTTTAAGTCTAGAAATCCGACAAATTTCTAGTTCGCTTAAACTAATGCTCTGATACCAACTGTGATATCCCCGATTTCATGGCCAGAAAAGATTGATTTATTTATGCTTATTAAAAATCAGAGTATCATTTTTAAAGAATAATATTGTGGAATTTGTTCCCAAAAACATGATAATGATACCATTAAATCATTTCCAATGAAATTTATTTTATTTATATTAAAATCGTTGGGATGCCATCGTCAATACAGTACATAAGCATAAACGGAAATAATACATGCCTTACAAACATTTATTATTCTACTTGCCTATATTCAGTAAATCTCTTATCAATCATCACACATGTGCTCTCGTTCCACTACCTGTAATACAAGAAACTAAGTGAGTTAGGCTTGGGAGTCTGGTGAGCACATAGGGTTTTTAACCCACATTTATATATTTATTTTCATCAAATCATTCAACCTGATTACTCATTCTCGTTATCCTCACTCTCTGTCCCTAAAGCATCTAATTCGGGGGACCTATCCTAAGGATTATCTTCGGGATAGACAATAATGCTTAGGGAATTTCTTAGCACTACATATCAATAAGGCAACCATGGGTGGGGGGGATGGAGTACACCTGGCGAACACTTAGTTCAAAAACACCTATAGGTTACGAGCTTGATAATGTTCCACTAGACTGTCTATAATAGTTTGTGGTCATCATCTATACTCCACTACACGACTGGATCATCTTAAATGTCAAGGCCTCTCATCATCTATATCATCTTTCATCTCTGATCATCTATATTATCTTTCATCTACCCGTATCTACCCAATATATTTATATGTGTAAAATACATATACAATTTAAATCAAGTAAAACATGTATAAATCATTCATCTAGCATAAATACAGTAATAGGCACATATTACATGTAATTATCTAAAATATTTTATATTTATGTGTAAGATGAAAGTAACTATGCACTCTCTGTAGCACCTGGTTCCTGGTATGTATTTTATTTAAGTATTTTTCATTTTTGGCCTAGGACAAGGCGAGTTGAAGGCCCAACTCGTCAAGTAGAAGCGGATTTGATATGGGATTTAAATGACGGACTCGTCGAGTCGGCTCCCAGACTCGACAAGTAGACTCTAACTGGACAAAACCCTAATCTAAGGGTTTGCACCATATTTAAGCATCTCATCCAACCACCCTTCATCCCTATTGCTTCCAGAAACCCCCCCCCCCCCCCCCCATTGCAAACCCTAACCGTTTGTGCAAAGAGCTAAGGCAATTTTGGTGCTTTTTGGTGATTTTGAACTCAAAGAAGAAGGAAAAGCCTAAAGGAATCAAGAGAAGACTAAGGGAGTTCAAGTTTGTGCATCATTTACAGTTCCCAGAAGGTATAAAGTCGATACCTTGCTTGTTCATTTGCTAGATCCATTTTTGGGGAGATTTAGGGCTTTTATAAGCCATTCTTAGTAACCAACCATGATTGCAAGCATGGTTGGGGTTGAGGCTTCGGATCTAGGTCCATGAAGGAGTTATAAGGCAGAAAAGAGTTGCTTTTGCACCCATGGAAGCCCCTATGCAACTTAAGAGTCTCTTTTAGAGCCTTTTAGGCTCAAAGTCCCATGCATGCATGTAAAGTTCGTAACTTTACGTGCTAGATCGAGTTTAGGAACCTAGATCTATCATTTGGACATGAGTTGTACACCAGAAATCGAAGAAATAGACTTGGACAATATCGACTTGGCGATTCGTTCTTGGGACTCGGCGAGTTCGAGGTTAGACTCCCCTTTTCTATTATGGGTTAAAGAGACTCATTGGAGTGTTGGAAAGGTTTTAGAGGGTCCGGGGGAGTGACCCAACGTATTTGGATAAGCCATAGTCCTAGAGTTCATAGGACTCGGAGAGTGCATGAGCAGACTCGGCGAGTCCAAGGCAATCTCCCAACTCTTGAAGATGAACTCGACGAATTCTTCATACAACTCGGCGAGTCGAGGGCAGGACTTGTTCATAGGATGGAGATGAACTCGACGAGTTGTACATACAACTCGATGAGTCAGATGAAGGTTCATTCGGGGTTGTCTTAGAAGGAGAACTTGTCGAGTCGTTGCCAAACTCGACGAGTAGAGGCGTGAAGAAGGACATATGAAAGGATAGGGACTCGACGAGTTGGCGGCCCAACTCGGCGAGTCGGGTCAACTGGAAGTTGACTTTGACTTTGACTTGGACTTGGTCAGGGGTAAAATGGTCATCTTACCCTAAGAATAAATATCAGACTCTGACTAAGTATTTTTGTGGGAATTATAGCCGGAGGATTTCTAGAGCAGCAGCAGACAAAGATTTCCCACACAGATTATCAGCAGCTACTCGTTCAAGGTGAGTTACCTTCCGGTAGCGGTGGGTCTACGATCACAATGTCGGTCCATCTGTAGGAGTTGTATGTTAGATGATCGTCTTTTTGATATCATCTAGGTTTGCTACTACCTGATATGTTATATGTTGGCATGATATGTTATATGTGACAGTAGTAGAGTTCGGTTGTTAGGACCGAAGGGTAGGTCAGGCACCCCAGATATGTCTGACAGTATGTGATGATCTGTTTATATGCTGACATGATATGTTATATGTGACAGTACTAGAGTTCAATTGTTAGGACCGAAGGGTAGGTCAGGCACCCCAGATATGTCTGACAGTATGTGATGATCTGTTTATATGCTAGTATGATATGTTATATGTGATAGTGGTAGTAGGAAAGGAATAGTCCCAAGTTCGGTTGTTAGAACCGATGGGTATTTCGGACACCCTAGATATGTCTGATAGTATATTTATGTTATGATTTATGTGATAGTAGCAGTAGGGGGTGGAATAGTCCCCAAGGGTCGATTTTTAGGACCGACGGGTAGGTCAGCACCCCAGAATGGCTTGACACGGGTTGGTCAGCACCCCAGAATGGCTTGACATGGATAGGTCGGCACCCCAGAACTGCCCGACAGTATGTATGCTATGTGATTGTATGGTATGTGGTACGATGGGTGAACTCACTAAGCTTCGTGCTTACTGTTTGCAGTTTTGGTTTCAGGTACCTCTTCAGCGAAGGGGAAGGAGCTGGCGCGGTATCAGCACATCATACACACACACATTGATTTTCCGCACTTGAGATATTTTGGGATTGTACTCTGACATGTTGCTATTTTATGATTTGGGTTTTCAGACATGACATGTTGATTTACGAAACGATATATTTTTACGTAGTTTTCTTATGAATGTTTTTATACTTAGTTAATTAAAATGAAATTTTTTAACTCGAAATTTGGGATGTTACACTCTCTTGTTAAAGTGGATGACTGGAAAGTTAGACATCGCTTTGCTTTAGCACTTGGCTTTTCCTTTAACATAACCTAGGTTCAATTATCTCTAAGTTTTATTTTATTATCTCTTATGACTAATTAATAGTTTAAATTTCTCAACAATCCCGATGTCTACTGATCTATAGCTGATAAGAGACAACCAGGTAGGATCATATCGGAGGTAGGGTCCGTTTGGTGTATAACGTATACTGTTTGGAAATGTCACTTTAAGTACCTCACTAAATCCAGCATAGACATCATCCCCGTAAGTATACCAGTCACTAATATGACGTTGGACCCACTGGCAAATCTTATTTATAAATTCATAACAACAACTATGAATTTTAAATATAAATTACACTAACATAATATAGAGTGTAATTTAACTTATAGAGATTCCCTAGACAAAAGTCTGGAAATTGTACTAGCAGAGTTCCTACTTAATGACTACTACTTTTCTAACACTTAGGGATCGCAAGGCTTTACCGGGATACTAACTTTAAGGAAATTTTGGGGTTAAAACCGAAAGAAATCGAGAGAGAATTGTATGGAGGGTGTGAGGAAGAATGAACTCACACCAACTATTTATAAGGCCAAAATCCATATGTGTGTCGCGTCTAGACCAGATGCGGGCCGCAAACTGGCCTGGTCGGCCCTCTCTGCAGTTGACATGTGTCTGATTTTGGCTGGAGCCATGTCGCCCCCTTCTAGAAGGTATGCGCGCTGTGCATGCACGCGTGATGAATTTTAGAATTTCAAAATTCTATAAACTTCTTTGTACGAACTCCATTTTTGACGTACTTTATATCCAGGTATAGATATTGACGAGATTTACAACTTTCATTTAGACTCTGTCAGCTAATTTTGACTTTATTTATTTCACATAGGCTTAACTGATAAAGTCCGTGTAATATGCATAAATTTGTTAGCCGACGTCCGTTTTCGACTGTCTTTATATCGTTGAACTCCTATCAACGAGATCTTCAACTCTCATTTAGATTGTTTCGACTAAAAATTGACCGATCTAAATTTCGATTTCTGAGACGTATACCGCTACGCTGAATCTTAGAAAAATCGTAACGATCTCTGATGAAGTCAGGTTTAGACGCTCTCTATATCACGCTCACGGTTTAATGTATAATATGACTTTCGTTTAGATCACTAAGGCCAAAAACTAATCTAACAAAAATTTACTTTTTACGACGTGCGTTGTCGTATTGGTTTGAATCGTGAAACTTCAACGGAGCATAACTTCTTTTTTATAAGTCTGATTCAAGCGTTCCATTTTTGACGTACTTTATATTGCTATAAGCACGTATATTAAAAATATTTACACATAGAACACGTAGTCTTCACAAAATTTTCTTTTATTATATCGAATATGATACAATTCTTGACCCTAACTATTGTATCATCTTATTAATTGTCTAGCAGGAAATGCGAGCGTAACAAAGGCGTTCTCCTTTCCTTTTGGATTGAAGATCCTTTATCTTCCTGCCCAATTGATTCCCTACTTTTTTTTATGATACTCTTTCAGTTTTTCAAATTATCAAACTTATGCCCAATCATATAAACATAATCACATCTACTGAACCTATCATTAAATATGGCGTAGTAGTGTTTGTTTTTCCTTGTGGTGGATATGAAGGGTCCACACACATTAGTATGTACAATATCCAATAATCCTTCACCTCATTAACATACCAATGTGAATGTTGATTAAGTCACCTTGCCAACATACAAGATTCACATACATCATCCAACCCAAAGTCGAATGATTCCAAGTCTGGTCCAATTAGAGCTTGGTGGTGCGATCTTACTATATGTGGCCATGATGCTTCTGCCACAAGTGTGCTCTTCTCTAATCTATTAGAGGAATCAATATTAAGTTAACCTTACTATTATTAGAAACAAAAACTATAATTTCATGAATACCAATTGTAAGATGGTGTTTTAAATATAAAACAACCATCTTTATAAACTAGAATATCACTTTTCCATTATGAAATAGATATTCATGAGTATGCAAAACATAAAATGAAAATTTTTCTTTCCAGACTCCGAAGAGTAATAGCAAATAACTAGATTTATCCTAACTCCACTATTAAGCACAAGCTTGAAAGACTCAATCACCAAGACATGTGACATTCATCCATTTCCACGATTGGATTTAGCTTTTGATGCATAGCTTCCTTATTTCCTTTAGGTCCTACAGTGCCATCCAAATGTGATTACCAAATCATGTATCAAGGAACCACAAATTAGATGTATTTGAATTTTGATTATTTAAGTACTTGATGTAGAGACAAACATATGACTTTATCATATCCAAGTACTTAGGGCAACTTTGTTTCTGTAACGACCCAATTTTCATGACAAAAAATTTTGTTTTAAAAACATTACTTTAGAAAATATTAATAACTACAAACATTGTCTGATCAAATCATAACACAAAGTGTACCATGTCTAAAAGCCAATTCATACATTCAATCAAAATATCAGAGTACAAATCCCAGTGAAGCTCGAAAATGCAGAAACCGGAGAGTGTGTGTGTGACATGCTGCTACCGCACCGGCTCCTTTCCCCTAGCTAAGGAGGTACCTGAAACCAAAACAGAAGACTGTAAGCACAAAGCTTAGTGAGTTCCCCCATCGTACCACATACCAAATAATCTCATAACATACATATATCGTCAGGCATATCTGGGGGCCCGACCTTCCCCTTCGGCCCTCTCGACCGGACATTGCCTAGCATATCTGGGTGCTGGCCTCCCCTTCGGTCCTACCGACCGGATACTACCTAGCATATCTGGGTGCTGGCCTCCCCTTCGGTCCTACCGACCGGATACTGCCTAGCATATCTGGGTGCTACCCTCCCCTTCGGTCCTACCGACCGGATACTGCCTAGCATATCTGGGTGCTGGCCTCCCCTTCGGTCCTACCGACCGGATACTGCCTAGCATATCTGGGTGTTGGCCTCCCCTTCGGTCCTACCGACCGGATACTTCGGGGACTATCTCCCCTCTACTGTCACTAGCACGTAGCATCATAACATACTAGCACATAACATAACGCAGGCAATACCTAGATGAATATCACAGAGACAAACATCTACGAATAACTCCTACTGGTGGGCCGGCATTATGGTCGTAGACCCACCGCTACTAGAAGGTAACTCACCTCGAAGTAGCTGCTGATCTGATCGGGAACTCATTGCCTACTGCTGCTGCTGTTGCTCCGGAAATCCTCCGGCTGCAATTCCCACAACATACTCAATCAAACATTGCTCACTGACCTTTGGGTAAAATGACCATTTTACCCCTGACCACGCCCTAAGTCAAATTCAGAGTCAACTTTCAGTTGACCCGACTCGCCGAGTTGGCTTTCCAACTCGCCGAGTCCCTACCCAAACGACTGCCCTGAATCCCGATCCTACCCGTCGAGTTAGGCGACGACTCGACGGGTTTACCTTCTTAACCAATATTCAAGTCCTTCATCCTACTCGCCGAGTTGTATGAACAACTCGTCGAGTTCATCTTCATCCGATGAACACTTATGCTAAGACTCGCCGAGTTGTATGAACAACTCGCCGCGTCTGTTCTTGATCTAAGGAGATTGCCTTGAACTCGTCGAGTCAGGGGATTGACTCGCCGAGTACCTCCATATATGAGTTTAGCTTCCGACTCACTGAGTCACACCTCGTGACTCACTGCTCACTCGACACTACGAAAAGGGGACAAACTCGGAGACTCGCGAATAGACTCGCCGAGTCACATGAACGACTCGCCGAGTCGTTGCGATGCACCCACTAAATACACAGATTTGCTCGATTCCAGTCCATGCCATTCACAGATCTGGACTTCCAGGACACGAATCACACGTAAAGTTTCCAACTTTACGTGTGGATATTCACCAATATGGATTTTAGGGCTCAAAATGTCTCAAAAGGGTAGATCTAGGGTGAACAAGCAACATGGGGCCATAAAGCTAACAGATCTGAGCTCCTGGAGCTCAATCTTGCCTAGATCTAAGGGCCAATCAGCCTATTACGAAGTAATTTGCACATACAACTTGGGGTTTGGCTCAAGAATGACTTACATGAAGTAATAAGCATAGAAACAGGGGAAAAACGGATTATACCTCAAAGGAACTGCTGAAAGAGTACAAAGATGCCTGGATTCCTTTCCTTCCTCTTGATCTACTTCCCCTTTTTCCTCAAAACCTTCAAGAACACACACAATAGCCTCAAACTCTCAAGGAACAAGCTTAGAACGAGGGTTGGGAGCTCTGGGGAGAGAGTGGGGGCTGGCCTGGGCGGACAAGTCCTTTAAATAGGGTGCAAACCCCTGAAACTTAGGGTTTCATCCAACAGCTGTGACTCGCCGAGTCCAGGATATGGACTCGCCGAGTCGCCAACTTAAACGTGTCCCGGGTCCCGCATCCACTCGGCGAGTCGGACCTATGACTCGCCGAGTCCAAGGCTAAAAGAAAGGAAATACTCAAATAACATTTACGTACCAGGAACCGGGTGCTACAGTTTCCTATGATCCTTGTCATTTCATTAATCGCAACTTGCCTCTTTTGAATCATGGTCACGTGGAATAGAGGATACACCGATTCCATTCCTTCATAATGGGAAGTTCCAACCGAAACCGTAATTTCGTTTAGGATTCGAACATTCCCTCTTATTTGTAATAACATTCAGAAAGGTGATAACTGGAATTGGATAAGAAGTCTAATTCCCTTCCAGTTTCCCCAGTTTGGAGAGGGTTTAAGAATTCCATCAATGTTTTTCTTCATACTATTTATATGATAAATCAAGTCGAAATTATCAAAAGAATTATTGAAATATCCAAGCACAAGATCTATTGAAAAATACTCTTATCAGGGACAACATTGAGATTCTTGAGTTTGTCAATGTAGCTCTCATTGAGCTCATATATGTGACAACCGTCAATTTTTGGTCAAGTCAAAATCAAATAAAGTCAACAAGTCAAACCGGTCAACTAAGCTAACCCTCGTATATTAGGGTTTTCATTATGTTTCCTGTTGTACAACTCGCTATGTTAATATAAAGTATCACTTAGAAGTGTCATGTGTTCAAAAATTTTAAACCCTAATCGGGGTAAGTGATGAAACCACTCGATAAAACATTATTCCATACCCCTCAGGGGCGTATAACAATCATAACGAGGCTTAACGAGGTGTATGAACCTTGCCTTACGAAGCCAAACACTCAAAAAGGTCACAAACATAGTCTATCTCAATCTCTCTTTATAAATTTCTCTCTCTCTCTCTCCCAAATCTCTCCCGAATCTCTCTCAAAATCTCTTTTAACTTTTTATAATCCTTTGGGTCAGCCCAAAACTTAACTCGGTGAAAAACCGCTCGAAACAGGAAGATTACTTGAAAAATAGCCTTATAGGACCGAAGTCCCTATTAGAACCGAAGCCTTCCTCTAGAACCGAAACTACACCTTATGGACCGAAGCCATGAAGAACCGAACCCTATTTGGACCGAAACTGCTAAGAACGAACCGAACCTCGGAGGACCGAAGGTCCTTTCAGACCGAAACCTCCCTTCGCTCCATTTCGCTTTCGGTTCCCTACGACCAGCTTCGCCTTCGGTTCTGACTGCTGACCGAACCTTCGGCCCAATGCGAGCAACTTCGCATGAAGCACCTTTTCACCCAGTTTTCGACCATGACTTCATTTTAAGCTCCTTTTCGATGATTTTCGCACATGATTTTCGTATAAAGCCATATTTTATTATTTTCAACCTTCTAAGATCATAAAATATGCATATTCTAAGGATTCCATATTAAAATCCACACATTCCTTAAGAGCAAAGGCAAAGTACAAAAAGTGATCCTTGACTTTTCCACAAAACTATGACACAAGCAACCTCCCATACCTACTCTATGACCACTCTTGGTCACTATTCACATCATCCTTTCCCACTCATTGTACTCTCACTCTTCCCCCATAAGTTTCCTTAAACCAATACACACAAAGAAACTTTACTACTCGTCCTCCCTAGATCACCAACACTTCACCAAAAGCAAATACACTTTTTCTCTCTCACTTCCTCTCCAAGATTTCGAGATTCTCCAAGAGTTTTGAGCTCTTAATCCTCTTTTAGGTAAGCAACTTCATCTTTCACTTGATTATCTTACACCCTTTTCACTCAAATCATGGATTCCTTACACAAATATCATCATATTTGTTCATAGAATCTACGAATCTTCAAGCATCTCCAAAGTGTTCTTGACTTGGAAACTCCTTTTTCTTCATCATCCATCTACTGAAATCAGTTAAGGTGAGTTCATAACCCCACATTTTCATGTTTTCTTCAAGTTTTAGGGGGAGAATACAAGTTAAATTACCAAAAACTTAACAAAACTCAAACATCAACTTTCCACAGAAAAGTTGAGTTCCATTCACGGACTGTTTTGACCGACTTAAACTTAAAATCTTTTAAAAATGTTTAATATTCAAGTAGTTCAGGTTAATACCTTTAAAATGACTACTTTCACATCTCCATTCGATTTTTCTACAATTTATGGCCATTTTTACAAAACAACCTATCATTTTAGAAAGCACTTCGTACCAGTCTGTGAAGTTGGACATTTTTACACAAGTTAAATGTCACCAAAAATCATGATAAAATTATGAGTAAAATAGACACATTTTCAAAGTCCTCAGAGTTTACGGATCTAAATTTCGACCTCTGGTGATTTTTCTATAAATTTTCCAATAGCAGGAACAGATAATTATAATAACTTATAATAAGTATAGTTAAGTCTATTATACACCACAAACAAATATGCTAAACTGTAATAAGTATAGTTAGGTTTCATATACAATACAAACATTATGATAAACTATAATAGGTATAGTTTATGCTTCATTTACATTTCGAACTCATTACAAAAGGTTTTCATACAAAAGGGATACATTACAAAGTACCGGGTTTTCATACAAAAGGGGTACATTACAAAGTACCGGGTTTTCATATAAACGCGGTACGAATACAAAGTACTGGGTTTATGCAAAAGGGGTACATTACAAAGTACCGGGTTTATAAAAAGGGGTACATTACAAAGTATCGTGTTTTCATACAAAAGGGGTACATTACAAAGTACCGGGTTTTCATTTCATATAAACGAGGTACAAATACAAAGTACCGAGTTTATACAAAAGGGGTACATTACAAAGTACCGGGTTTTCATATAAACGGGGTACGAATACAAAGTATAGGGTTTACACAAAATGGTTTTTATGATATTAAAACTACGTTTCATCTAGAATTGTTAGTTTTTAGCTATAATTGCTAAGTGTACATGTTGGAGTTATATATGAATTTAGTCACAATCGACTTAGAATTAGTGGGCCCGCCTTACTTTCTGTTCCATGTTTGGTTGTGGACCTAGGGTAGACCCATTATATTCGACGGTTTATTTAAATTAAATTTTATATAACTAATATACATTGGGTGATTATAGAAGGAATCTGCGGGTCTTTGTAGGATACATTCTGGAATCATACTCAGTCACTTTTACAAAGAAAACAACATCTTTTTTCAAATAAAACTCTTATGAACTCACCAACTTAATTGTTGACACTCTTTCAAAACTACTTGTATTCTCAGGAAATCAATAAATAGGTAACCACAAGCTTTCGAGGATGGAACGCTACGACGTTTAACAATTATTTTGACATCATGTTGTAAACAACTATTAAAACATGTAACATTTGATACTATGTAACTTTTTCGATTATATTTATGATTGATTGTATTTACTTTGAGCACTATTATACTCGTTGTTATGATACTATACATGAAGTCCTCCACCCCCGGAAGTTTCCACCATCCTTGGTTTGGGGTGTGACAATATAAAACTCTTTCCTTTAGCTTGCATGAAAATAAGGAACTTTGGATGATTTTCAAATCACTTTTGCCTTTCCTTTTTGTGAAACATTTCACTCAATTGCAAATTCATTATGTTCACATTTTCACAAAATATCCTTTTGGAACATCCAAGATACCTTATTTGAAAGGTTGACACATGATTGATTTTAGAGATATGATCATTGTGGACATCTTTTCCAACATCAAAATCGAGGAAGATCCTATAACAAATGAGCCATTCCCGAAGGAGAACATAGCAGATCTAAAATTTGAAAGATCGCAAGGAAGTGGGAGAGGATTTCCTAAAGGAGAAAGTTTAAAGAAGTTGATTTATTCCATAATTATTAACCTAATTTTAAATTAAGGTTAGGATCCATATTTTTGATTCGTAATACGAAGAGGGATGTCGTAGTCACATTAAGAATCTATTTTAGCTAGGTAAAACACTTTACAAATTTCAATCACAATGAAACTCCTAGATCTTTTTAGATACATTAAACTATCAACAACGTGTTAATCTCGGATTATGCTCTTCCATTTGTAACTAGTATTTTGAGTATCACAAACAATATGTGAATAATTATGTAAACTCGTGTGACATCCTCAGTGTCATTTATGATCTAACATTGACATGTCCGTTAACAACACATGCTCCATCAACAATCATAAATTCCGAGTACGTACCATCATTACAATTTTGTATTCCGCAATTAGTGTGTCGGTTAACCACACACACTCCACTAACGAATCACAAAGAATTGATGAGCGTTTCCGTGGATTAACATACAATTTCACAATCTTCTTAAAGTAACTAGAGTGAGATTTTATGAATGTTCTAATACTTTATGTCACATTTTTAACGTGATTTATGTCCCATTAGAACCATTTTGGCTAACAATAATCCACCATACAAAGAAGTGGTGAGTGAAAATAACACTCATTCAACGATTATTTTATAGGCCGTTTCTTCATACATCACTTATAGTGTGACTTTATAAATGACGCCTAATCTTGATTCGGACGACTTAATGTTTTCCATATAGTATTATAACTCTTATATATATATATATATATATATATATATATATATATATATATATATATATATATATATATATATATATATATATATATATATATATATATATCAACGTTGTAAAAATCGCACGACGGTAGGTTGGCGATTGATTGACGATAAGCGAATAATTGAACTAGGCGGGGATTAATCGGAAACCCTAAATTATTAATAAAATTATTTAAAAAATTAATATTTCCTATAAAGTTAAGTATTTGAAATTTTAAAAATTTAAAATTTTGTAATTTTGAAAATTTTAGTATAATATTTTGAAATTTGAATACTTAAAATTTTGAAAATTTAAAATTTTGGTCCAATCTTTGAAAAATAAAATTTTTGAATTTCTTAAACATTTCCCGTCTATGACCGTCGAGACCACCAAGGACCGTTAAACCCGAGTTTGACCGATTTTCACCAATTTCCGTCAAGCACCCTAATCGTATCGGTTCAAGGCCCCCAAATAATTAATCGCCGATTAATCGGCCGCCAATGCCGATTTCTAAAATACTGATATATATATATATATATATATATATATATATATATATATATATATATATATATATATATATATATATATATAGAGAGAGAGAGAGAGAGAGAGAGAGAAAGAAGAGTCTCTTATCTCAATTTTAGCACACCAAGAACTTTACATGTACCACACTGTTTAAGATAATTCATATATATATATATATATATATATATATATATATATATATATATATATATATATATATATATATATATATATATATATATATATATATATAGATAGATAGAGAGAATAGTACACTTTTGGCTTTTCAGATTTTCGCCAACAAACTTTTCTGTTTTTAAACTTTTGACACTTTATTTTCATTTCTTTGCGTTGGCCACATAACTTTCTTGATTTGGCATTTTGGTCCCAATGTATATATTAAAAAAGTCTCGTGTTAGGAATAGTAATATTGTATGCTTTTTATTAACTTTGCCCCTTATTTTTTTTTTAGCAATTTTGACATTTTGGTCATTGCTATAAAAATTTTTATATTTTTTAGAAACCTTTTAATATTCGAAGTTTGGCCATAAAACATTAAAGAATTGACAGCTTTCGTCCCTTTTCTAAAAACTTGTTGTTTCCAACCCCTTAAATTCTTTAGTCATTTTGACACTTTTTGTCCTTACAGTTAAAACTTTTATATTTTTTCATAAAAAATACTAAAAACGGTCTGGGACTTTCTGTCGTCTTTCATTTTCTTATTTTGGTATATATTTTCTATATTGGTCCTCATATTTAATTTTTTTTTGTTTTTTTTTTATCTTCTATCTATCCATCTCCATCTGTAAAAATTAGGGGTCGAAGTATCCCACCAGCATCTTTTAACAAGAACAACACTCAAATCAGACGCACACGGCCCATGCGGAGCATGGGCAACATATCTAATATATATTAATGGACAAAAGCTTAAGCAACAGTAACTTTTTGCAATTCATAATTTTACCACAATAAGTTCCAGCTTTTTACACATTGCCACAAATTTCTTTTAACTTGACATTTATGGTCCATTTTTTGTATTATTTCATGGGTTATTGTCATAAAAACCCAACAACAAAAGCGTTTGGTTTTAAAAGGTCCTTAAACTAATTTTTGTTCCTTCTAAACCATTAAAGTAAGAAATGACTTGTTGAAAAGGGGAAATTCAAAATTTTTATCTGGTTAGCAAGTTAATTTGTACTGTCGACGCAAATGACAGAGACAAATATAGACACATAGACAACAAGGGTGGACGTGGCATATATAGTCATTTACTTTTGCCCTTTTTCAAATGTGAGGGACCCCTACTGCTAAATATTGGAACATGAGGTTGGGAGCTAAAAATTTGACGATGATACTATCCTGTATCTACTCAATCTCTCACTTTCGTTATCCTTCACACTTATGAATTCTTCCTTGGTGCATGATAATTTATGACAGAGATGGCCGATGCATGATCTGCAAAATCAATCCATCGGTGGAAGAGATGCTTACTTGTAACACTTGTGTTACTCCTTGGCACCTCAATTGTTTATATGATCGTCTACAAACCCTAGTTGATGTTGCCCAATGGGAATTTCTAGACTGTTCAATTTCCATCTCATCCCACCCCACCCCTTTCATCAATGGTCACATCGGGATCTAAACCATCAATTGTGTTGATTGCAGCTATCCCGCCATCGAATCCAATATATCGCTCTCTGACTAAATCAAGGCCAAGAGACAGACATGGCGGTGGATGAGGGAAGTAGATCATAAATGCCACATGGAAAATTTTTATGAGTTGAAAGCTTAGTGAAATCGCAAAAGGAAACACATTGATAAACTCATCGGTGCATCAAAGGTAAAAGAACAAATCATGAAGAAGTCTGTAACGTCCCAAAAATAATGACAGAAAATTTTCGTTTTTAAATTAATAAATCGTTAATACATATCATTTCCATAAGACCAAGGTAATCAAGATTTATCAAAACATCATCAAATCAGAGTAATCACAGAATGCGAAAACATGTGGTGTGTGCTCTGCAATCATCCCGAGCTCTTCCATTTGAAAACTGAAGTACCTGAAAATAAACTGAAAGCCGTAAGCATAAAGCTTAGTGAGTTCCCCAAGATACCTCATACCATACATAACTAATCACATAATGGTCCTTGCCCCAATAAGTGTAACGGGCCCCGCCCACCCTCGCATATCGGGCCCCGCCCAGACTCGCATAACGGACCCCGCCCACCCTCACATAACGACCCTACCCACACTCACATAACAGACCCTGACCAACATGAAAACACATAATCCTACCAACACATGCGATAATCAGAAAGATAACAACATATAATACAGTCTTCGGGCTTAACCCGACATTGAGCCCCGCTCGGCATACATACCAATACATACACATGCAAGAGTCACACATACATATGGCATCCTAGCATATTAAACCATGGGTCGACATTAGTGGCTTCGACCTGCTAATCATAGTGAGGAGACTCACATTGTACTGCCGAATCACACAGATAATCCCTAGCTACTGGCTGACCGATCCCCGAACTATCAATATCAAGACAACACCCAATTAACAATTGGGTTCCAATCCATAACCAAAAATCCATACTTGGGGTAAAAATACCATTTTACCCTTGACCTAGATTGGTCCAAGACTAAGGCCCAAACTCACAATCTGAAGGCCCAAAAGCCAATTAATCAACCAAGGCCCAATTTTCCAAATTGGGCCCAAACCCCTTACATGGGCCTTACCCTAAAGCCCAACCATGTTTTCTAGTCCAAACCACTTGTACTCAGATGGCCCATTTAGAACTCAAACACCCAAGTCCAAAAGAAAGCCCAAACTTGAAGCCAAATATGCAAAATCCCACCTGACCGAGTACGCGAGGTGTACTCAGCTGTACGCTAAGCGCACACACTATTTGGCTGTACGCTACATGTACAAACTTGTACACCCAGCATATTCCTCCATTATGCCCAACTCTTCAGTAAACTCTTAGTGCTTAAGTCCAAAAGTCTAAACCACATATCTGAGTCTTAATAAAACTCTCGAACCATAAAGTCACTGACTTGGTGACTTTACATGCCCCAAAAGAACCCAACTTCAAGATATAACATTATACTTTCACCAAATGGACACACTCTCATGCATGGGGGATTTAAACCCTAAAGGAGACAACTTTATGAATCTAGAACCTCAAAAACACCAAGAGTTGCAACTCATAGCTCCTGGAGTGGTATCAAACCACTAGATCTCATTCTTGGGGCCAACAAGGAACCAAAACTCATATATAATAGATCTAAGCCATCAATGAAAAATTTAATAGCTTTTTACCTCAAACAAGTTGGAAATAAAGTAGAGAATTAGGATCCACAAGCTCTTCTTTGATCCACAACCTTGCACTAAACTCCATCTTCTTGAATAGGAACCAAAACACACCAAGATGCACACAATGAGCTCAAAAACAACATCATTGAGGCTAAGGGACGATTTATAGGGTTTTGCGGACTTGGAGGCTGGTAAAGAAGCCAGCCCTAAAGACTTAAAGTGCTTATATAGGTTACAACATCATAAATTAAGGTTTTCATATACACCTTGTACGCCCCATGTACTCCTTGTACGCCCAGCGTACAAGGTCTCGCACCCCCGATCCCTCCTTCGTAGTACGTTAAGCGTACTCCACATTATGCCTCACGTACTACTATTTGCATCAGTACGCCCCGTGTACTAGGGTTTCCCCTTAAACCCTAAAGCACTCCGAAGGCCACAACTTCTTCGTTATAAATCCGATTCTGACGATCCTTATATCCATGAAAGGGTAAGAAGAATCTCTATGCTTTAATAAACTCATACCCGAATTATAATTTCCCGAAAAAACATCCAATTTCCATAAAAGCCCAAGCTGACATATTACCAAAATACCCTTTGGCTCCAGAACACAAACCGGACATCCGGATCATCCAAATACATCATCCACCTCCAAATGAGTCCAAATCTCAATTCTTCAAGGGTCCTAAGTCTGCTAATACTCACTCCTTTGATCACCACCCCGAAATGGGAAACGTCTCCAAACTGGGCGTTACAAAATCAATCTTCTCAGTCTTCTCGTTTTTGGAGCTAACGTTTCACAGATCCTCAATTCTTTTCTCGATCATCACCTTAGTCACATTCAAGCCCACAAGCTACACTCACCCATCACACACACATATTGTATTTTATTGGAAGGTGTAGGTGATTGATTACTAGCGATGAAGATACATGTGAGAGAGCAACACTACTAGAGGGAGGGTGTAGCCACGGGAGACAGAGGATGCGTAACCCTAATTTCTTCCCCGTTGACTGTAGATGGAATGAGATGGTTGGTCATGGTTGGGAATACCAATGTATCAACTTTTTATTCAACGACTCTAAAAAAAACCTTATGTTTTGCTTTCTTTTATAAATTGCTTCATAAAACTACATAGCCAAATCTTGTTCGGACTCATCCAAACCTAAGCCAAGAGTGTGTAGGGTCTTCCTCTAGTTTATATTAATCAATATAAACCAAAGGTCTTTTACTAAAAAATAAATATTTAATGACGTGAAAAATATTAAAGTAGGACTAAAATGTTATTAGCAATAATCATTTAGATTTAAGTTATAATCTTATTAGATAATGTAATACGATTTATTTATGATTAATTATATTTATTTTAAAAATAATTAAATATTATTTGCTAAGAATTTGTGATGTGGAAGCATGTCCCAACCACTACATCATGTCGAAAATGGTACAAGTGTAGGTATGTAATTGGACCTACACATATTATTAGCAATATTAACAATATGAACTTTAGAAATGATACATTTGACATGTAACTATCTCCAAACATGGGTTTAGAAAGTATCTGATTTGAATCTTATAGATGTATTAACTTTTCAAAGCTTTTATATATATATATATATATATATATATATATATATATATATATATATATATATATATATATATATATATATATATATATATATATATATATATATATATATATATATATATATATATATATATATATATATATATATATATATATATATATATATGAGAGGAGAGGAAAGTGGTGAATTAACTAATTTTATGGTATTCAAAAAAGGAGAATGAAATACGCAAACTAAAAAAAATCTAAAGAAAGAAAGCAAATGACATAGGTAGTCTTAAGGTATGTCAAGGATGACATAGTTAAATTTATATATATATATATATATATATATATATATATATATATATATATATATATATATATATATATATATATATATATATATATATATATATATATATATATATATATATATATATATATATATATATATATATATATATATATGAAGTTTAGGAATAATAAACTTGATATTTTTTTTGGCAAAAATGGTCCCTGCACTTTGCTCCTCATTCTTTACCTATTTTGATATTTTTGGTCATTGCAATAAATATTTTTACACTTTTTAGAAATCTTTTAATATTTAAAGTTTGGCCACAAAACTTTAACGGTTTGCCAACTTTGATCCATTTTCTAAAAATTTGCTAATTACTACCCCTTTAATTCTTTAACCGTTTTGAAACTTCTGATCCTTGCAGTAAAAAATTTTACATTTTTTCATAAAAACATAAAAAAAACAGTTCGGGGCAAACTCCAGACTTTTCATCCTTACACTTTCTACGTCTGTCATATTTATCGATTCGGAAATAATATTGAAAACTTTTGGCCCCTGCATAACGAGGTAACCTTTCTAGTTATAATCAAGGATGAAGTTAATAAAGGAAGATGATGTAGTCGCTTTCCTACTTTATGTAACGAGACAATAATACATGAGAGTGATAGGAATTTGGAGGCTATAGAAAAGAAACAACATACTTACTCTACTTCTTCAAGAGCCTTTTCAAACCAAAACGTTTTGGAAAGATTGAAAAGGCTGTTAGGCGTGTTTTTTCAAACCAAAGATTTTTTTCAAGGAGTTTGTAAATTTAGTAGCTCTTGCTATGATATTTTTAAATTGACTATGGAGAGTCTCATAGGTCTTCAACCAATTATAAATAGATGAATTATACAAAAACATATAAATTAGAAAATTAGATACATTTTCGTATCGTAGAGATATAATTGAACCTTTTCGTTTTAAGCATTTTTCATGAAAATTTTCTACCAAAAAGTTTTTCTATTATGGATATTCTTAGTACTATGATGAAGTTGCATAGTTAAACAACCATAATAGATAATCAATTTCGTGGATACATGTTGTCACACTCTCGATCACCGGCGAAAACGCCGATGTACGCGATATAAATCAGCGATCACATTTATTAACCAATACAAAATAAAATATTTTATTATTACTGAAATAAAAATTACATTGACAGTGATTATTACTAAATCACCACACATACCTAATAGATTAGTGTTTACAATGGTATAGTAAAATAATAAAAAGTATTCTATGCAAATACTTCCAACCTTTTAATAAACCTGAAAATATATGTATTAAGATGCGTCAACAAAATTGTTGGTGAGTTCTATAGGTTTTTGACACAAAATATTTTTATAACAAAAAATGTTTTATAAAATTTAGTTGGTTGACCAACTTTTATAAATACTTATTTTCTATCAAAAGTATGAAATAAATGAGTTATAAAAGTGTATTTGGTCTCATTTAGAAACATCATTTATTCAAATCCAGAAGTACAAAATTTGGCAAAATACATAAAAATAAGTCAGACTTATATCAAAATTTTACGGTTCTCATGATCAAAAGTGCATTTTTATATAAAGATTTTGAATATCAAATTATATGAAAATAAGGTATGTTACCCTTTGTGAAAACATAAAATAATCAACTTTACTCTTGAAGTTTCGTACAAGAAATGGTATAGTTTATATGCAGAACTCATTAGTTTTGAACTTATGATTTTTTGTAAAATCGTATCGTGGTATTAATTAAGTGTTATCTAATTAATTTGGGAACCGACACTTAACCAATAGGGCAAATTCCTCCCACATAAATATTATGTTCTTGTATAAAAACAAATGATTTATAAAAATTGTAAGTTATTAAACATTAATCAGTCATGTCTTGTTATTAATTAAGTGTTATATGACTTAATTTCTGGTATTGACACTTATCATTATCAGTACTAAATTATCCCACTATATACACTCTCTTTCAACTAGAACAATATAAACAAAATGTCGATTCTATACAGTAATAAAAAAAATCTGGGATCTATAATGAGCTCATAAGCAAACTACAACACTAGCTCCCAAAATCGAGTGTACTGATAGTCATCCTCAACGTTTTAATACGTAGTGGAATAAATAAAAAAATGAACGTCGACGCGTAATTCGTCTCGTCAGACAAGGTTGTAGCTAGCAACTCCAAGCGGGCGGTTGAACCATATAAGTCCAATAATACGGATTAACGATTATAAAAATAGAAGGTTTTCCACCAAGACACACAGTTTTAGTATACCCAACAACATAACCCAAATGGCTTAGGAAAGAACCTAACTCATATGGTTTTGGAAACAACGTGCCATTTGTAGGGAGACCCTAGAGTGTTTGATACTAACAATGCATCTAAGCATCCTAATTCTAAACCTCCAATTATAAGATTCGTTGAATACGTATAATTTGGTTGTATAGGAATAATATTTAACTGAAGTCTTTTAGTATTTAAGATTCGTAAGACTTAATGGATTTCTAAATTTTTATTGTCAGATATGACAGAATTTAGGCATCATAACGACTGCTTTTATAACATTTTTTCAGGTTTCAACCAACGTGAAACCAACAAATTTCATAACATTAATAAGTCACATTATTAATACGATATGGTATTTAATAATTAATGATTCTTGAATCTTGAAGTTAATCATGTTATTTTATGCGACAAACATCCGTAATTTAGTAAAAAATATATTTTTATAATTAATATAAAAATATATTAATAACTTTTACATTCATTTTTACATAACCTTATATATTAAAAGTTAAATTTGATAATTTTAACTTTACATAACCATATATATTAAAAGTTAAATTTCATAATTTTAACTTTACATAACCTTAAATATTAACATTAAATTTGAAATTTTTTACTAATAGTTATATAATTTCATAAACTTGGTTTTTCCACCATTTATGTCCATGTACTTTCCTTTTACGCATAAATATGTTGAATAATATTATTTATTACATGATATATTTTTGTAAATTTTTAACATGCTCCAAATTATGTATTACAAATACCATAATCTCTATACATCATTAAATATATTTGCACCATTATAGCATTCTACTTGTAATCTATAATTTTTCTTAATATTTGTATTGATATTCACGACAAAGTATAAGTATATTATCATTTAGCAATATTCTTTAACTTGTATGATGGGAAGCTGTTGACGGGACTTCGGTGGTGGTTGGGAAATCACGAGAGGGGCGTTGGTAGAAAGTTGTTGTCAGTGTCTTCTCCCTTTTTTCTGATCCGATAAGCAGAAAACGCGAATGAGGAAAGATAGGCGGAGCTGATTGGCACACATCGGTGGAGATGTGATTCTGAGGCCGTATGAGACGAAGCAAAGGAGGAAAATAAGAGAGATGATGCCCTCTTGTTCACCATAAAAGCCCATCTCCGGTGGTGTTTGTTTGGCAGAAAAATGAAGAAGAATGGGAGGGTGAGAGCAACGATCCAAATGGGTGTTTGGCATCTTCGGTCGTCAGGTAACAGTAGGGATAACAAGAGAGGCATGTTACCCTCTTGACTGTCGAAAGACTCTACCTCTGGTGGGGATTTTCTTGATCGACATTGAAGAAGAAGACGGGATGCAAAGAGATAACGAAAGAAAAAGCATATAGGAGGGGTTCATGGGTTTTCTCAGCAACCGGAGGAGAGTGGAGGAGGATGTCTCAGCTGGTGACGATGTCGCCAACAACCTTCTTAAATTACGGTGAAGTAGAAAACGGGAGAGAGAGAGAGAGAGGGAGGGAGTGGAGATCGAGTATAACAACAACGAGAAGGGTGTTTGTTGTTGTTGTTTCTTAAAAGATTTAGGGGTGTGTGGCTTGTTGCTTTCATTTCAACAGGAGGAAGGTCTGTTGTCTTGGCAACCAGAAAACTCCCATCTCCGATGGGATGTGTCTTGCTTGAAGCTGATGAAGAGGGAGACGAGTGTGTGAGGGAAGCTTTTTTTTTTTTTCTTTTTAGTGAGAAATTGATTTAGGATCACATATAATCAAATCTTCAAAGATTTGTGTAGATTTTAAAAAAGATTTTAGTTGTACAATATTATATTTTTCAAATATATTATGGATAATAGTCAAATACAATGCATTTTTATGATGTAAATCTTATTGCTTGATTCTCGAGCCATCATACGGTTTCATAAAAATTTTCTGAAAGTGCTTGCTTATTGTCTCGATCGTGGTGAATCCAAAAATGCAGATATAATTCAATTCGGATATACGAAACTCAGGGAATTGGCGTTTAAAGTTTCACGATTAATTGGATTCGACTCGACAGATTTTACAAATCTGATTTTTGTCGAGATTAAAAATGCCATAAAATGAAATAAAATAATAGACCTTATTCTGAGTTCAAAAACGTGCTTAGAAATAATTTATGAAGCTCGTAGCTAATTTACACGAAGCATTGTATGGTTCGTTCCAGGAAAATCAGATAAATATTGATTTTATAACTTAAAATAGACGTAACTTCTTTATACGATCTCCCTTTTGGACATTCTTTATATCCAAGAAATCAAGAGAACATAATCTGTTTAAATTTATTATCCATAGCTCTCAAGTATACTCTGTGCAAAAATTTATTTTTAACGTCACAAATAGAATTAATTTTTAGTGATTTTTGATCTGATCCTTAACGATAGATAGTTTGAACAATTTGAGATGTTTTGAAAGTAATTATGAATATAATATCTTTAATATACATTATAAATACAAAATTATCCACGATTGGTGTTCATTGTGCTTTTCAGTTTAGACCCTTGGGGGTGGAAGGTTTTGCGGATTTGGTCTCCAAGGGGCAAAATTGTCAACTTCGGGGAAGTTGGAGTACGTTGGGCGTACTCCTTGTACGTTGGGCGTACTCATGAAGGTTGATCACGGAGCTCATCCACGTACGTTGGGCATATGTAGAGTATGGTTAGCATACATGAGCAGTCTTGAAACCTTAGTTTAGGAGCTTGTACCCTATATAAGCCATAAGAAAGCCTCTTTTTTCCTTATTTAACCAGCCTCCATACCCTTGAAAACCCTAATTCATTCATTAGCCTTTGTGTCATGCTTTTAACGCTCTTGTGAAGATTTTGTGGGGGATTTGGTGCATCTTGAGGGGAAAAAGAAGCTTGAAGACTCATTCTTTTGAGGAGGGCCTTGAGATCCAACTTTATCACCTTCATTTCGTGGCTTTTGAGGTATAAAGTTCAAAGTGTGTCATCTCATTTCATAGATCTACTCCTTGGCTTGTTTTTGGTCATTTTGGTCCCTTTGGTAGGTGATTGTGAGTTAAGGTTGTTTTTGGAGCTTATTAAGGGTCTCTTGGGCATAAAGGTGCAAACTTTATGGTGGTTTTGGTCTCATGCATGTGTTAAGTCATTTATTAAGATCTTTTGAGCTCTTAAGTCCCATTAAGCCATGCATGCACATAAAGTTGGCATCTTTACATCATAAACCACCTCAAGGAAGTTAGTGTTGGGTTTTGAGCATACTAACACTCATATGGTGTACTTGTAACCCTAGAAACCTTGGATCTATGTTTTCTCTAAAATACATGCAAATTCGATTTCCAAGGTTTATAACCTAACTAGCATGTTATGGGGTACTTGTCATACAAAACTTTAAGTAGAATAACATACTTTTCTTTTGTAGTTGAATGCTTGGAGTTTTAGAGCCTAGCACCAACAGTGTGGATGCCTCCAGTGGTGTCACAAATCACCCAAAACAACTTCGAAATATTTGAGAGAATCTAATGCTTGCTAGAATCGGCCCACCCTTTTTTCTCACATATCCAGTAGTGCCAATTCTAGAACCAAGGACCTCTTTATATACTATGGAGGATTAGGGTTACACCCTAATACCCATGACTCTTCATTTACCTAGGATGCATGGGTTAAAAGCTCCATGGACTATCCATCGACTTCCATAAACTCTTAGCCCATCCTAAATAAATCTTAGCCCAATCCATATATATGTAAGAGTCCATATTTAAT
Source organism: Lactuca sativa (assembly GCF_002870075.4). NCBI lineage: Eukaryota > Viridiplantae > Streptophyta > Magnoliopsida > Asterales > Asteraceae > Lactuca > Lactuca sativa. Next base: position 190,384,498 of record NC_056631.2, on the reverse strand, counting down.
TAGCCTCTTTTGATCACTAAATTAATTCCAAAATTAATTCTTGATCAACACTAATTAATTAATATATTATAACTTATAATATATTAATGGATCATAAACATCTTATTCTCAAAAGTATATCCATACAAATTGTTAGGTGAAGTGCAACCCAAATGAACCATGCCGGGTCGGGTCAAGTTCATACCAAATATAGTTACTGACTTAGACACCTTATCCAACAGTCTCCCACTTGGATAAGTCTGATAACTATAGTTGCAAGTATAACTTCAGGAACCAACCAGCAATCGTAGCTCTATTAAAACTCTGTTGAACTATGAAGCACCATTTTAGATAAGTGATCATATAATCCTCTGCTCTCAAAATATCAGCCGGACAAATACACGGAACAATGTCGTACTTATTGTCCAACAGTTTTTTCTCGATCTCTGATTTGTTTGACATAGAACTAAATTGAACACATCAATTAGGTTCTGACCGGGCCCGACACATAAGTCAAAACCAAATCGTTGAGGGGCCCATATATCGCTTCTATTGCTAGAAGGAACATATAAACTTCGACTTATATGCTTGTACTAACTACCAGTTGAATTATGCACAAAAGCACGTTTTATGACATCAAGTTACTGATGCGTTTTCGTACAATCAATGGATAACCAACTCATAGTCAACGACTCATATCTCTAGGTTTGAAGATATGTATGATATCACCGTCTCACGATCACTCGAGATAAATTCCTTGAAGTGATACAAGTAAGTGTGGGTTTAATCCAATACTCAGAACTTATAAGCACTCATGAATGTTGTAGCAACCATTGCTATGTCTAACTCACCTTAGACAAATCTTACAAGCCAGATTCATGACAGTCTTAATTCAATACCTACTTCCAACGTATGACCGACTGTGGAGAGTTTGAATAAAATAATTATTCTAGAATTCAAAACATGCAAAATTGAAACAATAGTAAACGATCAACATAGGATAGTAACACTTTACTCATAAATAAATAACAACTTTTATTTAATCATCAAATGTTAATTACATTTTACAAGTTTCAGAAAACTATCTAATTATTATTAAAACTAATATCGTCTCTCAGCCCGATGCTTCTTGCATGCTGCAAATGCCTAACCCTAGTCAGTCCTTTCGTGAAGGGATCTGCAGGATTCTCTTCTAATGATAACCTCTTTGCCATGAGGAGTCCTTCTTCTATTTTGTGTCTTATGAAGTGATATTTTCTGTCAATATGTCTGGATCTACCATGATCTCTTGGTTCCTTGGCTAAGGCAACCACAATATTACTGTCACAGAAAATCTCCATAGGCTCCTGTATAGCTGGTACAACTCCAAGGTCTCCAATGAAGTTCTTCAGCCATATCGCCTCCTTTGCCGCTTCACTTGCTATTATGTACTCTGATTCACAAGTAGAATCAGCTACTGTCTCCTGCTTGGAACTTTTCCAAGTAATTGATCCTCTATTTAGGGTAAAGATCCAGCCTGACTGAGAGTGGAAATTATCCCTATCAGTCTGAAAGCTAGCATCACTATACCCCACTACTCTCAAGTCATCACTCCCACCGAGGGTAAGAACCCGGTCCTTAGTCCTCCGTAGGTACTTGAGAATGTTCTTTACCATAGTCCAGTGAGCCTTGTCAGGGTTTCCCTGATATCTGTTGATCATGCTTAAAGCAAAGGCCACAGCAGGGCGAGTACAAGTCATAGCATACATGATTGAGCCAACAGCGGAAGCAAATGGTAATCGACTCATCTCTGCTATCTCAACCTCTATACTCGGACTCTGAGTTTTACTCAGTCTGACATTGTGTTGGATCGGTGAATCTCCTTTCTTGGAATTCTCCATGTTGAACCTTTTCAACACCTTATCCAAATAGGTACTCTGACTAAGTGCAATTACTCTTTTACTCATGTCTCTTAGTATCCTTATCCCTAGGATATAGGTAGCTTCTCCAAGGTCCTTCATAGCGAAACACTTCCCAAGCTAGGACTTCACCTCCTGCAAAGTTGGGATGTTATTTCCTATGAGTGTTATGTCATCCACATACAGTACCAAAAAACTAACTATACTCCCACTAGCCCTAACATATACACATGACTCATCCTCACACCTCAAAAATCTAAACTCTTTGACTTTCTCATCGACGCAAAGATTCCATCTACGAGATGCTTGTTTCTATCCATAAATGGATTTCTCAATATTACACACCCTATTAGGGTACTCTACATCGAAAAAACCCTCCGACTGAGCCATGTAAACATCCTCAACCAACTTTCCATTAAGGAAAGTGGTTTTAACATCCATTTTCCATATTTCATAATCATGAAATGCAGATATGGCTAGAAGAACCCTAATAGATTCAATCTTCGCTACTGGTGAGAAGGTCTCATCATAGTCAACTCCTAGAGATTGAGTGAAGCCCTTCGCATCCATGCCGGTCTTTTTCTTGAAGATCCATTTGCACCCAACTGTCTTACGACCTGGTACATTGTCAACCAAGTTCAAAACTTGATTGTCATACATGGACTGAATCTCGCTGTCCATAGCCTCCTTCCATTTAGCAGACTCGGGTCCTGCCATGGCTTCCTTGTAATTATTAGGTTCATCCAAATCTATTAGTGTATTGTCACTGATAAATGTATCACCTTCAGTAGTGATGTGATAACCATAATAAAAGTTAGGTGTGCTCCTAAATCTAGCAGAATGCCTCGGAGGTACGGACTTATCTATCGAATCAACAGGAGTTTCCTCCTCAGGTTGGTCGCTAGTGTTTGAGGTTCCTTCACCACTTGACTCTTGAAGCTCTTCAAGGTCAATTTGCCTCCCACTGTCTCCTTGGCTTATAAATTCTCTCTCACGAAAGACTCCTCTCCTTGCCACAGAGACCACATTCTCACTGGGTCTGTAGAAGAGGTAACCAAAGGATTTCTATGGGTAGCCGATGAAAATACACCTCTCGCTTCGCGGTTCAAGCTTGTCATGATAATCGCGCCTCAGGAAAGCCTCGCAGCCCCAAATGTTGATGTGGTCCAAATTGGGAAGATTTCTGGTCCACATCTCATGAGTTGTTTTGGCAACCTTCTTTGTAGGGACTAGATTAAGGATATGGGCGGCAATCTCTAAGGCATACCCCCATAATGAGATTGGTAACGAAGCTTGACTCATCATGGAACGAACCATATCCAACAAGGTTCGATTGTGCCTCTCAGCCACACCATTCAGTTGTGGTGTCCTAGGATGTGTCAATTATGAGACAATCCCACATTCCTTAAGATAGTTAAGAAACTCAATACTAAGACACTCTCCTCCCCGATCAAATCGGAGCATCTTGATGTTCCTGCCTAGTTGATTCTCCACTTCCTTCTTGAACTCTTTGAATTTTTCAAAGGTTTCTGACTTATGCCTGATTAAGTAGATATATCCATATCTACTGTAATCATCAGTAAAAGTCACATAATAGCGATTGGCATCCCTTGTGGCGTATCTGAAGGGTTCACACACATCTGTGTGTATGATGTCCAACAAACCTTAACCCCTCTCACAAGAACTAGAGAAAGGATGACTTTGTCATTTTTCCAAGTAAACAAAACTCACAACTATCATCTGATTTTAGGTCAAATGATTCCAAAACTCCAGCCGCTTGGAGTTGGCATATGCGCTTGTTTTTGACATGTCCAAGACGACAATGCCACAAGGATGCTTTATCAAAGGTAACCGAAGAGTCAATATGAAATACATTATTCCCTAAGTTGTCTACAATCGACACAGTTTCATATACACCATCACAAGATAATGCTTTAAAATAAAACACGTCATTATAAAAAGCATCAATAACACCAATTTTATTATCAAATGAAAAAGTGAATCCTTGCTTGTACAAACTATGAAAGGAAATAATATATCTCACCATTTCTGATGAGTAACAACAATTATTCAAATCTAAAGTTAACCCATTACGAAGCAATAAAGAATAAACTCCAATCTTGGTCACAGGTAATGCTTTCCTATTGCCCATGATTAAGTTTTTCTTCCCATGATCCACTTCTTCGCTACTTCTTAGGCCCTGCAAATCAGTACAGATGTGAATACCACAACCTGTATCGAGCACCCAAGAGTTAGTATGCAATGAGTTTTTAGACAATATGGTATAAATACCTACATGGGTGGGTTTAACTTTCCCATCCTTTACATCCTACAAGTACTTAGGGCAGCTTCGCTTCCAATGCCCTTTTTTGTGGCAGTAGAAGCATTGTGCTTCCTTTGGGTTTGAAGAAGGAGGAATGGAACCTTTCTTTCTCCCACTTGAAGATGAGCCATCAAGGTACTTTCCCTTGGTACCATTCAAAGGGGTCTTCCTCTCCTTCCCTTTTCTCTGCCCAATTGCCAGAACAAGGGCTGCTGTAGGAGTAGGAGTAGAAGTAACAACCGACTTACCTTTAAGGCCGCTTTCAGCGGTCCTTAAAAGTGTTGGATAAGGTGTCTAAGTCCATAACTATTTCGGGCTTGTACTTGACCCGACCCGGCATGGTCCATTTGGGTTGCATGGCACCATGCAATTGGTTAGACTAAATGAGAGAAATAACACTTGGAGATTATTAATATATTATAAGTTCTAATATATATTAATAATATTATTTGATTAGTTTGATCAAGAATTAATTTGGAATTAATTAAGTGATCAAAGGTTAACTAATTAAATATATGGGTTCATCCATATCTTGTATAGTGGGCTAAGAGGCTCCATGGATTATCAAGTTGGGTTCTACCCATAGGATGCTCCATGGATGCTCCATGGGAGTTACAAACCCATGGGTCATGAAAATGAAGAGTCATGACACATTAGGGTTTACATGGTGTAACCCTAGATGTGTCAACACTATATAAGGATCCCATTCTCCACCAAAATCGGCACTAATAAGAAACAAGAGGGCTTGGCCGATTTTAAGAAGTGTGTGTTATCTCAAGAGTCTTTCCAAGAGCATTTGGTGTTGTGTGAAGCATTTGAGGCATCACACTTGGGGTGCTAGGCTCACAAGGTTTCAAGGAATACAAGCAACAACAAGGTAAGTTATTCTATCTATACTTTAAGTTAAAATTGTTCCCCATGTATGCTAGATAGGAATATAACCTTGGAATTCAACTTTGCATGATAATTAGACAAACATAGATCCAAGGTTATTAGGGTTGCATGTACACTTAGGAAGTGTTAGAATGCTCAAAACCCATCAGTGGTATCAGAGCCTAGGCTTGTTTGTTTGTTATTTATGCTTAAAAGTTGAAGAAAGTCGAAAATCTTGCTGTCTGACTGATGGACTCGGCGAGTCCATGGGGAGGACTCGACGAGTTCATGTGTATCTTCAACCTACTCGGCGAGTAGGTTTATGCACTCGGCGAGTAGGGTCGACAGAGTGCAGAATTTCGACTTGTGTTGCTGGAAATGGATTAGAATCATTACCCTAAAATGTTTTGGTACTTGAAAACTTATTTTAGAAGGTGTAATGTCTTTTCTAACACATTTACAACAACAAATTATCAAAATTACAAAGATTAAATGTGATTTTGATTCTTGAAAGTGTTCATATTCATGTTCTTGTTCTTATGATGTTTAGATGATCATAGGAATTATTTGTAACCTATGTGGTAGATTAATTCATGATCATAATGTGTTTTAATGGAGTCCATAACTTGTTCTCAAGTTATGGAAAACCAAAAGTCTCTTGGATTAAAAAACCATTAAAAGAACACAAGAGTTAGAAAAATGAAAAGTCCTCATTTTATTACTCTATTAAACTCATAAGTTACAAGAAATGAAAAGTTTTGAAAGATTACAAAACTTGCCCTCAAGTTTTGGAACAAGTAAAGTTAAGTTAAAACTTTAGTTCCAACCCCTAGAATTTTAAAAGTTAAAATTCAACCCTTATACTTATATTATTATGATTTAATAATTATATATATATATGTATAAGAACAAAGTCGTCTTACCGCTAGTACGCCTCATTCACGAAGCCGGTCTATAAGGTGGGTATAAGGTTGTTGCCTATAAAATGGTGACTTAATGGGTGTCCACTCTCACCCACCGCTTGCTTGATCGGTGGAGGGTCGTTAGCCGAACGGGTAAGACAAGGACTTATTAATTCTCATTCAAAGTATGATGAATATTATAAAGTAACTAAATGTTTTATTAAATTCCCAATCTTAGTTACTTTAGGAAAAATGTGAATAAGGTGCTATTCCATGAAATTACACTTTACACTTTGATTAAGTCGTTGGTGGAGCGTGTGTGGTTAACCGGCACACTAACTTGGACTTAACAAGGTAGGTAAAGGGTGACTTAGGGTTTATTATAGTATCGATGGAGCGTGTGTGGTTAACCGGCACATCGATTGAGTGATAAACTTTAAGGGTACCAAGTGATTTGTATGGTTACTTCACACCTCGTTTTGTGATCCTCGGTATCCCAGTCACAAAACTTGGAGGGCACACTCGAGATTGAAACATGCCTTTGAAAAGTTCATTGAATCTCAAAGAATCTAGGAATTTCTAAGAACCATTCAAAACCTAATACTAAAATATTGCGGTTTTCGTGGTGGAAATTGGTGAATCGTCATTCACCTACCTTTCAAATATGATATAGCTTAGATTACGGCATACCTCTTCTAAGTTATATTATATTGTGATTGGATCCTAGCCTTAATATTACATTTGGGTGTTTTATTAAGGACTCTCTTATATCTAAACTAATCTTGTCCTCCTTCCTTCAGATGTCTTTCAACAATGCTTCTGGCTCTAATCCTAATGGCTCCTTTTCCCTTATGAACTTGTGTGGGAAAGTCACCTTTGATGGATCCAACTTCAATGAGTGGATCAGAAACATCAGGATGATTACCCGCTACGAGGACAAAGAATATGTCCTTGACAAGGAGCTTAAGGAGATTAATGAGTCCACTGCAACTCCTCAGGAGATCGCTGAATTTCGGGCACATGAAAGGGATGCTACGAAAGTGGCTTGCATCATGACGGCCACGATGACAGCGGAACTCCAAAAGTCTTATGAGGATTTCTACCCTTATGACATGCACCAAGATTTGATGGAAAGATACCATCAAAGTGCAAGACAAGAGAGGTATGAAATCATCTGCTCCATGATAACAACCATGATGAAGGACGGGGAATCCGTCACGAGCCACATGCAGAAAATGCAAAGATATGTGGATCGTTTGCTGAAGCTTAATGTGAACTTCCCGGAGGATCTTGCAATAGATATTATTTTGCATTCCTTACCATCGTGCTATGATCAATTCCGCATGACATATCACATGAACAAGGAAGAAGTCACCCTCAGCAAACTTCAGGGACTTCTCAAGACCGCAGAAACAGGTCTTAAGGGGAAGTCGGTTGCTATCACTCCTACTCAAAACTCTACTCCGGGTTTGGCAATCGGGAAAAGTCGAGGGAGGAAGAGAAAGAGCTCTTCTAAGGGTACCAAGGTTCGGACCCTTGATGGCTCTTCTTCAAATGGAACCAAGAAAGGTTTCGTTACTCCTTCTTCTGACCCAAAAGAGGCTGAATGCTTCTATTGCCATGAAAAAGCTCATTGGAAGCGGAACTGCCCAAAATACCAGCAAGATGTGAAGGATGGGAAAGTTAAACCCAACCATGCAGGTATTTACACTATCATTTCTAATAACTCACCCCATTCTAATTCTTGGGTCCTTGATACCGGTTGTGGTATTCACATTTGTTGTGACTTGCAGGGACTAAGAAGAAGTGAGGATGTGGAGCAAGGAAGGATAAACTTGATCATGGGGAATAGGAAAGTTATACCTGTTACCAAGATTGGAGTTTATACTTTATCGCTAAGTAGTGGGTTTAGTTTAGATTTGAATAAGTGTTGTTATTCGCCAGGAATGGCAAGAAATATTATTTCCTTTCATGCTTTGTACAAACAAGGGTTTACCTTTTCATTTAATAATGAAGTTGGTTCTATAGATGTGTTCTATAATAATGTCTTTTATTTTAAAGCATTACCTTGTGATGGTGTGTATGAAGCTGTATCTGTTGTAGATAACTTGGGAAATAATGTTTTGTGTATTGATTCTACTAATAATAACTTGGATAAAGCATCTTTATGGCATTGTCGTCTTGGACATGTAAGCAAGAAACGCATAGGCCAACTCCAAAAGGATGGAGTCTTGGAGTCGTTTGACCTAAAGTCAGATGATAGTTGCGAATCATGCTTACTTGGAAAAATGACAAAGTCACCCTTCACAGGTTCGTGTGAGAGGGGTGAAGGTTTGTTGGACCTTATACACACGGATGTGTGTGGACCATTCAAACATGCCACAAGGGATGCTAATCGTTATTATTTGACTTTTACTGATGATTATAGTAGATATGGATATGTCTACTTGATCAAGCATAAGTCAGAGACTTTCGAGAGGTTTAAGGAATTTAAACAGGAAGTCGAGAATCAATTGGGCAGGAACATTAAGATGCTTCGATCCGATCGTGGTGGTGAGTATCTTAGTTCAGAGTTCCTCGACTATCTAAGGGAATGTGGGATAGTCTCACAATTGACACCTCCCAGGACACCACAGTTGAATGGTGTGGCTGAGAGGCGTAATCGAACCTTATTGGATATGGTTCGTTCCATGATGAGTCGAGCTACGCTACCAATCTCATTCTGGGGGTATGCCTTAGAGACTGCCGCCCATATCCTCAATCTAGTCCCTACAAAGAAAGTTGCCAAAACTCCTCACGAGATGTGGACTGGTAAAGTACCTAAACTAGACCACATCAAGATTTGGGGTTGCGAGGCTTTCGTGAGACGCGAGACTCATGATAAGCTCGAACCTCGAAGCGAGAGGTGTATTTTCATCGGCTACCCACAGCATTCCTTTGGTTACCTCTTCTACAGACCTAGTGACAATGTGGTCTTTGTAGCAAGAAGAGGAGTCTTTCGAGAAAGAGAGTTTATAAGCCAAGGAGACAGTGGGAGGCAAGTTGATCTTGAAGAAATTCAAGAGTCAAGCGGTGAAGGAACTTCAAACTCTAGCCCTCAACTTGAGGAGGAAACTCCTGTTGAGCAAATTGACAAATCTGTACCTCTGAGACGTTCCACGAGAGTTAGGAGTGCACCTGAGCATTACTATGGATTCCATATTACTGCAGAAGGTGAGACACTTATTAGTGATGAAACACTAGTAAGTCAAGATGACCCTAACAGCTACGAGGAAGCCATGGCAGGCCCCGAGTCTGCTAAATGGAAAGAGGCTATGGATAGCGAGATACAATCCATGTATGACAATCAAGTTTGGAACTTGGTTGAGAATGTACCAGGTCGTAAGACAGTAGGGTGCAAATGGGTCTTCAAGAAGAAGACCGACATGGATGGTAAAGTACACACTTATAAGGCTAGACTGGTTGCAAAGGGCTTCTCTCAAATTCCTGGAGTGGACTATGATGAGACCTTTTCTCCAGTAGCCAAGATTAAGTCTATTCGGGTTCTGTTAGCCATAGCTGCGTTTCATGATTATGAAATATGGCAGATGGATGTCAAAAACGCTTTCCTTAATGGGAAGTTGGCTGAAGATGTTTACATGAGTCAGCCAGAGGGTTTTGTCAGCAACGAGTACCCAAATAGAGTGTGTAAGCTTGAGAAATCCATTTATGGATTGAAGCAAGCACCTCGCAGATGGAATCTTTGCTTTGATGAAAAGGTCAAGGAATTTGGCTTTTCTAGGAGTGAAGATGAATCTTGTGTGTATGTCAAGGCTAGTGGGAGTATAGTTAGCTTCTTGGTATTGTATGTGGATGACATACTACTCATAGGAAACGACATTCCAACCCTGCAGGAAGTTAAGTCCTGGCTTGGGAAGTGTTTCGCTATGAAGGACCTTGGTGAAGCTGCCTATATTCTAGGGATAAGAATCTTGAGAGATCGGAGTAAAAGACTAATTGGACTTAGTCAGAGTACCTACTTGGATAAAGTGCTGAAGCGATTCAGCATGCAGGATTCCAAGAAAGGAGAGTTACCCATCCAGAGTAACACCAGATTGAGTAAGACACAAAGCCCTAGCACTGAGGCTGAGATAGCAGAAATGAGTCGAACACCTTATGCTTCGGCTGTAGGATCGATCATGTATGCTATGACGTGTACTCGACCCGATGTAGCTTTTGCCTTGAGCATGGTTAGCAGGTATCAGGCGAACCCTGGCAAAGCACACTGGACTGCGGTAAAGAATATCCTCAAGTACCTACGGAGGACTAAGGACTGGGTCCTTACCCTTGGTGGAAATGATGACTTGAGAGTTGTAGGGTATAGTGATGCTAGCTTTCAGACTGATAGGGATAATTTCCGCTCTCAGTCGGGCTGGGTCTTTACCCTAAATGGAGGAGCAATTTCTTGGAAGAGTTCCAAGCAAGAGACAGTGGCTGATTCTACTTGTGAATCAGAGTATATTGCAGCTAGTGAAGCAGCAAAGGAGGCGATATGGCTGAAGAACTTCATTGGAGACCTTGGAGTTGTACCAGCTATTAAAGAGCCAATGGAAATTTTCTGTGATAGTGAAAGTGCTGTTGCCTTAGCCAAGGAACCAAGGGATCATGGGAGATCCAGACACATCGACAGAAAATACCATTTCATTAGACATCGGATCGAAGAAGGACTCCTCGTGGCAAAGAGGGTATCATCGGATGAGAACCCAGCAGATCCCCTCACGAAGGGACTGAGTAGGGTTAAGCATCTCCAGCATGCTCGGAGCATAGGGCTGAAGGATGATATAAGTTTTAGTAGTTAGATAACCCAGAAATTTGTAAAGTGTAATTGACATTTGATGATGAATAAAAGGTGTTTTATTTATGAGTAAAGTGTTGCTATCTCTTGTCAATCGTTTACTATATTTCTTTCGCATGTTTTGACTTCCAGAATAATTTTGTTTGGTGTAACATATTATTCAAACCTCCACAGTCGGTCATATGTCGGAAGTAGGTATGAATCAAGACTGTCATGGTGGGTTGTAGAGGTCTAAGGTGTTGGACAAGGCTACAACAATCATGAGTGCTCATAAGTTCTGAGCATTGGACTCAACCCACGCTCACTGGAATCACTTCATGGAATTCTATCTCGAGTGATCGTGAGACGGTAATATCATATAAGTCTTCAAACCTAGAGATATGATTTGTTACTTACAAGTTGGTTATGCATTGACTGTACGAAACCGCATTGGTAACTCGATGTTATAAAACGTACTTTTGTGTGTAATTCAATGAGTGGTAGAACAAACATATGAGTCGAAGTTTATCTGTTCCTTCTTGGATTAGAAGCTGATATCTGGGCCCCTCGATGATTTTGTTTTGACCCATGTACCGGGCCCGGTCAGAACTAAGTTGATGTGTTCAATTAAGTTCTATGTCAAACAAATCGGAAATCGGGAAACAAATGCTGGACAATAAGTAAGACAATGCTCCATGTATTTGTCCGGCTGATATCTAGAACGGAGGATTATATGATCACTTATCTTAAATGGCGTACCATCATCTTCTCAGTTCCGAGAGACCTTGAAAGAGCTACGATTGCCGGTCGGTTCCTGAAGTACTAGAGATATAGTTATTAGACTTATCCAAGTGGGAGACTGTTGGATAAGGTGTCTAAGTCCATAACTATTTCGGGCTTGTACTTGACCCGACCCGGCATGGTCCATTTGGGTTGCATGGCACCATGCAATTGGTTAGACTAAATGAGAGAAATAACACTTGGAGATTATTAATATATTATAAGTTCTAATATATATTAATAATATTATTTGATTAGTTTGATCAAGAATTAATTTGGAATTAATTAAGTGATCAAAGGTTAACTAATTAAATATATGGGTTCATCCATATCTTGTATAGTGGGCTAAGAGGCTCCATGGATTATCAAGTTGGGTTCTACCCATAGGATGCTCCATGGATGCTCCATGGGAGTTACAAACCCATGGGTCATGAAAATGAAGAGTCATGACACATTAGGGTTTACATGGTGTAACCCTAGATGTGTCAACACTATATAAGGATCCCATTCTCCACCAAAATCGGCACTAATAAGAAACAAGAGGGCTTGGCCGATTTTGAGAAGTGTGTGTTATCTCAAGAGTCTTTCCAAGAGCATTTGGTGTTGTGTGAAGCATTTGAGGCATCACACTTGGGGTGCTAGGCTCACAAGGTTTCAAGGAATACAAGCAACAACAAGGTAAGTTATTCTATCTATACTTTAAGTTAAAATTGTTCCCCATGTATGCTAGATAGGAATATAACCTTGGAATTCAACTTTGCATGATAATTAGACAAACATAGATCCAAGGTTATTAGGGTTGCATGTACACTTAGGAAGTGTTAGAATGCTCAAAACCCATCAAAAAGTCCTTGAAGCTTGCTAAGTGTAACTTTCTCCTTGTTCATATGATAAGTCATACGAAACTGATCATAACTTGGAGGTAAGGAATGGAGAATGATATCAATCGCCATGTCCTCAGGGAAGTCCATATTAAGCTTCAGCAACCGGTCCACGAACCTTTGCATTTTCGGCAAGTGACCGGTGATGGGTTCACCATCCTTTATCCTGGCTGTTATCATGGAGGAGATGATTTCATACCTCTCTTGACACGCGATCTGATGGTACCTTTCCATCAGATCCAGGTGCATCTCATAGGGGTAGAAATCTTCATAGTATTTCTGGAGTTCGGGAGTCATAGTAGCCAACATGATGCATGACACTTTAGTAGCATCCCTCTCATGAGCAGCATACTCCGCAATCTCCTCAGGAGCAGCAGTGATCTCATTGATAACCTTAAGCTCCTTGTCAAGGACATATTCCTTGTCCTCATAGCGATTAATCATTCTAATGTTCCTAATCCATTCATTGAAATTAGAACCATCAAAAGTGACTTTCCCACACAAGTTCATGAGTGAAAAGGAGCCTGTAGGGTTTGAGCTAGTAGTAGTGTTGGGAGACATCTAAAAGAAAGAAGGACAAGTTTTGATTAGATAAGAAGTCCTTAATAAGTCACCCAAATGAAATATTAAGGCTAGGATCCCACAAACTATTTCATAACTTGGAAGAGGGATGTCGTAATCCAAGCTAAAAAATATTTGAAGGTAGGTAAATGACGATTTACCAATTTCTACCATTATAAACGAAATAAATTATTAAGTTTAAATTGGATTTGAAACTCCTAGATCTTTTGAGATACATTGAACTTTCAATGGCATGTTTAAATCTCAATTGTGCCCTCTCAAGTTTGTGACTGGGATGCCGAGGATTACAAACAAGGTGTGAATAACCATGCAAATTGACTTGGTACCCTTAATTTTATCACCTAATCGATGCGTCGGTTAACCACACGCGCTCCCCGATCTATGATAAAACTTAAGTCACCCTTTTCCACTCTTACTAGTCCTTGTTAGTGTGCCGGTTAACCATACACGCTCCACTAACGACTTGGTAAGGTACAAAGTGTAATTTCATGGGTTAGTAAATATTTCACATTTTCCTAAAGTAACTAAGATTAGGAATTAATAAAGGTTTAGTTACTTTATTATTTCATTAAACTTTTAATGAGGATTAAGGTCCTATCCTACCCGTTCAGCTAACGACCCTCCACCAGTCAAGGAAGCGGTGGGTGAGAGTGGAAACCCATTAAACCACTATTTTATAGGCAGTAGCCATATACCCACTTATAGACAGGTTTCATGAATGAGTCCTACTAACGTTAAGACTGACTTATATATATATATATATATATATATATATATATATATATATATATATATATATATATGTATGTATATATATATATATATATATAATTAAACTTTTAATATTATAGAAGTATAAGGGTTGAATTTTAAACTTTTAAAATTCTAAGGTTCAATTTGGAATTAAAGTGTTTAATGTGTGAGACTTTACAAATTTTAAACTTGAGGGCAAGTTTTGAAACTATTCAAGACTTTTCAACTCCATAACTTATGAGTTAATGTTTCATTAAAATGAGTGACCTTTCATTTTATGTAACCTATGTGTTTTAATATGGACTTTAAAAGAGTGACTTTTGATAATCCATAACTTGAGGACAAATTATGGATTCCATTAAAACACATAATTGATCAAGAATTAATCATCAAGCACTTCAGCAAATAATTCCTATTATCTAACAATAACTCATAAGAACATGAACATCAATATCAAAATTTCAAGAATCATATAAACACATATAAAACATGGAATTTTGATATTATCCATTGTAAATGGATTAGCATAAACATTACACCATCAAAAACTAGTTTTAAAACACCAAAACAGTTTAGGGTAATGTTTCTAGTCCATTTCCAGCAACAAAACTTGAAAAACTGCATTTTGGGTACTCGTCGAGTGCAAGAATCTACTCGATGAGTAGCATGAATTTACACATGGACTCGTCGAGTCCCTCCTTGGACTCGCGAGTTCATGCTGCAGAGTGCAGATTTTTGAGCTTTTTCAACAAGTTTTCATCAAGTATCAAGAAAACAAGCCTAGACACTGATACCACTGTTGGGCTTTGAGCATATTAACACTCCTATGGTGTACATGCAACCCTAGAAACCTTGGATCTATGTCTTCTCTAAAATACATGAAAATTTGATTTCCAAGGTTTATAACCTAACTAGCATGTTATGGGGTACTTGTAATACAAAACTTTAAGTAGAATAACATCCTTTCTTTTGTGGTTGAATGCTTAGAGTTTTAGAGCCTAGCACCAATAGTGTGGATGCCTCAAGTGGTGTCACAAATCACCCAAAACAACTTGGAAATACTTGAGAGAATCTAATGCTTGCTAGAATCGGCCCACCCTTGTTTCTCACACACCCACTAGTGCCAATTCTAGAACCAAGGAACTCTTTATATACTATGGAGGATTAGGGTTACACCCTAATACCCATGACTCTTCATTTAACTAGGTTCCATGGGTTAAAAGCTCCATGGGCTTCCATATACTCTTAGCCATCCTAAATAAATCTTATTCCAATCCATATATATTTAAGAGCCAATATTTAATTAGCCTTTTTTGATCACTAAATTAATTTCAAAATTAATTCTTGATCAACACTAATTAATTAATATATTATAAATTATAATATATTAATGGATCATAAACATCTTATTCTAAAAAATATATCCATACAAATTGTTAGGTGAAGTGCAACCCAAATGGACCATGCCGGGTCGGGTCAAGTTCATACCAAATATAGTTACGGACTTAGACACCTTATCCAACAGTTAGATCTAGGTTCTGGTTGAAGTCTTAATCGATTAAGAGCTGAAAATAGGAAGTGGGTCAAGATGGTGGAGTACGATGGGTGTACAAGCGTATATGTTGTGCGTACAAGCCCTCAAGCGAGTACATTGAGTGTACAAGTTGAGTACGCCCCGCGTACTCAGCAGGTTGGGCTTTGGTCATTTTGGGCTCTCGCTTTGGAGCTATGTTGGTATTTGGTTGTCTTGGGCCTTGTTGGTCCATTTGAATTCTATTCTTGGGTTGTTGAGATTTTATTGGACTTTCATGGGTGAAGGCCCATGAATGAATTGGGCCCAATTTGGAAAATTGGGCCATATTTGGGCTTTAGGTGACTATTTTAGATTTTGGGCTTTTTGGAAAATTGGATTGGGCCTTGGCCTTGGGCCACGTTCAGGAAATGGTAAAAAGGTCTTTTACCCTAATTTGGACTCTTAGCGCGACTCGGGATCCAATTATTGATTGGATGTTACTTTGTGATTGATAGTACATGGATTTTAGTGAATCTATAGTCAGAGATTTATCCGTGGGTTTCAGCTGTCTGAGGTGAGTCTTTTCACTGTACTATGGGTCGAAGGCACCAATGTCGGCCCATTGGCTTATGTATTATTGGAAGACCAAGGGGTGGCCCTTGGCATTGTATGAAAGACCTAGAGGTGGCTCCTAGAAAATCTATATGTAAGACCAGGGTTCAGACCTTAGCAGTTATGTAGGTCGCTAGTTGTAGACTGTATGCTTGTTGTCTTTGTGATGCTTGCATGGAAGAACAGGAGGTGGCTCTTGGCACTTGTCTATAAGACCCAGGGTATTGTCCCCCGACATGGCAAGGAAAGACCATTATACGACTCGTGACATAATGACAAGACCATGATATGGCTCATGGCATAATGGCAAGACTATGGCTGGCACATAACATTCTCTATTGTATGTATAGTATGTGGTATTTTGGGGAACTCACTAAAATTTGTGCTTACGGTTTATTGTTTATGGTTTCAGGTACTTTCGGTTCAAAAGGGAAGGGACCCAGCTTGATCGCAGTGCATACACCCATGTTTTTCAGCAACTTTGTGTTTTTGGGATTATACTCTGATAAGTGTTTTATTATGAAATACTTCTAAATGTTTGTTGTAAAGATAAATAGGTGTTTTGATTGTGTTAAAAATGAAATTTTTACCTTGAAATTTTGGGATGTTAGAAGTTGGTTTCAAAGCATTGGTTTAAGGGATTCGGGCACACTCTTGGGGATGTATGAAATCAAATTGAGGAAATGATGATCATTTAAAAGAAAATGAGTTTCTAAAAAGATTTTGAGAAAAAGGAAGAAGTTACAAAAAGTATTTTATAAAGACAAAAGGCGGTGTGGTGCGTGCAATCAGCCAAACTCAAGTAAGTGATTCCAAGAATCCTATACATGTCTGTTATGATTATATGTTATGAGAATTGAATGCTAGATTAGGGCTAAGGATATGCTCAGGATTTCATGCTAGGAGAGATGCCTTTATATGCCTGATTGTTTGAGCCTTAGGGTTGCATGCTAGTATGTTTTTCAGATAATCAGATAGAATGGCTTGACTAGTTGGTGAGGGAGTTTCAGGACCTTCATCAGACGATGGAGATTGTGGCAGAGATCACTGTCAAGTTTTGGGAGAGGGCTTTATTGGTTCCGCAGCATGCAGCGGATGAGGAAATCAAGAAGGTAAGGTATCATGATATGATGAGGGATGACATTAAGGAGTTCGTGAGTATTTTAGGGGTCAACACCCTAAATGATATGATTTATATAGCCCGAGAGCGGGAGATCGATTTTGAGCACTTGGGAAAGAGGGAGCCAGAGCATGAGTAGGCATTTGAGGGTCCTGAGAAGAGACCCAAGACTTCAGATCAACGATCGAGGGGACAACAGGGCTAGGTTCAGTGCAGCACGTGCAGGAAGCAGCACGATGGGGTTTGTTGTTCTAGGGATATGGGTTGCTTCAAGTGTGGAAGGCTTGTTCATGTCAGTCGGGATTTTCCTCAGGGGACAAGCCTGTTATGTTTTCACTCCAATCTAGTGCGTCAAAAGAAGGCCGACTGTCCGATGTTGAGGGGTGGAGCAATGAGTGCACCTACTCTGGTTACTTTGAGGATCACTGATGGTCGTAAGGGTATGGCAGGAGCCCTAGTAGAGAGGAGCCAAGCATTGCAATGCCAGTCAGGAGAGACTAGGATTCCATCAGGTGCTATTGTAGGTATGTTATCTTTTGCTTTCTTCTTGGTTATTATCAATATTTATATTGCATTGGCATTTTGTATTGGTTTGGGTAAGCATTATGTCTAGTTTGGTTCTCTGTTATTGTCTGGGTTATATCATCAAGAATTGTTATATTCCATTTTGTATGTCATGAATTATTAGTGGGTTGTATCTTGCTGATCGGGTTTTAGTTTGTTCGGTTGTGTTTTAGTTCTTTGATGGGTCAATTCAGGGGTATCGATTAGAAGGACTATGGTCAAATTAGCTGGTTAGTTCTCCAATGAAGTTAAAGTTCAGTTTTGTTAGGATTTGATCAGGTGGGATCGACGGTCGTCTTTGGAATCATTAGGATTGGCCAGTGATGGAAGACTAGTATTGGTAAGCGCAGGTTGCCAGCGGTTCAAATCATAAGGAGGTAAGATGGGTTGGGAATCCATCAAACTTTGTGGGTTGGGCCAACTTCGACGAATCCAAGTGAGGGAGAATCATTCATATTTTCGAAAGCTGAATCAGGCGTGAAACTAGGATTAGTTTCACATCCCCGTCGGGAGGGATGACGACTCAAGTGGGCGTATGGATTGAAGATTGTGTAAGTTAGGAGTTCAGGAAACTTCCAACACCTGGTTGGCGTCTTCTTGGTGATGGATAACAGGCATCTAGATGGATCCATGTTGAGGATTGTGTTAGAGCCTCCCTACATGTTCTTTTCTGATTAAGGGTTTGGAGTTCAAAGCATGACCCGAACACCTGGTTGGGGTATAGTGAGATGTGTGTTCAACTCTAGATGAGTATGGATGGATTGTTAGATGAGAGGTAAGACCATGGGCGGTGGCCATGGAAAAACTAGAGTGTTGTAAGATTCTGGGGTGGCCCATAACATTTACTAGGTTGGAAGATAGTGTTGGAGTGTTGTAAGACTGCGGGGTGGCCCGTAGCATGTTGGATCTATATGCCCAAGAATCATTATGGAATGATATGTCTAATAATATATGATCCTATATGGTCACACCTTTATCAAGTTGACACATTTTTTATATTTATTATTAATATGATTATTAATAAATAATATCACTTCTTGTATTTTAATTAGGGAATAATTATTGTTTTGTGAAAATAATAATTATAAGAGAGTATTACTAGTTATTATTTCATACGGTATAAATTAATAAGTCATGCACAACATTTTAGACTAGTTGGATTTTTTGTCTTTTACCTAAAGACAAAGTTTATATTTTATAAACTTGGAGTTTATAAAAAATAAAGAATCTTACTTTTTAAAAGGCATAATGATGGTGTGGGAGGTTGCTTTTCAACCTTCCACCTTTTTTCCCATGCTTCTAAAGGTTACCATTATTTTAGATTATTTTAATGGTTAGACCTTACTTTTCATGGGCTATATAAGAGATGCATGAGGCTTGTATTTTTTCAAGAGTGAAGCTCTTCTTCCTCCTCTCTTTTCTCTCTAGAACCATGCGTTCTTCTTCTCTTCTCCCTCTCTCTCTCTCTCTCTCTCTCTCTCTTTTAAAGTTAGTTTGGTGTTTAGAAGACCTATTGAGTTGTTTCCTGTAGTGATCAATTGAGTTAAGCACTTAAAGGCTTTAGAAACTCAAGAATAAAAGAAGGAACTAGCATTCCAAGTGTCTTCCTCTTGATGGTAGATACTTGTAGAGAAGATCATACACTTTGATCTTTTGTTATCTTCATCAACACTCCGAACGAAGTGGGTTCAAAGGCTTCAAAGTTTATCTCTAAAACATCTTATGGTTGATTTTATTTCATTCTAACCTCTATAAATGGATCCATGATGGTTCGGTTTTGTTATGAACTAAAAATAAACTTGTTATTTTTAAAGTCTTCCGTTGCCGAATAGTGATTATTTTTGCGTCGAAACTTAATATATGATATTTGTGTTTTAAACATAATGCAACATGTTGATATTATGTTTTATGCATGCGATATGAGATTTAAAACATAAGTATCATCACCCAAGTTTTGATTTATCAAAATATGACTTTTATTATAAGATGCATAAAGTTGAGTTTATAAAATAGTATGAGCTTATTCTATAAATTCATTGAGTCATAAGTTTGTGATTGTTAAAAGAAGATGTAAAATAGTGATTTTATAACTCATCCAAAACTCCAAGTCTTAAGTATAAAATATAGTTTTATTAAGACTATTATCGGTTTGTAAAACCGATCTACGACTAAACTTTAAAATACCGGATTTTAGTTTATAATGATCGCGGTAAATGGCAAATAAAATGAATTTTTATTTGGAACGTAAAGAACCTCATAACAAGTGATATGAATTTTACAAAAGAGTAAATGAATTGATGGATGCATGTAATATTCATAAGACCATGTTTGTATAAACTATAATTGTAAAACATATGTAAACCCATATTTCCAAAACTTCAAATCTATGCAATCCATTTAAAATTTACTTGGGATTTTTGTGCAGTTCATATGGATTTTAGGGTCACCTTATTCATTTCAGTTGTCAAAAATAGTCAATGTGTTTTTGTAACGCCCGTGTTTCGAGGCTAAACATTGATACAATGATGTAAGAGTCTAGGTCAAACATTGTAACCCATTTTAAAGTAATAAAGATGAATTACTTGAATATTATGTGAACTGGGTGTGAGACCCGTGTATTACACGAGTTGATTTAAAAAAAGATTAAAAATTAAATTAAAGTGTAAACAAAAAATATTTTTTAATTTACATCTTTTAAACTAAGAAATGAAGAAAACATATTTATTGAAATTTAATATCATATATATGATATTTAATACTTTACATATATAAATATATGACTTTAATTTTAAAAATTGAAACAAACCAAAAATTGAGAAGTGGATAATATTTATTTCAAAAATACCACAAAATGAAAAATGTCAAAACTCATAAGAGATTGACATGTGGCAAAAAAACATTCATTTATTAAGGAGGATTATGTGCTTTTGTGTGCTTATTACTTGCTTATAATAATATAATAAATAAAGGATAAAAATAAGCGTAAAAAAATGTTAGATAAACCCGATGTCTATGAAGAAAGTTGTAGTGGTCGCGACAAAGATTCTAGGATATAAAGAACCCCCAACTCTGACTTCATATGATGAAGTTATAATTTTTCTATGTTTCGGATCGGTAGTGCACAGCCCGAAGTTCAAATATTAGATCAAACGGTTTTTAGCTGACACAACCTAAACGAGAATCGAAGATCTCGTCAATAGGAGGTCAATGGTAAAAACACAGACGAAAACGGACTCTGTATGTAGAAGTTATGAGTTTTAAACGGTCATTAAACAGTGTAATCTTCTCATAGTATTAAATTTTAAATCGGTCTAGAATTAGACGACGAATTCTAAACGAAAGTTGTAAAGTACAGTCCCGCCTACGCATGGATATAACGAAAGTCGAAAACGGAGCTCGTATGCAAAAGTTATCAATTTTAGAAGTCGAGACGAGAAATGGCGAGCTGATGCGAGGGGTAAGCCCAGCGTACCGAAGTACACCCCGCGTATGAAGAAGAGTACGTTGCGCGGTTTGACTTTTTCTACGGTTCCGAAGCAGCCACGTCCCTCCATCCGAAGACTGCCACAGATGTACGAACCTCAGTGTACGTCCCTCGTACTCCGGAACTACGCCCAACGTAGTCCTCGGCCTTGGCCTATAAAAGGATGCGAGGTGCAGCCCATTTTCCTCACATTTTCTCACATCTTTCTCCCTCTACTCTCTCTCTAGACTATCCTAACTCCCCCGAAGCCTAGGAAACCTTTCTAGCACTAGAAAAAGGCCTCGGAGAGCCCAGAGTCTCCGACAAAAAGAGTTTTTCGGTTTGAAACTCTACCCGTGCAGAGCCCAGTTTTCAAGCAAACTTCCCGGTTTCGTCAAAAAGGATTATTTTAAGAAGTGAACTGCTGTCCAAATCACTCCGTATCAGGTGAGTGTATAGTCACTTTCATCTTACACATAGATATGAAGTATTTTTTTATAAATTATGTGCTATGTATATATATATATATATATATATATATATATATATATATATATATATATATATATATATATATATGTTATCTGTTTACCTAAGATGTTTGTTGGATGAAAGATCCTTACTTCTTTCTTTCAGATCTGAAACTTTTTCCTTCAGATCTACACTTTCTCATCTCAGATCTAAACTTTTTCTTCAGATGTAAACTATATACTTTGAGATCTATGTTGGATGAAAGTTCCGAACTTCTTTCCTTCAGATCTGAACTTTTTCTTCAGGTCTAGAACGTATATGTACTTTATGTTATGAAAGTTGTAAACATTATTTTTTTTAGATATAGACTATATATGTATTTTATGCTATGAAAGTTATGTTGGATGAAAAATGTAATCTTTGTTTTAAAGATCTGGACCATGTATGTATTTTATATCTACAAATATGTTGGGTAGAACATGGGTAGATGAAATAGTTGGTGTGTGATGAAATAAAATGATAAGAGGCCTCAATATTGACGTTGATCCAATCATCTAGCGGAGTATGCATGATGACCACAGACTTTTCTAGGAAGTCCAGTGGAACGCTAGCAGGCTCGCAACCTGTAGGTGTTTGTGAACGAAGTGTTCACCAGTGTACTCCATCCCCCCCTCCCCCCCATGGTTACCTTACGGACATATATGGCTGAGGAATCCCCTTAGCAGTAGTGTCCATCCCGATGAAATTCCTTAGGATAGGTCCCTTATGATAGATGCTTTAAGGACGTAAGGTGAGGATAACGAGAACGGGTAATTGGATTTAATGATTGTTGAAAATAATAAACTTATTTATTGTGGGTCGAAAACCCTCTATGCTCACCAGTCTCCCTAGCCTGACCCACTCAGTTTTATGGTAAAAGCATAGTTGCATGACTTGACGAGAGATTATGGATTTTAGCCCAGTCGAAAATAAACAGAATGTTGTACGACCTATATTGTTTTAAGGACCATTTTGTTTTATGGCCTATGATGTTTTGTTTATGCTTTTTAGCTGTATTGATGATGATATCCCAGGTTTTGTAATGTAATGAAAATACATTTTGTTTAAGAAATGTTTTGATGAATTTTTATCAAATTTTGTGTAACATCCCAAAATTCAAGACCAAAAATTTTGTTTTTAAATAAGTTAATATAAAACAATATGTAATAAAACCGTCAATAATAATGTCTCATGTCAAAACCAAAGTGTCAATATTAAAACATAATAACATAACACCATATCAGAGTGTAACCCCAAGGATCTTATGTGCGGAAATCATAGTGTGATGCGCTGCGATCAAGTCGACTCCTTTCCTTTGAAAACAAAGCACCTGAAACCAAAACCGTAAACCGTAAGCACGAAGCTTAGTGAGTTCCCCCATCATACCACATACCACAATATACCATCGGTATCTTTCAACCGGTATCCGGGGACTATTTCACCCTTACCACTATCACATAATAATATATCATAAACATACCGATCACCTACTAACATCATAAACAAGTTGATTACATACTAACATATTATAAACAGACAGATAAACGTTGCATGGGTTCTGTATACCCCTTCGGTATCTTTCAACCGATAACTGCCATCGGTATCTTTTAACCGGTAAATGTCATCGGTATCTTTCAACCGGTATCCGCCATCGGTATCTTTCAACCGGTAACCGGGGACTATTTCACCCCTACCACTATCAATCATACAATGACAGGATATAATCATACTTAGCCATATCTGGGGTACTAACCTACCCTTCGGTCCTAACAACCGAGTCAGGGAAAAACTATTCCCTCCTACTACCACTAACGCACATATCATATCACATAAGCATATCTCATATCATATCACATAAGCATATCTCATGAGCATATCACATAAGCATATCTCATAAGCATGTCACATAAGCATATCTCATAAGCATATCACATAAACATACCAAGATAATTATCACAAAGACAATTATCTACCAACTACCCCTGTTGGTGGGCCGACATTGTGGCCTTAGACCCACCCCTACTGGAAGGTAACTCACCTCACACTGCTGAAGTCCCGTAGACACAATCCCGCACTACTGTAGTCCTGCAGAATCAACCCCAGCTGCTGGATGACAGGTTCCTGAACTGTCAATACCAAAATAACACCTAACTAATAATTGGGTCCCAACACATAACCATAATACATACTTGGATAATTACTACATTACCCCAAGATTGGCTTATTCAAGCCCAAGGCCCAATCCATAAGCCCAAAGTCAACTAAGAATCAAAGCCCAACACATGGCCCAATTTTTCCAAATTGGGCCCAAACCTTTATAAGGTCTTACCATAAGGCCAAACCAAAAGTCCAGTCCAACATTTGAACTTCTAATGGCCCAATGTCAAATAATCATTAAGGCCCAAACCATGGCCCATTTATGGCCCAATTTTCCATATTGGGCCCAACTCCTCATATAAGCCTTACCTCAAAGCCCATTAATTACCCAATCATTAAGGCCCAATAGAAGGACCAACAATAAACCCAAGTGGAATTAGGGTTTCTCATAAAATAATGATTAGGTTTAAGTGTTCAACTTAACTCATTAAAGACTTAATCCACTAAGGAATTAATCCATTAAGTCCAATGTTGCTTAGATTAGTTTTTGCCAATGGTTGTTATTTAATATCTCCAGTTATTAAATAATTCTCGTGTGTCCCGATTAATTTCCCTAAATTAAGGTTTTATTGGCATTAGGGCTTTCCAACTCAAATACTAGCCCATTATTAATTTGTTGGGCTTTTAGGTCAATTACGGCTTTATTGGGCCTATTAGGCCCACTAGAAAATGATTAAGCCCATTAGGGTTTTATTAGGTCAATTAGGCTCCATTAAGCTTCATTGGGCCCATTAGGGCTTAAAAGGCCCATTAGGGTTTCAAGCACCCCAAACGAATCAACTCGACAAGACAAACACACTGCCACCCAACACGGCGCCGGTGGCGGCAGCCACCACCCTAAGGTGGTGGTTTACAATTTCTTTTATTATTCCATTTACAATTTATAATGAAAAATACCAAAAATAAACACACACACCCACTACACTAAAATAAACACACACACAGCCACCTTATGGTGGCCGGGGGCGGCAGATGGTGGCAGCCACCACCTCACGGTAGTGGCGGATGTTCTCAGTTTTCCGATCATACAACGCTATACACACAACTACTCCAACAGAAACTCACCCATCAGCGCTTCTATTTGCAAACATCCCGCCCGAAATGGCGGCAGCAGCGGTCAAAAAAGTGATTTGCGATGACAGCCACCACCTCACGGTGGTGGCGTGGTCTGTCTTGTTCTTCAGCCAAGCAACACGTCGACACCGGAGGAAAACGACGCGAAACAGCAGCCTTCAGCGGCAAGGCGACATGGTCACGGTGGTTCGATGGAGGAGACGGCAGCGTCGGGATGTAGGAGGTAAGGTGGTGCGGCACCGGAACCCCTAAGAGGTGGGAATGGCGGTGGTCATGGCTTAGTGGTGAAACCATGAGCGACGGGAGCAACGATGGCACTCCATGTTGCACTCCACCCATGCGTCTGTGTATGAAGCTCCAACTTTGACAGTTCTCGTTCTCTCGGATGATCACGACGTCTGGTGGTGAAATCTCGACGGTGGCGCCAGAAATGGAAGGGAGGTATAAGGTTGGAGGGTGGCGGCTAGCACGTCCTTTAGGGTTAGGGTTATGTAACGGGGAAGAAGCAGCCATCGGGTTTAAATCCCGCTTCTAACAAACCTTTGCCCATTTCTACAAGTTCGGTCCCTCCCCTTTGGGATCTTTTCAAACCAGCCCCAATAATTACAATTCCGCCCCTCCTCCACAAATTGTTCTCAATAAAGTCCCAATAATTCACAAGTTAGTCCCTTAGCCTCCAATATCTCTTAAATAAAGTCCCAGAAGTTACCCATATAGCCCCTACCTTCAAAATATATATACAAAACTAATCCAGAACTTACACTTTTAACCCCCAACTTCTAAAATTGTGACAATTAGCTCTTTGAGACCACCTTTTATACATAATTATTTATTTTAAGGCTACTATCCGTTCATTATTTTAGTTATTTAATTAATAAATAAACAGGCTTTACATTTTGTTTTGGGAACAAATTCCGCAACACTTTTCTTAAGAAGTTACTCTGATTTTTATTAAAAAGCATAAATGAAATTGGTCTTTTTTGGCCGTAAAAATAGGGATGTCACAGCTTACCATCCGCAAACCGATCGTGATAGTCATTTCACGTCAAGGTTTTGGAGGAGTCTACAAGAGGAATTGGGTACAAAATTGTGTTTAAGTACAGCTTACCATCTGCAAAATGATGGTCATAGCGAAAGAACTATTCAAACGTTGGAAGATATGCTAAGAGCATGTACCCTATAATTCCAAGGTAATTGGGATGAACACTTACCTCTGGTAGAGTTTTCTTACAAAAATAGTTACCATTCTATCATCAAGATGGCACCTTATCAAGCTTTGTATGGACAAAAGTGTTGTACGCCATCTTGTTGACTTGAAGCTATAGAAAAGAAGTTTATGGGCCCCGAGATAGTCCATCAGACTGCTGAAAAGCTAAAAGTGATTAGGGAAAGGATGTTAGCAGCCCAGGATCGTCAAAAGAGCTATGCTAACAAGAAGAGGCGACCGGTAATATTCGAAGTCGGGGATTCAGTTTTATTAAAAGTCTCATCGTGTAATGGACTTATAAGATTTGGGAAACGAGGAAAGTTGAGGCCAAGGTTTATTGGACCATTCAAGGTTCTTCAAAGGATTGGGAACCAATCTTACAAGCTCGAATTACCCGAAGAACTAGATGGTATTCATAACACATTCCATGTGTGTTATTTGAGGAAGTTCACGTGAGAAGTTCTCGACATAATTCTAATTTCAGAGTTAAGAACATATGAGAATAAGAGGCTAATCGAAGAGCCCGAGGCGACTGTTGACCGTAAGACGAAGAAGTTGCAACGCAAGATGGTTGACTTATTGCTTGTGCGATGGAAACATTCGAATGGGCCAAATCTCACTTGGGAAATGGAGAGTGACATGATGAGTCGCTATCCGCATTTGTTTGCTGATGCATGATTCTGGGACGGAATCATCCTAAGGGGGAGAGATTTGTAACGCCCGTGTTTCGAGGCTGAGCATTGATACGATGATGTAATAGACAAGGTCAACCATTGTAACCCATTTTAAAGTAATAAAGATGAATTACTTGAATATTATGTGAATTATGTGCTTCTGTGTGCTTATTACTTGTTCATAATGATATAATAAATAAAGGATAAAAATAAGCATAAAAAAATAAAATGTTAGATAAACCCAATATCTATGAAGAAAGTTGTAGTAGCCGTGACAAGGATTCTGGAGATATAAAGAGCACACAAATCTGACTTCATATGAGGAAGTTATGATTTTTCTAAGTTTCGGATCGGCAGTGCACAACCCGAAGTTCGAATATTAGATCGAGCGGTTTTTAGCCGACATAACCTAAACGAGAATCGAATATCTCGTAAATAGGAGCTCAACGGAAAAAAGACAGACACAAACGGAATTCGTATGTAGAAGTTATGAGTTCTACACGGTCGTTAAATAGTGTAATCTTCTCATACTATTAAATTTTAAATCGGTCGAGAATTAGCCGACGAAGTCTAAACGAAAATTGTAGAGCACAGTCCCGCCTACGCGCGGATATAAAGAACGTCGAAAATGGAGCCCGTATGCGAAATTTATGAATTTTAGAAGTCGAGACGAGAAATTGCGAGCTGATGCAGGAGTATGCCCTGCGTACCGAAGTACGCCCCGCGTACGAAATTGGTCTTTTCTGGCCATAAAAATGGGAATGTCGTAGTTTTTGTATTTGCTTATGGGATAAAGGTCACCTAACCATTTGTGAAATAGAACTCACATGTTTTTTAAATGGATTAATTTCTTATATGATAAAGGTCGCCTAAGCGTAAGATTTTTTATGCATGGATGGTATAAACATGTAAAGCTAAACAATACTTTTTTAGGATCCCATAATCTAGGAGTTACATATCGCATGCAATTGGTAATCGCTACCTATCGAGTTTGATTAAGTTTATGGGATAAAGGTCGCCTAACCATTTACTTGTTTCGTTACTTGGATCATAGCCTTCAATAAATTAATGTTCAAAGAAACAATATAAGGTATTAACTTTTAACGACTAAATATTGAAAATACTAAATGAAACTTTGTTAAATTTTGTTGATACATAATTTTACTCCCTGCAAAATTTGTCTCTTGTTGAGTTTCAAGAGACAGTAACATTTGATGGTTATAATTTTTATAACTGGTATAATATCTTGAGGTTCTACCTTTAAGATAAATAGAAATTATATATATATATATATATATATATATATATATATATATATATATATATATATATTGAAAGATCTCATACATGAATAACCTTTGCAAACAGTTAGTCTGATCATGTTACTTTGATGAAAGTATTATTGTGATGATGTTCATGTGTCTCACATCATACTGAAGAAATTAACCTTGACTTGCAAAAAGTCTTGGATAATTATGAAACATATCAGATGTCTCATCAAGTAAAGCAGGTATTCAAACAGAACACTAGAAATAGCTTCTACTCCGTTCAAGCATTGAATAAAAGGAATTCTAAGAGATTGTGCACTGATATAGACTTATAGTTCAGTTAAGGGAAATACAACATAAACGCATAAATCAAAAAAGGACCAAACGATTAGTGTTGTTTCTATTGTGGAAGAAACTAGACACTAAAGGATGAATTACTCCTCTCATCTCATCGAGCTGAAGAAGTCTGACTTGGACAAAACTTTAAATATCTATATGATAGAACTTTTTATTTTTTTCATCAGTCACTTGAGTATGTAATACTTCATGTGACACTAGTAATTGATGTTATGTGTTGATGATTAGAAGAAATAACAAACTGAGTACAAACGAATGGTATTTCGTGTTGAAGATATAACAAGTATTTACCTATCCTTATAGAGACATGTAACAATTGTAATTTATGAATAAAACTATATTACTTATCGTTTAATGGATGTTCACATTCATGTTCCGTAACGATGTATTCTGTGCTAAGGAATATTTTCTCATAATGTTATTTATGAAGTAAATATATAATCTTTCATTAAATTAATAGTTCTGATCATAACAACTAAACGATCCAATGAAATTTGATTGAAACTTATCTATGTCATAATCATCATGAGTATATAAATAAGAAATACATATACCAAGTTCAAAAGGATGGAATTTCTGAAGGCAAATGAGCTTGATTCATTTGATATGTGTGGATCGTATTTATATGGGAAGATGATTCACAAGTGTCTTTATATATTAGTAGTTAAAGAACAAAAGTCTTGACAAATAGTTATACATAAGTGATGTATGTAATCTTTTTCAATCCAAGAATAGATTTGGTGATAGATACTTAATCAATTTCACTGAAAACTTTTATTCATTGTCGATGAAACCTTTTGATTTGATCAAATTTTTCATAATGAAGATTGAAATACACATTAATGAGATCATTATTCACCTTTTTTGTGATAAAGAAAATGAGTTTTGTAAATCAAGTCTTCGTTGAGCATCTAAGGAGTTGTGGAATCGATTCACAACTCATTCCGTCAAAAACACTCACTCGTCATTATTATGGTTCTTGTGTCATAGGATTGCTTGGTTACCTGAATCTATCTTTTGATATTCTAGGTAGACTTTGTATTTTATAGTGGGATAGGGTCATCTGGCCACTAGCTGAATGTCGATAGTACAAGTTTTAAAGATGATAAGGATAGACCTTTCAGTCTATTATATGATGTTTTAAGGGAACTAATTACTTTATAAATTTTTGGAATTATGCTCACTACAACAAATATATATTGAACATATATATTTTCCAACCAAACAAGTGGGTTAGGTGCATATATAAAGCTTATGTTAAACAATAAGCTCAACCACTCTAGTATCTACTAATTGCATTTATGTAGAATATCATAAATGATCGTTTAGGATGAATTTTCTACTAATACCACAAATTGTCATTCCATGAGACAAGTGATTAGAAAGTGTTTTTCTAAGTGGGAGCAATTTGGAGATTTAAGAGCTAAAGATCCATAAGCTCAATTCATCATAGTTTGGAACTAGCAAGTTTTCAATTGTTGTTGAATCTGCTCAATGGTTGACCAGAAACTAATAAAACACATAGAGATGCATTCATGTATGGTAGGCTTGATTAATCTTCCTCGATATAGTTTGAATATAAAGACTAAGTGAGTTTTCAAGGGAGAAAACATACATGAATAAATATCTTTCCAACATTTAAGCTAACATCTCAAAGTAAAAATCTTCTTTCTTATAAGTGAATTACATAGTATGATTTAATTATGAATCTAGATGATTCTTGTGTTTTCTACAAAGCTAGTAGGAGCGCAGTAACATTCATAATGTTATATGTAGTCGACGTATTGATTCATGGAATAAGGGTCTGTATAGATAGATCATGGAAACTTAAAGGATTAAGTAAAATTGCATTAATTGTCAAGGATCTTAAAGAACTTAAGATAAAGGACTCTGAGAGATTCATCTTGTCAAATACCATATGACATGATTTTGAGAAAAATCCTAGTGCAAATGTTTTTGAACTAAATAATATGATTGTATTATGTATGCTGATGCAATTGGATTAATCATATATGTCATGATTATGCATAAAGGCCAAATAAGTTGTATACTTAGAGCATGCCGAATGATACCAATATAATCCGAGAACAAGTCATTGTGTGGCTTATTGGAACATTCTAAAGTATTTGCGGAAACTAGAGAAATATTTCTAATCTGCGAAGTATTTGAAAAAAAGCTATGTTTAAAGTTGTTACACATGTGCTAAATTTTCAAATAGATTAAGATGACTCTCAGTCATAATAGAGCATGTCCTCATTATGAATGAAGAGATAGTTACATGAATGGTGGTTCCATGTAGATTTTAATTATATTTACACATCATAGATAGAGTACCTTGTGGTTTGGAGAACCACGTACAAAGATGCTTAATGTATAGTTCATTATGACTATGAGTAATCCCATTATGCAAGTATTGGTATCTAAGTCATATTCAAGCATCTAATTCATTCTCAATAGTTTTTCTTTATATATGAGTTATATATAAAACTGAAAATGATTGTATTCGCAAAGTTTATACAAATCAAGTTTGTCAAATCTACTTAACAAGGCTGCTTCATTAGCTAAAGCATGAAATTCAAGCTGGTGTTATAGGGCCTTGTCGATATAAGTACATGTATTGATTGAAATTTAGTATTTGGATGTCGGAATAATAAAGCAACATATATTGTAATGAATGATATATTGGATGTGAGTCTTTCACTAAATAATTGTTGCGTTCTATATTAGCATGTTTAAATCCTTGAATAACTAGGTTATTCTAAATTTCCATAGTCGTTCATAGTTGTGGGAGCATCTATGAGGTAAGACAATATGAGTGGATTGGTGGATTCTCATAGCGATGAGAATGGGAAAGAGCTGCTACCAACTTCATAGGTACTTGATTGGGAGAATAAGTATTGGACTTGACCCACATCAAAACCACTTTATGGATCGTAGTTAAGAGTGATGTTGTGATTAAGGTTGTATCCTTTTAATCTTAGACCCGAGACACATATGTGGGACTTGAGGTGTAGGGATTGTTGTGCTTAGACATGGTTTAACGTTGTTTCGTAAAAAACAGTCATAAGGGCCATCACTGGGTATGCCATGAACTACATTGATAGGCGTATGTAGTCAAGATGATCTTTGTATTCTTAAACCTAAGATACATATATGGGACTTGAAGTGTAGGAATTGTTGTATTTAGACATGGTTTAACGTTGTTTTGTAAAAGGTGATCATAAGGGCCATCGTTAGGTATGACATGAACTACATTAATGGGCGATGTAGTCGAGATGGGATTTGTCCCTCTTATTCGCTGAGAGCATGACATCTAAGGCCTTAGTTAAAGTTGAACAGTAAATGAGATTAATCGCGATCCATATCTAATGTTCGACATGATGTCTGAGACAAAGGAATAATTGATACCACACCTTTAGTAACAATTGTAGCTTAGAGCTCCTGGAATTGCCTATTGATGAAATGACACCCTTCATATGTTGTTAGGGGCAGTAGCCCGTTGCTAGATGTCAACTACTGTCTACGTCGGTCTATAATGAATCTTGTGAAAGTGGGAGATTGTTGGATCTATATGCCCAAGAATCATTATGAAGTGATATTGCTGATAATATATGATCCTATAGGGTCAAACCTTTATCAACTTGGTACATTTTTTTATATTTATTATTAATATGATTAGTAATAAATAATATCAATTCTTGTATTTTAATTAGGGAATAATTATTTTTTTGTGAAAATAATAATTGTAAGAGAGTATTATTAGTTATTATTTCATATTGTATGAATTAATAAGTCATGCATAACATTTTGGACGAGTTGGATTCTTTTGTGTTTTACCTAAAGACAAAGTTTTTATTTTATAAACTTGGAGTTTATAAAAAAAATAAAAAAATGTTACTTTTTAAAAGGCATAATGATGGTGTGGGAGGTTGCTTTTCAACCTTCCACATTTTGTCTCGTATAATTCTAAAGGCTACCATTACTTTATATTATTTTAATGGTTAGGCCTTACTTTTCATGGGCTATATAAGAGATGCATGAGGCTTGTATTTTTTTCAAGAGTGAAGCTCTTCTTCTTCCGCTCTTTTCTCTCTAGAACCATGGGTTCTTCTTCTCTTCTTCCTCTCTCTCTCTCTCTCTCTCTATATATATATATATATATATATATATATATATATATATATATATATCTTGAAGTTAGTTTGGTGTTTAGAAGACCTATTGAGTTGTTCCCTTTAGTGCTTAATTGAGATAAGCACTTAAAGGCTTTAGATACTCAAGAATACAAGAAGGAACTAGCATTCCAAGTGCCTTACTCTTGATGGTGGATTGTAGAGAAGATCATACACTTTGATCTTTTGTTATCTTCATCAACACCCCAGAACCAAGTGGGTTCCAAGGCTTGAAAGATTATCTCTGAAACATCCTATGGTTGGTTTTATTTCATTCTAACCTCTATAAATGGATCCATGATGGTTCGATTTTGTTATGAACTATTATTAAACTTGTTATTTTTAAAATCTTCCATTGCCATTTTTTTGTTTTGAAAAAACAAACTTTTATTTCATATCAAAACCCAACATAGCATTCATTAGGCTGTAAGATAGTGTTGGAGTGTTGTAATACTACGGTGTGACCCGTAGCATTCACCGATCCTTGAGTAGCGGTGAGGGCATGGCAAATCTATAATGTGGATTGTGGATTTCTTCAAATGGATTAGACTAGAGTAGGTTAGTTTGTAAGAATGTGGGAAGGCCATAACATTCATGGAATTAAGGCAGTGGTGGGCCGTGTGAGGCCGATTGTGATATAAGACTACAGTTGGTCATGTAGCATTCACTATTAGCATTGGATTTGGCGGCATCAGGTTTAACTATCGATTATGATTGGTTGGATCAAAAAGGTTGTTTGAGCCGTAGTGGCAAGATAGCTGGGACAATTCTTGTCAGATGAGGCCTTCGTTCGGAAGTCGCGTAGTTCGACTCGTGTGTGGAGTCAATTGTTATTCGGTGAAGATGCTAAGTCACTTACATCTTGGATTAAATAATCTCAAAGTAAACGATTCGACCCTACTACGCAGCTCTCGTCTAAGTCTAACAGTTGCGGGGATGTGTCTTCTACTCAAAGGTTTATCTAAGACTTTTGTCAATTAAATGTGTTCTGCAACAATGAAGGGTCAGTGATTTTTTTTCCAGTAAAGAAATAAGATAATCAAGGGTTGGAAGTGTTTTGAATAGTTCGGAATGCAAGTGGAATAGGACTAGCAGTGGTCCAGTACGGCGGTCTGCCAGGGAGTCAGACAAGTTCAAGATCTTAGATTTTAGGAAGAGTAGAAGTGGTTATGTATGCAGGGGATTGATTTAATTTAATAAAGTATTCGTTCATCATCAGGTTCTGATAGCTCTGCTAAGTTTGGGTTCGGTTTCCTTTGGGTAGGTCGTTATATGCCCGGGGTTGTGGTTGTGTTACTCAGGCTGTCTGGCGTACCTAGTATGCATGGGATGGTAAAGAATGATTTTAAGGGCGAACTATTATTTAAGTGGGGGATAACTGTAACACTTGGTTCATTGTGCTTTTCAGTTTAGACCATTGGGGGGGGGGGGGTGGAAGGTTTTGTGGATTTGGTCCCCATGGGGAAAAATTTTCAACTTTAGCAAAGTTGGAGTACTTTGGGCGTACTCATGCAGGTTAATCGTTGTGCTCATCCTTGTCGGTTGGGCATACGTGGAGTACGCTTAACGTACGTGATCAGTCTTGAAACCCTAGTTTAGGGGCTTGTACCCTATATAAGCCATAAGATATCCTCTTTTTGCCTTGTTTAACCAGCCTCCATACCCTTGAAAACCCTAATTCGTTCCTTATCCATTGTGTGGTGCTTTTGAGCTCTTGTGAAGCCTTTGTGGGGGATTTGGTGCATCTTGAGGGGAAAGAAGAAGCTTGAAGACTCATTCTTTGGAGGAGGGCCTTGAGATCCCTATTTAGCACCTTCATTTCATGGCTTTTGAGGTATAAAGTTCAAATCTTGTCATCTCATTTCATAGATCTAGTCCCTGGCTTGTTTTTGGTCGTTTTGGTCCCTTTGGTAGGCGATTGTGAGTTAAGGTTGTTTTGGAACTTATCCTTGTAGAACTGGACATATTAAGGGTCTCTTGGGCATAAAGGTGTAAACTTTATGGTGGTTTTGGTCTCATGCATGTGTTAAGTCATTTATTAATCTCTTTTGAGCTCTTAAGTCCCATTAAGCCATGCAAGCACATAAAGTTGGAAACTTTACATGATAAACCACCTCCAAGAAGTTTGATATAGGTTTTGGTTAAAGTCTTAATCGATTAAGAGTTGAAAATAGGACGTGGGTCAAGATGGTGGAGTACGATGGGTGTACAAGCGTATACATTGTGCATACAAGCCCTCAAGCATGTACGTTGAGTGTACAAGCTGAGTACGCCCCGCGTACTCAGCAGTTTGGGCTTTGGTCGTTTTGGGCTCTCGGTTTTGAACCATGTTGGTCTTTGGTTGTCTTGGGCCTTGTTGGTGCATTTG
The DNA here is from genome assembly GCF_002870075.4 of Lactuca sativa. Classification (NCBI taxonomy): domain Eukaryota; kingdom Viridiplantae; phylum Streptophyta; class Magnoliopsida; order Asterales; family Asteraceae; genus Lactuca; species Lactuca sativa. Next base: position 190,349,655 of record NC_056631.2, on the reverse strand, counting down.
AATTCTATTCTTGGGTTGTTTAGATTTTATTGGACTTTCTTGGGTGAAGGCCCATGAATAGGATTGGGCCAAATTTGGAAATTTTGGCCATATTTGAGCTTTGGGTGACTATTTTAGATTTTGGGCTTTTTGGACAATTGAATTGGACCTTGGACTTGGGCCAAGTTCGGGAAAGCGTAAAAATGTCTTTTACCCTAATTTGGACTCTTAGTGCGACTTAGGGTTCAATTATTGATTGGATGTTATTTTGTGATTGATAGCGCTAGAATTTTGGCGGATCTGCAGTCAGAGATTTATCTGCGGGTTTCAGCTGTATGAGGTGAGTCTCCTCACTGTACTATAGGTCGAAGGAACCAATGTCGGCCCTTTGGCTTATGTATTATTGGTAGAGCAAGGGGTGGCCTTTGGCATTGTATGAAAGACCTGGAGGTGACACTTATCAAATCTATATGTAAGACTAGGGTTCGGACACTAGCAGTTAAGTAGGTTGTTAGTTGTAGATTGTATGTTTGTTGTCTTTGTGATGCTTGCATGGAAGACCAGGAGGTGGCTCTTGGCACTTGTCTATAAGACCCACGGTATTGTCCCCCCGCCTGGCAAGGAAAGACCATGATACTGCTCGTGGCATAATGGCAAGACCATGAAATGACTCATGGCTAGCACATAACATTCTCTATTGTATGTATTGTATGTGGTATTTTGGGGAACCAACTAAGCTTTGTGCTTACGGTTTATTGTTTATGGTTTCAGGTTCTTACAGTTCAAAAGGCAAGGGATCGGATGGATTGCATCGCATACACCCATGTTTTACCTCTACTTTGTGATTTTGGGATTGTACTCTGATAACTGTTTTATTTTGAAATACTTCCAAATGTTTGTTTTAAAGATAAATAGGTGTTTTTATTGTGTTAAAAATGAAATTTTTACCTTGAAATTTTGGGATGTTACACTTGGTCTTTAATACGTAGCGGTTCGCGGTGGTTTGACTATTGAACTCTGACCAATTTTAACCAATTGTTACATTAACCCCCATTGAAAGGAATTTTGTCCCGAAATTCAACGTGTAGATAAAACATTAAAACAATTGGTGGCATTTTTGTTTTGTTTGATCCATAATTGATCCTTCTATAGTTGTTTTAAGCCGCATAGCTCTAGATTTGGTAAGCGGTCCAATAGACGACTTTACCATAAGTCCATATCCAAACAGGGAATATGAAATAAAATTGAATCAGGTATTTTAAAGGTTATCTAATCTTATATACAATTCTACTGTATGTACTTTCACAATTATGAAACCTTAGCATGTTTCCCTAGTACGCCTCATTGAGGAAGAGATAGTTAGTGTGTCGTCGGACAGACACTCAGTGAGATATGGCGCATGAAAAGTGGCATGCATGCTGTTTAGTCCTCAAGACAGATTGATATAAATAACATGACCAAATTTTGTTAATAATTTTGAAGGTCCTTTCAGTAGCGGTTTAACTTGACTCGTTCTCTAAGCCAAATTTTAATTTTTTGTGATTTTTGGAATGTTACAAGAGCTACGTCGATGTAGGTCGTAAACCCCTAGAGTTCTAAGTCAGAGATAGGGTGATGCTCAAAGTATATCCTTGGAAAGGAGTTATAAGGTTCGGAAAAGCAGGGTAAATTGAATTTGAGGTACATAGGACCATTTGAAATCCTTGACAAGATAGGTCCAGTTGACTATCGACTTAGGTTACCCTAAGAATATAATAGCATGCATGACGTCTTCCAAATATCTAATCTTAAAAAGTGCCTTTCATACGATACGATCGTCATTCGATTTGATGAAATATGATTAACCCTGAACTGAACTTCATTATAGAGTCAGTCGAAATCATGCACAGAGAGATCAAACAACTCAAGCAGGGTTGAATTCCTATTTTTAAGGTACGATGAAGCTTTAAGCAAGGACTAGAGTACACATGGGAACGAGATGACCAAATGAAGAACAATTACCATCATTTGTTTGAAGGAAGCCCAACAACAAAATAAAATTTTGGGACGAAAATTCCTAAATAGGGGGGAAATGTGACAACAGACAGAATTCCGTCTAAAATAGATGTAATAGTGATCGATGTCATTGTCTTGGTCAAAAATAAACCTCACACACACTAGATAGCTAGGGTAAATAAGGGTCGAATCCACGAGGGGATTTTGGTCAAACTTTGCGTTAAAATAGTCAAAAAGAAAGAACGAGTACTTGCAATTGTCACGAAAAAAATATTTAAGATGAGATTTAACTAAAAATTAGAAAGCTTATATTCCAAAGGATTACCAATGAGAAAAATAAGGTTAATTCTGGTTAAGTGTCGGATGATTAAGAGTAATGTGTTTATCTTTCCTTAAATTCCAATTTAATTATGAAAACATAACTAAGGTCAATTAATATGCAATAAATAAATTTGGGCACACAATATGTTATTCCTACTAATTGTCTAAATCCCTATTTCTAATTGTATTAGGAACAATGAGTGGCTTAGCAATATTGTGTCTTATGGTTACCTAACAATGTTTAGCAATTAAAATCACAAGTTTGGAATAGTATATGTTGATTCAACCAATCGTCTTAGTTCTAAACTATATGAACTCGGCACGATTAGTGAATTTGACAATATACTATCTTAATTGTAAAATCAAACACACGAATAATACCCAACTTCAATTATCATTAATCAAAATCATAACTTTAAGAACAAACAATAACTAAAGTTCATTGGAATAGATGTAATAATCAAAACACATTCATCAAATAATCCGAAACATTCCCGGAAGTAACCCTAATGATTTAGTCTTCCATAAAATGCACAAAACACATAACTCTAATAAAAACAGTGAAATCTAATGTAGGATCCATAAAGAAACTAAGAATGATAAAGCTAATGATGTTTTATAATCATTAAAGAATAGAACAACGGGACCTTGGGGAGAAAGTAATCAATTATGGAACTTGATAGAATTGATGTAGATCCACCCTTTGAATGATCTTCAAATGTCGAATTCTTGTGTACTTGATGATTTCTTGGATTTGATTCAAAAATTGATGATCAAGAACACGTTTGGAGGAGGTTTGAAAGTGTTTGGAACCCTCCAAAACTGGTGAAAATCATAGGGGAGAGGTCCAATTTCTATTAGGGTTAAATCTCCTTTAAATAGGTGCTGAAAAACAGATTTTCGGAGCTGTTTTATGCGCTGACATCATAGTGGGCTTCTTAGACGTCATATAGGACGTTTGGGCGTCCTTCGGTATGTTTTACATGTCTTCTGTCTTCCTTGATTTGCACTTGAAAACGGCCTAAAACGGGTAGGCGTCCGAGGGGGTGTCTTAGACGCGTTCTAGGACGTTCCTCATCTTTGTTGCCCCTTTTAGGTGATGAAAAAGCAAATCATGAAAGTTGTAGGAAATTTTGTTTAGTTTCTAGAACTTCTTCATTTATGTCAATCAGAGCTCTAGATCTTGAGATATGATCAAAATATTGAAGAGTGATCAAATTTCCCAGTACCATTTTTCTTCATTCTTTTAGCAATTTGTCTTCCATGCTTGTCAGCTTCATTTTGCTCAATTTTCTTGTAGGTTCCGCCCAATTTAGCACTAAGTAGTTCCATGCACATAATGTTCAAAATTTCATCATAGTAGTGCCATTCTTGGACAATTATACATCAATTCAACAGATTTATGACTATTTAGTACATTAAAAAAAAGACTTATCAAATAGCTTAGTATTGTAATATTTTACGTAATAGCTTAATATTGTAATATTTGATGTAATAGCTTAGTATTGTAGTATTTGATTTTGAGTAATAAAAATCAAATGCACCATTACATTTATTTGTTAAAACGACCATTAGGTTCAGAAATTAGCGTCTAAAAAGTTGTACCGTTTTCTAAGCTGATTAACATATTTGGAAAGTACTCGTTAATGTGGTCTCAAAGATACAAGATTAGTAAAAATCTCACTCCAAAGGAAAGAGATATGGATATTATAAAAATACAAATCAACCGCGTAATTAAAATTAATTACGTCAAAATGGTACTTAGAGATTGATTGAGTTTTGACTAAAAGTGCAAAAAGGAGATCCGTAGTACTCCTTTTTTGGACAAAGAATGCCAAAACGGGATCCGTATGAGAGAGATACATAATTTTTGTAAAATTATTTATTTTTACCCATGTTAGGCACAAAAATTATAACGTCCCAAAATAATGACACAAAATGGCCGTTTTTAGATTAATAAATCGTTAAAACATAACAACTCCATAAAACCACGGTAGCTAAGATTTAGCAAAATATCATTAAATCAGAGTAATTCACAGAATGTGGAAACATGTGGTGTGTGCTCTGCAATCATCCCGAACCCTTTCATTTTGAAAACCGAAATACCTAAAACATAAACTAAAAACCGTAAGCACAAATCTTAGTGAGTTCCCCAAGATACCACATATCGCACATACATAAATCATATACTAGGACCCTGCCCTCCATCGGGCCTTGCCCGATCTCAAGTACCACTCGGACTCGGACCCCACCCAACATCGAGACCCACTAAGATTACAGATCTGTTATTCTCAGGCCTCGCCTATCCCGGGGCCTCTCCCACTATACACATACAATATATCACATAATCATTCTAACACATAAGATGATCATAAACACTAGCATATCTTCTAGTCAGCGGGCCTCGCCCGACATCGAGCCCTGCCTGGTACACACATAACCATATAACCATATAATCATATAGACATATAACCATACTAGCACATTAAATAACCACAAAGACTATAACATACCATATAATCACCGGGCGTCCGCTCAGCATCGGGCCTCGCCCAGAAATCATAAAACACATACTGATAATTAACATACGATAACCTCCTCAGGCCTCGCCTAACATCAGGCCTTTCTCGGTAAACATACTATCATATAACACATGCAAGAGTCGAACATACATCTAGCATCCTAACATAAAACCATGGGCCAATATTGGTGCCTTTGACCCACTAAACCCAATGAGGAGATTCATCTCGCACTTCCGAACACACATACGATCCCTGGCTGCTGGCTGATAGATTTTCGAACTGTCAATATCAAAACAACATCCAATTACCAATTAGGTTCCAAACAATAATCATAAATCCATACTTGGGGTAAATAGACCATTTTACCCGTAATCTAGCTTGGTCCAAGACCGAGGCCCAACTCATAACCTGAAAGGCCCAAAAGTCAAATAGCCAACCAAGTCCTAATTTCCAAATTGGGCCCAAACCCCTTACATGGACCTTACCCTAAAGTCCAACAAAAATTCCTAGTCCAAAACACTCATACTCAGATGGCCCATTAAGAACTCAAACACCCAAGCATACAACTTATTTGGCCTTTATGCATAATCATGACATATATGATTAATCTAATTGCATTAGCATACATAATACAATCATATTATCTAGTTTAAAAACATTTGCACTAGGATTTTTCTCAAAATCATGTCATATGGTATTTGACAAGATGAATCTCTCAGAGTCCTTTATCTTAAGTTCTTTAAGATCCTTGACAATTAATGCAGTTTTACTTAATCCTTTAAGTTTCCATGATCTATATATATAGACCCTTATTCCATGAATCAATACGTCGACTACACATAACAATATGAATGTTACCGTGCTCCCACTAGCTTTGTAGAAAACACAAGAATCATTTAGATTCATAATTAAATCATACTATGTAATTAAGTTATAAGAAAGAAGATTTTTACTTTGAGATGTTAGCTTAAATCTTGGAAAGATTTTTATTCATATATGTTTTCTCCCTTGAAAACTCACTTAGTCTTTATAGTCAAACTATATCGAGGAAGATTAATCAAGCCCACCATACATGAATGCATCTCTATGTGTTTTATTAGTTTTTGGTCAACCATTGAGCAGATTCAACAACAATTGAAAACTTGCTAGTTCCAAACTATGATGAATTTAGCTTATGGATCTTTAGCTCTTAAATCTCCAAATTGCTCCCACTTAGAAAAACACTTTCTAATCACTTGTCTCATCTATGGGAACAAAAATGCACACATGCTAGAACTAAGCTAAAAATGAATAAGGTTCAAGCTTTTTACCTCAAACAACCTTGCATCAAACTCCATCTTCTTGGAAATGACCCAAAAACACCAAAATGCATATCATGAGCTCAAAATTACAACCATGGAGGCTTAGAGACGATTTATAGGGTTTTTGGGAACTTGGAGGCTGGTATAAGGACCAACCAAAAAGACTTAATGATATTATATAGTTTACACCATCGAAATTAGGGTTTTCATTAAGATGCACGTACACCCCGCGTACACCATTGTACGCCCCGCGTAAGTGCCCGAAGGCGAGATCCTGCTTCGCATATTTATGCCCTACGTACACCATTATACGCCCTCGGTAACGGCTTTAGAACTAGTACAGGATGCATAAATATATGTACGCCTTGCGTACTACTTAACCCCTTAACCCTAATATACTCCGAAGTTCATAACTTCTTTGTTACCAACCCGATTTCGACGATCCTTATATCCATGAAAAGGTAATAAGATGTTAGATAAGGTGTCTAAGTCCATAACTATATTTGAGATGTACTTGACTCGACCTAACACAGTCTATTTGGGTTGCACTTCACCCGAACAATTTATATGGATAATCTTCTGAGAATAGTATAAGTTATGATTTATTAATATATTATAAGTTCTAATATATTAAAATGAAATCATATTATTTAATTAGTATTGATCTAAAATTAATTTAGAATTAATTTGGTGATAAAAAGGGTGACTAATTAAATATGGGCTCTTGTATTTATATAGTGTGGGCTAATGCTTATTTAGAATGGGCTAGGCTTGCATGGAAAATCCATTGATAGTCCATGGATCTTTAACCCATGGATCTTAAGGAAATGAAAGGTCATGGGTATTAGGATTTACATGAATGTAACCCTAATCCACCACACTATATAAAGGGGTCATTGGAACTTGAAATGGCACTAGTGTGTATGAGAACTAAGGTGTGGCCGATTTCTAGAAGTGTGCTACTACTCTCTCAAGTTTCCAAAGTTTATGGTGATTTGTGACTTCCATTTGAGGCATCCACATTATTGGTGCTAGGCTCTCAAACTCCAAGCACTCAACCACTACTAAAAGGTATGTAATTCTACTAGTGTTTGATGATTCAAGTACCTCATAACATGCTAGTTAGGATGTAAACCTTGGAAAATTATTATTTGCATGTATTTTAGAGAAAACATAGATCCAAGGTTTCTAGGGTTGCATGTACACCATAGGAGTGTTAGAATGCTCCAAACCCTTCAGTGGTATCAGAGCCTAGGCTTGTTTTCTTGATACTTGACGCAAACTTGTTAAAAAAATCGATAAAACTGCTTTCTGCTGAGTGAACTCGCCAAGTCCATGTGATTTTTCATCCTACTCGTCGAGTAGGTTATTGCACTCGACGAGCAGGAGGCCCAGAATGCAGTTTTTCGAGTTCTTAAGTTGGAATTGAACTAGAATCATTACACTAAACTATTTTGGACTTATAAAACCTATTTTTGATGTTTTAATGATTATTCTAATCCAATTTCAAAGGCTATTATCAAAATTTCAAGTTTTGTATGTGTTTATATGATTCTTGAAATTGTTGATATGAATGTTCATGAACTTATGAGTTTTAGTAGATCATAGGAATTATTTGCAAATAGTTTGTTAGTTTAATTCTTGATCTTGATGTGTTTTAATGGAATCCATAATTTTTTCTCAAGTTATGGATTACCAAAAGTCACTCCTTTTAAAGTCCATTAATGAGCACATAGATTACATAAAATGAAGAGTCATCATTTTAATAAACTAATAACTCATAAGTTATGAAATGAAAAGTTTTGAATAGTTTCAAAACTTGCCCTCAAGTTTTGGAATTTGTAAAGTCTCACACACCTTAGAAAACTTTAATTCCAACCCTTAGAGTTTTAAAAGTTAAAATTCAACCCTTATACTTTATAGTATTATAAGTTAATAATATATATATATATATATATATATATATATATATATATATATATATATATATATATATATATATATATATATATAAGATCAAGTCGGTTTACCGTTAGTAGGCCTCATTCACGAAGCTAGTCTATAAGGGGGTATAAGGTTTCTGCCTATAAAATGGCAGCTTAATGGGTGTCCACTCTCACCCACCGCTTCCTTGACTGGTGGAGGGTCGTTAGCCGAATGGGTAGGACAATGACTTTAATTCTCATTAAAAGTAATGATTATTAGGAAGTAACTAAATGTTTTTATAAATTCCCAATCTTAGTTACTTTAGGAAAATGTGAAATTGGTGCTAACCCATGAAATTAACACTTTGTACTTTACCAAGTCGTTGGTGGAGCGTGTGTGGTTAACCGGCACACTAACTTGGATTAGTAAGGAAGGCAAAGGGTAACTTAATGTTTATCATAGACTGGTGGAGTGTGTGTGGTTAACCGGCACATCGTTTAGGTGATAATATTAAGGGTACCAAGTTAATTTGCATGGTTATTCACACCTTGTTTTGTGATCCTTGTCATCCCAGTCACAAAACTTGAAAGGCACAATCGAGATTGAAACATGTCATTGAAAAGTTCAATGAATCTCAAAAGAATCTAGGAGTTTCAAAGCCAATTAAAACCTAATAATTTATTTCGTTTTTCATGGTGGAAATTGGTGAATTGTCATTCACCTACCTTTAAATATTTTATAGCTTCGATTACGGCATCCCTCTACCAAGTTATAACGTATTGTGTTGGGTCCTAGCCTTAATATTACATTTGGGTGTTTATTAAGGGTTCCATATCTAATATAAACTTGTCCTTCTTCCTTTTCAGATTTCTTCCAACAATGCTTCTGGCTCAAACCCTACCAGCTCCTTCTCTCTCATGAACCATTATGGGAGAGTCATCTTCGACGGTTCCAACTTCACTGATTGGATTAGGAACATCAGGATGGTCACGCGATATGAGGAAAAGGAATATGTCCTCGACAAGGAGCTTAAGGAACTTGATGAATCGTCTACGACTCCAAAGGAGATCGCTGAATTCCGAGCACATGAGAGAGATGCCACTAAGGTGGCATCAATCATGTTGGCCACGATGACAGCCAAACTCCAAAATTCCTATGAGGACTATTACCCTTTTGAGATGCACCAGGACTTGATGGACATATACCATCAGAGTGCTCGTCAAGAGCGGTATGAAATCATCTCCTTCATGATAACAACCCGGATGAAGGATGGTGAACCCATCACGGGCGACATGCAGAAAATGAAAAGATTCATGGACCGTTTGCTGAAATTGAATGAAAACTTCCCGGAAGAGTTGGAAATTGACATCATATTGCACTCCTTACCTTCTTGTTATGATCAATTCCGAATGACATATCACAGGAACAAGGAGGAGGTCACACTCAGCAAACTTCAAGGACTTTTGTAGAACGCCGAAAGTGGTCTCAAAGGTAAAAAGTAGAGGGAAGAAGAGGAAAATGGTGGGGTTTAGTATACTACAACATCCTATGGTGCACATACAACCCTAAATACCTTGGATCTATGTTTTCTCTATTATACATGCAAATATGAACTTTCCAAGATATTACCCTATACTAGCATACAAATATCATATACTTGGGTAATAAAATAAATAGAATACATACCTTGTTGTTGTTGCTTGACTCCATGAATCTTGAGAGCCTAGTGCCCAAAGTTTGACACCTCAAATGGTTCACACAACATCATGAACACTTGGAATAACCATGAGAAGAAGACACTCCAAGCTCAAATTGACTAGACCTCATATGTGTATTACTTGTGTCAATTTCTTGAGCTAAATGGGTCCTTATATAGTGTGCACATTAGGGTTACACCATGTAACCCATGAATTTACCCATTCCTTATGCTCCATGGGTTTTAACCTCCATGGAGTATCCATGGACCACCACATGGGTTAAACCCAACATAAGGAATCTTGGATCATAAGCCCACATATATAAGAATGAATGATTTACACAATCAATCCCTATATATTTAATTAGTCTCTTTTGATCAATAAATTAAGTTCAAATTTATTCTTGATCAATACTTATTAAATAACATAATTTTATATTAATATATTAGAACATATAATATATTAATATGTCACAAATGTCCTCTTCTCACAAACGGTCTATCCAAATGTCCTGATGCCATGCAACCCAAATGGACCATGCCAAGTCGGGTCAAGTCTTACCAATTATAGTTATGGACTTAGACACTAATCTAACAGTCTCCCACTTGGATAAGTCTAAAAATATTATTCTGTATGACTTCAAACCCAACTGGCAATCGTAGCTCTCAAAAGCTGTTGTCAAACTCTGACCTTGTCGATGAACTCTGACCTTTGTAATGACTTGTTCATTACATAAGGGATCATATATTTCTCCATTCTAGATATCATATGGACTGAGACATGGATTATTAATCATTCTCTCTATCCATTTGTTGTTTCATGATTTCCGATTTATGACGATTGACTGATTGAACAAATCAAATTAGTCCTGGCTTGGCCAAGCACTCACATGTATCATCATTAAATCATCGAGGGGCCCACAGATATCGCTTTTATCCTATAACACCCCGGATTTCCAGGTATTATTTATTCTTGTATTTTTGGGTGAATTGTGAGGAGACTCAGCAAGTTGGAGTCCAAACTCATCGAGTAGGATCGCGGTTTTGGGCGCGGGTTCGCGCTTGGACTCGGCGAGTCCACGCTGTTTAATGAAACCCTAATTTCTAGGGTTTGAGACCTATTTAAAGTGGCTTATGGCCGTCATTTGCGGCCACCAACCCCTAGAGAGAAACCCTAAAGAGATTTGAGCGTTTTGGGAGAGAGAAGAGGCCATTGTTGACCCTTGAAGCTTTGTTTGGCAAGGCAAAGGAGATTCTAGCTAAGAGAAGGCAAGGGAGGTGGACCTCTTTCGATTTTGCAGCTCAGAGCATCATCTTGGAGGTATATTTGGCTCCATTTTTCTGTTGTTATGTTGAACATGGGGGTTTAGGGTTTCTTAACCCCTTTGTTGGTTAGATTTGATGTCCATTTCGTCCCTATTTGTGATGAGGCTTGAGATGAGATCCATAGAGGTCCAGAGAAGCTTGATTCCTTAAGCTTTATGAGGGTTCATGAGAGTATTGACCTAGAGTTGTGAGATATGGGGCTAAAACATCATTTATGAGCAAATAGTTGTTGTTTGTGCACCAAGGTTTGGACTTTACGTGATTATCATGCCTGGGGAGGCCAGATCTATGATTGTATGGAACAGATCTGACCTCAGAAGTGAGTTTGAGTTTATGCATGGCATGAACTCGCCGATTCTGAAGAACAGACTTGGCGAGTAGCATGAAGTTTGCCCGTAACCACTCAGCGAGTGGTCTTGCCGAGTTGAGGGGTCGACTCAGTGAGTCAGGGAGAGTCAAGGGGTGGGGCTGAGTCAAGCCTGAACTCGCCGAGTTGTTCTTGAGACTCGGCGAGTTGAGTCGTGGTGGTCCCGCGATTCATGCCAGGTGGAACTCGTCGAGTTAGGGAAACACTCGACGTGTCAAGAGAGGATCCAAGGGAGTTATTGGACACGTATAGACTCGCCGAGTCGCCCTAGTGCACTCGCCGAGTTCGGTTAAAGTTGACCGTTGACCTTGTTGACCTTTAGGGTTGAGTTCAGTTGTATTTATGGGTGTATTACTTTGTGTGATTAGGCGGAGTCTAGATCACATTTATCCCGAGACATATATTTACCGAGACACCCGAGGTGAGTCTTCTCACTATACTTTACCTAGTGTGGTAACAGAGTTAAGAGACAGAGTATTATAGAGTTATATACCAGTGTGATTGCATGTTATTATGTGTTGTGATTTATTGTGATATGTGATATGCATGATTCAGAGATACAGAGTTGGGACTTTCGGGTCCCTAGAGCTAGGGCCAGAGGGCCCCACTGAGACACATTGACCAGAGGGTCAACAGAGTTACAGCCTCGAGTGGCTATTATGTGATTATTGTGGTATTTTGGGGAAACTCACTAAGCTTATGCTTACAGTGTTCAGTGTTATGTGTTTCAGGTACCAGTGATGACCGTGGGAAGGCGCCGGCTTGATTCGTACACACATATGGGAATTGGATGTATTTTGATCTTGGGAGACATTGTGATTTGAAAACTTGATGTTATGACGTTTTGTGAACGAATTGTTTAATTAAAAATGTGTTTTTAAAAAGTGAAAAATTGTTTTAATTTTTACGGTGTTACATATCCCGAAGGTAAAAGGATTGGATAAACTTCGACTCATATGGCTTGTTCTACTACTTGCTGAATCATACACAAAGGCACGTTTTATAACATCGAGTTACCAATGCGGTTTCGTGCAATCAATGTACAACCAACTCATAGTAACAACCCATATCTCTAGGTTTGAAGAATATAAGATATTATCGTCTCATGATCACTCGTGATAAAATCCATGAAGTGATTCAAATGAGCGCGGGTTGAATCCAATACTCAGAACTTATGAGCACTCATGAGTGTTGTAGCACAACTTTGTCCACCAACTTGGACCTCTACAAGCCAACCCATGACATTCTTGATTCATATCTACTTCCAACATATGACCGACTGTGGATGGTTTGAATAACTTAGTCATTCCGAACGAATAACCTAGTTATTATGGAAGTCAAAACATGCAAAGTGAAACACAAGAATAAATGAATATAATATGGTATTAAAACCTATGAATATAAAAAACCACTTTTATTTATCACCATACTGATTACTCATTATTCATTGTTTCGGTTTTATCAACTTTATACCTGAATTAAAAACACTAGTTGTCCCATGCTCCAAGCATGTACACTATGTTTTTCTAAACAATAGTTTTGCCATACACCAAGTATGCACTCTATGTTTGCCTATGATCCTTTTCTTTGTGAACTAGATTAATTGAACATAATTTCAATGATTCTCTTTTCACACTCCCAAATCGAAATCTGTTAGATTTTAAACTTAAATGCACTACCCTCTTGCAATGAATGTGTACAAAGCCACAAAGACTTGTCAACAACCATTACTGGGTATTCCAATGAAGACCTACTCCATGGACACAAATCTTGATGTTCAAAGTATGCATTGCTTTGAACATGCTTCTTGCACTAAGTTTTTTCTAATTTTTACACAGATTGCTTCCATCTATGGAGACAACTCTATATTCCCATTTTGACTACCACTTCTGAACAAGAGTTGCCTCTTTTCAGACTATGTCAATATGGTCCTTTCAATATTAACAGTATACTTCCAACTGTCCCTGAGCAACCAATCTTTGGTAAACCTTAGATTGTCTTCGACAATTGCTTAATCACTTTAGTCATATCCAATTCTCGACACCGTTTCCCTTAATGCCCCAAGGCATTTGGAAAATTCAGAAAGGAGAAATATTATAGCACATGTAATCGATCTTGTACCCAAAGTAAATGGGACACGATTCATGATGTTTCACACAAAGACATGGTTCTAGACCAGTCTTTTGCCATAATAATTTTTGTTTGCCATATTCTCAAAATTTGACTATGAAAAGGGATGTCGTAATCATAATCGTATTTTAAGAATGCAATATATAGAATTTTCTTAAGTTGAACCAATCCAACATGAAATTCATATATAAATTCTTGACTAAAGGTGATTAAAATCTCAATATAAGCTCTTTAGAATGATTATAAACTCAATCTAAGCTTTTTAGAATTGACATGAAGTATAATTTCCACTCCCTTAATTATAGCAAAACAACTTTTTCAACCCCTGCAACCTCACGAATTGAAACTTTTGTTTTCTATAATTAACATTGCTAACTTGCAATACTTATCATAATTATCATGCTCCCACTAACATGAGGATTATTAGCATAACACTTATGCTCCCACTAGCTTTGACATGTATCCAGAAAACAACTGGACCTCTAGAAGTCAATACTTTATTGACATTCTTACCAAAGTTCTGATTTCTGATACTAGATTGCTTTGATAAGACTTTATCAAAATCATACACCTTATCTTAGATAGATCACATGTGTGTCTAAACAAATTCAAAACTATGAAAAGGGATGTCGTAATCATAGTCTCAATTGTTTAGACCTTTGCTATCTGCTTCAAATCTACTTGGTGGAAGTGTTTCCTCACCATCATTTTCATGAATCGGAGAGAAATCATATGACCTTAGATTTTATGGTGTGTGTGTGTGTTCTTATCCACGTGAATTTTTCAAAACCATAATAACAAGACTAGGTTAGTGACAAATCCAAACTCACATGGACAAAACTTATGCAATCTCAACTTCTTTCCACCTGGCAGTACAGGGTCTGCATTGCTTCCAAGTATTTGTGCAACCAATTGAGAACTCTAAGAACTCATATGCAAAGACAACTTTAACTGGAATGGGCACAGAAATAGAAATATGTCAACACGATAGGTTATAAACCTCACATCGTGTGCTAGTGTTAAACTACAGGTTTTTTTATTCTTGATTAGATCTTGAAATTCTTTTTAGGATCTTTAAGATTCCCATTGTCCTCTTGACATATAACACTCTCTTGTCAAACATTCAAGAGATAGTGCGAATTCTTTATCAAGACAAACACTTCAAACAATTGGTCTAAGTTGGTCTTTGTTTTATCCAAAACATCACAACTTACCAATTTCAAATGTACAAGAGTATAAAACCTTTTACTCTTACATTTCACTAGTGTTAAACCTTCTTTAAGATGTGACACTCAAGTTACATTTGTGGTGGGCTTGATCAGTGCAAAAGAATGTGTACTCGATCCCTTAGTCCTTTACTTGAATCACAAATCCATGTGAACAAGTAATTAGTCTTCATTTTCCAACGCTTGAAAGTTCTCATTCATCATACTATACAACTTGCATGATTCCAAGTTTCTATGTAACTAAAACTTGGGTGATGAGAATCTTTCCTTATTTGGAAAATTTAGACACTACCACAAATGAAAGAATCAAATTCATGTTTCCACTCTTGCTATTAATGGAATCATATAAGCAACAATTTTTTCCTTTTCACAAATGCCATTGTAAGGATATTTTAAAATAAATAAAATCAATTTTTTTCCTTTTATTTTAAAAACTTTGCGGAAAAACTATCCTTACAGTGCAAAAGCACATGAAAAACTTTGTTGTTATCTATTCCTAAGCAATATATCATAACTCCTAAGCAACAGCTTAAAATTCTGATCACAGAACCATGCGATCGAGATCCATCTTCGCAATCAGAATCAGCATATACTTCCTTTAAGTTTCTTCACTTTTCTTTGATTCTGAAAACATCAACATGTGACCTAGTCACATCATGGAAACTTAACAGAGTTAGATAGTGGACTTTACCTGAAGTAGAGTCAATCTTCTTGACTTGATCAACCTTATGATCTTTTAGGTAAATAGGCTGCTTCGCAATCAATGCCCCGTCCTTTTGCAAGAGAAACATAGGGAGTCTTTGGGAATGGTACATGGGACTATCGTAGACTTAGCCTTTCTCTTTACCATTTGGTCAATCTAGTTGACTATGGTCAATCCCTTTCCTTGGAAAGAGAAGGATTTTCTAGATATCCAATGTTACCATTGTCAATGTCCATGGTAGTTTGGGAAGTTGATCTACTAATCAAATTTGCTCTCCTAGTGCTCCAAATTATTGTTGATTCAGCAACACCAAGCAAATAGATAAGATCATTAAGAGTCATGTCATAGTCTATTTCATAGTAGTCCTAAAGGAATTCACTATGTGACTTAGAAAGTGATTGAACCACCAACTTTCTCAAGAGTTTGACACCCAACTCTCCCGGCTTGTCAATATGTGACTTCATCTCCAAGATACGATCACACATAGACCTTGCTTGCCAATAGGGCTTGAGTGACCTTGAACTTGTGGGTTAGGGAGAATAATTGGAGGAAGTGGAGGAAGTGAAGTTCCAAGAGATTTGGGAGGATCATAGATGTCTGAACCAGACATCTTTTTGGGAGATATTCAAGATAGTTGATCTAAAGTCCTTAATATAACACCCAATATGAAATATTAACGCTAGGACCCAGCAAACTATTTTATAACTTGGAAGAGGGATGCCGTAATCCAAGCTATAAAATATTTGAAGGTAGGTGAATGACGATTCACCAATTTCCACCAAGATAAACAAAATGTATTATTAGGTTTTAATTGGTTTTGAAACTCCTATATTCTTTTGAGATTCATTGAACTTTTCAAAGGCATGTTTCAATCACGAGTGTGCCCTTCAGGTTTTGCGATTGCGATGCCAAGGATCACAAAACAAGGTGTGAATAACCATGAAAATATACTTGATACCCTTAATATTTACCCCTCAATCGATGTGCCGGTTAACCACACACGTTCCACCGATACTATGATAAACATTAAGTTACCCTTTGCCTACCTTGTTAAATCAAGCTAGTGTGCCGGTTAACCACACACGCTCCACTAACTGACTTAAGCAAAGTGCAAAGTGTAATTTCATGGGTTAGCACCAAATTAACATTTTCCTAAGTAACTAAGATTGGGTATTCATAAGAGTTTAGTTACTTAGTATTTATCATTAATACTTTTAATGAAGGGAGAATTATAGTCCTTGTCCTACCCGTTCGGATAACGACCCACCACCGGTCAAGGAAGCGGTGGGTGAGAGTGGACACCCATTAAACTGCCATTTTATAGGCAGTAACCTTATACCCCCCCCCCCCCCCTTATAGACCGGCTTCATGAATGAGGCCTACTAATGGTAAGGCGACTTTACTCTTATATATATATATATATATATATATATATATATATATATATATATATATATATATATATATATATTATTAACTTATAATATTATAAAGTATAAGGGTTGAATTTCAACTTTTAAAATTCTAAGGGCTTAACTTGGAATTAAAGTATTCATAAGTGAAAACTTTACAAATTCCAAAATTTGATGGCAAGTTTTTGAAACTATTCAAAACTTTTCATTTCATAACTTATAACTTTAATGGTTCATTAAAATGAATAACTTATAAGTTTAATGGTTCATTAAAATGAAGACTCTTCATTTTTTTTTATGTAACCTCTTATTCTTTAATAGCACTTTTAAAGAAGTGACTCTTAAACATCCATAACTTCATGACAAGTTATGGAGTCATAATATTATTTAATGAAAAAGACTTTTCATTTTTTTCTGTAACCTATGGCACTTTTATGAGTTTTAAGATTCATAAATGTGACCTTTTTTGTAACTTGAGAACAAGTTACAAAAACACATTTTATGAACTACCTCTAGATTGATTAGGATTGAAAACAACTAAAAAACAATTTTTTTTTCATTAATCTAAACTAACTCATAAATCAAGGAAACATAAAACTTTTAGTAATCCATAACTTATGGAGTTAAATTCTTGTTTTATGATGAAACTTTTCATGTTCCATAACTTAAGAATATGTTATGGAATTCTTTAAAACATTAACACCAAATTTTGTAACTCCATAAAAACTTTGAATCAATTTTTTTCTAAACCTTTTCATATCCATAACTTATGGATGTTTCAAAACACTTAAGATCACAACCTTAAAAAAACTTTTGAGCTCCTAAATTTTATGACAAAATTTGTAACTCCTTAAAACATTTAGATCAAACTTTTAAAAATAATAAAATTATCATATCATTTTATCTTTTACTAAATTTGACCTAATTCAACTTATATAGCAAATGAATCAAATTTCACAAATAATTAGTTTTTCACAAAACAAGTAATTATCTTAAAATTTGACAAACTTCATGTTTTTTTTTCAACTTTGAAAATCAAACATTTGCATGAATATAACAGAAAACAGCTCATGGCTCTAATACCACCGTTGGGTTTTAGTATATTACAACATCCTATGGTGCACATACAACCCTAAATACCTTGGATCTATGTTTTCTCTATTATACATGAAAATATGACGTTTCCAAGATATTACCCTATACTAGCATACAAATATCATATACTTGGGTAATAAAATAAATAGAATACAAACCTTGTTGTTGTTGTTTGACTCCATGAAGCTTGAGAGCCTAGTGCCCCAAGTTTGAAAACTCAAATGGTTCACACAACATCATGAACACTTGGAATAACCATGAGAAGAAGACACTCAAGCTCAAATTGACTATCCCTCATATGTGTATTACTTGTGTTAATTTATTGAGCTAAATGGGTCCTTATATAGTGTGCACATTAGGGTTACACCATGTAACCAATGACTTTACCTATCCTTATGCTCCATTGGTTTTAACCTCCATGGAGTATCCATGGCTCACCACATGGGTTAAACCCAACATAAGGAATCTTGGATCATAAGCCCACATATATAAGAATGAATGATTTACACAATCAATCCCCATATATTTAATTAGTCTCTTTTGATCAATAAATTAAGTCCAAATTTATTCTTGATCAATACTAATTAAATAACATAATTTTATATTAATATATTAGAACTTATAATATATTAATATGTCACAAATGTCCTCTTCTCACAAACGGTCTATCCAAATGTCCTGATGCCATGCAACCCAAATGGACCATGCCGAGTCGGGTCAAGTCTTACAAATTATAGTTATGGACTTAGACACTAATCCAATAGAAAACCCCTTCGAAGGGTACCAAGGGAAAGTCTCTTGATGGCTCCTCTTCAAGTGGAACCAAAAGTGGTTCAGTCACTCCTTCTTACAACCCAAAGGAAGTTGAATGCTACTATTATCTAATAACTCACCATATTCTAATTCTTGGGTCCTCGATACAGGTTGTGGTATTCACATATGTTCTGACTTGCAGGGACTAAGAAGAAGTGAGAATGTGGAGCATGGGAAGATAAACTTGATCATGGGGAATAGGAAAGCTTCACCTGTCACCAAGATTGGAGTTTATTTTTTGTTGCTAAGTAGTGTGTTAGTGTTAGATTTTAATAAGTGTTGTTACTCGTCTGAAATGGCGAGTAATACTATTTCCTTTCCTGGTTTGTACAGACAAGGGTTTACCTTTTCATTTGATAATGAATGTGGTGGTATTAATGCTTTTTATAATATTGTTATTTATTTAAAAGCATTACCTTGTGATGGTGTGTATGAAACTGTGTCGGTTGTAGATAACCTAGGAAATAATGTGTTGTGTATTGATTCTTCCAATAGCTTGGATAACGCATCATTACTGCATTCTCATCTTGGACATGTAAGCAAGAAACGCATAGGCCAACTCCAAAAGGATGGAGTCTTGGAGTCATTTGACCTAAATTCGGATGATAGTTGTGAATCTTGTTTGCTTGGGAAAATGACAAAGTCACCCTTCACTGGTTCTTGTGCTAGGGGTGAGGGTTTGTTGGATCTCATACATATTGATGTGTGTAGACCCTTCAGAGCCGCCACAAGGGATGCTAACCGCTTCTATGTGACTTTTACTGATAATTATAGTAGATATGGTTATGTCTACTTCATCAAGTATAAGTCAAAAACCTTTGAAAAGTTCAAAGAGTTTAAACAGGAAGTGGAGAATCAGTTGGGCAGGAACATTAAGATGCTCCGATCTGATCGAGGAGGAGAATATCTTAGTATAGAGTTCCTTAACTATCTTAAGGAATGTGGGATTGTGTAACACCCATATTTTCAAAACAAAATTTTCATTTAAATTCGCTTATCTCTTTAACACTTTTCATAAAAATCTCATTTTTATTTAAATTACAATACATGAATCTTTTGTTCAATCAATTGATAAACCAGGATCCTCAAAACAAACGCTTCCTCTGGTGTGTACAATCGAGCCGGTGTCGTCTTGTGATCCTGAGGAAACCTGAAACACATGACACAAAACACTGTAAGCATGAAGCTTAGTGAGTTCCCCAAAATACCACTCTAACACATATTAGCCACTCAAGGCTATAACTATGTTAACCCTCTGGTCAGTGTGTCTCAGTGGGACCCTCTGGCCCTAACTCTGTAGACCCAAAGGTCTTAACTCTGATAACTCTGAATCATGCATATCACATATCACAATAAATCTCATAAAATAAATACATAAATCACATAGAAATAATGCAGTGCCACATATCGCATAGATAGCATACAATAACTTTGTCACTTAACTCTGTTACCACTTTAGGTAAAGTATAGTGAGAAGACTCACCTCAAACAAAGTCGGATGAACTCTCGTGTTCAACGTCCCGACCTGGCCTCCTCCTATTAATCAAATAACATCCCTGATCAATACTCTCTCATTGTATTAGCTCTAAGGATTGGGTAGAAGACCATTCTACCCTTCCCTGAACTCTCTTAAATCAGTCTTGACCAAAACCCTAAAGTCAACGGAAGTCAACAGTCAAACTTTGACCCGACTCGTCGAGTGCACATGGGCGACTCGACGAGTCCACACGTGACCACGGAATCCTCCTCCTAGCCTCACTTGACACGTCGATCCAACCCCTTGCTCGACGAGTTACATCTGGTATGAATCGTGGGGCCACCCCGACTCGACTCGCCGAGTCCCATTATGAACTCGGCGAGTTCCGCCTTGAACTCCAGTCCTCTATTTCCCTCTGACTCACCGAGTCATTCCCCCAACTCGGAAAGTTACTCACTGAGTGAACTATGGGAAAACCCTAGCCCTACTCGTCGAGTTTGTTCTTGGGACTCAGTGAGTTCATGCCATGATCAAGCTCAAATGACCTCCTGAGGTCAGATCCGCTCCTCTAACCCATAAATCTGGCCTACTTAAGCAATATAAACACGTAAAGTATGGATCTTGATGCCCATGCCAAGACCCAATGGCTCTATTTGAAGAAATGGCCTCAATATGTCACCCTAAGCTCATAATACCCAAAGTTACCCCATAAAGATCAAGGAGTTAAGGTCTCTGGACCTCTTTGGATACAAATCCGAAGCCTCAACACAAGAAGGGACCAATTGCACCATAATTCACACTCTAAATGGGCTAGAAACCCTAACTCTCAAGGATTAACACCCAAAACTGAAGAAGGATTGAATATATACCTCAATATGAAGTCCTTAGGCTCTGAAACCCACAGAATAGCACCCTCTTCAGCTCCCTCTTGCCTTGGTCACATTCTTCTTGCAAAAACACCCACACAAGGATCAAAAATGGCCTCTTCTTCCTCACAAACACTCTAGATCGCTTAGGGTTTCACTCAGGGGTATGGTAGCCGTAATTGGTGGCTATAATCCCCTTTAAATATGTCTAAATCCCCGGGAATTAGGGCTTCATTAAACAGCACGGACTCGCCGAGTCCACCACTCGACTCCCCGAGTCCGGTCATTAATCCGGATGGAATTCACGACTCTACTCGGCGAGTCTAAGCATCAACTCGCAGAGTCCCTCCAAAATAAAGAATAATTAATGCACATGGGAATCCGGATGTTACAGATTGTCTCACAATTGACACCTCCCAGAACACCACAGCTTAATGATGTGGCTGATAGGCGTAATCGAACCTTGTTGGACATGGTTTGTTCCATGATGAGTCGAGCTTCGCTACCAATCTCATTTTGGGGGTATGCCTTAGAGACTGCCACCCATATCCTTAATCTAGTCCCTACAAAGAAGGTTGCCTAAACACCTCACGAGATGTGGACCGGGAAGGTTCCCAATTTAGACCATATCAAGATTTGGGGTTGTGAGGCTTTCGTGAGGCGTGAGACTCACGACAAGCTCGAACCTCGAAGTGAGCGGTGTATTTTCATCGGCTACCCACAAAAATCCTTTGGTTACCTCTTCTATAGACCCAGTAATAATGTGGTATTTGTGGCAAGGAGAGGGGTCTTTCACGAGAGAGAGTTCATAAGCCAAGGAAACAGTGGGAGGCAAATTGACCTTGAAGAAATTCAAGATTCAAGTGGTGAAGGAACCTCAAACCCTAGCAATCAACCTGAGGAGGAAACTCCTAGTGAACCAACTGACGAGTCTGTACCTCTGAGGCGTTCCACTAGAGTTAGGAATCCACCTGAGCATTACTATGGTTTCCATATTTTTGTGGAAGGTGATACATTTATCAGTGATATCACACTCGTAAATTTGGATGAACCTAACAGCTATAGGGCAGCCATGGCAGGCCCTGAGTCTGCTAAATGGAAAGAGGTTATGGACAGCAAGATTCAGTCCATGTATGACAATCAAGTTTGGAACTTGGTAGAAAATGAAATCGGGTCGTAAGACGTTCAGGTGCAAATGGATCTTCAAGAAGAAGACCAACATGGATGAAAAAGTGCACACTTATAAGGCACGACTAGTTGCGAAGGTCTTCACTCAAACTCAGGGAGTTGATTATGATGAAACCTTCTCACCAGTGGCAAAGATTAAGTCTATTAGGGTTATGCTAGCCATTGTTGCATTTCATGATTATGAAATATGGAAAATGGATGTCAAAACCGCTTTCCTTAATGGAAAGTTGGCTGAGGATGTTTACATGAGTCATCCAGAGTGTTTTGTCAGTGCAGAGCACCCTGATAGAGTGTGTAAGCTTGATAAATCCATTTATGGATTGAAACAAGCATCTCACAGTTGGAACCTTTGTTTTAATGAGAAAGTCAAAGAGTTTGGCTTTTCAAGAATCGAAGATAAGTCATGTGTGTATGTCAGAGCTAGTGGGAGTATAGTTAGCTTTTTGGTACTGTATGTGGATGATGTACTACTCATGGGAAATGACATCCCAACCTTGCAGGAGGTTAAGTCCTGGCTTGGTAAGTGTTTCACTATGAAGGACCTTAGAGAATCTGCCTATATCCTAGGGATAAGGATATTGAGAGAAAGGCATAAAAGACTAATTGGACTTAGTCAAAAACACCTATGTGGACAAAGTGTTCAAAAGGTTCAACATGCAGAATTCCAAGAAAGGTGACTTGCCGATCCAGCATAATGCCAAACTGAGCAAGGATCAGAGCCTGAGTACAGAGGATGAGATAGCTAAAATGATTCGATTACCATATGCTTCCGCTATTGGCTCGATCATGTTTGCTATGACTTGTACCCGCCCTGATGTGGCCTTTGCTTTGAGCATGGTCAGCAGATATCAGGGGAATCCTGGCAAGGCTCACTGGATTGCAGTAAAGAACATTCTCAAGTACCTACGGAGGACTAAGGATTGGATCATTACCCTCGGTGGGAGTGATGACATGAGAGTAGTGGGTTATAGCAATGCTAGCTTTCAGACTGATAGGGATAATTTTCGCTCTCCATCGGGCTAGGTCTATACCATGAATGGAGGATTGATTACTTGGAAAAGTTCCAAGCAAGAGACGGTAGCTGATTCGACTTGTGAATTAGAGTATATAGCAGCGAGTGACGCGGCAAAGGAGGTGATATGGCTGAGGAACTTCATTGGAGACCTTGGATTTGTACCAGCTATAAAGGAGCCTATGGATATTTTCTGTGACAGCAATAGTGCGGTTGCCTTAGCCAAGGAACCGAGAGATCATGGCAGATCCAGACACATTGACAAAAAATATCACTTCATAAGACATAAGATAGAAAAAGGACTCCTCGTAGCAAAGAGGATATCATCAGAGGAGAACCCTACAAATCCCCTCACGAAGGGACTGACTAGGGTTAGGCATTTGCAGCATGTGAGTCGCATCGGGCTGAAGGACGATATTAGTTTTACAGATCAGATAGCTCTGAAACTTGTAAAATGTAGTTGACATTTGATGATTGAATAAAAGTTTTTGTTTATTTATAAGTAAAGTGTTGCTATCGTATGTCAATTATTTACTATTGTTTTAATTTTGCATGTTTTGACTTCCAGAATAATTTATGTATTCAAATTCTCCACAGTCGGTCATATGTTGGAAGTAGGTATGAATAATGACTGTGATGAAGTTGGCTTGTAAATGTCTAAGGTGTTGGACATAGCAAGAGTTGCTACAACATTCATGAGTGCTCATAAGTTCTAAGTATTGATTAAACCTACGCTCACTTGTATCACTTCATGGAATTTATCTCGAGTGATTGTGAGATGGTAATATCATATAAGTCTTCAAACCTAGAGATATGAGTTGTTGCCTATGATTTGGTTATGCATTGATTGTACGAAAATGCATCAATAACTTGATATCATAAAACGTACCTTTATGTATAATTCAACAAATAGTAGAACAAGCATATGAGTCAAATTTTATATGTTCCTTCTAGGATTAGAAGTGATATCTGGGCCCTTCGATGATTTTGTTTTGACCCATGTACCGATCCCGGCCAGAACTAAATTGATGTGTTCAATTAAGTTCTATGTCACACAAATCGGAAATCGGGAAACAAACTGGTGGACAATAAGTACGACATTGTTCCATGTATTTGTCTGGCTGATGTCTAGAACAGAGGATTATATGATCCTATAACTAAAATGGCGCTTCATAGTTCAACAGAGTTTTAAGAGCTATGATGGTCGGTCGATTCCTGAAGTCATGCTTGCAACTATAGTTATTAGACTTATCCAAGTGGGAGACTGTTGGATAAGGTGTCTAAGTCCATAACTATATTTGAGATGTACTTTACCCGACCTGGCATGGTCCGTTTAGGTTGCACTTCACCCGAACAGTTTATATGGATAATCTTTTAAGAATAGTATAAGTTATGATTTATTAATATATTAATATGAAATTATATTATTTAATTAGTATTGATCTAAAATTAATTTAGAATTAATTTGGTGATCAAAAGGGTGACTAATTATGGGCTCTTGTATTTATATAGTGTGGGCTAATGCTTATTAAGAATGGGTTAGGCTTGCATGGAAAGTCCATGGATAGTCCATGGAGCTTTAATCCATGGATCTTATGGAAATTAATGGTCATGGGTATTAGGGTTTACATGAATGTAACCCTAATCCACCACACTATATAAAGGGGTCCTCGATACTTAAAATGGCACTAGTGTGTATGAGAACTAAGGTGTGGCCGATTTCTAGAAGTGTGCTACTACTCTCTCAAGTTTCCAAAGTTTGTGGTGATTTGTGACTTCCATTTGAGGCATCCACATTATTGGTGCTAGGCTCTCAAACTCCAAGCAACCAACCGCTATTAAAAGGTATGTAATTCTACTAGTGTTTTATGATTCAAGTACCCCATAACATGCTAGTTAGGATGTAAAACTTGGAAAATTATTATTTGCATGTATTTTAGAGGAAACATAGATCCAAGGTTTTTAGGGTTGCATGTACACCATAGGAGTGTTAGAATGCTCTAAACCCTTCACAAGAACCTCTACACTTTAATCAAATCATACTTGCCTTACCATTTCCTAAACAACATTCGGTTTTTATAAAAGCCCGAGCTGACAAATTACCGAAATAGCCTTTGACTCCAAAACATAAACCGAATACTCGGATCATCCAGTATACATCATCCACCTCCAAACGAGCCCAAAAATAACTTCTTCAAGGATCCTAAGTCTGCTAATACCCAATCCTTGATCATTACCCCGAAATGGAAACGATCTGAAACAGTGTGTTACAACTCTTCCCCACTTAAATTATATTTTGTCCTCGAAATCATTTCTTACTAACCCTCGCATGGCTCTCCAACCCGAAAATGAACGAATCTTTTCACCTCCTGAAAAAAAATCCCTTTCAAAATAACCACATTTACACAAACTGAGACATGAAGTCTCAAGATGGTTTGACTCCATGACAGACCGCCCATACAAAACCATTGCTAAATCCATTCCACTTAGGGAGATTTGTTAGGTTCATTTGTTGGGAACAAGAAAGGTTCAAGCTTGGGTAGATTTTTAGGTGCATTTCATGCAACCATTTTGTAGTTTTACATCATAAAAATTTCATTGCATCTACGCTTAAACTCATTCATCTTACATGTTTTTCGGGATTTTCCATGACATTATTTCACTCATAGACTTTTGTGATATTTCAGGGACTTTTGGGGGTAGGATCTCGTTTGGAGAGGTGAATAAGAGATGTAGACAAGATTGTAGAGCTTGCAGAGCACCGGGGATGAAGATATTGAAGAATTGAAGATTTTGGCAATTTAGGGAATTACGCGGGCCGTGTAAACTATAGCCTTGATTTTACACGGGCCTTGTAAATGAGGATACTTCAGCAACGCACTTTCAAGGCCCAACCAGTCTAAGCAGTCTACTTTTGCAATTACACAGGCCGTGTAAACGACAGTGTTAATTTACACGGGCCGTGTAAACGTCGTTGTGGGTTAAAAATCAATTTTTATTCTTTCTTAAGAAGTGCAACCGATTCATTTGGTAGTTTTTCGATTTTAGGAGCTTTGTGGGTGATTTTATAGAGGATTTTGGAGTCAATTAACACTTGCATTTCATTTGGATTTCATTTTCTAAGAACTTTGACTTCATTTTCTAGATTTGTTTTCTTGTTCTAGTTATGTGTGGCTAGAACCCTAGATTCTCCAACTTTATGTCTTGATTTTTAGTTCTGATTTCAATCATGTGATTTGATGTTTGTTCCAATATCTATCTAGTGAATTTGATTTTGTTTCAATTGAATGTTTGATTTTAATTTTAGTTCTCTTAACATCCATAAAATATACATAAAATTTAAACTTTTCAAAAAACCCTTTTTCTGTATAAGTGTTTACAAAACCCATTAATTCCAAAACGTTACTATAAAATCAGAACCTTTCTCAACATAGTTTTCAAAACATTTACATTATCAGAGTTTCCCTGAAATCATAAGTCCAAAACGTGAGGATGTGTACGGTAATGCCTTCACCTTGCCACGATCCATTGAAGTACCGGAAACCATAAACCAAAACTATAAGTACGAAGCTTAGTGAGTTCCCACAAAGTACCGACACCATACAAATAACATATACAAATAACATCATGTATACAAAGCCTTCAGCATGTCAGGAACGCCTCACCGGGCCTACAGTCTGTCTGGACCACTCCTGAGCCTTCGACATGACTGGACCGCCTCGCAGGGCCTACAACCTATCCAAACCGCTTCGGCATGACTGGACCGCCTTGAAGGGCCTACAGTCTATACAGACCGCTCATCAGGCCTTCGGCCTGACTGGACCGCCTCGCAGGCCTTCAGTCTATCAGGACCGCCCTAGGTCCATTAGCCTTCAGCACAAAGCAGGACCGCCTCAACCCAACCACACACACATGTCGACATATATATATAACAATTAAACACATAACCAGTCAATAGACAAACAAGCAAATCTTACAGATCACCAAACATGGCAGCATCCTATCTATCAAGATACAGATCTAACAGATCATAACAGCATAGCAACATCCTATCTACCAGGATGCCGATCTAACAGATCATTAAAGCACTCAATCATAAGATAAACCAGGATAGCTATCCAACAGCATCGACATTTGTGCCTTCAACCCATAATTACAGTGAGGAAAACTCACCTTGCACTATCGAATACACAGACGATCCCTGCCCGCTAGCTGCCAGATCCCCGAACTGCCAGCATCAAGACAGCACCCCATCAGCAACTGACTCCATGAAAAATCTCTTACTGCAGATCCACTATCACACGCACGCTAACAATTACCAAAATGACAATCCATCAACATCTAGCCACTGACTCATACTATGAATCCAATTCAGGGTAAAAGACCTTTTTACCCTTCCTCAAGCATGGCCCAAAGCAAAGGCACAACTAATGACAAAAGGCCCAACATCAAAATAAACTCCTTAAGTTCGATTATGGCCCAATTTGCCAAATTTGGCCTAATTCCTTACATGGCCTTCACTCAAGAAGATCAGTAAGCCAAAATCCCAGACGACCTAACACAATCCAATGCAAACCAAACGTGAATCTTGATCCAAAAAGGCTCAAATTACATCAAGGCCCACACTTGGCCTAATTTTCCAAATTAGGCCCAACTCCTTATTGGGCCTTATCCAAGGTATGATCCTCTAATTAGCCCAAAACACACTTATCCAAATTGTCCATTAGGGCCCAAGTATCAAAGCCCAACAGAAGGCCTAATACCCAATGCAAAAAGCACAGGAGCCCAAAATAGTTGCGTACGCGAGCCGTACGCCGGAGATACGCTCAGCGTACACGAGACCTTGCATTGACCAAGTTATGAAGAGGCTGACCAAGTACACGGGGTGTACCCTCGCAGACCTAAAACTATAATATGTGCTTAATAGCTTAAGCACTTAAGCCCAAATTGTAGATCCATGGTCCAAATGCACAATAGAGTCATAAAGTCTCCAACTTTATGACTTTGGATATCCAAAAGTTCTTAATACAAGGTCTTAATCCATTAATACCTTTCTACCAAATGCATGGGACACTTCTAGCCATTGGAATCTCATTTTTTTTATTACGGGCCCCTCCAAGAGTCTGAAAGGACAGCTCGATTCATCCAGAACATGCCATGTTCAAAATGGAGGATTTTGGACCAAAAAGGAAGCATAAAAAAAACCAATAAGAGATATAGAAAAACAATCATAAAGGTATGAACTTTATACCTTTGGATGATAAAAAAGGAAGCCTAAACTCTAGAACCAAGCCTTGCTTCACGTTCCCAAGCTTCTTGATGCAACTTATTCCTCTTCGAACACACAAGGATCACCTCTTAGCTCACAACACACACTTATGGAGGTTAGGGTTTTGCCAAAATGACCCAAGGACATGGAGGCCAGAAAAAAGATGGGAGAAATGGTCCATAAGATGCTTAAATACTCCATAAACTCTAAGAATTAGGGTTTTAACCCAGACACACCTACGCCCAGCATACTAGGCGTGCCCTAGTATGCTTAACGTACACACATGTACGCCCAACATACAAATCCTGCTCCATAAATTACAATTTTGCCACTACAACTACCCTTGGCCAGTTCATTCCAATCCAAGGACCAAAAGGGACATAATTAAAACTCAAGGGATGGATTTGAAATTTTTTAAAAATTGTGGTGTTACAGTTCTTGTTGACCATTTGAATTAGGGTTAAATCCTTCAAGTTATCTACTGTGAAAAATGCATAATTGTTTTGTAAAATAGAGCAAGTAACAAGCACTAAATTGAATTTTTTAGAATAAATCTAGTGTAAGTCATATTCATACATTCTTACGCTCCCGGACTTGTGAGGACTATTGAGTGTTGTTGGGAGCATTCACATAAAGTTTAAGGCAATCTTTCAACCTAACTCTAAGAGCTTATTTAGATTAGATTGGTAAGGTTAGGATTAATCAAAGAGCTTATTTTGGTTAATCAACGTGGTGAATGGGAAGTGCTAGAGCTTGTTAGCATTTCCAAGTACCAACTTAGATAAAATTGAACAAATATCATTTCATCCATGGAATCACATTGCTAATTTGTATTGCATAGATTTGGAGTACTTACAAATCTTGAACTTATTTAATTTAATCAATCATTTACTTATTACTTTAGTCTTTTGCTTAAACAGTGCATATAACCCCCCCCCCACCCCACCCCACCCTATTTTTGTGACCACATTTGTACTTGATGCAAAAAGGTATAAGCACTTGTTCCTTGTCTCTTTAGATCGACCCTGCTTATCTTGTATTACATTTTAGTGCAAAGTAACTACGTTCTTTGAGTCATTTTGTACCCCTTTATTTGTTGGGTTTGACACACCTAACAATGTTAGTCACCTACCTCATGAATAAAATCACATGCAACAAATCTTAGATAATCCTTTAAGTAATAGACTCATCCCTACAACGGTTAGACTAAGACAAGAGTAGCGCAATAGGGTCAAATCCATCACATGAGATTATTCAACCCTTATCACATTTGACTTGACATATTCACTTAGTAGTTAACTCCCATCACTTAAGAGTTCCACAAAGTACAAAGCAAGCAACATTCGAGAAGTAGCACTCCCATCCCACACACTAAAACTCATACAAGGAGCTCTCACTCCCGCTACTGGTTGACTTATGCATACAAATCATACCCAATTCAACATCCCATGCTTTCTAGGCTACCAGGCATCACATATCAGGCCAACCTATCACAGTCTAATCAGAACTAGCATGAAAGTCTACAAGCTCATACAATAGGCATACAAAGGGATCTCTCCTAGCATTCTATCACGCAAAAACTAAGTTGATCCTTAGCCCTAACTAGCATGTGATTCCACATATTCACAGATCAAATCATAACAGATAACACGTACGGGTATTTTGGGAAAACTTACTTGAGCTCGGCTGATTGCATGCACCATACCCTTTTTTCTTTTAGAAAAATCCCTTTCTATAATATATTTCTTTTTTGAAAAACTTTACCAAATCCTCATATGGATTTCAGACACACCTGATAGTGTGCCCGAATCCCTCAAACCAAGGCTCTGATACCAACTTGTAACGTCCCAAAATAATGACATAAAATTTCCGTTTTTAGATTAATAAATCGTTAATACAAAACAAATCCATATAACTAAGGTAGCCAAGATTTAGAAAAATATCATTAAATCAGAGTAATTCATAGAATGCGGAAACATGTGATGTGTGCTCTGCAATCATGCCGAGTCCTTTCATTTTGAAAACCAAAGTACCTGAAACATAAACTAAAAACTATAAGCACAAAGCTTAGTGAGTTCCCCAAGATACCACATACCACACATACATAAATCACATAATAGGCCCCCACCCTCCATTAGGCCTTGCTAAGTCTCAAGTCCCACTTAGTCGTGGGCCCCACCCGACATCGAGCCCTGCTTGGATTACATATATGTTATTCTCAGGCCTCGCCTGTCTGTGGGCCTCGCCCACTATATGCAGACTACTGAGACTGTGGCGGAGATCACCGCCAAGTTCAGGGAGAGGGATCTTCTTATACCGCAGTATGTCACGGATGAGGAGATGAAGAAGGCTCGGTACCATGAGATGTTGAGGGATGACATCAGGGAGTTCATGAGCAGATCCAGCTGTAAGACGCTGGAAGATATGATTTCTCGGGCTAGAGAGAGGGAAATTGATTTGGAGCAGATCCGGAAGAGGAAGCCGGATGAGGTTCAGGTAGCTACGAGTTAGGGTAAAAGGCCCAAGGGATCGGATTCGAGATCGAGGGACCATTAGGACCGCAGTTGGTGCGGAAAGTGTGGCAGGGCGCACGGGGGCGCGTGCAGGAGTGGTAGCGGTGGTGAGTCTGGCTATTTCAAGTGCGGTCGGACTGGTCATTTCAGCAGGGATTGTACTGTTACTGCCGCGCAAGGGGAAAACTTGATATGTTTTCATTGCAACCAGCGGGGCCACAAGAAGGCCCAGTGCCCCAGTTTGTCTTCGGCGGGACGGGTGATGGCACCCGCCCCTGCAACCTTGAGGATTGCGGATGGCCGTCAGGGCCGGGTAGAGGCACCTGCAGCAGGGAGCAGGGCTTTTCAGATGACGACCTTGGAGACGCGAGCATCGCCGGACGTTGCAGGTATGCAATTTCCATTTTCAGTTCTTTTATTTGTGCATGATTATATTGTTATGGTTCCGCATCATTTTGGTATGAGTATTTTGTTTTGAGTGGGTGATTGTGATCGAGTTATATGTCATCTGCATACCTTGGATATTTGTATGGTAGTTAGGGGATGTGCTCTATTGAAGAAGGTTTCGAAGGATGCAGTAATTGTAGCATGCTTGGGAGGGATTTGGTACGTTTCGCTAGTTCGGAGTGGTGCAGTGATTGTGATGGATTGGCTAAATCCCTAGCTATGGCGGGCTTGGGTTCCTCAGTAGATGGGTTATGGAATGGTAGCAAAGATCGGGATCTCTTTGAGTATTTAGCAGCAAAGGGTAAGCAGGATCGAAGTGGGGGAGAATCCTCCAGGTGTGCCCAGAGAGGAGCACGCAGACACAGAATCAGTACGTGACCTCCGAGAGGGAAGAGAAGTAGTTCAGCGTTTGATGGAGTGAGGATTTCAGGGTTGGGAGTTTGAGAAACTCCACATCAGCTAGTGCGTGTGATGGTAATGGTTAGTTATGGTTGAGAATTCAGGTTGTAGATCGCCCGAAGGACTCGTGGGAGTCAAAATAAGGATCTTGAGAAGCTGATGGCACGTGGGTGCCTTCGTATTAGCAGTCAGTAGTGGAAGTGTTGTAAGACTACAGGGAAGCTGTAGCATTCACTAGAGGTCAGCAATGGATGGTGATGTAAGCCTATAGGTAAGCCGTAGCATTCCTTAGTAGTCCCGTTAGTGGATTTGGGGCGAGGCCCTTATCTCCTAGTGATCAGGTAGGGATCAAGATTGAGTAGTGGATGAGAATGATAGGGAGTTTCCTGTATAGCTCTAGAGAGGTGAGACCTTGGGAGAGGCCGCTCCAGGATATAGTTGGGTGAGACCCGTGGGCGAGGCCCGTATGAGATTAGCAGTGTAGATGAGACCTGGGAGCAGGGTTGCTCAGTAGTATGGTTGGGTGAGACCCGTGGGCTAGGCCCGAGCGAGAGTGACTAGACTAGTGAGACTAGAAGGATAGAGGCGGGTGGGACCCGTGGGCGAGGCCCGTGAGATTTTAGCAGCGCAGGTGGGACATGGTAGGGACCTTAGTGTCAAGATTAGGGGATCGGGGATCCCAGGTTTGTAGTGCCTGGATGGCAGGATTGATTGAGCAGTTATAGGTGGTCGAGGTTTCTTTGGAAGTCGTTGAGAGCGACCAGTGATGGTGTTGGGACTAGCTACCGGTGGGAGCCGGTAATCCAGTCATTGATAGGTTAGTAGGGACCAGGGCGGTCCCAGTTTATCAGGGAGTCAGACGAGGAATAGCAGAATTGCCAGTCGGTGGCAGTGCGAGTATGCAGCGTATGGTGGAATTCAGTTAGTTGAGTCAAGGGGTGCTCGACACCAAGTGTTGGCAAAAAGGAGTGTCAGTGAGTACTGACGGTGATGACCCGTTCTGGGAATAGCCGGGGGGGGGGGGTGATGGAGTTAGTGAAGGATAGGACCTTCACAGTGTCAGAGGAAAAGTCGGTTATGAGGCTTTGCCTTGGGAAGGCAAGGAATTGCGCCAGGAAAGTAGTGGAGAACCTCTGCGGGTTCAGTGCAGTACTCGGTGAGTACCAGAAGGATTATCGGTTGAGTAAGTTCTGTTTCTAAGTTGTTCAGAGTCAGGTTTGACCCGAGATTTACCCGCGAGGTTGATGTTAGTCAGAATGACCAGGTGGAAGACCAGCGCAGGTAGGCGGCTGGTGTTGGGTATTGGAGGCAGATCGCAGGCGGTGGGCCATGGTAAACTTCGAGGACGAAGTTAAGTTTAAGTGGGGGAGAGTTGTAACACCCAAGATCTTGAAAGCCAAGAAAGTAAAGGAAACCATAAATTTAGGAGGGACTCGGCGAGTCCAAGGAAGGACTCGGCGAGTCGGAGCGGGATCCGGGTCGAGGAGTAAGTGACCAACTCGGCGAGTCGGCCAAGTGGACTCGGCGAGTTTGGTCTGTGCAAGGAAAACCCTAAATCCGGGGCTTGGGGCCTATTTAAACGTCTCAATCTTCTTCCTAGGGCTCCTTTACTGCCTCTCACACCCAGAACGCCGCACCCTAAGCCTCCATTGTGATGATTTATTCTTTTGGCCATTTTTGAGTGATTTAGAAGAAGAAGAAGAAGAAGTGGGAATCTTTGAAGCATCAAGGAGTGGCTTTGGATCTGAAGTTTGGGGAGCATTTCAGAGCATTGGAAGGTATCAATTCGTTTCCCTCCTTTAGATCTTCTTTGGTTATGAGTTTTGGGTCTTTTAAGCCATGCCTAAGATCAATTTCAAGCTTGAGGTCCAAATCTGAGGTTGCTACCTCAGATCCATGCTTGTGTTGGTTTAGAATCCCGTAAAGTATCAGCCATTGGGTGGATTTTGGAGCCTCTTGGTCTTTAACCCTAGTTATTGGTGCATTTTGCCTAGAGCTACAGTTTGGAGTTCATGCATGACTCGGAAGTCCTCTGCATGTAAGTGGATCTTATTGGACTCGGCGAGTCCTTCGAGTGGACTCGGCAAGTAGCTTGAAGATGAGGAGGAACTCGACGAGTGGGAAGAACAGCTCGTCGAGTCGGATGAAGATAGGCATGAACTCGGCGAGTTGGATGAACAACTCGGCGAGTTGGATGAAGATTGTTCTGTGCTCGGCGAGTCTGTTCTTAGACTCGGCGAGTCAGGTCGCGTGGTCCCAAACCCTTCGAGTTAAGTCTCGAGTCAGCGAGTCGAGCCAGGACTCAGTGAGTTGGACAGGACAGGAATCGGGAATCAGTAGACTCAGCGAGTCAGGGGCTAACTCGGCGAGTAGAGTCGCGAGTGGAAGCACTCTGGACTTATGAACTCGGCGAGTCAGTAGGGTTGACCTGGAAGGTTGACTATGACCAGGACGTTGACTTTGACCAGAGTTGAGTTGGTTGACCTTTGAAGGTCAGTTAGACTAAGTGTTATGTTGATATTGGTAGCTCGGGGAGCTAGCGGAGCAGCAGTCCGGAGTCAGTGGTCAGGTAGCGGTCAAAGGGGTTAGCAGCAGCAATTCAGCAGTATCAGGTGAGTTTCCCTTTGTATGAATGGGTCTACGGCCACAATGCCGGCCCATGTAGTTATGAGTAGAAGACCTGGGGGTTAGCCCTAGGCACAGTATGCTAGTATGATATTCGGACAAGGTCCAATGATAGAGGGCGGGTGCCCAAGGAGCGGTTTATGTGATAGTTTATACTTGTTGTCTGTGTGATACGTGTATGTGCCTGGTAGGGAGGTGAGTGTGGGCGATGTCCCGTATCTCACCAATAGCAGAGTGTGGATGGTGTTCTACATCTCAGTAGCAGCAGAGCAGGGGCGAGGCCCAAGTCAGGAAAGGAGTGAGGGTGGGATGGGCCTGTATCTCACTATCAGCAGGAGTATGGACGAGGTTCCATGACTCATCAGTAGCAGGACTCGGGCGGGGCCCAGAGATAGGCGAGGCCTTAGAGCAAGAGTTGTTAGTATATGTTTAGTTTATGTAATGTTATGTGATATGTTTATGTGCTATTATATGTTAGTGGGCGAGGCCCTGTGACAGGCGAGGCCTAAGTGAAACAGATCTGTATCCGAGCGGGGCTCGAAGCCAGGCGGGGCCTGGAGCGGTGGGGCCGTTGTAGCGGGCGAGGCCCGAAGTAGAGGGCGAGGACCAGGATAGCGGGCGTGGCCCAGTATGTGAAGTATATGGTTTTGCATGGTATGTGGTAAGGTGGGGAACTCACTAAGCTTCGTGCTTGCGGTTTTCAGTTTTGTTTCAGGTACTTCCGGTAGCGGAGGGAGGAGCTCGGGGTGATCGCATGGCACACACCATAGATTAGTCAGCCTGGGAATGTTTACTCTGATAATAAACATGTGTTTTGAAAACTTATACTCAGATTATGTTTTGGAATGATGTCTTTGGTTAAAGTAATGTTTTATTGAAAATAAATTTTTGGTCTTGAATTTTGGGATGTTACAGCCGCGTTAAGTGAATCATAATCTTGAAATCGCGACCCAACTTGTCGATTTCTTTCACAACTCCTCAAGTTCCATCTATCTACAGAATGGGGACTTCCCCAGTCAACTCATCGAGTTTTACCCTTTTCAATATCGGGACACTTCGACCCAACTCGTCGGGTTCAACTATGGACTCGACGAGTTGTTCAGTCTGATAAACCATCTTAAGGGATTAAGTTCTTATCCATCATATCTAAGCTCTATACTCCCACTACAAATTGAAAACGTCCTTTTTAAGAGTAAAGTTTCCACCTTTACCCGTTAATACTCTTCCTTAAGATATATAGCTCAAACCCTAACTCTTAAGCACCTAGATATTGGTCCACAAGCCATCAATACTTCAAGATAGGGTGCACAAACAGAGATCTGGACCTTAGAGACAAAATGAACACGTAAAGTCTCCACCTTTCTCTCCATGCATGGCCTTTTGGAGCTTAAAAGGCCAAAATAACATCCTAAAGTTTGCACCTTTATGCCATGAAAGCCCTCCATGGTTCCAGATCTAATGATATAATCACTTGGGATGTTCAAGTCCCAAAAGCTAGCATTCTTGGACTAAAACATGGAGAAATCACTCTAAAGCTAGATCTAAACATTGAATAGACAAGATAGGATCTTTATACCTCCAATGAACCAGAATTGAGGTTAGACTTCTGGATCTACTCTTCTCCAACACTTCCTTGCTCCTTCTTCAAGTGTCTTCTTCTTCAAAAGCACAAAGAATGCACCAAAATGACTCAAAACTCTCAAAAGTGTGCTAGGGTTTCGTAGTTAGGGTTTGGGATAATGGAGGTTGTAAATGAGGCCAACCTTTGGAGGTTAAGGTGTTTAAATAGGGTGTTAAACCCTGAAAAATAGGGCTTCACTCTGGCAGCCCTACTCGTCGAGTTGAGGCCATCGACTCGTCGAGTAGGCTTTAAATCTCGCGACCAATTTCCATTCCTACTCAACGAGTTTGGGGACTCCAGCTAGTCGAGTTCCTGTATAAAAATGAATAATTGATTTAAAATACACACCAGGAACCAGGCGTTACAAATCTCCCCCACTTATTTTAGACTTCGTCCTCAAAGTCTGTTGCGCCTGGAAATAACTCGGGGTGGTGCTCCCTCATCTCATCCTCCGGCTCCCATTTCCACTCCAAGCCCTTGTGGTACTACCATTGCACCTTCACCAACTTTACCCTCTTGTTCCCCAGATCCTTCATCTTCCTGTCGAGGATGGCTACCGGTCTCTCGATGTAGTTCAAGCTATCATCCACCTAAATATCCTCTAGAGGCACCACTACGGAGTCATCTACCAAGAACTTCTGCAGTTGGGAGACATGAAAGGTGTTGTGGATCTGGCTAAGTTCAGCTGGCAGATCCGGTAGATACGCAACTCGGCCCACCCGGGCCAATACCCTGAACGAACCAATGTATCTGGGTCCTAGCTAACCCCGCTTCCTAAATCGGATGACACCTTTCCAAGGTGACACCTTCAGGAGGACCATATCTTCTACCTTAAACTCCAGGTCTGATCGGCGTCTGTCGGCGTAGCTCTTTTGCCGACTCTGGTCCGTTGGAGTCTACTTCGGACCTGCTGGATCTTCTCCGTCGTCTTAAGTACCACTTTGGTACTCCCCATGACCCTCTGTCCTACTTCACCCCAACATATCGGGGTTCTACACTTCTTCCCATAAATCATCTCGAAGAAAGGACGGTCAATGTTCGCGTGGTAGCTATTATTGTAGGAAAACTCTGCCAAGGGAAGGTAGGTATCCCAGCTACCACCAAAGTCTAAGGAACAGGCTCGCAGCATATACTCCAAATTTTGGATGGTTCGCTGACTCTAACCATCCATCTGCGGGTGAAAAGTCATGCTAAAGTGCAGACGAGTACCCAACTCGTAATGAAATTTCTTCTAGAATCTGGAAGTAAACCGTACATCTCGATCAAAAATCACGGAAACTGTGTGACATCACCAAATTTATGGTCATTTTAAA
The DNA here is from genome assembly GCF_002870075.4 of Lactuca sativa. Taxonomy (NCBI): domain Eukaryota; kingdom Viridiplantae; phylum Streptophyta; class Magnoliopsida; order Asterales; family Asteraceae; genus Lactuca; species Lactuca sativa. The sequence continues at coordinate 190,312,113 of NC_056631.2, read as the reverse complement.
AAATTTATTTATGCTTATTTTAAAATCAGAGTATCAATTTTAAAGAACAATGTTGCGGAATTTTGTTTCCAAAAAACACGATAAAGGTTTTATCAAAGCATTTCCGAAGGAATGTATTTTATTCATTTTAAAAATTTGGATATCATCGTCAATACAGAAACATAAGCATAAAGAGAACATACATTCATTTACACTAGTGATCTACATCTATTAAATCTATTGGTGTAGGTTAGTTTCCTATCGACACCTTTGATACAAATAAACTGAGTGGGTCAGTTTGGGAAACCTGGTGAGTATATATAGGGTTTTCAACCCACAATAATAAAGTTATTATGTTTAGTCATCAAACAATAAACCCATTTACCCATCCCCATTATCTTCTTTATTCTTAAGTATCTTCTCTATGAATCATCATCTACTCCTTGTTATTTATTCCTAAGGATTTTCCTAAGGATTAGGCACGAAGTCCATCATCGCCAGGGTTCGTATAACAGGCACTAAGTCCATAGTTGCCAGGGTTTATAAAACAGGCACTAAGTCCATAGCTACCAATGCTCGTTCGTAAAGAAGTAATTCCATAGCTGCTAAAGTTCATTCATCGGGCACTAAGTCCATAGCTACCAGCATTTATCTAACATGTACTACGTCCATAGCCACCAACGTTTCTCTAACAGGTACTAATTCCATAGCTACCAGTGTTTATCTAATAGGCACTAAGTCCATAGTTGCCGATGTTATTTATTAGGCACTAAGTCTATAGTTACCAATGTTTACACATACCATCTTTCATCTCTCATCGTTCATCAACCCATGTTTTACCCAACATATTCGTAAATATAAAATACATATACAGTTTAAATCAATTAAAACATGTATAAAATCATTCATCCAACATAGAAAGCAAGTATTCAAACAATATGCACACACAGCACATAATTTATATAAAATACTTAATATCTATGTGTAAGATGAAAGTAACTATGCACTCACTTGTTAAAGAGATGATTCCAAACTCGGACAGCGCTTCGCTTCTTAACAATATAATTTCCTTCGATGAAACTTAATATTATTACCACTAGATTTAGTCTAATATTTATTGCGACTAATTATTAGTCTAGATTCATCATTAACTCAAAGTCTACTTCATGATCTATCAAGTGAGGATCAGCCAGGCAGGACCATTTCGGCATATAGTTTTTCTGAAATCCAACAACCAAACCCAACGTGACCATTCTAGACACCTCTCCCGTAAGTAGATCAATCAGTATAACGACTTTGAATCACTATTAAGTTTTATTTATAGGTTCATAATAACGATTTAAAGTAGGGTTGCATAACTTACTTAGCAAGGAGTCGGGCTCTGCAAGGGTAGAACTTCATTGCTGAATCTTTCTAAGAAAGATTCTTGCAGCGTTTCAGCGCTCACCTTACTATAGTAAGAACTATAGAAAGAGAAGTCGAATCACGAGGGACCGAAATGCTCAGGGGGATAAGAAGAGAAAGACTCTTGAATCAAGAAAATGGTGCAAGAAATATGAGAGGCTAGAGACTCTTATTTATAGTAATTGAATTTTCAAAAACCACCCTCTATATTTACTTAAATGACTAAACACCCATTTATAATACTTGTTGATAAGTATCAAAATCACTCTCTTTGTTTCTCTCTTTGTGTGATTGGGAAAATTTGGCTTTTGAGGAACAAAATCAACTTTTGGATTTGTTAGAAATGATTGAGCATATGATGTATCAGCTGTTGTTTATTCACTTCAGACCTTGAATGATTTGATTGAGATGAATGTTGGGTTTTTGTTGAAAAAGAGGAATTCTTAGCTTTGAAAACATTTTTGGTTGATTGTGATTCAGACATCTTTTGAGACTCAACATTTTACCAAAATATTTTCTTTCTTGCTTGTCTTCACGAAAATGTTGTTTTCCTTCGAAAGTTTGTCAATTTGATCTTTAAATTCCTTAGAGTTTAGTTTGACAACTTTTTCATTTTCTTTTTCAACATGTTTTGTATTTTCTTTTTCACTTTTTGATTTTTCAACCCATTGTCTTTGTGGTTTTTGACTTTGGAACACATACGATTTTTTTGTTAAGTTGTTTTCAACTGTGCTTTGATTTGAGAAAAAACCTTCTTCTGTTGCTTTTGAATTATCCTCCTCAACCAGCTTCTTTAATTCTGGTTTGATATTTTCAACATTTCCAGTAGTTACGAAAACTTGATTTGGAAAAATGACATCATATGTGCATTTGAAATTTGGATAAACCGCTGTATTCATTTCAAGATAATGTTCACCTTTTTCATTCATTACTTTTTCGAACTTTTGTGTATCACCATACACTTGATCAACTACTATTCGAGGAATTGCTTCTTCTTTTGTAGTTTCCTTTTCCTTCGAAATTTTCTCTTTCTCTTCATTATCACTATCATCAGTTTGACTGTCTCTGAGATCCACGAAGTTCATATCACAATCTTTCGAAGTTGAGGGTATACCAGTTTCATTTTCAACCATCAAATTCTTAACTTTTTCTTTCCCTTTAGATGTTGAAGAAACATTAACAACATACAACTTAGAACAATCAACATCTTCAAGTTCACTAATTTCACTAATATTGTCAGAATTATCTTCAATATCCGCAAAATTAGATTGAGATTCAGATGTTGAATTCTCAGTCGTTTTCAAAATATGAATTTGTTCAGATTTAGTCAAAGTATCAATCACAATGTTAACTAATTCATTCGTATCAAGACATTCATCAATTTTGACAATTCCATATTTATATCTATCATCAGGAACTTTGTCAAAATCAGCAATTATTTGCTCACAATCATACGAAATATTATCTACCTTAGCTCTTTCGAATGCTAAAAATGGCAGTAATTTTCTATGTTGTTCTTTACTTATGTCACATGAATGATGTAAATAAGTTAATTTGCTATAAAGTCTTTTTGCAGAATTACAATAGATGTTTCTTTGTGCCAACAAAAGTTTGACATCCTTTGTTAATGTATCGCTATCACACATAATATTTGTAATTTGTAATTCCAAACATTTAATTTTGCTTATTTTCAAGTCTAATTTCTTTTTGGTCTCTACCAACTCCATTGACAACTTTTTGGCCTCATTGCTAGCAGACACAACAATTGAATCAAATTAAGTAACAGTCTCATCAAAAGAAATTAGTTCAGAATCATAAGCATGTGTAGGAATATTAAAAGATTCAAGAATTTTACATACCTTTGTTGTCATTGGAGATTTGTCTGTCGTTTTGGATACGAAGCATCGTCCTTTCACTTTGAATTCCTCATCCTCTGAGTCCTCCATTTTCGCATACATCGCTCCATGCATTGGATTTCTCATTTCCTTATCATCTGATCCAGATGACCAGATTTGATAAGTTCCTTCTTCATCCTGATGTTCACCTTTTGCAACCAAAGACAAGTTCTTGGCTTTCGCATGAACCACCTCAAGCTTTTCTGCATAGTACGCCTCATCCTTGACCTTATTCTTCCTCTCATCCTTCTTTCGAAGCATACAGTCATTTGCAAGGTGATTAGCACCATTGCAGTAATGACAATCTATTCCAGCATCACCTTTCAGCTTCTTCTCACTCTTTCCTTCAACTATTTTTGAATCTTGCTTCTCAACTTTCTTTCTCTCCTCAACAACATTTTTACTCACAAAAATTCCTTTCACTTCAACAAGCTTAGTTTTCGAATTAAACGGCTTATGGAAGAATTTCTTAACACGATTATTTGAGTAAAATGTTATTGCTTCATCATCCGAATTCATGATGAATCCTTCTTCTTGCTCAGAATCACCACTTTCAACTTCTTTCTCCAAAATTTTTGACACAAGAGCTAATTGACCTCCCAAATTCAGCTTCGATTCCTCAGCTATTTCATTTACTTAAATTTCGTGTGTTTTCAACTGATTGTACAAATCATTGAGAGTTGATGTAACACCGTAAATTTCAAAACAATTTTTCGCATTTTATAAAAGCACAATTCATTTAGTATTCATAAACACATCAGTGTTTGAAACTCAAATCCATAACATATAAAAATCCCAAGATCTCATAGCATAAAAATCTCGTGTTTTTACTAATCAGGCCGGCGCCTTCCCGCGGTCATCACTAGTACCTGAAACAAATAACACCAAACACTGTAAGCACAAAGCTTAGTGAGTTCCCCAAAATACCACACATAGCACATATTAGCCACTCGAGGCTATAACTCTGTGGGTCCGTGGACCCTACTCTGTGAACCCTCTGGTTCTAACTCTGTGAACCTTCCGGTTCCAACTCTATAAACATGCACATCATAAATCACATAGAAATAATGCAGTACAACACATAACATACATATAGCATACAAATACTCTGTCACATAACTCTGATTACCTACTCAAGGTAAAGTATAGTGAGAAGACTCACCTCGCGTATCTCGATAACTCGCAAATCCCTGAAAACACTAGTGCTCGATCTCCCGAGCTATAGTCCTCCTATAACACAATACATCTCTAATTAACACTTTCCCAACTAAGGTTGACTAACCCTATCAAGTCAACACTGGTCAACTTTGGTCAACGGTCAACGGTCAACTCAACTCGCCGAGTCTAGCGTGGACTTGCCGAGTCTCTATGGGGACCCGATTCCTCTGAGTCCCTTCCGACTCACCGAGTCACTCACCCGACTCGGTTACTCAAACCCTGGTTCGAAATCACTGAACAACCCGCACCAACTCGTCGAGTCTGGGAATGGACTCGGCGAGTGCATTCCATGCACAACCCAAAATGACCTTCTGAGGTCAGATCTGCTTCACTAACTCATAGATCCAGTCCTTCCAAGCTTATTCATCACGTAAAGTTCATGTCTTGGCGCTCATAACACACCTAATGACTCATAAATGGTGTTTTGACCTCAAGCACAAAGACCCCAATCCAAAACCTCCATGGATTCATAAAAAGCTTGGACAAAGGGACACTTTGGACCTCCAAGGGTCCAGATCTAGAACCTGACTCGCTTAAGGGACCAAGGAAGCACTAGATCTAACCACAAAAGGGCTCAATAAGCCCTAAATCAACATGAACATCACCATCACAGAGAATGGTTCGAAAATAGTACCTCAAACGTGATGTTCTGGACCTCATATCTTCAGGAAGTTGATCCTCTTGTTTCCCCTTGGCTATTGCTTCCTTTCCCTTGCTAGATAACACCACCAAGGTCAACAATGGCTCCATATCCCACTCCAAACACTCAAGCTCACTAGGGTTTCACTCTGGGGACTGGTGAGCACAAATGACGGCCATAAGGCCCTTTAAATAGGCCCCAAACCCAAGAAATTAGGGGTTCATTAAACAGCAGACTCGCTGAGTCCACCAATGTGACTCGTCGAGTCCGGTCATTAATCCGGGTGAGAAATCGCGTCTCTACTCGGCGAGTCTTCGCACCAACTCGCCGAGTTCTTCCACAAAACTCAAAATAAAATGAATAAATATAATACCTGAAATTCCGGATGTTACAATTCTCCCCCACTTGAATCTGACTTCGCCCTCGAAGTCTCATTCCTGAAATAGCTCCGGATGCTGCTCCCGCATCTCACGCTCTGGCTCCCAGGTCAACTCGGATCCCTTCCGATGTTGCCACTGAACCTGTACCAGAGGCACCTCCTTATTCCTCAGAACCTTGATCTTTCGATCCACAATCGCAACCGGTCTCTCTACATAGTTCAGGCTTGCATCCACCTGAATGTCCTCTAACGGCACTACCGCCGACTCGTCGGCTATACACTTCCTCAACTGAGACACATGGAAGGTATTATGAATCCGCTCTAATTCCGCAGGTAGCTCCAAACGATACGCTACCCTGCCCACCCTCGCGACCACTCTGAACGGCCCAATATACCGGGGCCCTAGCTTGCCCCTCTTCCTGAATCGGATCACTCCTTTCCAAGGAGATACCTTCAGGAGAACATAATCACCGACCTGGAACTCGAGCTCGGATCGACGTCTATCCGCATAACTCTTCTGGCGGCTCTGAGCGGTCAACAATCTCTGCCTGACCCGTTGTATCTACTCTGTCGTCTGAAGCACAATCTATGTGCTACCCATAACACGCTGCCCAACCTCTCCCCAGCAAATGGGGGTCCAACACCTCCTCCCATACAACAGCTCAAAGGGCAGCATACCGATGCTCAAATGATGGCTGTTGTTGTAGGAAAACTCTGCCAAGGGCAAATACGTGTCCCAACTCCCACCGAAGTCCAAAACACATGCTCGGAGCATGTCCTCGAGCGTCTGAATCGTCCGCTCACTCTGTCCGTCAGTCTGGGGGTGATATGCGGTACTAAAATGCAGCCTAGTACCCAAATCCTCGTGAAACTTCTTCCAGAATCTGGAAGTAAAACGCACATCCCGATCTGAAACAATCGAGATCGGCACTCCATGCCGAGATACCACTTCCCTCACGTACATCTCTGCTAATTTCTCTGCGGAAGAACTCTCACTGATAGCAACGAAGTGGGCGCTCTTTGTCAACCTGTCCACAATCACCCAAATTGCATCGACTCCCCTAGCAGTCCTTGGCAATTTGGTGATAAAATCCATAGTAATTTGTTCCCACTTCCATTCGGGAACCTCCAACGGCTACAACTTACCATGCGGTCTCTGGTGCTCGGCCTTAACTCTATGGCAAGTTAAGCACCTCTCCACAAACCACGCAACATCCCTCTTCATACAGGGCCACCAATACTCTCTCCTCAGGTCTAAATACATCTTAGTGGCCCCAGGATGGATCGAGAATTTCGACCGATGAGCCTCTTCCATCAAAATGGTACGCGTCCCTCCCACAAACGGCACCCATATACGCCCCTGAAATGTCATAAGCCCCTGACCATCGGTGACGAACTCCGATACCAATCCAACAACTCGCTCTCTCTTCTGGTTCTCCGATCTCACGGCCTCAGCCTGAGTTCCATGAATGGCGTCCAACACCGGATCCATCACGATCAACCGCAAACATACATCCCATAATGGGGCGCTCTCCGCCCTGCGACTCAGGGCGTCGGCTACCACATTAGCCTTGCCCGGATGGTACAGGATCTCACAATCATAATCCTTGACCACATCCAACCACCTCCTCTGCCGCATATTTAGGTTAGGCTGATCCATCAAATACTTCAGGCTCTTATGGTCCGTGTATATCGTACACCGAACCCCATACAGATAGTGACGCCAAATTTTGAGGGTGAACACCACTGCCCCCAACTCTAGATCATGGGTGGTATACCTCGTCTCATGAGGCTTCAGCTGCCTCGAAGTGTATGCTATCACATGACCTCTCTGCATCAGCACCGCTCCTAACCCCAAGATCGACGCATCATAGTATACCACAAAGTCCTCCATCCCCTCCGGGAGGGCTAACACCGGGGCTTCGCATAACCTTTGGCGAAGCGTCTCAAAGGAGGCCTGCTGCTCAGGGCCCCATGAAAAAGCGACACCCTTCCGGGTCAACCTGGTGAGTGGCACTGCGATCTTAGAGAAATCCCTGATAAATCTCCGATAATAACCTGCCAACCCTAAGAAACTCCTGATCTCGGAGGGTGACCTCGGCACCTCCCAACTCATCACTGCCTCAACTGCTCTCAGGCATAAGACGTGTCCTCACCATGATCTACCTTTGAAATACAACATACGATAAATTAGAATCCATTCGAGCATACTCACACTCGACAACTCATCCCTCCTTGATCCTTGGCATTCCAAAGATTCTTACTTGGGCTGTACACCGCCCCGGTGCTTTCAGTAGTACAGGCCCAATACTATTGTCCGCACCGTATCAGAATACACCCCAAGTCCTCCTCTTCGGATCCCAAGTTCCAAGTACTCTATTATGCATAATCCACTCTCTAACAGATCTCTCATAAGCTCCTCGTTGTTACCTACTCACTCTCAAGCATCTCATAACAACTCACCTCTCCCTAGGCTAAGGCATCACAAATCAGGCCACTCTAGTCCTAATAGGAGTACCTAGCCTACTCTAGCATGGGAATACATCATATCAATATCATAACACATAATATGAGGGTATCTTGGGAAATCACCGTTCGGGCGCGGACTGATCGTACACACGACTCTACTCTGCGTTTTCCAAAAATCTTTTACTCTTTTTTGAAAATATTTCTCAAATCCTCAGTTTGAGTTCAAATATGCCCGAAGGTGTACTCGAATCCCTCAAACCAAGGCTCTGATACCAACTTGTAACACCGTAAATTTCAAAACAATTTTTCGCATTTTATAAAAGCATAGTTCATTTAGTATTCATAAAAACATCAGTGTTTGAAACTCAAATCCATAACATATAAAAATCCCAAGATCTCATAACATAAAAATCCTGTGTTTGTACTGATCAGGTCGGCGCCTTCCCGCGGTCATCACTAGTACCTGAAACAAATAACACCAAACACTGTAAGCACAAAGCTTAGTGAGTTCCCCAAAATACCACACATAGCACATATTAGCCACTCGAGGCTATAACTCTGTGGGTCCGTGGACCCTACTCTGTGAACCCTCTGGTTCTAACTCTGTGAACCTTCCGGTTCCAACTCTATAAACATGCACAGCATAAATCACATAGAAATAATGCAGTACAACACATAACATACATATAGCATACAAATACTCTGTCACATAACTCTGATTACCTACTCAAGATAAAGTATAGTGAGAAGACTCACCTCACGTATCTCGATAACTCGTAAATCCCTGAAATCACTAGTGCTCGATCTCCCGAGCTATAGTCCTCCTATAACACAATACATCTCTAATTAACACTTTCCCAACTAAGGTTGACTAACCCTATCAATTCAATATTGGTCAACTCTGGTCAACGGTCAACGGTCAACTCAACTCGCCGAGTCTAGCGTGGACTTGCCGAGTCTCTACGAGGACCCGATTCCTCTGAGTCCCTTCCGACTCACCGAGTCACTCACCCGACTCGGTTACTCAAACCCTGGTTCGAAATCACTGAACAACCCGCACCAACTCGTTGAGTCTAGGAATGGACTCGACGAGTGCATTCCATGCACAACCCAAAACGACCTTCTAAGGTCAGATCTGCTTCACTAACTCATAGATCCAGTCCTTCCAAGCTTATTCATCACGTAAAGTTCATGTCTTGGCGCTCATAACACACCTAATGACTCATAAATGGTGTTTTGACCTCAAGCACAAAGACCCCAATCCAAAACCTCCATGGATTCATAAAAAGCTTGGACAAAGGGACACTTTGGACCTCCAAGGGTCCAGATCTAGAACCTAACTCGCTTAAGGGACCAAGGAAGCACTAGATCTAACCACAAAAGGGCTCAATAAGCCCTAAATCAACATGAACATCACCATAACAGAGAATGGTTCGAAAATAGTACCTCAAACGTGATGTTCTGGACCTCAAATCTTCAGGAAGTTGATCCTCTTGTTTCCCCTTGGCTATTGCTTCCTTTCCCTTGCTAGATAACACCTCCAAGGTCAACAATGGCTCCTTATCCCACTCCAAATGCTCAAGCTCACTAGGGTTTCACTCTGGGGACTGGTGAGCACAAATGACGGCCATAAGGCCCTTTAAATAGGCCCCAAACCCGAGAAATTAGGGTTTCATTAAACAGCGCAGACTCGCCGAATCCACCAATGTGACTCGTCGAGTCCGGTCATTAATCCGGGTGAGAAATCGCGTCTCTACTCGGCAAGTCTTCGCACCAACTCGCCGAGTTCTTCCACAAAACTCAAAATAAAATGAATAAATAAAATACCTGAAATTCCAGATGTTATAATTGATGTTTCAAAACTTTGTTGATTCTTCACCATCATACTCAGACTTCTCCATTCTTTTCGAAGCCCCATTACAAAGATGAGATTGAATTCCATTGATGTCCTGGTAATTCCATATTGATTGCAACGATATATTAACTCATTCAGACGATCATAGTAGACTTCGATTGTTTCTCCTTCTTTTTGTTTGAAATCTTTCAACTCAACCAAACACTATTTGACATAATTGATTTTTCTCTTCTCACTTCCTTGAAACTTATCTTTCAGATTGTTCCATACCTCCTTTGCAATTGTACAACTCCTAACGTAATTGTACACAACTGGAGGTAAAGCACCTCTTAGTTCCCTCATACATCTTTTCTCCAGTTTCTTCAGACGATCACCTTGATTATCAACACCAGAATTTGTGGAAGAGGATCCAATTGGTTGAACATCACTGGAACATTGACAATTCCAGTAATACATGTCCATAATTCTACATCAAGACCATTCAGATAATCCTGCATCCGATCAGCCCACTGATCATAATATTCAGGAATTAGCATTGGAATTTTGGTCAATGATCCTAACAGATGAGAGAACGAAGTCATTGAATTGAGATTGAATCTCGCCATTGTTGTACGCAAGTTGATTTTGAAAATTCTAAAGAAAATTTGAAGATTTGAAACACAAACTAGCTGAATCAAATCGGAATTATAAGAAGAACACTCGATTCTACAATTCAAATGTAGAATCAAATCACAAACTGAAATCTAGACAACTTTTTCACGATAAAAAAAATGCGGAAACTTTTGAACCAAATTTTTTATTCAAAAACTTTTTGAATGGATGAAAATCAGATCACAGATGTGATTCCTGCTCTAATACCAATTGATGAATTAATGAATCGAGTAATGAATTAACCAGAGTATGAATTCAAGTAAGAATGAGAGATTTAGACACAGGATGTAAATATGATCAGTTTCGCTCTATTACGCTTTCGAATTCTTTACAGAGAAAAAGAGACAAGTCTGTAAAAGTTCTTATCTAACTCTAGTAAATAACCCTATTTATAGGGAACTAAAAGCGTACAAAAAAAATAATAAGGCATTGACTCTAACGCTTCGAATAAAAGTGCCCTAGTAAAATACATTACAAAAATGTTCGAAGAGTACAAAACATACTTCGACTAATTACAACAATTCGACCCTTACACACCCTCTATATTTACTTAAACGACTAAACACCCATTTATAATACTATTTTAAATAGATTTAATGATATGTCTACTAAACTAATGCCGAAAGTACTCTGTACTAGTCTAATAACGACCGCATCGTCGATACCTTTATAACGATATATACATATGCATATATATGTATACGTATATATGATTTACACTTTATTTTAATACATAAATGTGCTATTAAAAATTATAACTCGTTCATACAAACTCCGTTTTTAACGTTTTTTATATCCACGTGTAGCTATCAACGAGATCTACAACTTTCGTTTAGACTCAGTCGGCTAATTTTGAATTTATATTTTTGTCCATATTTTTATAAAATTAAATAATTTTGCTAAAATCATAACTCTCTCGTACGGACTCCATTTTTGACATTCTTTTTCTCAAAATTCCTATTTTAAGAAGTACTACAATTTTCATTTTGGTCGCATTAGCTAAAATTCAACCATTCTCTTTGTAGCATTTTACGTCATACATTCATTGTGCGTGGCTGGTTTTTATATCTTATAAAAATCATATCTAATTCATACGGATTCGGATTTCAAAGAAATTTATATTTTCGGGATCGGGACGACGTATACTTCCTATATATATATATATATATATATATATATATATATATATATATATATATATATATATATATATATATATATATATATATATATATGTGTGTGTGTGTGTGTGTGTGTGTGTGTGTGTGTTTTGGCGCACTTATTTTTACGATTTACGGACGATTCAACTGAATTTTTCCTATTTTATTATATTATAATAATCATGAAACATATAATATTCAAATAATTATTCTTTATTACGTCAAATAGGTTACAATTGTTAACCCTAACTATTACTTTGGTTAAGATTATTTATCCTAGATAATCTTCTACAAAAAAATTCATTTTTAACGCTTATTTGTAACAACTCAAATTTTCAAATAAATTTTTCGTTAAAAATAAAACATCATTATTCGACAAAAGGATTTATTCCAAGTTTATTTCAAAATATAAATAATAAATCTCCAGGATCTCCAACAGTGGCAGTGTGTACGTGTCACGCCGGCGCCTTTCCACGGTCATCACTAGTACCTGAAAAACATAAACACAACTAGTAAGCATAAATGCTTAGTGAGTTCCCCAGTATACGACTTACCCACATACGCCTTCCGGCCCGGACCTTTCGGTCCACATAACATTGCCTTCCGGCCCGTAATATATCGCCTTCCGGCCCGTATTAAATTGCCTTCCGGCCCATAGTATTCTGCCTTCCGGCCCATAATAGTATAAAGCATAACACATGTAACATAACGCACATAACACACAAATCATACATCATACCGTTCTTTCTATCACATAAAGTCTCGCCTTCCGGCCCGTATAAGCATACATCACATATAAGCATCTACCTCTCTAGACATAGCATAAATATAACACATACGATCTTCCGGTCTCACAGACAAACCCTTTCGGGTAAAGTATAGTGAGAAGACTCACCTCGTAAAATGTAGGCTATAAACCCTTTGAGCTACTCGCGCTCGATCCGCTAATCCGCAGGTTCCCTATAATACCACATACCTTTATTAATGATCTTATCAAACAAGACAATTGACCCTACTAAGTTACATGCAGGTCAACGGTCAATCTTGACCGGACTCGTCGAGTAAAAAGGGCAACTCGGCGAGTATAGACATCCTGACACCACTCGCCGAGTCTGAAGAACGACTCGACGAGTTCCAGTAGATCTTCAAGCTACTCGCCGAGTCTGAAGAACAACTCGACGAGTCCTAGTGAACCTTCATGCTACTCGCCGAGTCTGAAGAACAACTCGGCGAGTTCTAGTGAATCTTCAAGCTACTCGCCGAGTCTGATCATTGGACTCGGCGAGTCCTCGCCATGCAGTCAATCCGCCGCCTCCTGTATTTCACATGATTTCGAAGTATATAGATATAGGGCTTCCTGGACTTTCACATATACTATTACAGGGGTTTTTAACACTTATAACAACAATATAATCTAACTAACCCTTAATTGGGTTTCCTAAACCCTAAACTCGCATACAACGTAAAAGTTACAGATTTCGATCCGAAGATTACCTGGAAACGTGTTCCCTGTGTCTCCAAACCTCCAGTACTCGATTCCTTTGATCACCACCTTGCTCCTCTTTGTCTAACAATCTCTTCAAGCCTTCTCAAGTCCTCTCTCTTGCTTCAGATGCTCACACACTCCCAGGGGATCTTCAACCGGCCAAAAGACGCGACATGACGGCCATAAGATCGTTATATACGATCAGAAATGAAACGGCTAGGGTTCAGCTGAAACAGCGTCGACTCGCCGAGTCCCTTCTTGGACTCGTCGAGTCCAGTCGCGCGTCTGCGACCAAGACCATGGCCCTACTCGGCGAGTCGTGCACCAACTCGCCGAGTCCCCTCCTAAATGTGCCCCAAAAATAATTTAAAGAAATACCTGAAATTCCGGGCTGTTACAACTCTCCCCCACTAGAACTAGACTTCGCCCTCGAAGTCTCTCATTCTGCGAATAACTCCGGATGTTGCTCCCGCATTTCTCTTTCCGGCTCCCAAGTCATCTCCGATCCTTTCCGATGTTGCCACTGAACCAACACCAGAGGTATTTCCTTGTTCCGTAGAACCTTGATCTTCCGATCCCTGATAGCTACTGGTCTCTCGGCGTAATTCAGACTCGCATCCACCTGAATATCTTCTAACGGAACCACTGCTGCCTCATCGGCTATACACTTCCTCAACTGCGACACGTGGAAGGTATTGTGAATCTGACTCAGCTCCACCGGCAACTCCAACCGATAAGCTACCCGACCTACCCTTGCAATTACCCAAAATGGACCTATGAACCGGGGCCCCAATTTGCCCCTCTTCCTGAACCGTATTACCCCTTTCCAAGGAGAAACCTTTAGGAGAACGAAATCGCCGACCTGGAATTCGAGCTCGGATCGGCGTCTGTCCGCATAACTCTTCTGTCGGCTCTGGGCGGTCAGTAACCTCTGCCTCACTCGCTGAATCTGCTCGGTCGTCTGAAGTACAATTTCTGTACTGCCCATCACTCTCTGTCCCACTTCTCCCCAGCAAATGGGAGTCCGACACCTCCTACCATACAACAACTCAAAAGGTGGCATACCAATGCTCGAATGATGGCTGTTGTTGTAGGAAAACTCAGCCAACGGCAGATGCGCGTCCCAGCTACCCCCGAAGTCTAACACACACGCTCTAAGCATGTCTTCCAATGTCTGAATCGTTCGCTCGCTCTGACCGTCGGTCTGGGGATGGTATGCGGTACTAAAATGCAGCTTAGTACCCAACTCCTCATGAAATTTCCTCCAGAACCTGGAAGTGAAACGTACATCGCGATCCGAAACAATCGTGGTCGGCACTCCATGCCGAGATACTATCTCTCTCACGTACAACTCCGCCAACTTCTCTGCTGATGAACTTTCACTGATGGCAAGGAAATGTGCACTCTTTGTTAGTCTATCCACAATCACCCAAATTGCATCGACTCCCCTGGCAGTTTTCGGCAATTTGGTGATGAAATCCATCGTGATCTGATCCCACTTCCACTCAGGGATCTCCAAGGGTTGCAACTTACCGTGCGGTCTCTGGTGCTCGGCCTTAACTTTACGGCAGTTCAAACACCTCTCCACGAACCAAGCAACGTCTCTCTTCATGCAAGGCCACCAGTACTCCTTTTTCAAATCCAGATACATTTTCGTAGCACCGGGATGGATCGAGAATTTCGATCTATGTGCCTCCTCCATCAAAATAACACGCGTACCGCCCACGAATGGCACCCAGATCCGACCCTGAAATGTCAGGAGTCCCCGCCCATCCGTAACGAACTCTGAAATTAACCCGACGACCCGCTCCTGTTTCTGCATCCCAGACTTCACAACCTCGGCCTGTGCCCCACGAATAGTATCTAATACCGGAGTCACCACCGTCAGTCTCAAACATACGTCCCGCAATGGAGTACCCTCCGCCCTACGACTCAATGCATCGGCTACCACATTAGCCTTGCCTGGGTGGTATAGGATCTCACAGTCATAATCCTTAACCACGTCTAACCATCTCCTCTGGCGCATGTTTAGGTTGGGTTGATCCATCAAATACTTCAAACTCTTATGGTCCGTGTATATGGTACAACGAACCCCGTACAGGTAGTGACGCCAAATTTTGAGGGCGAACACTACTGCCCCCAACTCTAAGTCATGCGTGGGATATCTCGCTTCGTGAGGCTTCAGCTGCCTCGATGCATAGGCTATCACATGGCCCCTCTGCATCAACACTGCACCCAGTCCTGAAATCGATGCGTCGCAATATACGACGAAGTCCTCCATCCCTTCCGGAAGAGCTAATACTGGTGCTTCGCACAGTCTCTGACGAAGTGTCTCGAAGGAAGTCTGCTGCTCGGGTCCCCATGAGAATGTAACACCCTTTCGGGTCAATTTGGTAAGTGGCACTGCGATCTTGGAGAAGTCCCTAATGAACCTTCGATAGTACCCTGCCAACCCAAGGAAACTCCTGATCTCCGAAGGTGACTTTGGTGCCTCCCATCTCATCACCGCTTCCACCTTGGCCGGATCGACCAATATCCCTGCCTGATTTACAACGTGCCCCAGAAATTGAACCTCCCGTAACCAGAAGTCACATTTGGAGAATTTTGCATATAGCTTCTCCGACCTCAGTACCTCAAGGACCTCCCTCAAATGTCCCTCATGCTGCTCCCTAGACCGCGAATACACCAGAATGTCGTCGATGAATACAATCACAGACCGATCCAGCATCGGCCTGCATACCCTGTTCATGAGATCCATGAACACTGCTGGGGCGTTGGTGAGCCCAAAAGGCATCACCACGAACTCGTAATGCCCATACCGCGTCCTAAAGGCTGTCTTCTGGACGTCCTCATCCCGCACCCTTACCTGATGGTACCCTGATCTCAAATCAATCTTGGAAAACCAAGATGCCCCTTGCAACTGATCGAATAGATCATCGATCCTCGGTAACGGATAGCGGTTCTTGACCGTCACCTTGTTCAGCTCCCGGTAATCGATACACATCCGGTGTGAACCATCCTTCTTCTTGACGAACAGAATCGGTGCTCCCCACGGCGAGCTACTCGGCCGGATAAATCCCTTCCCCAACAACTCTTGAAGTTGCGAGGACAATTCTTGCATCTCTGAAGGTGCAAGACGATAAGGCACCTTCGCAATAGGCGCAGCCCCTGGAACTAGATCGATACCAAACTCCACTTGCCTCGCAGGAGGTATTCCCGGCAAATCCTCGGGAAAAACATCTGGAAACTCGCGCACCACTGGAACCTCCTTCAATGTCTTCGGTCTCTCGGAACTCTCCCGCGTATCCATCACATACGCCACAAAACCGTTACATCCCCGCTGTAGGCATTGCCTCGCCCTAGCGGCCGAACAAAAAGCTGATCCCGAACGGGTACCCTCGCCGTATACCGTAAGAACTCCCCCACTAGGGTCTCGTATAGTCACCAGCTGACGCTCGCAGTCGATGACAGCGCTGAATCGGCTCAACCAGTCCATGCCTATGATGACACAGACATCACCCATCGCAATAGGAATTAAGTCAATCGGAAATGCGACCCCGAAGATCTCTAGCACGCATCCCCTAAGAACCTCCGCAGCACAAATCACCCTCTCAGCCGCAATAGAAACGCTCAAAGGCCGACTTAACGGCTCACAACTAATGCCGATGTGCTGACTAAAAGCTAACGACACAAACGATCTACTCGCACCCGAATCAAATAACACTAGAGCAGGCATAGAGTTCACAAGGAAAGTACCTACACATACATTAACATAAGCATAACATTTCGACCTTTAATTAAATACGTGAATGATAACATACCTGCCACAACATCGGGCGCAGCGCGGACCTCCTCCGCAGTCAGCTGAAAGGCTCTCCCGCGAGCCCTCGGGGCCTCGACCTTCACCGGTCGGGTCTCAGTAGTCCGGGTAGTAGGTGTAGCTCCCTGACGAAGTTGCGGGCACTCGGCCTTCCGATGGCCTGTCTGGTTGCAGTGAAAGCAAACCATAAACCCCTTAGGGCAATCCCTGGCAATATGTCCCTCCTTGCCACACTTGTAGCAACCGCCAGCTCGACACGCCCCCTTGTGACTCTTGCCGCACTTCGCGCAAGTGCGACCCTTTGAACCTCCCATCCTCGAATCAGCGAACTTAGTCCGCTTGGCTGCCGGCTGAGACTGGGCCGGCCGTCGATCCACCTGCCGAGACTCAGCCTCCTCCCTCGCTTGAGTCTCCAACTCAATCTCGCGCTTCCTGGCGTTCGCCTGAAGCTCAGTGAAAGTACGATAGGTGGAGTTTGACACAAACTCCCGAATCTCCCTCTTCAAAACACCCAAATAGCGGCTCATTCGCGACTGCTCCGTAGATACCAGCTCGGGGCAGAACATTGCCCTCTCATGAAACTTCCGTGTGATCACTGCCACGGAATCAGTACCCTGCTTAAGGGTCAAGAACTCCTGAATCAATCGCTCCCTCTCTACCGGGGGAACGTACTCATCCCTGAACATCTCCGTAAACCTCTCCCATGTCACCGCCGAAATTTCTGCCTGAGTGAAGTTCACTGTCACGAACTTCCACCAATCCTTCGCTCCCAGACGGAGCTGGTTCAAGGCGAACCGTACCCTCAAGTGCTCCGGGCATGAGCAAGTATAAAAACACCCCTCGATGTCGGCGATCCACCTCATAGCTGCAATCGGATCCTGCGTCCCATCAAATTCAGGGGGTTTCGTGTTGCTGAATTCCCTGAATAGTAATGAATCACCCCCTTGCGGCCTGGCAGCAGCCACCGCTGCGGTAGCGGCCGCAACTGCAGCTTCAGTAAGTGCGGCGCACCGCTCCTCGAACTCCTCCATCAACGTGGTCTTAATAGACCCAAACATCTCCGGGATCTCAGCCCGGACCGCCGCAGCTACCTCTTCCTGAATAATCTGACGAATCTCCTCGTCACTCGCACCGCTCGAACTCGCCCCATTGCGTGTGATAACCATGATGTCTCTGAAATACAACATAAAATCATCAGAGACTCCACCAAGTACAATTGTACTCGATACGCGCCCTACCCAGTCTCCGATTTCCAGGGATTCTTATTTGAGTCTTCCACTGATCCGGTGCCTTCGATAGTACGGGCCCAATACTACCGACCACACCGTATTAGTATTCGTCCCAAATCTTCCTCCCCAAATCCCGAATAACGAGTACTCTACTTCTAGTATGCACTATTTACTTGCACGCTACCAAATATCTCATATAAGCAATCTCCCTAGACTAAGGCATCACAAAACAGGCAATTCTATTCCTATCATGTGTACCTAGTCTTCTAGCATGCATAACAATTCATAATTCAGTGCACAACATAACATCGTAAGGTATTCTGGGGATCTTTACCGTTCGGACGCTGGCTACTCGTACACACTGTTCCACCCTTGTTTTTACCGCCTTGACCTTTATAAAATGTTATGTCCTTATTATTTTTTTAAGAAAAAGTTTTTCCTCAAATCCCCGGTCTGAGTTCAGTTGCACCCAAAAGTACACCCGAATCCCTCAAACCAAGGCTCTGATACCAATTGTAACAACTCAAATTTTCAAATAAATTTTTCGTTAAAAATAAAACATCATTATTCGACAAAAGGATTTATTCCAAGTTTATTTCAAAATATAAATAATAAATCTCCAGGATCTCCAACAGTGGCAGTGTGTACGTGTCACGCCGGCGCCTTTCCACGGTCATCACTAGTACCTGAAAAACATAAACACAACTAGTAAGCATAAATGCTTAGTGAGTTCCCCAGTATACGACTTACCCACATACGCCTTCCGGCCCGGACCTTTCGGTCCACATAACATTGCCTTCCGGCCCGTAATATATCGCCTTCCGGCCCGTATTAAATTGCCTTCCGGCCCATAGTATTCTGCCTTCCGGCCCATAATAGTATAAAGCATAACACATGTAACATAACGCACATAACACACAAATCATACATCATACCGTTCTTTCTATCACATAAAGTCTCGCCTTCCGGCACGTATAAGCATACATCACATATAAGCATCTACCTCTCTAGACATAGCATAAATATAACACATACGATCTTCCGGTCTCACAGACAAACCCTTCCGGGTAAAGTATAGTGAGAAGACTCACCTCGTAAAATGTAGGCTATAAACCCTTTGAGCTACTCGCGCTCGATCCGCTAATCCGCAGGTTCCCTATAATACCACATACCTTTATTAATGATCTTATCAAACAAGACAATTGACCCTACTAAGTTACATGCAGGTCAACGGTCAATCTTGACCGGACTCGTCGAGTAAAAAGGGCAACTCGGCGAGTATAGACATCCTGACACCACTCGCCGAGTCTGAAGAACGACTCGACGAGTTCCAGTAGATCTTCAAGCTACTCGCCGAGTCTGAAGAACAACTCGACGAGTCCTAGTGAACCTTCATGCTACTCGCCGAGTCTGAATAACAACTCGGCGAGTTCTAGTGAATCTTCAAGCTACTCGCCGAGTCTGATCATTGGACTCGGCGAGTCCTCGCCATGCAGTCAATCCGCCGCCTCCTGTATTTCACATGATTTCGAAGTATATAGATATAGGGCTTCCTGGACTTTCACATATACTATTACAGGGGTTTTTAACACTTATAACAACAATATAATCTAACTAACCCTTAATTGGGTTTCCTAAACCCTAAACTCGCATACAACGTAAAAGTTACAGATTTCGATCCGAAGATTACCTGGAAACGTGTTCCCTGTGTCTCCAAACCTCCAGTACTCGATTCCTTTGATCACCACCTTGCTCCTCTTTGTCTAACAATCTCTTCAAGCCTTCTCAAGTCCTCTCTCTTGCTTCAGATGCTCACACACTCCCAGGGGATCTTCAACCGGCCAAAAGACGCGACATGACGGCCATAAGATCGTTATATACGATCAGAAATGAAACGGCTAGGGTTCAGCTGAAACAGCGTCGACTCGCCGAGTCCCTTCTTGGACTCGTCGAGTCCAGTCGCGCGTCTGCGACCAAGACCATGGCCCTACTCGGCGAGTCGTGCACCAACTCGCCGAGTCCCCTCCTAAATGTGCCCCAAAAATAATTTAAAGAAATACCTGAAATTCCGGGCTGTTACATTATTATATCTTAATTGACTAGCCCGAATCTGCAGGTGTTACAAACTGGCACTCCGTGACGAGCTACTACCTCTCTAATGTAGATATCAGCTAGCTTCTCGGACGAAACGCTTTCCTAGATCGGGATGAAATGGGCACTCTTGGACAACTGATCCATAATGACCCAAATCGAATCTACTCCCCGTGCGGTCTTGGGAAGTTTCGTGATGAAATCCATAGTAATATCCTCCCATTTCCACACTAGGATATCCAACGGTTGTGTCTTGTCGTGAAGTCTCTGGTGCTCAGCCTTGACCTTCCTACAGGTCAAGCACCTCTCAACGTACCAGGCTACATCCCGCTCCATGCAAGGCCACCAGTAATCAGGACGAAGATCTCTATACATCTTCGTCTCCCCGGGATGGATGGAAATTTTGGACTTGTGCGCCTCCTACATCAGGATCTGGCGCACACCGCCTGCATACAGTACCCAAACCCTATGGTAAAGTTTCAACAGCCCGCAGCTATCATAGTCAAAGGATAAAATATGGCCCACTATACGCTCACTCTTCCGATGTTCCTCCTTCATAGCCTCCTGTTGGGCCTCCCGTATCCGCTCCAAAAGCGGAGTCACTACTATCATCCCCAGACAAATGTATCTGATCGGGGCTGTGAATGCCTTGCAGCTAATTGTGACAGCCACAACACTGGTCTTCCTCGGGTGGTAAAGGATCTCACAGTATTAATCCTTCACCACATCCAACCATAGTCGCTGTATTATATTCAGCTTTGGCCGATCTATCAGATACCTCAAGATCTTGTAGTCTATGTAAATGGTACAACGGACCCCATAAAGGTAGTCTCACCAAATTTTGAGGGCGAAAACAACCTCCCCAACTCCAGTTCGTGCGTCGGGTAGTTCGCCTCATGTGGCTTCAACTACCTCGAGGCGTAGGCGATGACGTGCCCTCTTTGCATCAACAATGCGCCCAAACCCGAGATAGACGCAGCGCAGTATACTACAAAATCCTCCACGTTCTTTGGTAGGGCTAAGATCGGCGCCTCACACAACTTCTGCCTCAAAGTCTCAAACGCTACCTGCTGCTCAGGCCACCAACCAAATACAACGGCCTTCTTCGTCAGTCGGGTCAGGGGTACTGCTATCTTGGAGAAATCTTGAATGAATCTCTGATAATAGTCTGCTAATCCAAGGAAACTCTGAATCTCAGATGGAGACTTCGGAACCTCCCATCTCATCAAGGCCTCCACTTTGGCCGGGTCGACCAAAATACCATTCTGGTTGACAAGGTGCCCCAGAAACTGCACCTCGTGCAACCAAAACTCGCACTTGGAGAATTTGGTGTACAAGCTCTCCCTCCTCAGGGTATCCAACACCTCTTGCAAGTGCTCTTCGTGCTGCTCCCGCGTCTTGGAGTAAACCAAGATCTCATCAATAAAGACTATCACAGACCGATTCAGCATTAGTCTGCATACAGGGTTCATGAGGTCCATGAACGCGACGGGGGCATTGGTGAGCCCAAAGGGCATCACCATAAACTCATAGTGGCCATAGCGAGTCCAGAAAGCAGTCTTTTGTACATCCTCATCTCTGACTCTCATCCGGTGATTGTTCGGTTTTGAGCATTCTAACACTCCTAAGGTGTTCATGCAACCCTAAATACCTTGGATCTATGTTTTCTCTATTATACATGCAAATATGAACTTTCCAAGTTATTACCTATAACTAGCATACAATTGTCATATACAACACAAGAATCTAGTTAGGATAACATACCTTATTGTGGAGCTTGAAGTCTTGATGTATCTAGCCTTAAGAGCTTAGCCCCAATAGTGTGGAAGCCTCAAGTGGAATCACAACACATCATGAATAAAGGATGAACTTGAGAGAGAATCTCCATGTACCCAAAAGCCACCATGAACTCCAAGAATGCACTAGTAGTGGTTTTGGGCAATGAATTATGTATTTATATGTGGAATTTCTAGGGTCATGGTTATAACCCAAATCCGTACCCATGGGTCTTATGATCCATGTTTCATGTGGCCCAACTCTTTATGTATCCATACATAAACTTGGTCCAACATGAATCATAAGCCCAACACATATAAATATAACTAGTTAACACAATTAGTCCCCATAGATTAATTAGTCTATTTTGATCACCAAATTAATATCCAAATTAATTCTTGATCAATACTAATTAACTCATATGATTTCATATTAATATATTATAACAGATAATATATTAATAAATCATATATAATATCTTCTCTCAAAAGTCCATCCTAACAAATTGTCTTGATGATATGCAACCCAAATGGACCATGCTACTCTCGGGTCAAGTACATACCAATAATAGTTATGGGCTTTGACATCTAATCCAACAGTCTCCCACTTGGATAAGTCTAAAACTATTATTGCAAGCATGACTTCATAACCTGACTAGCAATAGTTGCTTTTAAAGCCGTTGTCGAACTCTGAACAAATCAAATGACGCGTCCATTAGATAAGTGATCATATATTCCTCCATTCTAGATATCATATGGACTGAGACATGGATTATAATCATTCTCTCAGTCCATTTGTTGTTTCCCGATTTTCGATTTATGACAACTGACTAATTGAACAAATCAAATCAGTCCAGGCTTGGCCAAACACTTAGGGGTGTCATCACTAAATCATCGAGGGGCCCACTGATATCGCTTTTATCCTTATGAGGTAAAAGGAATGGATAAACTTCGACTCATATGCTTGTACTAACTACTTGTTGAATGATACACAAAGGCACATTTTATAACATCAAGTTACTGATGCATTTACATACAATCAATGTATAACCAACTCATAGTCAACAACTCATATCTCTAGGTTTGAAGAATATAAGATATTATCGTCTCATGATTCACTCGTGATAAAATCCATAAAGTGATTCAAATGAGCGTGGGTTTAATCCAATACTCACAACTTATGAGCACTCATGAATGTTGTAGCAACCATTGTTATGTCTAATGCACCTTAGACAAATATTACAAGCCAGATTCATGACAGTCTTGATTCATATCTACTTCCAACATATGGTTTGAATAACTTAGTTATTCGGGAAGTCAAAACATGCAAAGTGAAACACAATAATAATACTAATCATATATGGCCCCAACACTTTGAGAGTAAATAAAAACACCTTTTATCTAAGCACCATATTGATTACTCATTATTCAATGTTTCGATTTTATCAACTTAATACTTGAATAAAAACAATAGTCATGCTATGCACCAAGCATGCACACTATGTTTACCTATGGTCCTTTCTCTTGTGAAATAGATCAATTAAACATGACTCCAATGATGCTCATTTCACAATCCAAATCCTTTTTGTAAATGTAAGAATACCAAACTCTTGCCATTTACTGTAATCTGTTAGATTCAAAACTTATATGCAATGATCTCCTTATAATGACTATGCACAGAAGTCACAAAGACTTGGCAACAGACATTACAGACTATTCCAATGGAAATCAATTCCATGGAAATGAAGTCTCAAATTCAAAGTACATTCCTTTGAACATTCGTCTTTGCATTAAGTTCTCTAATCTTACACAGATTCAAAGAATAACTTCCGCCTATGGAAACAATTCCATATTACCATTTTGACTTTCACTTCTGAACAAGAGTTGCCTCCTTTTCAGAATATGTCAATATGATCCTTTCCAAACTTTACATTATACTTCCAATTGTCCACGAGCAACCAATCTTTGGTAAACCTCACATTGTCCTCGACAATTGCTTAATCATTTTAGTCAAATCCAGTTCTATTCCTTTTTCCTTCTTAATGCCCTAAGCATTTGGAAAATTTAGAATAGATGTAATCGATCCTATACCCGAAGCATATGGGACACGATTCATGCTATCAAAATTTTTATTTTCCTTGTTCTCAAAATTCGAACTATGAAGAGGGATGTCATAGTCATAAACGAATTTTGAAAACGCGTAAACGAATTTTGAAAACGCAACATATATAGAATTTCCTTATGTTGAACCATTCCAGCATAACATTCATATATATATATATATATATATATATATATATATATATATATATATATATATATATATATATTCTTGACTAAAGTTGATTAAAATCTCAATCTAAGCTTGTAGAATTGAAATGAGGTATAAAATATTCTCCCTTAATTATAGCAAAACAACTTTTTCAAAGCGAATTGAAACTTTGTTTTCTATAATTAACATTGCTAACTTGCAACACTTAACATAATAATCATGCTCCCACTAGCATAATGATTATTATCTTCCTAGCATAACTCTTATGCTCCCACTAGCTTTGTCATGTACCCAGAAATCAACTGGACTTCTAGACTTTCTTACCAAAGTTCAGATTTCTGATACAAGATGCTTTGATAAAACCTTTATCAAAATCATACACCTTTCCTTAGATAGCACACATGTGTGTCTAAACAATTTTGCAACTATGAATAGGGATGTCGTAATCATAGTCTTAATTGTTTAGACCTTTTCCATTCCTCACAAGTCTATGTTAGCGTGTCGGTTAACCACACGAGCTCCACTAATGACTTTGAGAATGCAAAGATCATAATTGCTATCTACTTAAAATCTACTCAGTGAAAGTGTTTCCTCACCATCATTTTCATGAATCGGAGAGAAACCTTATGACACTTAGATTTTTATGGTGTTAGTGACAAATCTAAACTCGTGGACTAGTGATAAACAATACTCTTGATTAGTTGTTGAAACTATCTAAAGGACTTTTAAGACTCCCACTGACCTCTTGACATATAAGATACTCTTTGTCAAGAATTATTCCTTGACAAAAAAATATTCAAGAGTTAGTGCGGATTCTTATCAAGATAAACACTTCACACAATTGGTTTTAGTTGGTCTTTGTTTTATTCATAACATCACAACTTAACAATTTCAAATGCACAATAGTGAGAAAGCATTTTACTCTACATTTGACAAGTGTTACAAACCTTCCTTGAGATTATATCACTCAAGTTACAATCTTGGAGTACAACTCTAAGACTTGACTTTGGAACGAAGTATGATTTATCTTCTTGATATAACCATCTCAGCAATTCATGATTCCTCTCCTTAGCCAAACAAATGCACTAAGGTTTTCTTAGAGGATCAATTGTGATATGGTTCCATAATCACTAAGATAATCATAAAACAAGATACTCAAGTACTCTCCCATCTCTTCATATTGGAGAAACTTTTATCATTCTGCCTTATTTGATTCTTCTTATCCGTCCTGCCATACATTGAAACTTTTCCAATGTTTCAGAATTACACTTAGACTTGTAACTATAACCATATTCACTAAACTTTAGTAAATCATAAAGAATAATCTTATCGGTCTTTGTGGTGGACCTGACCAGCGCACGACCAAGTGTGTCCAACCCTTTAGTCCTTCACTTGACTCACACAAGCATGTGAGCAAGGACTTAGTCTTAATTTCCCAAAGATGAAAATTCTCATTCATCACACAGTACAACTTTCATGATTCCAAGTTTCTATCCAACTGAAACTTGGGTGATTAGAATCTTTCCTTATTTAGTAAACTATCACACTACCATAAATGAAAGAATCAAATCCATCTTCCAATATTGCTATCAATGAAAACATATAAACAACAATTTTTCACAAATGTCATTATAAGGATACTTAAAATAAATAAATCAAAAATTATCTTTTATTTTAAAACTTGCAGAAAAATATTATCCTTACAATGCAAATACATATGAAAACATGTTATCTATTCCTAAGCAATATATCATAACTCTTATGCAGCAGCTCAAAATTCTGATTATCGAACCATGCGATTGAAATCCATCTATTCGCGATCAGAATCAGCTTACTCTTTCTTTAAGCTTCCTTACTTTTATTTGATTCTACAAAACATCAAAATGTAATTAGATTACATTATGTCTTAAGAATCTCCAAAAAGGAACTTAATAGAGTTAGATAATGGACTTTTACCTAAATCAAAGTCAAACCTTTTGACTTTCACCATCCTTATGAACTTTCAGGTATATTTGGCAGCTTCGCAACCAATACCCCTTCTTTTGGCAAAAGAAACATATGGACTCTTTGGAAATGTTATACGAGACTATCTCAGACTTAGCCATTCTCTTTACCATTAGGTCAAGTGACTTGACCATGGCTAATCCCTTTCCATTGGGAAGAGAAAGCTTTTTTTGGACTTCTAATGTCACCATTGTCAATGTCCAACTGGGTTCAGGAAGTAGATCTTCCAATCAAATTTACTTTATTAATGTCGCAAATCATTGTTGATTTAGCATTATCAAGCAAATAGGTAAGATCACTAAGGGTCATGTCATGATCTGTCATCAGGGAGTGACTGAAGAACCAAATCGACAGTCAACTACCTCGAGACTTTGACACCCGGCTCTCCCGGCTTGCCAATAGGGATTAAGTGACTTAGAATTTTTAAAGTATTTGAACTCGTGGGATAGGGAGAATAATAGGAGGAGGTGGAGGAAGTGAAGCATGATTTTCCAGTCCCATTGATGCACAACAAAGGGATCGATCTTTCACCTTGATTGCCATTTGGGATATCATCTTCATTGGGAAATCTTGTTCCTAAGGATTTGGGAAGACCATAAATCTCTTAACAAGACATCTATAATGGGAGAAATTCAAGTTAAGTTGATTTAAAGTCCTTAACATAACACCCAATATGAAATACTAAGGCTAGGACCCAACAAACTATTTTTATAACTTGGAAGAGGGATGTCGTAATCCAAGCTATAGAATATTTGAAGGTAGGTAAATGACGATATACCAATTTCCACCATGAAAAACGAAATTATTCATTAATTTTTAATTGGATTTGAAACTCCTAAATCTTTTGAGATACATTGAACTTTCAATGGCATGTTTGAATCTCGATTGTGCCCTCTCAAGTTTGTGACTGGGATGCCGAGGATCACAAAAAAGGTGTGAATAACCATGCAAATTGACTTGGTACCCTTAATTTTATCACCTAATCGATGTGCCGGTTAACCACACATGCTCCACCAATCTATGATAAAACTTAAGTCACCCTTTGCCACACATTGTCGGTCCCATGTTAGTGTGTCAATTAACCACACACGCTCCACTAACGACTTAACAAGGGTGCAAAGTGTAATTTCATGGGTTAGCACCAAATTCACATTTTCCTAAGTAACCAAGATTGGGAATTTATAATAGTTCAGTTACTTAGTATTTATCATTATACTTTTAATGAAAGGAGAATTATAGTCCTTTCCTACCCGTTCGGCTAACAACCCTCCACCAGTCAAGGAAGCGGTGGGTGAGAGTGGACACCCATTAAACTGTCATTTTATAGGCAGTAACCTTATACCCCCCCCCCCTTATAGACCGGATTCGTGAATGAGGCCTACTAACGGTAAGACTGCTTTTGTTCTTATTATATATATATATATATATATATATATATATATATATATATATATATATATATATATATATATACATATATATATATATACATATATATATATAAGTATTAACTTTTAATATTATAATAGTATAAGGGTGTATTTTAAACATTTAAAATACTTGGTGGTTTAAACTATTAATTAAACTATACTTTTAATTTAATTAAACTTAAACCATGTCTTTATGGAATTATTAACTCTTTTAATTAAACACTTTAATTAATTTAATGAAGTCCATAAATTTTGAATTTTAACTTTTAAAATTCTAGGGTTTGGAATTAAAGTGTACATGGGAGGTGACTTTACAAATTCCAAAATTTGAGGGCATGTTTTGAAACTTTTCAAAACTCTTGGATTTTCATAACTTATGAGTTTAATTAAAGTTGAAAAAAACCTTAATTGAAGAGACTATTGGACATCCATAACTTGAGGACAAGTTATAGAGTCCATAAAAACTATTCAGAAGAAAATGACTCTTCATTTTTGTAACCTAAGGCATTTTTATGAGTTTTAAGATTCATAAATGTGACTTTTCATATAACTTGAGGACAAGTTATAAAAACACATTTTATGAACAATTTTAAGATCAATTTGGATTGAAAACAACTCACACATATTTTTCCATCAATCTAAAATAACTCATAAAACAAGATAACAAAAAAAAACTTTTGTAATCCATAATTTGAGGACAAATTATGGACTCCATTAAAATACATTTAGATCAAGAATTAACTAAAAAACACTTTTGTAAATAATTCTTATGATCTACCAAAACTCATAAGCATGAACAATCCATATCAACAATTTTCAAGAATCATATAAACATATATAAAACTTGAAACTTTGATAATAACTTTGAAATTTGTTTACCATAATCATTACCATCTTCAAAAACAGGTTTTATAAGACCAAAACAGTTAAAGGTAATGATTCTAAACAAATTCCAACACCAAAACTCGAAAATCTGCACTCATGAGCACCAACTCGTCGAGTGCATGAACTGACTCGGCGAGTTGGTTGAAGATACACATGAACTCGTCGAGTTCCTTCATGGACTCGGCGAGTCCACTGTCCAGTGAGTAGTTTTTCGACATTTTTCAGCAAACAACATCAAGTATAATTGAAAACAAGCCTAGGCTCTGATACCACTGTTGGGTTTTAAGCATTCTAACACTCCTAAGGTGTTCATGCAACCCTAAATACCTTGGATCTATGTTTTCTCTATTATACATGCAAATATGAACTTTCCAATGTATTACCTATAACTAGCATACAATTGTCATATACAACACAAGAATCTAGTTAGGATAACATACCTTATTGTGGAGCTTGAAGTCTTGATGTATCTAGCCTTAAGAGCTTAGACCCAATAGTTTGGAAGCATCAAGTGGAATCACAACACATCATGAACAAAGGATGAACTTGAGAGAATCTCCATGTACCCAAAAGCCACCATGAACTCCAAGAATGCACTAGTAGTGGTTTTGGGCAATGAATTATGTATTTATATGTGGAATTTCTAGGGTCATCGATATAACCCAAATCCATACCCATGGGTCTTATGATCCATGGTTCATGTGGCCCAACTCTTTATGTATCCATACATAAACTTGGTCCAACATGAATCATAAGCCCAACACATATAAATATAACTAATTAACACAATTAGTCCCCATAGATTAATTAGTCTATTTTGATCACCAAATTAATATCCAAATTAATTCTTGATCAATACTAATTAACTCATATGATTTCATATTAATATACTATAACAGATAATATATTAATAAATCATATATAACAACTTCTCTCAAAAGTCCATCCTAACAAATTGTCTTGATGATATGCAACCCAAATGGACCATGCTACTCTCGGGTCAAGTACATACGTACCAATAATAGTTATGGGCTTAGACGTCTAATCCAACAATAGCCTGAGCGCAAATCGATCTTGGAAAACCAAGATGCCTCTTGAAGTTGATCGAAGAGATCATCAATCCTCGGGAGTGGGTAACGGTTCTTCACCGTTACCTTCTTCAACTCCCGGTAGTCTATACACATCTGATGCGACTCGTCCTTCTTCTTTACAAACAGGATCGGGGCTCCCCAAGGCGTACTAGTCGGCCTGATAAATGCCTTATCTAACAGCTCCTGCAGCTGTGTAGACAACTCCTTCATCTTGGTAGGAGCCCACCGGTACGGTGCCTTCGCTAACTGAGCCACACCAGGGACTAGGTCGATCCTGAACTCCACCTGTCTCACCAGAGGTATCCCAAGCAACTCCTACAGGAACACATCCGAATACTCCCTCACAACTGGCAAATCGCTCAAATTCCCTTACCCGCCTACCGGGTATCCATGACATAGGAAATGTAACGTGCATAATCCTGCTGAAGGTAGCGCCTATCCCTCGCTGCTAAACATAAAGCTTGTTCACGGTGCGGCCTCTCACCCTGAATCACCAACTCTCCCCCACTTGGGGTCCTGACGCATACCAACTGTTGTGCATAGTCGATCACCGCCCCATTAAGTCTCAACCAATCCATGCCTATGATGACCTTGTTCCCACGCAAAGGAATGGGAACCAAATCCACAAGGTAACGCTCGTCATACATCCTCAAAACACAATCTATGAAGACCTCAAATGCCCGAATAGACCGGTCATCAACAATCTCAACCTCTAAAGGACATTCCAACATTCCTTAAGACTCAGCAAACCTATTTCTAAGTGCAAGAGATACGAATGATTGGATAGCCCCTGAGTTAAATAACACTTGTACTGGGATGCCGTTCACATGGAACGATCCTAAACGAAAAGCATAAAACATAAATATCAAAACTGACATGTAATAAGAGTTGGGGAGAAGAACACATACCCGTCACCACATCTGGTGCGGCACGCGCCTCCCCGACGGTCAACTGGAAGGCTCGGCTCCTCATCACTGGAGCATATATCTTGCCCTGTCGGCCATCCATGATCCACATGATCGTTAGAGCTGGAACCACCACTGGTGCTCCTGATGTCAATTTCGGGCAGTTGGCCTTTTTATGGCCCTTTTGATTGCAATGAAAGTAAACCAGGTCTGATGTCTGAAGGGTGGGGGATTCTAAGCTCTAAAGGTGCCAACTTTATGAATCTAGGACCATAGAAACACCATGAGTGGCAACTCTAAGCTCCAGGAACGGTATCAACTACTAAATCTCATCCATGGGACCAAAAATGAACCAAAAACTCACACATGCTAGAATTAAGCTAACAATGAACAAGGTTCAAGGTTTTTACCTCAAACACCCTTGCATAAAACTCCATCTTCTTGGAAATGACCCAAAAACACCAAAATGCACATCATGAGCTCAAAATTACAACCATGGAGGCTTAGAGATGATTTATAGGGTTTTTGGGAACATGGAGGGTGGTATAAGGACCAACCAAAAAGACTTAATGAGATTATATAGGGTACATCATCGAAATTAGGGTTTTCATTAAGATGCGCGTACCCCCTACGTACATGTCCGAAGACGAGATCTTGCTTTGTATATGTATGCCATGTGTACACCATTATACACCCTTTGTAATGGCTTTAGAACTAGTACACCATTCATATATATATGTACGCCCCACGTACTGCTTAACCCCTTAACCTTAATATACTCCGAAGGTCATAACTTCTTTGTTACCAACCCGATTTCGACGATCCTTATATCCATGAAAAGGTAACAAGAACCTCTACACTTTAATCAACTCATACTTGCCTTACCATTGCCCGAACAACATTAAATTTCCATAAAAACCCGAGCTAACAAATTACCTAAATACCCTTTGACTCCAAAACGTAAACTAAATACCTGGATCATCCAGTATACATCATCCACCTCCAAATAAGCCCAAAACTAACTTCTTCAAGGATCCTAAGCCTACTAATACCCAATCCTTGATCACCACCCTGGAATGAAAACGATCTGAAACAGGGTGCTACAAAAATGAAAGTCAAAACTAGCTAAAGTAACCTAAAGGAGAGTTGTAGTACCCATTGAGATCATCACATAGATATAAAGAGGGCTTAGAACGGAGATTGCACGAAGAAGTTATGATTATTGCAAAATCTTTTTGTATGCATGAGGTGATCGCCTGTGCCTGTCGCGCACCTGACACTGGATTCAGGCAGATTGCAAGTTACGTGACCAATTTGGGAAGTGACATGTAGCCTTATCTGGATAGACCCACGATGATCAAATGTGATGTGCATAGATATTTGTGTTGATCGCACCCCAAATCCATGACTATAAATTGAAGGCCATGCATATCACTTCTGCACACCTTCCAAATTCACTTTCTCTGAAGTCTCGAAGTTGCTGCCCTTGGGGCGGTCCCCGGCATCCCGAGCTCGATTTAACCCTACACCAATGGTCTCATGCGACTAGGGTTAGTTCACAACCCCAATTTCACTATTTTAAATGTTTTACCTTGGGGGGATACATGCTTATCAAATTTATTAATATATATATATATATATATATATATATATATATATATATATATATATATATATCAATCGTTTTATAAAGCTTAAAGCCTTAGGATAATGTTGATATTGGTATTATGCCTAGTTGTAAGCTATGATATTATACCTAAGAGTTATGATGTCGGATAATCTAGGAAGAGGTAATACCTAGATGTTATAATGGCCAATTCCTAGGATATTGGTACCTAGAAGTAATGTTGGTTAAATATAGGGATATGCATTGTACCTAATCGTTACTTTGCATATATATCCTATTAACCATAACTATGGTGTGTGTGTGTGTGTGTATATATATATATATATATATATATATATATATATATATATATATATATCGCAAAATAAAATATATACATATACATACAAAATAATTATGAGATCTTATAGAAATAAGTATCAAATTTAAAATTAAAGGGGTTTATATTATGATAATTATAGGAAATCGATAGGAGAGATTAAACACAAAAGATAAAAGATAAAATACCAAAGGTTAATGCATTAGTGAGCTGTTAATATTTATCCTTGGTCTGATTAAATTCGGCTACCTGATACCGGTAATCGTTAATCTTGAGAGAGTTAGGAAGATACGTATAGATCTATATGGGGATTGACACCCCCATCTGTGATTGCTAGCTACAATCACGACATGATAACTTTCATATTGATCACTATTCGACGTCCGATGAAGCGTCATGGCGGGGAAATCACTAGTCAAACAGCGTCGATTATGGGAGATCATGGTAATACATTATAACCACCTTAGATATCCGACTATCGTTACGGACGCCTTATGATGGTAGATAAAATACGTTAGGATTAATAAAACATCCTAAAAGATAATAAGATAGGATCGTTAGATATCCTCAAAAGAAAGTAAGCGAGGGTTGATAAAAAAAATTTAAGAAATGATTTTCTAAAAGAAAAAGGATTCTTAATTTAATACACCCAAATAAACTATAAAACATGTGCACTCACGAACATTATGTTGACGTTGGCAAAAATACATGTATTCTCAATGAGATGAATGTGGAGGATAGTCGTGCCGAGGAGGAGGTTTTCAAGGAAGCTTGTTAGAGTTTAGTTTCGTTTTTTTTTTCTTTTCTAGTTATGTTTAGGATGTGAGTTTGACCCTTACAAGCAATGTAATCACAAATAGATTATAATAAATAAAAGTATTGTTTGTGATATACTTTTGTGTTATATATATATATATATATATATATATATATATATATATATATATATATATATATATAGAGAGAGAGAGAGAGAGAGCTAAGTTCAAATGTTTCTCACGTCTATTATGTGCTAAAATGCACCAATAAGAATTTAGTAAAAATTAAATTATTATTTAATCAAATAAATATAGATATTAAATGATATCATAATTATAATTTCTTTTTTATAGAAACTAATTAAATTTGTCATTAATATTACAAATAATATTCTTTCAGAATGAATTCGCATCTAGTTTTTCATGTATGGGTTCGTATTTTGTTTCATGACGCACTCACTCAAAATACAATAAATTTGCCTAGAACATGGAAAACGAAAGTGTATTCTAATAGAATGAGAGTTTATTCTAGAAGAATGAGAGTATATCCTAACAGAATAAGAGTGTATTCTACTAAAATACACTCTCATTCTTCATATTCCATGCAACTTTGTTGTATTTTAAGTGAGTGGGTTCATAAACAAAACATGAATCCATACATGAAAACCTAGATACGAATTCATTCTGAAAGAATGTTATTGTTGACATTAATGACGAATTTAACTGGTTTCCATAAAAAATATAATTATAATTATGGATATAATTTAATATACATACAATTATGGAAATCATTTAATATCTATATTTATTTAATTAAATAATTATTTAATTTTACTAAATTTCTATTGGTGTATTCTAGCACACGATAAATGTAAGAAACACATGAACCTAACCATATATATATATATATATATATATATATATATATATATATATATATATATATATATATATGTCTCGATCTAATTTCTCCTATGTCGCACCGCCCGAAATTTCCACCGTCAGCCGGGTGTATGACGTTATGGGTGCTAAACTCCATAAAAAACCTTGTGCCAAAACGCGGCAAGCCAATTTTAGGAACGCGTATTTAGATGGCCACCAAGACATAGCAAGAAGTAGGACACAACGTTGCAGCTGCTGCAACCCAAGCTCGCAACGTTTAGGGTTTTCTCCATATTTAAAGGCCTTAACTCTATGTTTAGGTCATTTCTCTCATCCTTCACCCTCCTATCTCAAAACCCTAGCCTCTCATCTTGTATCTTGATCTCCTTGTTGGTGTTTTGTCCATTTGAAGGTTGAAGGAAGTCCTTGTTTGGCAAAGGATCAACTAGCATCCTGTCTCCATCTCTTTGTGCACCTTTTGGACTTATGTAAGTCCCCAAATTCTTACATTTATGGTTCATCCTTTGTAGATATGGGTTTTGTGCTCATTTTCTTCTTGATATGTTGGCATGAATGGTTAGTTTTGATCAAGATTGCAACTTTATCACTTCTTGAGGTCCCTTGGTCATCCTTTGTTCCAGATCCAGATTTTCATGTTGTTTGGTGCAATGCATGGAGTTTTAACTCCATTTCTTACCCTTTTTGACCTAGTTTTGGGAGTGACATGAATTGGACATGCATGCCTATAAAGTAAGGATTTTTATGGTTCATTTGAGGGCAAGAAAGCCCTCTGGAAAGTTAGAGCAAAGGAATTAATGGATTAAGTCCTTAATGAGAGAAGAATGATTTCTGGTAGTGGCCATGATGTGGCCAAAGAACGACCATGTCGTGGTAGAGTCTCGCTTCGTGATTATTTTGGTCCTAAGACTCTCACGACGTGGCTAAGGAAGGCCCACGACGTGGTAATGTCTTGCATATCAATTGTTTTGCCCGGACATTCCCATGACGTGTCCAAGAGGTCACCATGTCGTGATGGCTCTTGACCTGGTTGACCGTTGACTTTGTTGACCATTGATCGTTGACTTTTGACCACTGACTTGGGGTCAAACTTGAAGGATTTAGATAGTTGATTGAGGCTTTATCTCTTTTGGTGCTAGTCGGTTCGCAGGATTGAGCAGTGCAAGGTATAAGAGTGTTGTTGTGTTTCTTTGGTTCTTCAGTTCAGTGGAGTTTTTCACTATGACACATCTCCCATTGTATATCGTTTGCATGATAGGATATAAGTATTGTTAGAGTACAAGTATGCTATTTGACTAGGACAACTCCTTGATATGCATGTGCAGTTTAGGATGTTTGGTGTCTTGGTATGCTAGACTGGCAGGGCCTTGCCTGTTGAACATATGATATTTTTATGAGTTAAGTTTGGTTAG
This sequence comes from Lactuca sativa, assembly GCF_002870075.4. Classification (NCBI taxonomy): domain Eukaryota; kingdom Viridiplantae; phylum Streptophyta; class Magnoliopsida; order Asterales; family Asteraceae; genus Lactuca; species Lactuca sativa. Next base: position 190,276,459 of record NC_056631.2, on the reverse strand, counting down.
GATAACTGGGGAAGGCCAGTTATCAGGATTATATATGTTTGACCAGCAAAGGACTTGATTGAGAAGTAGTTAGTGGTAGGATAACTAGGGAAGACTAGTGGCTAAGGGTATGTAATATGCTAGTATATGTTATGTTTTATGTTACATGATTATGTGATAATGATATAATCATTTATATGTAGTTTAAGTTGGATAGCTTGAAAAATCTTGGTCTAATGCCTGATTACGATGTTATTGTCTAATTGTTCGCTCTCGAGTGGACCATCTGTTCGACTGTCTATCTGATCTCTGACTACATATGACTTTATGAATTGCATGTAAGACCAGGATCTGGCCCCTAGCAATTGTATGGAAGACTAGGATCTGGCCCCTATCAGTTTCATTTAAGACTAGGATCTGGCCCCTGGAAATTGTATGGAAGACCACGATTTGGCCAAAGCTTAGTGAGTTCCCCTAAAATACCCCACACAACAATACACATACAATGTATGCACACATAAGCCTACATTCTGACTGGACCGCCTCACATGGCCTGCAGTACACTTGGACTGCTCTCCTTGGGCCTATAGTCTGATTGGACTGCCTCGAAAGGCCTACAATACACCTAGACCACCCAGGTATCTTGGCCTACAACACAAAGCAGGACCGCCTCAACCTAACCACAATATGTCGACATATACAAACAAACAAACAAACAATAACCAACAATACAGGTAATCATAATAGATCTACCAATCTAACAAATTACTACAACATATCAACATCCTACACACAAGGATACATACTATGATACAAAGTAAAATGAGAAATTTTATTATGGTTTTTGGGACATTACACAATGAAGATAAGTATAACTTATAGTTTGAGTAAGAGTAATTAACTTCAACTTAATTTCAAAAGGGCCTAAACCGTCAAAAACTTATTGCCCAAGTTCCAAAGTAAGCTTCCTCTTCTTGGGATTAGGACTTGTAGGCTTTCCCTCTAGAAAGAAAGCCCTCGACATTGAAATAAGAGAATGACAAACCTGGTCAAGTAAGCATGAAACCTGAAGAAGAAGAAAATTACATCAAAAACAAATCAAAAAGTAAGAAAGGAACAAGTTAACATACCAGTAGACTGTTGATGGGCTCTAGATCTCTAATAACCAAAGATATGTTAAGATCCTTATCCTAAGAACACTCCAAGATGACTTTGAAAACCCTATTCTCTGCAAGAATTGCCATTAAACTTTTAACCTTTTTCCTTAGTGTCTTCCTTGGGAGGAAATAGTTTCTCAAACTGCGGTACTATTCAAGATAAATCAAAAAACAAGAGTCGACTTTTAAATAAAAATAATACAATAAACTGTAGAAATAAGAATCTTACCCGTAGTAACCCAATCACTTAGCAAGAAACCTGCAAGAGACTGTTTGTTGATGAAAAAAATACTTTCTCTTCCATCCGACATCGTGAAAGGAAGTCTTAAGGATCAAATGGATTTTTCCAGGTTTGATCTTGAAGATAATACGATAAGAACCAAAGTTGTGGAAGTCATAGATACTAGCAATCCCGGACAAACCAAGATCTAGGTTTTCAGATTCATTAAGGAAGACAACCCAGAACAAAATATGTCAAACCATGGGCATGATTTGGGCACAAGAAAATTGGGGAACCTCAAAAAACATAGAAATCAAAGGAAGAAAGGGGAATGAAATCCAAATAGAAAACGGAAAATCATAAAAACAAACCCAAATAAAGAGATATGAAACCAGGCTTCAACCTAGTGTCGAAATCCCTTAAGACTGTCAAAAGGAAAATTTTCGTATGATCGAAGTAACTTGATATCAGAGTTCAAGAAAGCACAACTTTCACTTTCATCTCGAGGCAATATACCTAAGTCAGTGAAATTTTCTAACACAGGTCCCTCAACCCTAGATTTTGATCTGGTGAGTTTTTTTTACCCATAATGATAAAACGAAAAGAAGAGGAACGATAAAGAAAATGGAGAGAAAACTTTACCTAAGGCGTTGAACAATCTTCTTGACCGCAAGTATTTATATATATGAACAAAGTTTGAATTTATAGGAAGATTTGAACGAAAATATCGACCTTTGAAAATTTGAATTTCCTAGGAAGTTGAACGGATGGGATTTATCTAGATAAAAGTTTCGCGTCCCATCACCGCCTAACGACATGATTTCAAGTCTAGAAATCTCCGTCTTCCAAGATCTTGAAAGGAAATTTTTCAGGGGCAATTGTTATGGGTAGTATTTTGTAGTTTTATATTTATGCTCAACATCTTGAATATTGACTAATATATTGAATGGCCCAAGATCCTAAATAACCAGTGTATTGGTATCACCATTGTATCTCTTGTATTTTTGTCATGCAGGTTTAAACGACTACTTCACATGACAAAGACTAAGTCAATTATGCATGTGATCAACAAAATTAGACGTCGAGTCTTGACAAAATACTTGGTCAAGCAAAGATATGTGAAGATACAAGATTTTCAGCTTAATTAGTTAGATCATTAATGTATAAAAGACAAGTCGTTTTACTCTTGCACACACGTACACTCCATCATTCTTACTAGCTCTCAAAAGCATTGCTCAGAATCAGCTTGCACTTGTAAAACGCACTCCTCTTTTTAATAATATTTTTAAGCAAAGTAACTTTAGTCACCTCCCGAGGCTTTAAGTTAGAGATCTTGAATGATTAAGGGCTTTCCTCGTAGATCTCTTGTTGTAGCTTTGATATTTACATTAATATTTCTCCATTATTTCAACTGCCAGATGTTTTAACACATTCATACTTACATACATCGGTACATAATAAGATCAAGATCCTTCTCATGGAAAAGAATCCTAATCGACCACCTGTGTTTTGAGAAACAGGGAGTTCCCCAATTGACCAGTCAAAGACTTTTATTAATGCATTCCCAAAAAAATAAACAACCCTATGGAGCATTATTTATAATGTCTTGCTAATCTATTTAGATACCAAAACCGAATCCTAGAATATAGGAATCCTAACTGAAGCAAACTAATATTATGATTACAAGGAAAAACTAAATAAGAGAAAACAATTAAATTATCTTTTGAATTTTGATGCCTATCTCCTGCGATGGTAGACTTGACCAAAACACCCTTGGGTTGTATCATTATTCCCCTCCCAAACACGCACCTTGTCCTCAAGGTGGAACTCAGGAAACTACACATCCATTTCCTCCAGATTTTCCCAGGTAGCTTCATACATTGGCAAATCCTTCCAACGAATCAAAACCTCTCGAACCATGACTCCATCGCGGACACCTTCCACTTGGCCGGGTTGCAATAATACTTCCATGTCATCGGTCAAAGTAGCAGGCAGTTGTGTAAATGCTTCACGATTCCCTATTGCCTTACGTAGCTGAGAGACATGGAACACGTCATGAATACGAGCGGAGGGGAGAAGTCGTAACTTATATGCTACCCTTACTATACATGCGAGAATTTCCAAAGGACCAAAATAGCGGGCTGCCAACTTTTCATTTACATGCTTAGCCACCGATTGCTGACGATATGGTCGTAATTTTAAGAAAACCCGCTCCCCAACTGCAAATTCCACCTCCTTTCGATTCTTGTCTGCTTGAATCTTCATGAGTTGTTGAGCCTTTAACAGATCACCACGTAATTCCAACAAAACACGATCCCGTTCTTGAAGATACTGACCAATGGTACTAACTGACGTCCGTTGGGTCCCGTAATGTAACAGATGGGGAGGATCACGACCATATAAAACCCGAAAAGGGGTAGTGCGAGTGGAAGTATGAAAGGTGGTATTGTACCAATACTCGGCCCACGACAGCCAGCGAACCCATTTTTTTGTTGAATTAGACACAAAGTAACGAAGATAAGTTTCTAAACAATGATTAACCACTTCATTCTGCTCGTCCGTCTGTGGGTGGTAGGTTGTGCTCCTTTTCAAATGAGTACCCTGCAAATGAAAAAGTTCCCGCCAAAATAAACTTAAGAAAACCTTATCGCGATCAGACACGATAGACTCCGGAATGCCATGTAACCATACGACCTCCCGGAGAAAAACAGTTCCAACTGTCAAAGCAGTGTAAGGATGTTTTAGAGGAACGAAATGTGCATATTTACTCACACGATCAACCACCACAAAAATAACCGTAAAGCCATTTTGACTTAGGTAAACCATCTATGAAATCCATGGTCACTTCAGACCACACTTTATTGGGTAATTCAAGGGGTTGTAGACCGTTAGGCGTCATGGTGGAATACTTGTGCCGTTGACAAACATCACATTCCGCAACCATTTTCGCCATGCCACTCTTCATTCCTATCCAAAAAACTTCCCGTGCCATGCGATGATACGTCTTCTGCACACCCGAATGCCCCCCAACCACACCATGGTGAAATTCCAGAAATAACCTTGGAATCCAGCTTGACTGTTGATTAAGAACCAACCGCCCTTTATACAATAGACAATTGTTTTTAACCGAATACCCCAACATTCCCGGCTGACCAGACAAAACGCAATGCTTGATGACCTACAATTCTTCATCATGTTCCACTTCTTTCCACAACTCATGCCAATTGATATTGCATGTCGATGCTATGGTCCAAAGTTGAACTGAAACTTCTCTGCAAGACAAGGCGTCAGCCACACTCTTCTCCTTCCCCGTCCGATAAACAATATGGAAATTATATCCCAAAATTTTTTACAACCATTTTTGATGGTCTTCCGAGACAGCTCGTTGCTCTAATAGATATTTGAGACTGCGCTGATCATTCCGAACCAGAAACTTCATCCCAAGTAAGTAGGGACGCCACTTTTGAATAACAAAGACAATAGCCATGAGTTACCGTTCGTAAACTGACTTCATCCTGGCACAAGTTCCTAATGTATGCCTATAAAAAGCTATCGGTCTGTCATCTTGCATCAAAAACGCCCCAAGACCAAACCCTGACACGTCTGTCTCAACAACAAAAGTCTTGTTAAAATCAGGTAAAGCCAAGACAGGTAACTAAGTCATCGCTTTGTGCAACATCTGAAAAGCTTTGTTGGCTTCTTTTGTCCATTTAAAACTATCTTTTTTTTTAATTGATATGTCAATGACCCAACCATGGCGCTATACCCTTTCACGAATTTTCTTAATAGCCGGTTAAGCCTAAAAATCCTCGTAGCTCCTGAAGCGTAGTAGGGACCGGCCATGACAAGATTGCTTCAATTTTAGCAGGATCCGCCACCACTCTATCACACCCCAAAACCAGAACGGCGGAAACGTTCTGGGGTGGATGACGTCATGTCAAGTATCACAACACATGCATTATAGTATTCAAAGTACAACAAAACATTGCATTAATGGTAATAGTTTTACATGGTTTACATTACAAGGTATCAAAGTATACAAGCAAATATAATAAGTACAACAAGGTACTAAGCTATCTTCATCAACAGCTCCGGGAATGTACCTGTCTAATGCTGACCTGAGAATACAAGTTATTTGAAAAGCGAGTATCAGCATTTTTACAAATGCTGGTGAGTTCATAAGTGATTAGTGACATTTTATTCAAATAACTTTATAATGTAGTAGTTTAAGAGTTTACAGTGCATTAGAGTTCTTTCCAGAAAATCCTATATTTTCTTTAATAAAAGCAGCCTTCTACCAAGACTGGACGGAGTTATGTGGTAAAAAGTAGTTTTCCCTTAACCGCTATCATTATCAAAATACTAAAATTGGTTATTAAAGAAAGCAAGAGAAGTCAGGGAAATAACATATGCCTCAGCAGTGAGGACTGCTGACTAAGGCAAAGGAATCATAGACTCCAAGAGAGTATCGAACGAACGACACGCCTGGTTCGTCTAACAAATGGAGACACAAACCCCAGAAGGTACCAAATGAAAGGTACAGCTGGTAAGGTCTAAAACAGTGAATACAGACCGCAGACAGTATCAAATGAAAGATACATCTTGCAAGGTCAAAACAGAGAATACAGACCGTAGACAATATCAAATAAAGATGCATCTTGCAAGGTCAACACAGAGAATACAGACCGCAGACAGTATCAAATGAAAGATACATCTCGCAAGGTCAAAACAGAGAATACAGACCGCAGACAGTATCAAATGAAAGATACATCTCGCAAGGTTAAAACAGTGTGACTCTGAAAATGAGTTACCAGCATACAGTGTAAATTTCCGGTGAAATACCGTTACCTTAAGACCATGAATTATAAGGTAACCCGGGATACTCGTAACCATGCTAACCGACACTAGAGTACCAGACGCCCTACAAGCGTCTAGAGAATATGACATTTGTCAACCCTTGGCTTGGTAGGCCGTGGACTGTAGCTAGCAGTCAGGGTACGGGGGTGTCAATCTCGTATAGATCTATACACACAATGTCCGCTCTCCCTACAGGAGACTCTGGTTACCAACTAGACGACGGAGAAGGCCGTGTCCTGAAGATGCATACCAAATAGTAGGTAGTGGGTTTCTAATGTAAATGTTGAACTAGAGGTAGAGACTCATAACTGAATTGACTGAAGTAAACCCATATGTCTATGCTTGTGTACATAGTATATAACTAATGAATCAAACGACCTTCGAAGGGACATCCGATCCCACTAGACCACATCTCAACGAAGAAAAGGAAATAGGGCGGACAAGCCTTCCTAAGTCCTTCAATCATTATTTATATGCATCTATACAAGCACAGACATACATCTAACTACGCTTAAGTGTGTATCAAGTGGAATCATATCGTGAAGTATAAGTGTATAGTGAAATATTCGAGTCGTGAAGTATAACCGTACAGTGGAATATCCGAGTCATGAAGTATAAGTGTACAGTGTGGGATAATCGAATCATGAAGTATAAGTGTACCAAGTATAAGTGTATCACGAAGTGGAAACGACAACTGGTGAAGTAAAAGCGTCTATCATGTATAAGTGGCTACAAGTATAAGCGATATAGAGACAATAACCAGTATAAGCGTATCACGAAGGAAATGCTTATTCAAGTAGGAGTTTTAAATAAGTAAAAGCGAAGCAGCAGTAACTAACAAGTAAAAGTATACGTCGTGAAAGGGAACTTCGATGAAAACCTTGGAAAAACCTTTATACTCCGGGAAAATCACATTTGGTATTCTTTGGTAAAATACGTTTGAAAACTTTATAAATCCTTGGAACCTTTATAAACCAGTTTAAAGTGAATTTAGATAAAACAGTATAAGTAAGAGTTTTGAAACAAATGAAAAACCTTTTTGAACCCATCATAGTATCCTACTCGGTAAAACAGTGTACAGTTTGGTAAAATCTTATGCATGCGGGTTATCAATCACATATGATTGACATGATAACTGGCATGTCTAACTTGTATTCCCCCCCCCCCCCTATAAAACGTATAAAAACATTTAAAAGGTTCATTCAGGGGTATGAACTCACATGGCGTAAGTGGATCCGACGAAGGTGTTGGTTGGGTGTTCGGTGTCAAGCAAAGACTCGAACACACTCGATGACCTATTTAACATATGATGACATATGTTCACATACAATTAGTATATTTAATACTAATTAAACACGTATACGCACTCAAAGGAGCGGAAAACACTTTGGTTAAGTGTTTGGGGTGTCCCGAGTAGCAACTAAGGGCTCAAATGGCTTAGGAATGGAGTTTACTCTCCAAGAGTAAACTCTAAACTTAGAGTTTACGGCCCTGGGACAACTCCCATGAGTTTACGGCCGTAAACTCATGGTGAGGGGTTCTAGGGTGTTTTAAGGGTTCAATATTGTTTGTGGAATTCCTCTAGGTCCAAATCCAAAAGGTATGAATGAGTTTAGGGTCTTTAAGGGCACCATTATGGAGTTTACGGCCCATGAACCATCCTTAAGGGAGTTCACGGTCGTGAACTCTCATTCCTTGAGTTTATTGAAGTTTCAAGCCCTTATTACACTCCTAGCATTTTATAGTAATAGTCTAAGGCCATTTGGGGAATAAAAACCAATATTTTGGCATGTTTGAAGGTGTTTACGGCCTTGACACATGTCTGGGCCGTAAACTCCTTTTACCCCTTCATTTCATTGTGTTTAATTGATCTAAACCCGAAATAGCAAGTCCCTAAATTATGTATTAAGCCTAAGGGTGGTTTAGGAGTGTTTTGGGGCATTTTGACAAGTTTAAGGGTTGTTTACGGCCTAAGCATGTGCTTGGGCCGTAAACTCTCTTTTATGCCTCATTTTGATGGTTTTAAATGATCAAACACTCCTAGGCTAAATCCTCAATTTATTTCCAAGCTATTAGGGACATTTTAGGGTCATTTTGGCCTCATTTAAGGGGTTTACGGCCTAAGCATGCTCTTAGGCCGTGAACGCCTTTCCAACAGCTTAAATGGTCGAATTTTAGGCTATAAACACAAATCATAATGTTTAGAACAAGCTAGGATAAGCGGACTTACGATTTGGAAGCGTTTGGTTGCAGTTTTGAGTCGAAAACGAGTCTAGAGAGAGAGTATAGAGAGAGAGGGTGGAAAAGGCTCAAATGGGGTTTACTCCCCCTTATATATGGGTGGGAGTTGGAGCTCAGTGGAATTCTACCCGATACTGCCGTTATACGGGGCTTTTGGTCGCACCCGATTTAGGGGTCGTAATAATAATAAAAACTAACTTTTCCAATTAAATGGAAATGTGTATTACGAGTTTTTATCTCTCTTATCACGACTTAACGACATAAAGATATAAATAAATGAAACATTTATTTATTTGACGACCTCTAATTAACGGAACTTTTATACAGTGGAATATTCCGTTAACGGTAACGGGGAAATGTGACGGAACAACTTGGGTTGTCACACACTCCTTCTGCTGAAACAATTATGCGTGGGGATAACAGTAAGGATGAATGTTAATGGATGAGGTACCCTCGTGAAGAGTAATTGTGTGCTCATGGCAGCGGTGATGAGGTAAACCAGACGGTATGTGAAAAAATTTCAAATTTCTTAAGAACTTCTTGAATAGTCGGGGGTGGTAGCGATGTTGGTGACCCAATTACTGTCGAATTCATGTGAACTAACCTCGCATCCTCATTGTGGCATAGCTTGAGCATTGACTTACAAGAAACCAATGTTCTTATTAGACTTGGATCCCCCATAATAGTAATTTGACAATTTCCATCCCAAAACTTCATCCATAACTCCCACCAATTTACCGTTATGTCACCAAGGGTTTGTAACCAGGTAATGCCCAAAATAACGTCTGACCCCCCTAAGTTTAAGGGATAGAACTCTTCAAGATCCTTCTCAGGGAAAAGAATCCTAATCGACCACCTGTGTTTCGGGAAACAGGAAGTTCTCTAGTTGACTAGTGAAAGACTTTTATTAATGCATTCCCAAAAAAATAAACAACCCTATGGAGAGTGACATCCCCAAATTTCACGGCCAGAAAAGACCGGTTTGTTTATGCTTTATTTTAAAATCAGAGTAATCGTTTAAAGAAAACGGTTGCGGAATTTGTTCCCAAAACAAGATATGATAAAAACTTATCAAAACATTTCTCAAAGAGAATGTATTTTCATTAAATAATAAAACCTCGGGATGTCATGTTCCAATACAGACACAGAAGCATAAACAGAACATACATTCATTTACTCTAGTGATTTACATCTCCTTTAATCTCAGTGCAAAGCAGCTTCGTATCAATACCTATGATACAATTAAACTGAGTGGGTCAGGCTTGGGAGCCTGATGAGCATATAGGGTTTTCAACCCACAATAATATAATTATTATATTTAATTATCAAATAATCAATCCAATTACCCACCCCCTTTATCTCCATTTATTTTTTAAATATTTATCCTAAGAACCGATTACCCTTCTCTCATTCATTCCTAAGGATTGCCCTAAGGAATTGGCACAAAGTCTAGTGCTGCCATGGTTCTTGGATCACCTCTGGTGAACACGCAATTCACAATAATTAATGGACACCTAGTTTAAGAACACCTAAAGAACATTTAGTTCCAATATTACCCAATGAACCTAATTATCTAAGGAACATAGAGTATGAAAGCTCTTAATTCAAATAACGTGATAATAAAGTATATCTCGATCCTGCAAAACCACTGATATTATGAACACATATTATATTTCTAAAACAACATATCCCATCCCGTCGATCCCCACATACTGACCCTATACAATGATCTTACGAGATCTAGCCTAAGGATTCGATATGAATAACAACTGACGAAGCTGCTTCGGAAATTCCCTGGCAGCAAACGAGGATCAATAAAGACATCAAATAAGGTGAATGGAATAAGTTTCACCACGAACCTTCGTTCGTAAAAGAAAGAACCACAAGACATTTTAAGTCAGGGGTAGTTATCTAGATAACAATGCCTAGGCGTGGTCCGACTATCATGAGGTATTATACCCCCAGACTCTACCTATCCCAGCAATATAACACCAGACATACCTAGCAGTGGTCTATTACCGAAGCACTTTATTAGGTAGTCTACGAAGTTCCCTTAATTACTTCATGAAAGAAAACGCTGACATATGAAGCTCGGTCAATCACTTCATAAAAGAAACGCTGACTCCAAAGCTCTCTCAAAATAAAAGTATGGGGAAATACGAATAGAGTATTCCCGTACGCTCCCGTAACCGACACACAAAATTGTCAAAAAAACTTTGTACAAGATAGTACTTCTTGCACATTATAGTACTCTGGTATGCGAAACAATCGTACCTGAGAACATAATAGTACCCTGGCACAAGCAGCACCCAAGACACAGAGCTTTGAAAAATACTTCGTACATAAAATGTACTTTTGTACGTAGGACGTACTCCACCGATCATCAATCTCACCCCACACGTACTCTTAATAAGAGACTACCCAAATCCCAATCCTAATTGAACTAAACATCCCATTTAAGTCTTAACCCATCACTAGGCAAACCTACAATGTTTTTTATCAATTTTTTTTATACTATCTCCGTTTAGGAAACACTAACTAGTGTATACTTAACACAAGGTTTTTAAGTAATAGTATCATATATACACATCTTAACACATATTGAACCATATCTGATTCGCACGTTGTATATTATCAAATATATCTAACACGTATTTCGGACAATGACAAATACTTCACATACATATGTATATTTCATATTATAATCAATACTCGTATTTAAAATCACGATTCCTAAAAGGGACTATACACATGATACCTTATCGAATGAATACGTAGTTCTAAAATACATAATCCGTACTCCCGGATCTTAAATTTTCCTCATTACCTAATCCATATTTCTGGACCTAAAACTAACCTCTTGATCTGATCCATACCCTTGGATCTAAAACTAACCTCCTGCTCTGATCCATACTCTCGGATCTAAAACTAGTTTATCTCTTTATCCTTTTATCTCATGGTCCAACCCACCTTTTATCACCTACCAACAACCTCATCTACTAATGTTCTACCCAACATATTTTTAGATACAAAATACATATATAGTTTAACTCATTAAAACTTATATAATTCATCCATTCCACAATCATCTCAAATAAACAACAATATATTATACACATAGCATGTATTTCATAGCAAATACTTAATATTTATGTGTTAGAAGAAAGTGACCACACACTTACTTGATCAGAAGATGATCGGGCAGCACTACGGCTTGTAGAAGTAGTATCCTTCAGTGAAACTGTGATCTCTTCACACACCGGACTTCTCGCGGGTAGAGCTTCGGCTCGGAAACTCTTTTCTTCTCGGGATCTTCGGTGCTTCGGGACTTTCTTCGGGTCTCAGGGTTGATACCGGGGCTTCGGGATATTTCTTGCACGCAAATCGAGGTAAAACGGGAGAGAGCAAAGAGAGAATGAGCAACCAAACTCGACTGGCCCTTCAAATCTATTTATAGGGCAAAATTGGCCCTTGCCACGTCGTGGAACCTTTTTCCACGTCGTGGGCTTGGTCGTCACTGCATGCGTCATCGCAAGTTGCATCTGGGGGACTCTCGGAGGTGTCAGAAGACTTGCCACGTTGTGGTCTCTGACAGTTTTGGGGTTTCGCGCCCCAAACTTCAGAAACTCATAACTTTCGCATACAAACTCCGTTTTTGATGTTCTTTATATCGACGCGTAGGTAAAAACAAGATCTACAAGTTTCATTTAGACTTTGTAGGCTAATTTTTACTTTATTTTTAATATATTAATAATATACTATTTTTAGTAGGCCGGGACAGGAAAACTCTGTTCGAAATTCATAACTCCTTCATCTGAACTCCGTTTCCGTCTGTCTTTTTATCGTTGGACTACTATTGATGATATCTTCAATTCTCATTTAGAAAGTTTTGGCTAAATATCACTCGACCTAAATCTCGAGTTTCGGGCTGCATACTGCTAATGTTGAAACTTCGAAAAATCATAACTTCCTCATACGAAGTCAGATTTAGATGTTCTTTTTATGCACGCTCTCGGTTTAACGTATTCTAAGAATTTAATTTAGATTTATAAGGCCAAATATCACTCTAACGTAAATTCACTATTTACCTCGCGCTGTGTCGTGCCGGTTCTGTCGCGAAACTTCGACAGGTCATAACTTCTTCGTTATAACTCAAATTTCGGCGTTCTTTATATGCACGGAAACCTTGTGACATATACTACAACTTAGTTAAGATTAATCCTTCTAAATAATCTTCCATCAAAAAGTCATTTTTGATGTTTATCATCTCTAATTGACTAGCCCTGATCTACGGGCGTTACATGGAGCATTATTTATAATGTCTTGCTAATCTATTTAGATACCAAAACCGAATCCTAGAATATAGGAAATCCTAAATAAGCTAAAAATTCGGTTGTGGGTGACTGTATGGTTTGTCTAGAGGGTTGAGTGCTCCTTGTTAACAAAACATCAAAAATAGTGTCTAGTTTCTCTTCATATGACGAGTTTGCCATACTTTTCCCTTCGTTTTTTCCTTCATTATTCCCTTCAAATTTTCTTTTGTTGTCACGCCTGGGAGTTAACTTCTTTCCCTTCCTTTTCATACTAGAACTATCATATGTGAGAAAAGGATCAACATCTTCAAATAAGCAGACCCCGTCAGTATCCATTTTTTCATCTGTAATATCCACATACTGTACATCAACCGGAGTGCTACCGGTGCCAAATTCGCAAGGTACCTTAGCCTTGTCTCCAACAGCTACAGTATCTCGAAATAAAGCCTCATAATATGTCTATGTCTAATACACCTCCAAATTCTTATCCTTAAACTTAGCATACTCTTTATCTTCCTATATGTACAAAATGAAAATGTCATCAAAAACACAATACAAATACTATATTGTTAGATACATTTTGTAATTATTACCTTTATTTTTTCATCCCACCATTCCTTTGATGCTGAGATTATATTTTTCGTGGGATCAGTTGAAATTCCCGTTTCTAGTCTTGTTAAACGGTCATAATATTTGAACTCTTTCCGCATTATGTCTCATTTGTTTTTCATTTGATTTATGTCCAATTCTTTACCCGTTCGTTCCAAAAGCCTCTTACATATATTTTGGCACGCCGCTTATTTGAAATAAGTACTTGTCCTATTTCCGTTATTTAGCTCGGTCATACATTCCTCAAGAAATATCTTGAATGTATGAGGATCCCAATGAAACCTATTTGGAACTTTCATTTTGGGTGTATCAATATCCACATCATGAACATTGATAGTGTCCATTACCTATATTGCATCATCATAAGGAATGAAGAAAATTCTAAAATTCAAGGTAATGTTGAATCAAAACAGGAAGAAAAAAATAACCACGAGTATGAAGAAAATTCTTAAATACAGAAAAAAAAAAATCAGTACAATCATGTGGAACAAATAACCACAACAATAATGAAGTAAAAATAAAAGCATATCAGGGAAATTTATGATCAAACATCACAGGTGCAATTCACTGCATGTTGAAGGAAAAAAACAAAGAAACTACATGGCTATCTACAGCAATTCACAGTTCAATTAACAGTGCAATAACAGGGCAGCGCAATGGGAATAGCTAATAACAACGACATTCAAAGAATGAAGAAAAAAGAGGAACAGTCAAGAAGTTCGACTGCTTGATCGATCACAGAAAAGGGGAAAAAAACGCATACATGGCTGCTTGCTTGATCGATTTCGTTACCAGGCGAGAAAAAAAAAGGAAGAAGCAGATTTCTTACTGGTTGATCGTTGATGGCTGCTTGCTTGAAGATCGGCGATGGCAGCGCAATGGGAATAGCTATCGACAACAGATGATCGATTGAGCAACGAGGGTGATGGGTTTGTGTCGTTGGTTTGAAGGGTATTTATGTAATTTTCGAAATCATTAAAATTAAGCAATAAGAAATAAACATTACCTCCCTTGCTTATTAAAATCAGCTTATTTAGTTTATTCCCACCACAATAAGCTGATTTTTTAAGCATCTTATCCAAACACTTAAATTAGCTTATTGTAGTGAGAATAAGCAATAAGCAATAAGCTGGCATTTTTTCCCTATCCAAACACCCTCTGAAACAAACTAATATTCTGATTACAAGGAAAAACTAAATAAAAGAAAACAATTAAATTATCTCTTGAATGCTGATGCCTATCTCCTGTGATGATAGACTTGACCAAAACGCCCTTGGGTTGTATTAGTACAATACAATCATTATAAAGTGTCTCGAGCATCTTTGCAGTTTTTCACGTATGGAACATTTTTTTGGCATATTCAACATATTTTTAACATCAACATTTTATTCTTCTCTTTTAATAAAATATCTACAATAATCTCTTTTCATATTTCGGATACAATTAAGATTCTGAATATACTAAGCACATAAAACCCATACAACACTTACTTGCATTTCTGTTTTTAAGATCCTTATCATATTCAAGATCTACAACGCTTTTAAACATCTTTTACTTTCTTTGAACCTTCACACAAAACATCACATCACACATGTTAATTTGATTACAAAGTTATTAAATTGATTTTTGACCAAAACATAAACGAACTTGGTTTGGGCAGAATCAGATTATATCCTATTTTTGCAAAATGATATGAATTTACCCTATTTTTTGCAAAAGTTTTTATTAGTTTACCTTAGTTTTGCAAAAAGCTAAACCTTTTGTTTGGAGATAAAATTGTCTACATGTAACATCCTTCACCCCATGTCTACATCTAAACATCTTTTTGAGTACATATCATCCAGCTAATGCTGATGTGGCAAATCAAATAACAAATGAATGTCACAAACATACATAAGAGCTAAGACAACCTCATATAAGTTACCTTTCAAATGTTACAAACACAAAAGTGAAAACAAATCAGTGTATCATCTCCGGAATCACTCATTCCGGTTTCCAAAACGAAATGCAAAAAAGAGAAGATCAAACAAACAAACAAAAGATTGCTCAGAATCCACCAGCGGAATTACCGTTTGAATTTAAAGATCCTCCTGATTCCTTTTTGCTAGTTTTGCTAATAATCCCTTTTCCAAAGTACTCAGCAATCACTGAAAATCCATCTTTTGTGAATTCTTAACTTGCTTGAAAAACTGATCTTGATTTTTTGAATTTTGTTCCAAGTTTCTTTTCATTTCAAGAACAGATCTGTACTCAAAGGCACATTCGGGGCATTCTTTTTCATTGTCTCCAAGACAACGTTGATGAAAAGAATGCATACAAATGAAGTGGACAGCTGGCAGATCGAGTGTGAAAGTACATGCAGTACATTTGCTTAATCTCACCAAATTAATCTCACCATCTTCACTTTCGATGAAAACATTCAACTTGTCAACATCTTTCAATTTGGTGGAACAGTTTAAGAGAAGGGTAGTATGGTCTTTTGACGCGAGACCCTTTTCGTGTAGCTTCTCGAGGTAATTTGTAAGGTTGTAGATTCTTTGTGCATCTAGAAACTTCTGGATGACATAAGAAGGTTCAAGATGACCAATTGTATGAATGTATTGACTCATGGCTTCATCAAAATCTTGCTTCATGTATAAATGATCACCATATTTTCTTAAAACTTCAGCAGTTGCAGCTGCATCAGCTTGTTGAGTTTGAACAAGATTAATGGCGACTGTGTAAAGGTTTTTTTTGAAAAGCATGTCGAGTTTGCTTTCCATGTCTTTTTCTCCAATACATAAAGCCGATTTATCGTTCATGATAAGGAGGATGCTTCCCCATTCACAAAGCATGTGGGAGACTTCTTTGGTGACTATACTGTGTGCGATTAAACGGTTTTTGAGGTCATAGATGTTGAAGGTGTTTGAGCCACTTCTTTGGTCTGCAATTACACATAAGAGGTATCCACGAAACCACCCGAGTAACTTTTTTTCTCCTTCAAAAGCCCAACATGGACCTCTACCATCAACTTCATAGAAATATATTGCCTCGGGTCGACCAATGATAAGCTCCTAATTAACACCAAATTGCAATACTTTTATGCTTTAAAACGATAAACAATAACAATATACAAATACTAGCAACAAAGCAGGAAGCAGATACTAGCAATAAAGCAGAAAGCAGATACTAACGATAAAGCAGAAAGCAGATACTAGCGATAAAGCAAGGGGCAAATACTAGCAATAAAGCAAGGGGCAGATACTAGCGATAAAGCAGGGAGCAAATACTAGCAATAAAGCAGAAAGCAGATACTAACGATAAAGCAGAAAGCAGATACTAGCGATAAAGCAGAAAGTAGATACTGGCAATAAAGCAAGGGGCAGATACTAGCAATAAAGCAAAAAGCGGATACTAAATATAAAACAGAAAGCAGATACTAGCGATAAAGCAAGGAGCAGATACTAGCCATAAAGCAAGGGTCAGATACTAGCAATAAAGCAGAAAGCAGATACTAGCGATAAAGTAGATACTAGCAATAAAGCAAGGGGTAGACACTAGCAATAAAGCAAGGTGCAAATACTAGCAATAAAGCAGAAAGCAGATACTAGTGATAAAGCAGGGAGCAAATACTAGGAATATAGGCAGGAAGCAGATACTAGCAATAAAGCAAGATAAAAGTAAAGAGTAAAGAGAGGAGGGGAAGAAATAGCAAAAGGGTGATACCAGGCGATCATTCATGGCGACACTATTCACATTACTCCCAATGTGATCTAGGGTTTGTCGACCAGCTGGCTGAGTCTGCAAGTTAAATAAGCTTACAGAAGTTGGAGTAACTGCAAACAAATGAAAAGCTTTCCCATCAACACGAAAACCCATTCCAGTAATACCACATTCGGATTTATCTTCACTTTTCTCCACTTGAAGCATGAATCGTTTGATACGTTCACATGCAATATCACCTTGGATGCAATAAATGCAACCATTGTCTAGTCCAATAGCTATCAGCAATATTGGTGGAGCTTCTTCTACAACTAGAAACGATGTTATCTGAAGAACAACAACAGAAACAACTCCAATTACATTTACCCATAATGTTTACAAGAAATGTTGCAAGTATAAAACTTCAACCTTTGCTTCTGGGAATTGATTAGTGAATATTCGTAGTATTTGGATACAATCAGGATCTGGTTGAGTTTTATCTAGGTCAAAAACTTTGAGGCATACAGACGATAATTGTGGAGATATTTGTTCGTCTTCTCCAACAGTTAGTAGGAAGTTGCGTTGCTGGTCAATTCAGAATAAAAATGGAAAAAGATTAAAACTTTCAAGTGTTACAAACCTAATTTCATGTCATTCTGTATAGGAAAACCTAGAATCGTAATTCTGCACAAATGTGTTCTTAGATTGCTAAATTCACGTACAACGTGATCAACAATGGGGAAACGGGTAATTAGGAATTATAGACAGACAGAGAGCGATGAAAAAACCTTGAGTTGTTGAATGAATAAAACAGAGGAAGTGTGAGCTTGGAATCCATAGCTGAACTTAAAACCTCGATCTAGTAAACTAACAGTCCCATCTTCACATCCCACCGCGATTTTCCCCCTTCCGCTGGAGCAACACTCGATTTTTCCGGCGACTTCATCCGGGACCAAACATTTTCCGGCGTATTTCTCCTCAAAGAACTCGAATTTCCTCCATTGATACATGTTTCTTCAACGTATTGAAATCAAATCGGAGCCCAGATTAGTCTACGCAATTGTAATCATCTCAATCTGTACAGAATGCGCAATGGTTGAAGAATATGTGATCGATCACAAGGAAAATTAAATTAATTTTTCTTTGTGTAACATAACCATCTAACTTGCCTCTCAACAAGATGTGGATAATCTATACTTTGCTTGAATCCAACCAAAAAGATGTAATCATCACAACCTATAAAAATTCACCAAATCTTTATCACCAATACCAGAAAACTGAACTTTGATTATCATTAAAAAAAATTAACAAGTTGAAAAACTAAACATAAGTAAAAAAAAAAAAAGTATAAAGATTCAGCAATTCCACTTTGTTGCCAAATAAATAATCCAGTAAAAAGTCTATAAGTGGATGATCTAAAAACCTTTAGATAAAACTTACCGAGAGATGCTTGTATGCATAGATAGCTTTAGGGTTTGGCTTGCGGATGGAAAGAAGGATCGGTGGAAGAACTTCAAATTGATTAAAACGAAAGTTGCAATTCAAACTTTGATTCTTGGATTAATTGGAAAGATAAAGGTCCGCCTCTTGATAAGGCGGTGACAGGCGGTATTGGCTACCCAGGAATGCGGCAACTCAGTAGGCCCAATTTGCGATGACGTCAGCTATCCATAGCCAAAACAAAAATCGTATCCTTTAATATGCGTGTGAAGGAAGGAGATGACGACTCATACCATTGAGGCGGCAAAAGGGGAAGCAGGTGTAAGACGTATGCTATTAAAGCATCATGTTCTCGAGGACGACGGATTGACTTAAGGGTGGTTGACTTATCTCTAAAAGTTCTTTTAACAAAAGTTGCAAAACAAGAAGTGAGCATTTTATTTTTATATCTAAAATCCAAAAGTAGTTTTTAAAATATTTTTATCAAGCATCTTTTACCTTTTATTTTCCCTTAAAATGACTTTTGGTCTCTTAAAAGATAAATCAAACACCCCCGTAGACTATCCCGAACCTCCGTCTACAGCATACAGTGAGGAAGGTGTGAGAGCATCGACAATATTTGGAGAGAAGGGGATTATAACCAAGAGAGAGATAAAGATAAAAGGGAAACATAGGCGGTGATGTGGGCCGCAAAACGAAGCAGCAGGTGGCGGCAAAAGAAACATCATTGGAAAAGAGTGAGTAACTCACCGTTAGGCAGCTAATTGAGGCGGTGGTGTGAAAGAAGAAGCAGTTATAAGTTAAAAGAATGGTCGGTTGAAGTAAACTCATCTCTGAAGAATATTGTGTAAAATCGGTTAAAAATAGCCGCCCACGACCTTTCTTATTGGAGGATTTTAAGCACCTCAACGACGTGTACCATATATATATATATATATATATATATATATATATATATATATATATAGAGAGAGAGAGAGAGAGAGAGAGAGTTAGGTTCATGTGTTTAAAGTAATTATTATGTTATTATATGCATAAATATGAGCCAATCAAAATTTAAAATAAAAATAAATAAATAAATAAGGGTAAATAGGTAATTTGATAATTAGTTTCCACAAAAAATATCCTATAATTATGGTAACCATTGACTTCAGCTACCTAGGTTTTCTCTATCCATCGTCTACTTTTTAAAACCACAATGACGAATTAAAGGGGTGTTTGGCTTGGTGACTCTTTGTGATCCTTCTCCCATCGTTGGCAGCCCCAAAAGCAACAACGGCAGTGGCTGTCGACACCTTGGTCCATCTGCTTCGTCACCAGTGATCACGAATCAAGGGGGAGAAGAATCGATCGATAGAAGACTGTAAGAGATTTGTTATGTGGTGTTTGAACGAAGTCAGTAGCATACGAGAAAAGGGAAAAGGATTTCGGCCCACCGACGATTGCAGGTAACGGATGAGGGTTTCTGCTCCGATCGGTTCTTGGCTTTCCCCTCTTCTATCCGGCAGCCAAACACAAAGAGGGAAGGGAGATGCTAGCAACAACAATGACGAATTAAAGGGGTGTTTGGCTGGTTCATCTTCAATAGAAAAATGAACGGGAAGCAACAGGTAAAGGTTTCTCTTTCTTTTGTTTGATTTTTAACGGAAATTGAAGGAGAAGAACAACACAAGTTCTTATTCTCCTCTTGGTTTTGATTGATATCAATTGGGTGTTTGGATTGGGGCTTGGTCATCGACACAGGAAGGGACTTAAGGTGGATAGTGATGTTGAAAGTGAAGGTAGTTTGTCACTATTTTCATATCAATTTTACTTCTTCTTATATGATAAAATCAATTTTTTTATGTAGATGATTCAATGGATGATATTGGTGAGATTCCAATTCTATTGGAATGAAATAACGAATTCCAATTATGTTGGAATGGAGTCACGAATTCCAATTCTGTTGGAATCACAGAAGTTGATGTTTGAAGAACGGACAAAAAATTAAAGTGATTCTAAGCAATATTATTCTTTTAGAATGTATTAGTGTCGTTGTTAGATTTTGATGTTTTCTTTCCCGTTTTGAAAGTTTTTTTTAGTTTTATTCTATAACAATAAATGTAATTCTTAACAATTGTTAGCCGTATTCTATAAGAAATAGTGTATTTTTTGTTTTATTATTCAATTGATTTTTCAAGAATTTGTTATTCTACAAGAAGTTTTTAAATTCATGATCAAGAAATAGGTTCAAGAATATTTTTATTATTTATGGTTCAATAATATTTTTATTTTTTAATATACTCATAAACATATTCTTTCAGAATGTCCGAATTAAAAGAATTATAATTTGTAAAATCGGATTTTTAAAATTAATAGAATCTATAATCCCTTAATAAATGCAATTTTCCTTTATTATATCTATATTAATTGACTAAATTACCCTTGTAATTAATTAAGATGATATTTTTCAATTATATTTAATTCAATAATATATATTAATCACTTTCTCAAAATAAGTAAATTTGATTGGCCCACATTTATGCATACAATAACACAATAATTACTTTGAATAGAATAACCTAAGCCTATATATATAAAGGGTCCTACTAATTGGACCCCATATTTTCTTAAGGGACCTCTCAATAATGATTTTTTAAGTATAAATTTTTGTGATTACTAAAAGCTATTTTTTTAAACTCGTACCTATCATTTAATTACTATTAAATTTTTATTTATTATATATTTTATTCTTTTATAATCAAATAATAATAAAACATGTCAACGTTTTTTATATATTTTAATATTTTCTATATTTTAATATTTTTATAAACCAATAAATAAAATAAAATGATATTAAATATTTAAATGAAAACTAAGTATTATTAATAGAAAATGCAGTGACGGTACATATATCTATAGCGACCATTGTTTCAAATATGTATACAAGCATACACCAATCTAAAATAAAAATCTACACAAACACCAAAAATCTCATTCTTTCCTTTTATTTAAAAACAGAAAAAATAATTAAATTTTTTATTTAAAATATTTTATTTTATAGATTTGAAAAAATAAAAATATTTTTATTTTAATACTTTTTTATAAAAATGATATATTTTTTTTTCTATAAACAAATCTTTATATTGAACCATTTTATTAGGTAATGATTAGTTTTATTTAAAATAAAATATAAAATAATCATGAGAGATGAGAGGATCCTTTAAAAATATAAAAAGTTAGAGTAATTAATAGGTCCAACTTTTGTAATGGACCATATATATATATATATATATATATATATATATATATATATATATATATATATATATATATATATATATATATATATATATATATATATATATATATATATATATATATATATATATATATATATATATATATATATATATAAAAGAGTAGTCTTTTTGCCAAATGTCATAGTATTAGAACTTCTAATTAATATGATGTCACTTGTTATTTTATTAATTCTCTATTTTAAATTCATTAAACCTCTTAATTAATGTGATGTTATTTGTCAATCTATTTATTCTTTATTTTAAATTTTAAATTTTATATTATTGTTTTCATTAGTTCACAAATAAAAAGAGTCTAATATATATGATAAATTAATTCCACATATTTATTTGAATCAATAATTATAATTTTACATAACTAATAAAAAAATCTCTTAATTAATAATGTATTTAAAATTTTATATAAAATAATTGATTAATAATTTTGAATTTTTTACTATGAATATTTAATTAATTTTGTAACCGCGGTTTCCACGGGTTATAAACTAGTATATATATATATATATATATATATATATATATATATATATATATATATATATATATATATATATATATATATATATTCTTTCTTATTCTAATAAATGAATAAGTTTATTCTCTTATTGACAAGTGTCATGCTATTTGAACTCCTCATTAATATTAGATGTCACCTATCATGTCACTTGTCATCCTATTAATTATCAATTTCAAATTTTAAATTTTAAATTTATCACTTTAATGACGTTAAATTAATAATTGATTCTCCATTTAAATTTTAAAATTGTTTACTCTAATTATAATAAATTAATAACATTAGATTAAAAAATAAAATAAACTTAATACAAATTATAAGGTGATATAACTTCACGTATTTATTTAAATCAACGATTATTATTTTATATAACTAAAAAATAACTCTTAAGTAGTAATTTATTTAAAATAATTGGTTAATCTTTTTTTATTTGTAATATGAAAGTTTAATTCCTTTATAACTGTGGTTCTCACGGGTTATAAACGGGTGTGTGTATATATATAGGGTGAGGTTCAATAGATAACCATAATTAACCAAGGAATCAATCGTGAGCGTCGGAAATCATAACGATCAACGGGCAAGGAAATAGATGTACACTTTTACATTAGACGCACACACACCGGATTATACCAAAAACTCACCATTTACAAAAAAAAACTCACTACTTTTTTCGTTTAAAAATTTTTTTAGGCCATGTTTTTTATCGACAAAAAAAAACTGAATATACCGTTGCTTACGATTTTTCGTCCTTTTTCCATACGGATTCATGATAATATATAAAAAACGAATTTTTTTTTCGAAAAAAATCCACTTGATTTTTTTTGATGAAAAAAATTAAGGTCTATTTTTTTATAGAAAAAAATTAAGGTCTATTTTTTTATAGAAAAAAAAATTAATAAATATATCAAAATCTATATTTTTTGTACTTCTTAAACATAGATTCATATTCATGTTAAAAAAACAATATTTCAGTTCAGATTCACATTGTAAACCTGTTCAGATTCATATTGTAAACCTGTTCAGATTCACATTGTGAACCTCCTTAGATTCACAGTGTGCATAATAATAAGTCAGATTAACAGTGTGAATCTGAACTGATCGGAGCTTTTTCACATTGTGAATGTTAAAATTTGAAATATTTACAGTTTAGATTCACAGTGTGAATCTACACTGATCGAGGTTTTTTTTGTAAACCTTCTCAGATTCACAGTGTGCATAATAGTAATTTAGATTCACAATTTGAATCTGAACTGTTCGAGATTTTTCATATTGTGAATGTTAAAATTTGTAATATTTACAGTTTAGATTCACAGTGTGAATCTACACTGTTCGAGTTTTTTTTTAATCGGTGTTGATGTTTATTAATAGAGTACAATAAATTAATATTTTTGGTATAATTTGTTTTTTTTTATAAAAATAAACTTAAATATTGAAAAAACTAAGAAAATTAAGTGGGTTTTTTTCGGAAAAAAAAAATCGTTTTTTATAAATCATCATGGATCTCTATGGAAAAAGGACGAAAAATCGTGAACAACGGTATATTCGGTTATTTTTTTTCGATAAAAAACTTGGCCTAAAAAAATTTTAAATGAAAAAAGGAAGTGGGTTTTGTTATAATCCGGTACATGTGCATCCATTATAAAAGTTTACAACCCTTCCTTTTGTCGTTGATCGCTTTAAATTCCGACGTTTTGGATTGGTTCCTTGATTCCGTGATTGATAATGGTTCTCTATTGAACTTTTCCATATATATATATATATATATATATATATATATATATATATATATATATATATATATTACAAGTAAAATGATAAGAGTTTTTAGAACACGAAGACTTTTAAAAATATGTTATCATTTTTATAGATATTTATCAGTATAAATCATGATCATGTTGCATTCATTTATATTGGGATATGGTTGAAGAGGTTAGTATGTTACGAATACTTAAATGAGATTCCAATCAAAATTTATAAAAGTTAGGGTTGACGTTCTAAAAAGGCATTCACAATGTTAGGTCTTGCAAACCTTTCATGTGATGGTTTATATGTTATGTAACTTAAAGAAATTTGAGCCTCTTCTTAATCGGTAATACTTTGTGCTAACCATGATGAAATCTTCTATCTAACCATCTTTCAATAGAGATATGCCTTAGGAGTCCTATAAGAGTGGAGTTGCATTGCATCATATTTCATACATTATACATATAATGTATGTTCTTTGAGTTTGTTCTTTATTAAAGTGTTTGAATTATGTGCAATATTTTTTTCTTAAAAGAAACTTAAATATGTTTAAAGAAATTTAAATAGGTTTAAATAAGTTTAAAAACACCCTAAAAGAAGTTTTGAAATGAAGAATGGGTTGTTTTTTAATATATAATTTTTGGTTCTATCTATACATTATTTTTAAAGATTTCTTACATATTTGTAACTTACAATGCTTCATAACCTAACGTATTATTTTAACATGTAAGTAAGAAGCATGTATCATAGTGGGGTTTGACAAGAGGAAATAGTCAAAACAAACTTCAAGAATGATGACTTTGGACTTGAAATAACCCATGCACTTATTGGATAAGTAATTGTCTATGTGTTGATTTTAATTGCCTTTATATACTTTTCAACAATAACTTTTGTTTTAAAAATTTTGATAAGTTAGTACTACCGATTTATATTAAGAACATATTAATGTATTTCAAAATCACCCTACAAAAAGGGTGTTACATCATACAATGTATTGTAAAATCTCATATCCTTGATATCATCATATTTTGCTTAAAATTTTCATTTAAGCGTTATGCTTTCAATTCTATGTAACTTAAGTATTGTCAATTGTCATTACTTAAGATCATGATGAAACATTGGTTCGTATCCCTTACATATTACATGTTTTGATCATTGTTGTACACAAGGTATAAAATATTTAATGCTTAGTGTATAGTTTATAATTACATAACCATATTGGAAGTACCATTTTAGGAGGTCATATATTGTCGGCGTAGTAACAAGACCAACGGTTGTAATATATATATATATATATATATATATATATATATATATATATATATATATATATATATATATATATGTGTGTGTGTGTATGTGTGTTCGCAGGTTCGATAAAGGCCACCTGGTGTGGGAATTTTAGAGGTTAATAATTAAAACCTATGAGCAAATTGTACCTTAGAAGTATCAAATAGCTAGAATTTGGAATATGATGTTTCACAACTTGATTCATCGACTGACGTAGTATTAATGAGGATGAAATTCAATATGGATGTTGATGGTAATGTGGGAGCTTATAAATATTAAGTTTGATTGTCTAAAAATTGAGATGTATATTTTTAAAGTACAATGCCATTATGGAACATGAGGATTATATGATAGTTGAGGAAGTTCAATGGACATGGAAAAGTAAAATTTCAGGTAGTTTAAGAGGTAGGGTGATATATTGGGATTGAATAGTGATTTGGTTATGAATCACCATGGTTGATAGTTTTTTTCTCTTTGAGGTTTCAATGAGAGGTGAGTGGTTATATGATGGTGAATTTCGAAATTACATGTACAATGTATATCTTCAAGATGATATGTTACATTAAAATCATAATCAAGATCAAGCGGTGTACCCTCATTGGGTTATTAATTAGATTTCATATATAGAAGTTTGTCAAGATAGAGCGAATTGTAACATCAATATTTACAAATAAAATATACCTTATATGAGATGTAATATACTTTTGTAGTTTTAAATATTATGGGATGATTACCTAGAAGATTAAATAATAAAAATCCAAAATGTGTATCAGTATCTATAGAGAAAAAGTATTGTATATGGGATATATAATATAATTTTGGTATTTAAATCTTATGGGAGGATCAACTAGAAGATTAAATCCTCCTTAATCATATCATACTATATTATAAAGGAAACATTTTTCCTTTCACCACATTCATTTGAAACTCTCATATATTTTTCTTTTCACCACATTCATTTGAAACTCTCATGACTTTTCAGTTTCTTTCTAATAATAATTATTATAAGTTGGTTAATAAGGTTAAATAAATATCAAACCTAAAGTGTAATCATATATAAACTTAATTTCAATATTAAAATAATATTTTTACTTCTACTTATAAAGTTATTTTTTTAACTTTTAAAATGTCGTACTTAATTTATTAGTATTAATATAGTATTGGATGTAAACCATTATCATTTTAAAGATACAATTTTGAAAGAATTTGTACAAAATACTTAAATTATTAATTTAAATATAACATTACAGGGACAACTTAAATATAAATTTTAGTTTAACTTAAACAACCAAAAAATATTTTATAAATAGTTAAATATGATAATTTGTAGTGTCTTAAGGAAATAGTTTTTCTTTCACCACATTCATTTGCAACTCCCATGACTTTTCAACTTCTTTCTAATAATAATTATTATAAGTTGGTTAATAAGGTTAAATAAATATCAAACCTAAAGTGTAATCATATATAAACTTAATTTCAATATTAAAATAATATCTTTACTTCTACTCATAAAGTTATTTTTTTTAACTTTTAAAATATCATACTTAATTTATTAGTTTTAATATAGTATTGGATGTAAACCATTATCATTTTAAAGATACAATTTTTGCAACAATTTGTATAAAATACTTAAATTATTAATTTAAATATAACATTACAGGGTCAACTTAAATATAAATTTTAGTTTAACTTAAACAACCTAAAAAATATTTTGTAAATAGTCAAATATGATAAATTGTAGTGTCTTTCTAATAATGATTATAAGTTGGTTAATAAAGTTAAATAAATACCAAACCTAAAATGTAATCATAAATAAACTAAATTTCAATTTTAAAATAATATATTTACATCTATTTATAAAGTTATGCCTTTAACTTTTAATATATTATACTTAATTTATTAGATTTAAAATGTTGTTGCATGTAAACTATTATCACTTTAAAGCTAAACTTTTGAACAGTTTGGACAAAATACTTAATTTATTAATTTAAATATAACGTTACAGTATCAAGTTAAATATAAATTTCAGTTCTACTTAAAAAACCAAAGAATATTGTGTAAATAGTTAAAAGTGATAAATTGTAGTGATAATTGCAAAAACTAAATTGTAATCTCAATTTAACTAAAATATTTCCTAAAGATATTTTTATAATCGTTAAAAGTTTTCAAATTAGTAGCTTAAAATAACATACAATAACAATAGTTAAAAATAACTCTATATAGATGATTATATTATTACCCTTAAAATAAAAAAAAAAATAATGTTTGATGTTTTAAAAATTTATAATAATAGAAATTTAAACATTAAACAAATAAATTTTAAAAAATTAATTAACAATAACAACAACTATAAATAACAATAAACCATATATTATATTTAATTTTATTCATGTGTAACTCGCGGGTAGAAGTCATTCAAATGATTGACTAAACTACAATATTAGAATCTCATAATACATTTTTATTTATACTTAATGTATTAGATTTAATATGTTATTATATGCAAACCATTATCAGTTTAAAGCTACAACTTTTGAACAGTTTGGATAAAATACTTAAATTGTTTATTTAATATAACATTACATGGTCAACTTAAATATAAAATTTCAGTTTCATTTAAAAAATCCAAATAATATTTTGTGAATAGTTAAAAGTGATAAATTGTAGTGTTAAATGTAAAAACTAAGTTGTAATCTCAAATTAACTAAAATATTTCCTAAATATATTTTTATAATCAGTTAAATTTTCAAATAAGTAACTTAAAATAACTTACAATAACAATAGTTAAAACTAACTTTATATAAACGATTATATTGTTACCTTTAAAAACAAAAAAAAAAAAAAAAAAAAAAAACAATTTTTGATGTTTTAAATAATTATAGTGATAGAAATTAAAATGTTAAACAAATAAATTTAAAAAAAATAATTAACAATAACAAATAACATTAAACCATATATTAATTTTTATGAGTAACCCGTGGGTAGAAGTCATTCAAACGATTGAGATTATGTAGTTTTAATAGATGTATATATTATAATATAATTTAACATAATTAATATATTATATCAATTTCGTATAAGAATTATTATATCAAATTTAACAACAACGTTATTGTTATATTTAAAAAAACATATATTTGTAAAGATTTTAACTATATAAGTATTTATGCGCAATGCGCGGGCATTCACCTAGTAAATAAAAATAATTTTGCCACTTTTCAATCTTTCATGAGTTTTAACACTTGTCATTTCTGGTATTTTTGAAATAAATATTATCCACTTGTCAATTTCTGGTTTATTTCGATTTTAAAATTTAAAGTCATATATTTATATATGTAAAGTATTAAATATAATATAAATTAAATTAAATTGCGATGAATACATTTCTTTTTTTCTTATTTTAAAGTTTTACATTAAAAAATATTTACTACTTACACTTTAATGTTTAATTTTTTTTTTTAAATTAACTCGTGTAATATATGGGTCTCACACCTAGTGATAAAAATCTATAATACATTTTTGTTTTTTTTGGAGTTTGTTGGTAACTAAATAATTTCAGAAGAAGGGATTTAGATGGCATATCAATACCCCATTTCATCATAGGACCATGTCTCCTTCATTGTAACAATACACTCATTTCATATTAAAATTAAGATAAATAAATAAAAAGACGCTTTTAAAGAGGGTTTCAAGGATTTTGTTCATTTTCATGGGAGGCAAAATTGGGACGATTTTCATCATCTTTCCAACATTTGATTATTGGAAACAAAACTAAGGCATTATTAGCTTTATATTCTCTACTAATGTTCTTGATTTGAAAATCCATGGTTTAGGTTGAAAATCAACCATGTTAAGGTTTTGTTATAGGGATAGAAAATGGTATATGTCTATGTTGGGATTATTTGTTATTCATAACTATAAAACATGTGGATTTATATACATTAATCCCTAAACACCATTGTTACGGTGTTCTTCACGCTAGGGTTTTGCCATAGCTTGGAGTTTTAAAGGGAAAGCAAGATTGGGGCTTTGGTTAGTCATTGTTTTTCTTAAATCAGCTAACGCACACTCAAATATACATATTTGTCTATCATAGACCGAACCTTCAACCAATTGTATGATATTGCTAGATCATAGAACCTTTGATCTAAAACTTTTGTTTATCTTTAGATGTCGAAATATTTCTTGGGTTTATAACTTATTGTGCTCTTTGAAATGAAACTCAACAGAAGCAACATGTGGTCCTCGTCCTCTAATTTTGCATTAATGTTTTCAAGATCAATAATATGTTTACTTAAAATACATCATGTTTTTCCTCAATAGGCTTATCCTCACTCATTTTAAACAAGTACAATGTATTTACAAGTATAAAGAGTGTGATGTATGCAATGCAATTGTAACATAAGAATGCACAAACCATCATGTTCAACTAAAAAAGGATTAGTTTTAACCAGGATTCAAATCAGATTCTCAGGAACATATGTAAAAGATAATACATCACTCACTTGTACACAACACTTAGCTGATTTGTACCCTTGCATTCATCCTTCACTTTGACAATCCAATGATAAGCAGACACATCATCTTATTTACATGATGTGGCAACAACCAGCTGACCGGACTAAAACACAAAAGTCAATAATTTAATTTCAAGTTGTTTTTTAGTTAACGTTTTTCAATATTTATGGTAGAAATACTAAACTTTTAAATACTAAAATTTGATTTTTTTAAACGTTCTTATAAAAAAAAGTTGTACATGTATATAACTATTTATAACTATCTTAATGAAGTGTTACTCATTTTAAGTTAAACACTTATTTTATTTTATTTTATTTATTAATTTTTTAATGATTTTTTATTATCTAAAAGAACAAATATATCAAAAATGATAAGTTTTATTCTCTACAATCATATATCAATATCTCGATATGTTTTTAAAACAAAAAACTATATTACATCTCTGTTTCGATCCATTCACATTTATATGATCATAGATTTTGTTCAAATAATAATCAACACATGTTCATCATTCACATTCACATGAAAATTGTGATGATGGTTCTTAGCTAAATATGTCACCTTGTATGAAAAAAAATCATCATTTTAACATCTACTAATATAATATGTTAAAACTTAAAGGGGCCAATTTGGACACGCTTCTTTAAAAAAGGGCCGACTTGAATGATATTTTATCTTTGCAATGGATAAAACTCAAAAATCTTGGCTAAAAAGGAAATGGATTAAGTGGGTTGAAAGAAAGTTTGAATCTCAGCATATATAAATAGTTTCTTCTTATGTATCCTCTTCAAGAGGATACTCTTGTATAATCTTTTGCATTAGTGAATGTATAATGATCATCATCAGAAAGAAAGAAAGTTCACTAGTAGGCAAACAAACAAAATCCTTAGTTCCTTACTATGCAGTAGGAATCTAAAAATCTTTTACAATATATAAATTGTTTAGAAAACGCCTAATACTAATACTCCCTTCCATTCCAAAACATAAGAGTAGTATGTGCCTCTGTTTTTTTTTTCAAAATAAGTAGCACATCCAAAACCACTTGTAGCAGAATTGAGTGAGTAACAAAGTTAAAGGTTTGTTTGGTTATGATGAGTATTTCCAACATTCAAATTAGTCCAAAGTGAACAAAGATAACCGTCATGTATATTCACTTACCTTTAAAGAAACTTCCTACAAATGATAAAAAGATCAAAAATGAAAGAAGCTCGCATAAATAGTTGAATTCCAGAAACCCAAAAGAGGATCATCTATAGTACCATTTTAATATGTATGCATAGATGTTTCTATATAGAAATAGAAACAATCATGTCAGCAACATTGGATTTTTTAGATGAGTGGAAGTAGGGGTGCAAACGAGCCGAGCCGAGCCCGAGCCTGGCCAGGCTCGGCTCGGGCTCGTTTAAGTTATATGAGGCTCGAGCTCGAGCTCGGCTCGATTCGAGCTTTCTTTTACTGAGCTCGACTCGAGATCGTAAAAAGTTATACAAGCTCGGCTCGGGCTCGGGCTCGACTCGTTTTTATCAGGCGTGCCTAAATAAGCTTAAGCTCGGCTCGAGCTCGTTAAAAAACTCGTTTACTAATACCCGAAATTTATAATTCCCCTAATATGTTTTTATTTTAATATATATAAATAATAATAAATAATATTATATAAAGGCTCGTTTAGGCTCGCGAGCCTAATCGAGCTTTGTGACATAGGCTTGAGCTCGAGCTCGTTTAATAAACAAGCTTAATATTAGGCTCGAGCTTGGCTCGGGCTCGTTTAAAATCGATTTCGAGTCGAGCTTTTAACGATCCGATCTCGAGTAGCTCGCGAGTAGCTTGGCTCGTTTGCACCCCTAAGTGGAAGCAGCAGTGTTTAATAATCATGTATTTAAGTTGATGATTCTACAAACGTCGAGAGTTATAAGATTCAAAAGGCAGTGTTTAATAATCATGTATTTAAGTTGATGATTTTACAAAATTCGAGAGTTATAAAATTCAAAAAGAAACTACTAACAGTGCGGTAAGTTCCTCTGATAGAAGTTCGCCGCCGACACTATTGATAGGAGTTTGATCAGAGTGCGCCACGCGCCTCCTTGAGCCACCACGCTTCTTTTTGGAACGATCAATGATGGCCTATGTTTCGTTCTTTTCGACTTATTATAAGCAATCATTCATGCCAATTCAAAGAAATCAGTAGCAAACCCCAACTAATAAACAGATTTTGGAATGATTCGCCGCCAAGTGCAAAGCTAAACACTTTTGGTACGATTTGACTTGGGGTTCAAATAGACTTTGTTTGGACTTTGGAGTAGATAACTTTGTTTAATTTGGTCATTTGTAAGATAACCAATTTTTTTAAAATGTAATGTTTAAAACATATATTATTTTGACCATCATGGTCCAATCTTGATTTGGGATCTAATTGATGAGTTAGGATAGGGTCTCGTCATCTTTCTCATTTAGGGTTATTTCGTTCAAATTTATATTCTTCAAGTCTTCTTCTCCTAACCTTTCCAACTCCACGACATGACCAGAAGATAGACATCCTTGTTAGTGTAGGTTTTATTCTCGAATATGGACATCATGGATGAACAGTGACATACCTTAGTGGGAATCTGAGATAACGTGCTACCCCTCAAATTTTTTAGTGCAATAGAAATTTTTTTAGAAATTATTCGATATAATGCAATTTTTCCAACGTACTTTACGTATGTTACCCCATGACATTTTGTTTTGGATCCTCCACCATGGATAACTCTAAAAGAATGTTTAAAATAGATCATGGATTAAAAGAAGATTTAAAGTAAAAAAAATGGCAATTATGTTATCTTTGTTGTTGCTTCATTATTTTATGTCTTCCTTCTTATGGAGGGACATATTCAAGTCCTAATTATGTCATTTTCATATTTTGATAAAACATCGTATTCATGACAAACATTGTCATATAGAGGTTTCTTCCATTGTGATAATTTGTTTCCTCCTAGCTATTTGGTGGGGTCTACAACTCCCGTATTCGTTCCTTGGTCAGATACAATTGTGATGATGGGTGGGCAAACGAAGGCTTTTGAGGCTGTTGTGTTGACTTCGTTTTGCTGTTTATGGAATTTTTGTAATTCTATTCTTTTTTGGGGCAATGTTATCTATGAAATCTTTGATTTTTGATGATGTGGTTGATATAGCGTTTTTTATTTCCAATATGTGTAGAAAAATTAAGTTGGTATGGACTCTTTAGCTCTATAATCCAATATTAGCTTCTATTTTATTGTAATGGTCTTTTTCCAAGCGTTTTTAAATAAAATCATTGTCGTTCCCAAAAAAAATGTTTCTTTAAAACTTCTAATGGACGTTTGGTTCGTAAAATGTTTTTGGAAGGAATGAAATCCAGAAAGGGAATTAGAATATACACATTTGGTTGAGATGGAATGAAATATATTTTCTGTTTGGTTTGCAGATTTATCAGATGAATTAGAAAGTAAATTATATAATATGACTAAAATATTGTTTTTATTGATTTTTGTAACTTATTATTAATTTTAGTAACTAAAAAAATCAAACTTTTATTAAGTAAACTCTTACACACTCAAACTTGTGTAGTTTTGTAGATGTGGGTGTAAGTATATGTGTGGGAGTGGGTGGGGTGTGTGAGTGGGTGTGGATGTAAGGGGTGGGTGGTAGGGTAGGGGATTTGTGTAGGGTGGGGGATGGATAGGTATAGGGTAGGGTTATGTATAAGGTGGGTGGATGGGTGTGTAGGTGTGCGAGTGTGGATATAGGTGTAGGTGTGGCATGGGTTGGACATCGACATCGATGTGGGTATGTTAGTGTGGGTATGGGTGTGTGATGGGTGTATGTGGATAGGATGGGGGTGGGTACGTTGCAGTGAGGGAGATCAGTACTAATTCAAACTATAAACCATTTATATTAATTATGTTGTCACTATTGATAGAGTATTATTTACTTATGTTAATTTTCATGTAATCTCATAAGACTAAACGGTGGGATGGTTTTGTCATTTGCTAAAGCCTATGTGGTACTTTTAGTAGTGGTAAACACCACATTCTGCCTTTTTTTTGCCAACAATAAATCTTATTGGTGAAGTTCCATCGATGACAAATCTCAATGATAAAGTTTTTTTATTTCCTCATTGGTAATTGTAATTTTTTTTTCTGTGTAACATAAATATCATTATATATACCATTGGTAAAAAAAAAAAAAAAACATCACACCGCATTCATAGGCAAAGTGTGACAAAAATTATAAAAGTTTATGTACTATTGACAAAAATATCATCACACTCTTTAGCCTAAAGAGTAAAATCAATTATATTACATTTACCATGTTTGTATCCGGTTAAATGCTAAATCTATAAATGTTTTTCTTTTATGATATTCAAATTTAGAATATTTATCAATATATGATTTTTTAATTTATTTGAATATTTTGACCATTTAAATATTTGAGAGAATATTTTTTTATTAAGCTATAAGTATGTTGAAAAATAATGTAAGTGATTTTAAAAAAATTAACCTATTTATTTGTGAAGCATGAAAACCTAAATAAAAAAAAAAAAAAAAAAAAAAAAACTAAAAATATTAGCTAACTTATAATTTAACGTGACAAACATTTACAAGTGACTTATGTCATATGTGTTGGAAAATAAGGACATAATATCAAACAAAACTCACATAACTTCAAGGATTGTGTGGAAACACTTTCCATATATGTTATGGTAATATAACTATATAAGGTGTCAACAAACTAGAATTGAAATAAACTATTAAATAACAATTTAGATTTCATGCCCAATTCTGGATTTCAAAACATATAGAAACGGTAGTTATTTTTTTATTATAATTTGGAGAAAATTCGTGTATGTTCGTGTTCCCAATATGCATTATAGTTGGTTTTTTAGCTGGAATTCAACTTCGGGTATATCCAATGTTCTAAATAATGTGAGACCCATCATGACGACAATATCAAGTCTCAAACTTTATGAGACGTGAGTTGTGACGAGTCACAATGTTTATTAAGGCGTGATTTAAGACAACAATTTTATATATAATTAATAATTATATATTTATTATTATTATTATTATTATTATTATTATATACAAATATAACATCAAGTACAAGGATTGGAGTCATAATATGTCATGACAAGTTTTTTAAAACCATAGATATATCATTTACACCCGTTCTAGAGTTCAATTTAAAGAGAGAAAATAAAAGAAATGAATGGAAGTGAGAGGAAAGTAAAAGAATTTGATGTTCCTGTTTTATTAAAGGAATGAAATGGAGGGATCAATTTTCCTCCTAACGTTTCCTTCCGATTTGGAAGGATTTGGAGAGATCGAACAAAATGTCTAACTTTACTTTTACTTCTTTTCAACTCGGAAACACAAAAGACAAATTTATTTTCATTTCTTTTATTTCTTTACTTTCTTTTCTTTGCTACAACTCGACTTTGATAGGGACACTATCAACCGTATTATAGATAAAGTTGAATTCGATTTGTGTTGGGCAATTGGATAGTACCAAAATTACCAACCAAATGTTAAAATTAGGGAAAATGACTCTTGAGGGTAATTAACTTTTGTGTTTGTACTCATTTGGTCCTTTTTTTTTTTGTATTCAATATACCATCGAACTTGTTGTTGGTGTTTACCATAGCCCTTTTGACCGGCTTTTGACCTGTGATAGCCGGTCAAAGGGTTATGGTGAACACAAACAACAAGTTCGATGGTATATTAAATACAAAAAAAAGGAAAGGGATCAAATGAGAACAAACGCAACAGTTGGTTACCCTCTTGCTTCATTTTCCCTTTAATCATTTACAACAAATCCCACATCATCTCCTACTGATATTAATGACTTAATGAGATTCATTATTGCTTCTCTTCAAAACATAACCTACGAAAGGACATTATTCATACATGTACAACTTTGTAATGCACTTGAATATTTATTAGGGAAATCTTGACTAAGCAGGCGCATTTCATGACTACATTTACATTTCCAATCAAATGATTTATCGTATCATGGATTCTAGACAAGTCTACAAACGAGTGGAATCACAAGTGCTGTGATTTTTGAGTTTACTTAGCTTTAAGATCGAACTCATGGGATAAGATACAACATCAATATGTACAATATCATGCTGCTTTTGTAGACACAAACATATTGATGTTGTATCTTATCCCATGAGTTCGATCTTAAAGCTAAGTAAACTCAAAAATCACAGCACTTGTGATTCCACTCGTTTGTAGACTTGTCTAGAATCCATGATACGATAAATCATTTGATTGCAAATGTAAATGTAGTCATGAAATGCGCCTACTTAGTCAAGATTCCCCTAATAAATATTCAAGTGCATTACAAAGTTGTACATGTATGAATAATGTCCTTTCGTAGGTTATGTTTTGAAGAGAAGCAATAGTGAATCTCATAAAGTCATTAATATCACTAGGAGATGATGTGAGATTTGTTGTAAATGAGTAAAAGGAAAATGAATCAAGAGGGTAACCAACTGTTGCGTTTGTTCTCATTTGGTCCCTTTCCTTTTTTTGTACTCAATATACTATCGAACTTGTTGTTTGTGTTCACCATAACCCTTTGACCGGCTATCACAGGTCAAAAGCCGGTCAAAAGGGCTATGGTAAACACCAACAACAAGTTCGATGGGATATTGAATACAAAAAAAGAGACCAAATAAGTACAAACGCAAAAGTTAATTACCCTCAAGAGTCATTTTCCCTTAAAATTACGAGGACTTAAATATAAAATATCTAGAAAAATAAAAAGAATTACACGGTTACCCATCATTATCTCCTAAATTCACCAAGTAAAAATCAAAACTTTCAGCAATAAATCAAGATTCAGATTCAAAAGATCCCAAAAAATCCTCTTAAATTGCCACCCCACCACCTCCGTATAATTTCTTGAACATTTCAAATTATTTTTCGAACCAGTAACTTTAGTCAAAATAGTATATTCAAAGCTGTAACTTCCTCCTGATCTCTCTCCCCTTTTCGATCCAATTTTGTATGTAAACAATGTGGCCAAAAACCCATTTGATTTAAGGAAAACCCCCATTTCAGTTTACTTGTCTTTTCCCAATTTCTTTTTGTTTTTACTGACAATTTTTTCTTTAGAATTTAACACTGTATGTGTTCTATAAAATGGAGTATTCGAGGGGATTCAACTAGAAAAAAAAAAGAAAAAAGGGCGCGTCATTTTCAGTATTCTTTTAAGAATAGTGTCGTTTGTGGGGAGAATTGAGGGCATAGTTTATATATAGATTGATTTTATTAAAATATTAGCAACAACAACAAGAGCAAGAGAGAAAGTGATATAGATATAGACACATATATAGATAGAGAGAGAATGTTGTATCCAATCAATCATGAAGGAGTTTTGAGGCCATGAGTAGGTGGTTCTTCTGACCTTGTTCTCTGTTCAGAAGGCTATTAAATTTGGTGGGTATTCAAATTTTTTGCTTTAAATTGTTTTATTCACCATAAATTTTCATGAATTCTTTTAACTTCTTGTTCTTCACTCGTTTACGAAAGGAAAAGGCTTGGATTTTGACATGGGTTATTTTATTTACATAAAAGATTACTATTATCGTATATTTCCATTGTAAGTTTGCATGATTTAATTTAATGCTGGAAGCTTGGAGTTCTTCCATGAAAAATGAACCAGGGTTGTTTCTGAAAACGAAAACGGGAAACTTGTGTGAAATTTGTAGTCATACACAACCTGTGTTCTTCCTTTTTCGTGCCCAAAGTGTCAATTTTCATGCTTGAACATAAATTCGCACCCCAATGTTTGTTGAAAAGCCGAAAAGAGCACACATTAGCCATGTCGAAGAAGACCTTTTTATTTATCCTCTTCAATTACTTTCTTTTCTTCAATTTCGTTTTACTTTTGTAGTAATATTTATGGTTATAACATTGGATTCATATGTAGGTTAAAAAAAATCGAAGATGGACTTCTCAGAATCTACAAAAATCGTATACGATAGGATCCAAAACCTAGAACCCGAAAAAGTCTCAAAGATTATCGGGTATCTCTTGTTACAAGATCATGGTGAAGAAGAGATGATAAGATTAGCCTATGGACCCGATAATTTAATCCACTCTTTAATCAATAAAGCAAAAACCCATCTCAATTTACCCTCCAATTCCACTTCTCCAACACCAATTTCAAATTCTATGACGGATTTGCCCCTAAAGTTCTCGCCTTTCTCTCCTAATCCCCAATCTTTAACGCTTTATCCATCTTCATTCCCTGAAGATTACCACTTCCAAAACCAACTTCATTTCCTCCAGTTAGACAATCAGATTGACCCTTCAAACTGCTCAATTTACCATTCTGCCCCTACATTCTGTCCTAGAATCAGTCAAAGGTCTCCCGAATTCCCAATCAAGATTTGTCATTACTTCATGAAAGGTTGTTGTAGACATGGAAACAACTGTAGATACTCTCATAGTATTCCCACATCCGAAACTTTTTCCATCTTTACCCCTGAGGACGATAACGTCTTTTCACCTGGGTCACTCAAGAAACTAGAGATTGAACTCACTGAACTTTTGAAATCAAGAAAAGGGTACCCTGTTTCCATAGCTGCTTTACCATTATTGTATTATGAGAAATTTGGAAAGACGCTTCAAGCTGAAGGGTATTTGACCGAAAGTCAAAGACATGGCAAAGCTGGTTATAGTTTGACCAAACTTCTTGCTCGCCTCAAGAGAATATCTCTCATCGACAGGTTTTATAATTTACAATTTACAATTTACAATTTACAATTTATAATTTATATTTTTTGTATCCTTTAACTTCGTATTTCTTGATTGTTTGATTGAAAATAGGCCTCATGGGCAACATGCGGTAATTTTAGCGGATGAAATTGCAAAATATACGGATTACAGGGATAGAAATGAACAAGGTGGAATAGTTGCAGGGTCAAGGCAAATATATTTGACTTTTCCTGCTGAAAGTACTTTCACAGAGCAAGATGTTTCAAACTATTTCAAGTAAGATGTTACATACATATTTATATAGGGATAATCCTAAAGAATAACGATTTACTTTACTCTTTTTATATATATATATATATTTTTTTTCAGAAAATTTGGTCCTGTTCATGATGTGAGAATTCCATGTCAGCAAAAGAGAATGTTTGGTTTTGTTACTTTTGTTTTTGGAGAAACAGTTAAGGAGATTTTAAATAAAGGCAATCCTCATTTTGTTTGTGGTGCACGAGTTTTGGTCAAACCATATCGTGAAAAGTCAAGGGATGATAGGTAAGATTACATGCACAAAATAGCAAAATACTTTCATTGTGTTTTTGATTTTATATTTATTTAAGTTATTGTGGTTTGAAAAATCTACTCGATTATATCATTCTAAAATTGTCACCTTTTTTTGTAGGAAAATTGGAGAAAAGTTTCGGCATAACATGTACTATGGACCCCACAGTTTTGAAGCTGAATCCGAGCTTCAATTAAGTAAGTAATATAAAATTAAATAAAAAAATGATCTTTGTTTTTTGGTTATTGGTTGTAGTTAATTTGAATTTTTATAAAAACTATGTAGTGCACAGAATATGTGATAATAATTCATCGTCATTAAAGAAACAAATGATTTTTGAAGAACAACAAGAGCATGAACTTGAGTCAGAGAGATTGCGATTCTCTGAGATGCAGTTATCAGAGGGGCCCACAAATCGGTTGACATGTTTTGGGTACTCATTTGAAGAGTTGCAGTTATCAGAAGGTTAGAGTAAAATTAAAATTGTTGAATTATTTTTTATTAATTTATATATTTTTGATTTTGTATGTTGAATTGATAGGTC